>NC_143264.1:40787256-41412256 GCF_984573655.1 Nuphar pumila | reverse complement strand
GTGTTTGTCCATTTCATAAGTCATCACAGATCATTGCATGTCATTGCACGTATTCTGCATAGCATTGTATGACATTGCATCTCATTTTCGAGATCCAGCACTCATATTTCAAAACATTCAATCCAGATTTGAATTTTAAAGCTTTATTTTAAAATCAATTTCAAAACCTGGGTTTTTATTCAATACTCTGTCATTTTCCAACCCCAGGACTTTGTATTTCGAAATATTTTCTCAGAAAACAATCTGGATTCCTTTCAAATTCAAACTTTAATCGATTTCAATTCACAGATGAGACCCATTTAGATGGTGTCGCTTCTGAATGCCTCTATTCATCAAATTTCTCAAATTTTTGAAAGTTTCAGTCCGATCAGGACTTTGTCTCAGAGTCCTAATCCGGTCAGAAGTTTGGTTTTTAAGTCTGTTTTACTTCCATTCTCAATCTTTTTCGTTTGTTTTCAAAATTTAGGTCATTTCACAGAGTCCAGTTAGTTCAGGACTCTATTTTAGAGTTCGGTCGAGTTAGGAGTCTAACCCTAATTGTGTTTTCTGACTTATTTCATCATTTCTTGATAAAATCTTTTGAAAATTCTTTCATTTGGATTTTAAAATCTAAAATCTCATAGTCCTAAGAGTTCAGGACTCTAACCCGGAGTTCCAGTTCGCTTGAGACCCTATTTTCAAAGATCTTGAATTTCAAATACTGATTTTAACCCCTTTTCAAAGCCATTTTCAGTGTTTATTTCAAAAATGTTCAAAATTCGATGTGGGCCCACTCAGTTGGCACCATATCCAGAGGAATTCTAACTCAGTTAGGACCTTATGCCATTTCAATAATTCTAATTTTAAGTTTACTTTTGAAAATCTTTTGAAAACTCCTTCAATTTCAAGTTTTAAAATCGCTTTTTGAAAAACTCAAGTAAGGCCCACTCGGGGTGGCGCCATATTCGAGTAAGTCAGGGCTAGACTAGGGTTAGTTGATGTCTTGGTTATTGTTAGAGGTTTAGAAGAGTCGAAACCATTTTGAAAAACTCATTTTTGAAAGTTAGTTTTTAAAACTAGTGTTTTTAAAGGTTTTTAAAAGTGTTTTAAAAATCCAATGTGAGAGAATGCCAAGTGGCACCACATTTGGGGGATTCTTAGGTTTAGATAGGGGTTAATTAGGAACTATTTAGGATAATTTAGACTAGGGGTAGTTAGGTAACTCCACCCCAAAATCGCCCCCCCCTTTAGAGTCCAAAATTTTCAAAATTGTCAATTTTTAAACCTAATTTTTTTATTATAAATAGAGGCATAAGGGGGGTCGATTTTCCCATCTCTCTCCTATTGGATTCTTGGAGCTTCTCTCTCCTCTTATTTTATGAACTTCTTCACTTTTCTTATTTTATTCAATGCTTTTTAATGCTTTAAACCTAGATTTAGGCTTGGACACCCCTCCTTATGGAAGATCAACCATGGTTTCACCTCAAGAACCATCAAGAACCAGCAAGAACAATCCAAGAAGGTGATCTAACCCTGTTTTGGATGATTTACAGAGATTTTAATCCATTAGAATTGATTTTAACATGATTCTTTGCATTATTAACCAATAAAATATATGATTTACCCTTTTTAATGGGTTAAATCTATGTTTTAAAGGTGATATCAAATTCCAGCCATTGATTCCTTGTTTTTAATTTATTTTCATGGTTTATTCATGTTTGTTTTACGTTCTATAGCATAGAAATAAGTTTTATTTACTGTTTATGGTTTATTTTATTTATTTACATTAGTTAATGCATGGTTTTTTAAGTTTCTTAAATTTCTGTGTGTTCTAGGTTTAGAACAGTAAAGATGATGTTATTTTGGATAGAAGCACTCATTGTTTATTTCTGATTTTTTTATATGTGATGCATGCATGAGTTATTGAGTTAATGTAGAAAAATCAGAGGTTTTGGATCTCGGGAACCCTGTCAAAAAAATCAGACATCAAATCGGATTTTTAAAGCTTTAAAATCGTGGTTAAAATCAGGAAGGTAACTTGCTGTTATGATATTTCTCTCATCTTATATCCGATTTTAGATATGTAAAGTGCTATGGATTCACATTGAGTAGATCTGTCTTCTGTGAAATTTTCGTATTTTTTAATCACCTTTTAGTATTTTTCCCTTTTTAGAGAATCTGTTTTTAAATTTAAAACTCGTTAGGGTTTACCAATACCCTAATCAGACTTGTGTTAGTCATAAATCCCAAACCACAGATTCGATTTTAGATCTGTAAAATATGAGTATTGTTATTTTTCTGTCTACTATTCACCACTAAAAGTTCAGAGATTTTTGTTTAGAATTGCTATTTATTTCTGTATTTTCAATCTGGAATAGCTGTTTTAATCCCTGTTAAGAGTGATATATTTTAGCTCAGATTGCCGGAAGGGTTTCTCCCTAACCGGAGATGATTTTTCCGATCTGTAAATTGAGAAATCTCTGTTTTTCTTTATAGTTAGTCTCTGTAAAATTTAATAAATTTCCATGGAGATTTGACCCATGGTTCAGGTCTTGGACTGAGACTGGTTGGTGAATTAGGTCAAAAATAGCATATTTTTAGGGTTTAATGCAATTTTCGGATTAATTTAATGTCAAAAAATTATTTTTATAATTCCAATTCGATATTAGGGTTATAAAAAGTGCAGGTACCAATTTTTATGGATTTTAGAATCCATTTGATGGCTGAATTAAGCAAATTGCAAAATCGGGTTCCTGAAAGATCCAAAAACACTGCTAAAATCACAGTTTTTGTGATATTGTTGGATTTTCGTGCATAGGCATATATTTTTAGGGTTTAATCATGTTCATAATCATATTAGGATGTTTTAGGTTTAATTTTGTGCTCATTTGATTTCATTTAGTGCATAAAACCTAAATTTTTACCAAAATCTCTTTCTAAAAACCCTGATTTCAAGGCCATAGTCTTGCTATCGGGGGCAATTTGGTCATTTGACCTAAATTTCGAAATCCCTAACCCTAATTTTCATATTTTTAAGCATGTCACATCATATTTAGCTTAGTTTATTACATTCAAATTTCAAAACTTGCATTTTATCAAAATATCTTTCTAAAAACCCTAATTTCAAGGCCATAGTCTTGTTATTAGGGGTGTTTTGGTCATTTGGACCCCAATTTCGAAATTTCATATTTTATCTTCCTTATTTATTCAATTTTATTTCATACTTTATCATTTTGATTTAAGGGAATCATGGCAAAAAGGCTTATATCTAGCAAAATCCCACAATTTCCTGATATTGTTGGATAAATCTAGAAAAGCCAACATATTTTCATTAACCAAGTTTTCTAGTTTTGCAGGTACATTGAAGACTTTATTTTTCATGTATTTAAATTTCAATAGTGATGTAAATTAAATTAAACTTTGGAATAAGAATTTATATTTCCTGCTTAGCTTAGGTTGCATTGCATATAGTTTATTTTTATAATTTTAATGTGTGATGGATGATGATTCATGCATATTTTTATAAATTCACCATGGTCTACACGAATGGCACATGCACTAGCTTCTATGAAGTTTATAAACTTGGTGGAATTTGTATTTATGGCCATAGTCAGAATACGAATGATACTCAGATTTATAATCTTCACATTAGCCACATTCAGCCTACACTCTTAGGCTAACTTCAAAATGCACTGCATTTCTCAAAAATACAAAAAGTATTTCTCAATTCCTCAAATCCATATTCATTCATTTCATGCATTTGTCAACTCCAATTCAAAATCCAAGTCAAGGAAATTGAATTCCTCAAAATCTCCTAAGTCTTATAGCAAAATCGATTTTCCCAAAGACATTGAATTTCAAAGGATATTTCAAGTATTTCCCAAGTTCCAAATTCAAATTTTCTAAGTTAGAATTTCAATTTCCAAGTTTGAATTCAGAGAAACCAAGTCTCTCAGAATCGATTTTCACCAAATGTCAAGGATTCCTCAAAATCGATTTTATTTCTCTCAGAAGTATATTTGAAATCTCAATTCACGATTTTCCAAGATTTACATTTTATATTTCAATCATTCAAAGCAAACATCATGTTTTCAAATGTGCATTTTTCTGAAAATTCATAGCACATGCCTGATTCTATGTGCATTTAGAAATTAGAATATGATTTAGACAAGTTGAATAGAGTAGAGCATAAGATTGATCCTTGGTTCAATTACCCCTGTTAAAGGTGGCAGGAACGGTTGAACCTCGTACCGACAGGCGAGTCCCATTCTACGGAATTTTCCCGCATTTTAAAACGGAGGCGAGTTATTTTCAAAAACTTTTTCAAAGGTCAGTTTGATTTGCAAAAGTAAAAATTTTGCGATGATAACAGGTTTGGCGACCGTGATGGGACCTGTCTTCGCCTGATCAATCTAATGCTCTACTTAGTTCAGATTGTCAAAATCGATTTCCATGGAATGTCAGCTTTGCTTTATGATATCATGTGAACCTAGGAGCCTAGACTTGAACCCAGCTGACATGGAATGCATATAGACTAGGTATGGTTTGGTAGGACCATATTGAGGAGAATTATTCATGCTCACATAGACTTAGGTCTAATACAACACTCCTCAATTTAGGAATTGTATGAAAACAATGTTTGCTTCTTCAAATATTTCAAAATTCTATCTCTTTAGGACTTAGAGCCTTCTGTTTGATTGCATGTGCTCATGTTTTTCAAAAATCACCCCACCTATATTGTTCCGGTCTTCACGTTGCTGGGCTCTCTTCTAGAACCATAGTTTGGGACAGAGCCTCACAACTGGGCCACTTATTTGGGTGAAAACCCCCCTGCCACGTACCAAGGGCCATAGTCCAACGTATATCGGCAGGTGCTCAAGGATGTTGGAAAACTTGAACCTAGAACCGGAGAAATTGATTTTATGCCACGTACATCGAGCCTTGGCTTGAGTATATAGGCATAACTGGATTGGATACAGTTGATCTGAACCTTAGAGTTAGGATTAAGGTCCTACCGCCATTTCAAAATTTGTGCATCTAGAGTCAGCTTTTAGGGAATGTTGTATGTGCATACTTGTTTGTGCAGAATGTGATTGAATATGTTATAGTCATTTCCTTTTATTTTCCATATTTTCCCCAATTTTCTAAAAATACTGGACGATTTTTCAAAATTCTCCAATCCATGTCCATGTACTGTCCATGTTTTAAATCTTGGACGATTTTCAAAACACTTCATTTTATAAAGTACTTCCTTATATTTCATTAAACCCTGGACGATTTTCATAAAATTCCTCCATTTTCTTCAAAACTCCAGGTGATTTCCCATCTTTCCTATCTTCTGGATCTCGAATTTCCTGCTTTATTTTTATCCTGCCTGCATTTTTCTCAAAATTCCTGTATTTTTCTCAAATCTTATTCCAATTTCCATGTCTTCCAGTCCGATGGCATCCAGTCAGCTTGATTCAGTCTTCCCTGACGGTCACATCTCCTACGAGGTGCGACAACGTCTTCCCGAACATCGAGTCCTCAGCACCGGATCCTTCTTTCCCCGGTGGTATTATTCATGGTCAAGAACTTCTCTCGTATGTTTTCGGACCATCTGGACGAGTGTGGATTGGAACTGGCGTCCGCAGTGGGAAAGCAGACAGTCAACGGCAACTTGATCCATGCACTAGCAGAGCGGTGGAATCCGAGCACTTCTACCTTCTGGTTCTCGTGGGGCGAGATGACAGTGCTGATGGATGAATTTTCAGAGATCATGGGATTGCCCGAGCCAGCCGGTCAGCCTGGAGATCCATTGGAGAAACAGTTTCTGATTAATGTTAAGGGTCTGGACCCTAAGGATGCCTTAGCCCGCATGACAGGACGCAAGTCTTGGCCTCTGATTGAAGAAGATGGAAATGAATATGTGGATCTGCTCGAAATCTACAGACAGTATGGGACATTAGTGGAAGTCAGCTCGTTGTCCAGAACAGCTCGAGAAAGAATTCAACATGCGATGGTTCTGTGCACGGTGGGATTAGCTTTCTTTCCCGACGGACGAAATTACATGGATATCAGAATAGTTCAACTTCTAAAGAGATGGGGAAGTCGGCAGACCAGCCGCCTCTCAATAGCCATGGCCGCACTCGCCTTTCTATACCGAGGGTTGACTCGTTTCACACTCGGAGAATCGATCCTAGTCGAAGGATGCACCTATGCCTTGCAGTCTTGGTTCCTCCGGCATGTGCCAGTCCGAGCCAATTCCTTCAGATACAATGGTGAGAAGCTCCTTCCAGTTGCACGATACCGGTTCTTGATCGACAACCTTCAGGAGAAAGAGGTCGTATGGGACTACTTTGATCGCCAGGAATCACCTCCCAGATATACTTATGCATACGGCAAGCGATTCAGGCTATTGGGCCCGTTCTTCTGCGCATATTATCATCCAGAGCGGTGTGTCAGGCAATTCTCTCAAAGGCAGAAGCGCGTAGAGATTCGTCCACTAGTCGGGGTTCTGCCAGAATTCGATCTCGCATCAGATCAGTGGTCCGGAGCATACCATTCTGCCAGACATGGCTGAGATTCCTTTGTGAGTCTTACTATTTTTCCTGGTCCTCGTGTATCTTCTGATTATCTGGAGTGGTGGAAAATTGTGTGTCCCCCTCCCCTCTGTCAAGTGTATTATTGATAAAATCATGTTTTTCCTCTCAATAAAAATTCCTTTATTTTACATTGGTTTGACGACCTCGCCTAGGTAACAAGGCATATTTTCAGTTGCTTATCTTGCAAAGAATAGCAACGCAATTGTCGTAATCCCAGCGACGACTCAATCCCTAGTAATGGGATATTATTTCAATTGTCTACCAAAATTCTCAACAAATATTTTCCTCCAAACCAAATTTCCTTCAGAAGCCTAACCATCAGTTCTGCCCTGCAGAGAGCATCAGTAATATCCAAGAGAACATTTGCGATACCCGATGGTTGATAGAAGATCCAGAAAGAAAGCTGCATCAGTTGAAGGCGTCGCGTACTCAGTAGCTTCAGAAGAAGAGATGGACTCACCTCGATCAATCCAGAGTCAGGGTCAGCAGGCAGATGATGGCATCGATCCCCACATGTACGTCATGTTCAAAAAGATGATGACCAAGATGCTGGCAGAACAAGCTGAGGCCAGTACTGAGCAAATTCAGACTAAGCAGAAAGATAAGGGTCATGCCGTCAAGAATGTGAAGATCAGTAAAAGCAGAATCGTCATGAGGAAATGTCTGATGAGTCAGAATCAGCAGATGATACTCACAAAGAGTATGAAAACAAGCAAGAATTCAAAAGGTCGACTCAGAGGCAGGGGTCGGCCTACAAATCCAAGAATCAGTCTGTTGACGACCCTACGCAGTCACAACTCAAAGATGTGATGAAAATAGTTAAGGATCTTCAAACTTGTGACAAGGGCAAAAGAGTCTTTACAAGTGAAGACTTCTATGATGGACTGGATGGGGATGATGATCTTGATAATCTCCCCAAGAAATTTATCAAGTTTGATGGTTCGGGTGACCCAAAAGCACATCTCGCCCTATTCTTCGCAGAATGTTCCAGGTTCAAGAGGAACAATCGTGCCTTATTTCTTTGCTTCCCTCGCAGTTTGGAAGGTGTCGCAGCAAAGTGGTTCTCAGAGCACATTAATCCGATAGAACTGAAAGAATTCGACAAAGTGGTCAATTTATTTATTGAGCGCTTTCTATTCAACGCTGAAGCACTCCCGACTCTCAGTCATCTCTGCAGTCTGAGGCAGAAGGAAAACGAGAAGGCCAGGGATTTTATTCATAGATGGAGATCCGCTTGCAATAAGATGTGCGAGCCAATAGCAGAAAGACACGCACTATCTTTGATCCTGAGCAACTTCTCGCAACCCCTGAGGGGACTAATTTCTACATCTCCATCGAAGAGCTTCATAGAACTAACAGAACGAGCCGAATGGCTCGAGTTGAGTATGGAGAACGGGTCTTATGAAGGTTTTATGTTTACAAAGAATAACAGTCAACAAGAATCAAAGAAGAAAGCCCATTTTACCTACTCTGCCAATAACAGTAAGAATCAGAACAAAGGAAATGGAAAAAATCATAGTTATGCTTCAGGAGGGTCAAATCCCAACAAAAGTGATCAGAAAGGCAAGTCGATTATTCAATATGATAAGCAGCCACAGCAAACCCTCGAACAAAGATCAAGACCACAAGAAAAGCCAAAGCGGGAAGGATGGAGTTATAACCGCAAGTTTACTCCTCTAGACCAGTCCCTCGAGACAGTATTAGAATATATGCTCGGCAGTGATATGATTAAGCTTCCAAGGGTAGCTGACCCGCCAGTGGTTATGGGAAAAATGAAGGACAGATTCTGCAAGTTCCACCGAACTGTGGGACATGATACCGAGAACTGTTTCGTTCTCAAAAACATCATACAAGATTATATTGACAAAAATTTGTTAGTAGAAGGGGCTGAAGATGAGAAAATGGAGATTATAAAACAGCCTTTCTTGCAGCACTCAACAGCAATGATATCTGATCATCCCTTTCAGCCACAAGATCATATCCGACCATGCCCTAGCAGTGATATCAAGGTGCAGCATCAGGTATTAGTGTTGTATAAGGCCCAGTCCGGTTCTCAAAAGATGGACCTCGTTTCAGCATTCAGTAAGCTGAAAGTTTCGAGAGAACCCGCTAGAATATCTCCAGAGGTAGCCAAAAGAATGCCATGGTTACCCAAGAACCTTGTCAAATCTACTTCAGAAAAAGGGAGAAAACTAGAAGAAAAGGTCGACACGGTGCAAAGACCAATCACTGCCCTCTCTAATATCCCTATCCTTGAGTTGGCACGTGCCTCTTCTAAGCATCAGCAAGTTCTGGACGATTTACTGCGAAAGATCAAAGTCAAGCCAGACACCACACCTAAAGACATGGCTCAGATCGTTAATCAGGCCATGACCAATGCTCCCATAACCTTCTCAGATGAGGATCTGCCAAAACCTCACGCATTTCATAACAATGCCTTGTACATTGTGGTGCGAACCCGGGGAATGACTGTACCCCACGTGCTTGTAGATGGAGGCAGTAGCCTCAACATTTGTCCTGAAATGACTGCCAAGGCTCTGGGTATAAAAGAAGAAGAGTATACACCGGATCCGATCACCATTTATGGGTTTGATAATCATGGACAGACAACAAAGGGAAAGATCTTCTTGGAAATATTCATCAACTACTCTGTTCATACAGTGCTTTTCCATGTGGTTAACGTGCCGCCAACGTATAATCTTCTACTGGGAAGAACATGGATTCATAATGCCAACGTCGTGCCATCCACTCTGCATCAGTGCATCAAGTGGTCTAAAGGTGACATGATAACTACTGTTTTGGGGGAAGATCCTGAAGAGAGGCTACCTCAGCCTATGATCCCTAGGCCAACTTATACTGCTGATATCCCTAGCATTAGAGAAAGTGAAGAAATTGTTCTCAGTGAAAGCCTTGAAATGCTAAAGTCAGGAGCAACATTAGAGACAAATCACACCGCAGCAATGGTCCAATGGCAAGGACCACATTTCTTTAAGATTGGAGGTCGTCTCGATTACAGTACTTTCAAGGACCATCCTCTTTTCCCGTAGTTTGTTAGGACCAAGAAAGGATTTGACCTGTTACTGAAGCATGGTTATCAGCCTTTCAAAGGATTGGGCAAGAACAGAGATGGCCGGCTAGAGCCAGTGATCCCTGATCAGCATCCGCGCAGGGCAGGACTAGGATTCACGGGCAAAAGATCCCACAAAAATATTGTCTTCATTAAAGGGATCCATTAAAAATTTTCTACCATCTGTCTTTTCTATTCCATTCATTTGATTTTTGCAGTTTGTAGGGACAATGTCCCATTTCAGTTCATTTTAAGTGTCCTTATTTCATTTCAAGTCTTCAATAAAGTTATCAAGTTTCTCATCTATCTGGATGTCATCTTTCTCTTATTCCTCTGCAATTTGTCTTCAAAATTCATTTGTTCTTATTTTTTTTTTATTTCCATGCAATTTATGTCATAGTAAAGGAGCTTTCTCTAAAAGCTATTCCTTTTCAAAATTTCAGAATGTCTTCTCAACCGATAAAAAGGTTAGTCATTAATCCTTCAATCCTATCGAAACCGGCAAAGATATATCGGGTCCGAGCAAGAACAGGGGACAGTAAGGTCACAAAGCAGTCAGAAGAAATGGCAGAATTCGATTCGTTGCTTCCAGAGTTGCCAGAATTTGCAGCGATTCAGAAACAAGATAAACCATCGACCCTAGTCCAGGATCCGACTAAGGAAATCAATATTGGTTCAGAAGATAGTCCAAAAATTCTCAAGATCGGCACCAGCCTAAGTACAGATGAGAAGGAAAGGCTCATTGACTTTCTCAAGCAGCACCAAGAAGTATTCGCATGGACTTATGAAGATATGCCCGGTTTAGATCCTAAATTGGTGGAACATCGACTCGTTCTGAAGTCTGATGCAAAACCTATTAAACAGAAGTTAAGGAAAATGGATCCTCGAATCGAGCAACAGGTCAAGGAAGGACTTGAGGACTTGCTTAAAGCAGGATTCATTCGAGCAATAGATTATCTGGACTGGTTGGCGAATATCGTTGCAGTTCCCAAGAAAAATGGCAAAGTGCGAATTTGTATCGACTTTCGCGATCTCAATAAAGCTACTCCGAAGGATGACTATCCCCTCCCAAATATTGACCTCCTAGTTGATAGCACGGCTGGGCATGCCATGTTTTCCTTCATGGACGGATACTCCGGATATAATCAGATCAAGTTAGCCGCTCGTGACCAATCCAAAACATCCTTCACTACGCCATGGGGCACTTTCTATTATACGGTCATGCCGTTTGGGCTCAAAAATGCTGGGGCAACCTATCAGCGTGCAATGGCCGCCATTTTCCATGATCAGATGCACAAGACCATGGATGCATACGTTGATGACATCTTGGTCAAATCCAAGTAGGAAGGAGACCATATCGATGCCTTAAGTCAAGTCTTCAAGCAGCTTATTCTTTATAAGCTAAGACTCAACCCTCAGAAGTGTGTCTTCGGAGTTGAATCAGGCAAATTGCTAGGCTTCTTGGTCAGCAAAAAGGGGATAGAAATGGATCCCGCCAAAGCAAAGGCCATCATTGACATGCCACCTCCAACTACTCTTAAGGAATTGCGTAGTCTTCAGGGACGTATGCAATCAATTCGGAGATTCATATCCAACCTTGCCATGAGATGTGAACCTTTCAATCATCTACTCAGAATAGGAGTGAAATTTGAATGGGGACCAGAGTGTCAGCAATCGTTTGAGCGTATCAAGAAATATCTTCTTAATCCACTGGTTCTAAAGCCACCAGAATTGAGAAAGCCTCTCTTGCTATACGTTTCAGTTAACCAAGCCGCTTGTGGTGGATTCTTGGCACAATATGAAGAAGGCAGTTTGGTTGAACATGCCATTTACTATGTAAGCAAGACTTTCATTGACTACGAGAAGAAATATTCTCAAATAGAGAAGACATGCCTAGCACTGGTAAGGATGTGTCAGAAGCTGAGACATTACTTGTTAGCATCAGAAGTCAAGATTCTCTCAAAACTTAATCCTCTCAAGTATATTCTCGAACAACCATTTCTTAGTGGACGGATTGCTAGGTGGCAAGTCCTGTTAATGCAGTATGATCTGGGGTATGTTTCTCAGCAATCTATCAAAGGTCAAGCAATTGCAGACCAATTGGCAGATTTTCCTTTAGCAGAAGATGTTAGAATCGAGGATAGCTTTCCCGATGAGCGGATCTGTAATGTTCAACAATCCCCAGTTTGGAATCTGTTTTTCGACGGATCCAAGAACATGGGCGGCATAGGAGTCGGAATCTTGCTGATCACACCAGAGAAAGAGATGATCCCCTTTTCTCTGAAACTGGATTTTCAGTGTACCCATAATATGGCCGAGTATGAAGCTTTAATACATGGTATGAGAATTTTGCAAGACTTCAATGTTCAGAGGGTACATGCTTTCGGCGATTCATTGCTCGTCGTCAGCCAAGTCAAAGCTGAATGGCAGGTAAAAGATCAGAAGCTGCTCCCTTACCAAAAGATCGTTTTATCCCTTATCAACAATTTCGATGAATTTCAGCTCTTCCATATCAAAAGAGAGTTTAATCAAATAGCTGATGGTTTGGCCAGCCTGGGCTCCATTATGTCTTTCAGAAATGGAGAATCCTGTCGCTCCTTTGAAATCAGTAGACTTGACCAACCTGCCTTCGTTCCGGTAATGCAAGTCAATCAGGCGGAACAGAAAAAGAAGCCTTGGTATCAAGATATCAAAAACTTTATTGAAACTGGTGAGCTTCCACCAGAACTATCAAAGAAGGAGCAAAAAGCAATTCAGCATATGTCTGCCTGCTATTTTATCCTTGCCAATGTTCTTTATCGTCGTGGGTTCAGTTCTGAGTATTTTAGGTGCTTAGACGAAGAAGAAGCTAAAGAAATCATACGAGAAGCGCATGAAGGTATTTGCGGTGGTCATGTCGGCTACCAAACCCTTGTTAAACAAATCATTCGGGCAGGATACTATTGGAGAACCATGCAGCAAGACTGCTATCGTTTTGTGAAAAAGTGCATTCAGTGTCAGATACACGCACCTTCCATTCATGCGCCAGCCACGTACTTGCAATCGGTCGTGTCTCCATGGCCATTTTCTATGTGGGCCTTCGACGTCGTGGGACCCATCTCTCCTTCAGCTTCTAATGGTCATAAATATTTCCTTGCCGCAACAGAGTATTTCACCAAATGGGTTGAAGCCGTCACTCTGCGTACGGTGGAGGGTCGACATGTAGTCTCGTTCATTCATAAGAACATTCTTTGTCGTTTCGGTATACCGCACGACATCGTGTCAGATAATGGTACTCATTTCAAGAATGAGAGAATGAAGATCTTTTGTTCAAAATTCAGAATTCATCATCATTTTTCAGCTCCTTATTATCCACAAGGAAATGGTCAGGCAGAAGCAACCAACAAAAGTTTGATTCGCATCTTGGAAAGAACCGTTGAGACGGGTCGTGATTGGCACGAGAAAATTCATGATGCACTTTGGGCATATCGAACTACCATTCGAACCCCAACCAATGAGACTCCTTCAGAACTTGTTTATGGGACTGAGGTGGTGTTACCTCTTCATGTTCAGAAACCCGCCCTTAAGTTCGCATCTCTTTTAGAGCTACCACTCGATCAGTATCAGCAACAGAGATTGGTACAGTTAGATTTACTAGATGAAAAAAGACTCAAAGCAGCAGAACACGCTCAGTCTTATCGTCAGAGGATAGCAAGGCAATATGCCAAGTCAGTCATCGAAAGGAGATTCCAAGTTAATGACTTGGTCCTTAGATCAACGGCTCATCTCAAGCATTGCCCACGTGGCAAATGGTCACCAAACTGGGAAGACCCCTACGTGGTGAAAGAAGCGTTGCCCCGTAATTCATATCGTCTGATTAATGCAGACGGGGTAGAACTATCCGACCCCATTAATGCTCGACATCTGAAGAAATTCTATACCTAGAAAATCTCTATTCTATCTTTTGTATTCTTCAAAAATTCTCCTCAATAAATGATCAATTATTCTTTGGTCAAAATACCCCTCTTCCCCAGAATATACTGGGGCATTCTTGGTAAAGTTGCCTTTTATCCAAAACAATTTGTGTGCAGGCAGGATCTAATAAATCTCTCATTTTGCACGCATGTGCACTCAGTTGCATCCATTTGCATTTGCACGCATTCATCGGCATCAATTTGCATTGAATTTCCCATTCAGGATAAGGGATAAATCCTGAGACCCCGGCAAGTCGTCCAAGTCATCGTCAATTGATGACCCAGTGCTCGTACTGGTAATCTTTTAAAAACCAGTGCTCGTACTGGTAATCTTTTGAAAACCCAGTGCTCGTACTGGTAATCTTTTAAAATTCAGTGCTCATACTGATAACCTTTTAAAATCCAGTGCTCGTACTGGTAACCTTTTAAAGTCCAGTGCTCGTACTGGTATCCTTTAAAAATCCAGTGCTCGTACTGGTAATCTTTTAAAATACAGTGCTCATAATGGTAGTCTTTTAAAATTCAGTGCTCGTACTGATAACTTTTTAAAATCCAGTGCTCGTACTGGTAGCCTTTTAAAGTTCAGTGCTCGTACTGGTATCCTTTAAAAAATCCAGTGCTCGTACTGGTAATCTTTTAAAATACAGTGCTCGTATTGGTACTTTGTAAAAGTTCGGTCTTCATACTAGTCGCAACATAACTCTCACATTGAGGTTCAGGCTCAATCTTTAGACCTGCGAACCAAACAATCTGTATCAGACTCTTGGGTCGTTCCATTCTGTTAATCTGACATTCGGGTTGTCGATTTTGTCAAGACCTCTAGTCATTCGTGTTATCAAGCAGTTCTTTGAGTTATCAAAAGCTATCAAAATCAATCGCCAAGTATCTCTCTTGCGAGGGACCCTTTTTCCAGGGAGAGTTCGAGGGAGCTCGTTTCTTTTCGCATGTCTTTATTGTTCGTTCGTTGAACCCCTTTTTTCTAGGGAGAGTTTGAAGGGACTCGTGATTCATGAACAGTTTGCAAAATAATCTTTATTGTCACACAAGGAACCCTTTTTCTAGGGAGAGTTTCGACAGAAGCTCGTCCTCCTTGTAACCCTAAATGTCTTTTGTTAGGCCACCCCCGTCGTCGAGGACCCTTTTTCCAGGGAGAGTGTGATGGACTCGTTCCTCTATGATATCCTTTCAATCTCTGTTAGCGGCCCCCTTTCCATAAGAGAAGCCTAGAAATAGGGAGTTTTGACAAAAACTCTATTTCTCTTCGAAAGTTCGTTTTGCAAACACCTCCTCTTCAGGGAAGAGAGGAGTATCTTTTGTTACCCGTTCAGGTAAGGGTCAAGCCTGAGTCTCTCCTTTGAGGAAAGGAGAGGAGAATCTAGCCATGGATGTGTCATATAGATCTCAAATGATTTCCTTCACCAAGGATTCCAAGAATATTTTGCCAATTTGCCATAAAAAAAAAAAATAGTTGTGGATTCCAAAATCTTTATCGCATAAAATTGTACCTCAGATTACCTTCAGTATTACTTCTAAAGTGACAAAGCTTTTGCGAAAAAGGATTCAAAATTCAAAATCTTTCTATTGGCCAACCAAAAGGATGAAGAATAAATCTGTGATATGGCCAGCAAAGAAAATTCAATGTTGTTGCAAAGCCATGAATGATTGATATTGATCACAGTCAATGGCATATTTTTAAAGATCATTCTTGGAAAATAAGCAGTCAAAATATCCTGGGTGATACAGAAAAATCCACTCAATCTCCATGTCCCCTCAATCACCTAAGCTGCAATTAAATATCTGCAAAAGGGATCTCTCAACTGTCGTCAAGATGAAGGCGAATTAGACGAGTCGACCCCCGGGGCCAAAGAAGATTTGGATCATCTCCAAGATGACGGAGTTTGTGACGGATCCTTCCAGGGAAAGTCCAGATCACCGTCGAGATGAAGGCGAGTGTCATGGACCTCTCGACAATCCCTAAAAGGTATTTAATTTCTGTTATCATCAAGAGATTCCTAACCAATGAGCCAATAACCGTCAATATAATCCCTGAGAGAAAAGAAGGATCGGAACATCTCTGAGATGAAGGAGTTTGTGACGTACCCTTCCAAAAAAATAAAGAGAGAAAAAGCTAGGACATCTCCAAAATGAAGGATGATGTAATTCCCGAAAAATCCAAGAGAGCTCCAATTCTGTCAAAAAAGAGTGCAGAAAGATCATCATGAGAAAAGAATCCCAGGATATCAGACTGCTGAATCTATCAAGAATCTTCTTTAATTTTGTGAAATTCTTTTATCAATATCCTTTCGCTAATAGCTCTCACAATATCAAGAATACATTCTTTTCCGTCCATATCAATGAAATTGATAGCCTCCTTGAAGGAAAGTCAATTGCAAGTAATTTGAATTCGAATCTTGATTCTACGAAGTTAAGCCCAGTCGGAGGTAATACTTCAGGTAGAAAAGAGGGAATATTTTTCATATATATATGTGCTTATCATTCTTGAATTAACTACAATTTTTTATCTTATTGACAATCTTTTTAAGTTATCCTGACATGAAGTGAGAACTTGATGTTTATTTTGATGTATCCAGGCGTTGTTGTTATCCCTTTTAGGATCGGATGATGGGAGTTGTCCAAGATCCTTCCCTTCTTGTTTTGATCTGAGTGCCTGGGCTATCAGATTCGCACACTTCCCTGTGCTCCCCGTTGTCCCACCATAGGCAGTTCCCGTTCAGGTTAAGGGTTAAACCTGAATTTTCCGCAAAAGGTCATCTGTCTTAAAAGCCATTCAGTCTTAGCAATGAGACGTCCAAGATCAATCCCTTTTCAAGCTTTAGGGAACCCCCTTTCTTCCTTTTGCAAACCCCTCTCAGATTTATTGTGCAGAATTCGAAGGTCCCATCATGGTTTCTTCATTTGAGGATTCCGTATATCGTCCCCTTTCAGGTTAAGGGTTAAGCCTGAGCCTCGTTTTTCCACGAGGTATCGTCCCCTTTCAGGTTAAGGGTTAAGCCTGAGCCTCGTTTTTCCATGAGGTATCGTCCCCTTTCAGGTTAAGGGTTAAGCCTGAGCCTCGTTCCATATGAGGTATTTCCTGTCCCATCCAGGTTAAGGGCAAAACCTGAATCTCACTTCTTTTCGAAGTAAAATTTTCTCCTTATTCTTCATTTCATATCTATCATCATCCTTTGAACTAATTCTTTCATACCCAGTCAGATTCATCTAACTGGGGCATTTTTATAGTCCAAATTTGGTATGTTTTCTTTGCCACTAAGCTCGGCTTTCAACCGGCTTAGCAGCAAAGAGGGGCATCTGTAAACACACCAAATTTTTACCTTCATCCAGTGTTTGTCCATTTCATAAGTCATCACAGATCATTGCATGTCATTGCACGTATTCTGCATAGCATTGTATGACATTGCATCTCATTTTCGAGATCCAGCACTCCTATTTCAAAACATTCAATCCAGATTTGAATTTTAAAGCTTTATTTCAAAATCAGTTTCAAAACCTGGGTTTTTATTCAATACTCTGTCATTTTCCAACCCCAAGACTTTGTATTTCGAAATATTTTCTCAGAAAACAATCTGGATTCCTTTCAAATTCAAACTTTAATCGATTTCAATTCATAGATGAGACCCATTTAGATGGTGTCACTTCTGAATGCCTCTATTCATCAAATTTCTCAAATTTTTGAAAGTTTCAGTCTGATCAGGACTCTGTCTCAGAGTCCTAATCCGGTCAGAAGTTTGGTTTTTAAGTCTGTTTTACTTCCATTCTCAATCTTTTTCGTTTGTTTTCGAAATTTAGGTCATTTCACAGAGTCCAGTTAGTTCAGGACTCTATTTTAGAGTTCGGTCGAGTTAGGAGTCTAACCCTGACTGTGTTTTCTGACTTATTTCATCATTTCTTGATAAAATCTTTTGAAAATTCTTTCATTTGGATTTTAAAATCTAAAATCTCAGAGTCCTAAGAGTTCAGGACTCTAACCCGGAGTTCCAGTTCGCTTGAGACCCTATTTTCAAAGATCTTGAATTTCAAATACTGATTTTAACCCCTTTTCAAAGCCATTTTCATTGTTTATTTCAAAAATGTTCAAAATTCGATGTGGGCCCACTCAGTTGGCACCATATCCAGAGGAATTCTAACTCAGTTAGGACCTTATGCCATTTCAAAAATCCTAATTTTAAGTTTACTTTTGAAAATCTTTTGAAAACTCCTTCAATTTCAAGTTTTAAAATCGCTTTTTGAAAAACTCAAGTAGGGCCCACTCGGGGTGGCGCCATATTCGAGTAAGTCAGGGCTAGACTAGGGTTAGTTGATGTCTTGGTTATTGTTAGAGGTTTAGAAGAGTCAAAACCATTTTGAAAAACTCATTTTTGAAAGTTAGTTTTTAAAACTAGTGTTTTTAAAGGTTTTTAAAAGTGTTTTAGAAACCCAATGTGAGAGAATGCCAAGTGGCACCACATTTGGGGGATTCTTAGGTTTAGCTAGGGGTTAATTAGGAACTATTTAGGATAATTTAGACTAGGATTAGTTAGGTAACTCCACCCCAAAATCGCCCCCCCTTTAGAGTCCAAAATTTTCAAAATTGTCAATTTTTAAACCTAATTTTTTTATTATAAATAGAGGCATAAGGGGGGTCGATTTTCCCATCTCTCTCCTATTGGATTCTTGGAGCTTCTCTCTCCTCTCCAGCCCTTCCTCCATTGCTGCAACTCCAAGGTATGAACTTCTTCACTTTTCTTATTTTATTCAATGTTTTTTAATGCTTTAAACCTAGATTTAGGCTTGGACACCCCTCCTTATGGAAGATCAACCATGGTTTCACCTCAAGAACCATCAAGAACCAGCAAGAACAATCCAAGAAGGTGATCTAACCCTGTTTTGGATGATTTACAGAGATTTTAATCCATTAGAATTGATTTTAACATGATTCTTTGCATTATTAACCAATAAAATATATGATTTACCCTTTTTAATGGGTTAAATCTATGTTTTAAAGGTGATATCAAATTCCAGCCATTGATTCCTTGTTTTTAATTTATTTTCATGGTTTATTCATGTTTGTTTTACGTTCTATAGCATAGAAATAAGTTTTATTTACTGTTTATGGTTTATTTTATTTATTTACATTAGTTAATGCATGGTTTTTCAAGTTTCTTAAATTTCTGTGTGTTCTAGGTTTAGAACAGTAAAGATGATGTTATTTCGGATTGAAGCACTCATTGTTTATTTCTGATTTTTTTATATGTGATGAATGCATGAGTTATTGAGTTACTGTAGAAAAATCAGAGGTTTTGGATCTCGGGAACCCTGTCAAAAAAATCAGACATCAAATCGGGTTTTTAAAGCTTTAAAATCGTGGTTAAAATCAGGAAGGTAACTTGCTGTTTAGATCTGTAAAGTGATATGGATTCACATTGAGTAGATCTGTCTTCTGTGAAATTTTCTAATTTTTTGATCACTGTTTAGTATTTTTTCCTTTTTAGAGAATCTGTTTTTAAATTTAAAACTCGTTAGGGTTTACCAATACCCTAATCAGACTTGTGTTAGTCATAAATCCCAAACCACAGATCCGATTTTAGATCTGTAAAAAGTGAGTATTATTATTTTTCTGTCTAATGTTCACCACTAAAATTGCAGAGATTTTTGTTTATAATTGCTATTTATTTCTGTATTTTCAATCTGGAATAGCTGTTTTAATCCCTGTTAAGAGTGATATATTTTAGCTCAGATTGCCGGAAGGGTTTCTCCCTAACCGGAGATGATTTTTCCGATCTGTAAATTGAGAAATCTCTGTTTTTTTTTATAGTTAGTCTCTGTAAAATTTAATAAATTTCCATGGAGATTTGACCCATGGTTCAGGTCTTGGACTGAGACTGGTTGGTGAATTAGGTCAAAAATAGCATATTTTTAGGGTTTAATGCAATTTTCGGATTAATTTAATGTCAAAAAATTATTTTTATAATTCCAATTCGATATTAGGGTTATAAAAAGTGCAGGTACCAATTTTTATGGATTTTAGAATCCATTTGATGGCTGAATTAAGCAAATTGCAAAATCGGGTTCCTGAAAGATCTAAAAACACTGCTAAAATCACAGTTTTTGTGATATTGTTGGATTTTCGTGCATAGGCATATATTTTTAGGGTTTAATCATGTTCATAATCATATTAGGATGCTTTAGGTTTAATTTTGTGCTCATTTGATTTCATTTAGTGCATAAAACCTAAATTTTTACCAAAATCTCTTTCTAAAAACCCTGATTTCAAGGCCATAGTCTTGCTATCGGGGGCAATTTGGTCATTTGACCTAAATTTCGAAATCCCTAACCCTAATTTTCATATTTTTAAGCATGTCACATCATATTTAGCTTAGTTTATTACATTCAAATTTCAAAACTTGCATTTTATCAAAATATCTTTCTAAAAACCCTAATTTCAAGGCCATAGTCTTGTTATTAGGGGTGTTTTGGTCATTTGGACCCCAATTTCGAAATTTCATATTTTATCTTCCTTATTTATTCAATTTTATTTCATACTTTATCATTTTGATTTAAGGGAATCATGGCAAAAAGGCTTATATCTAGCAAAATCCTACAATTTCCTGATATTGTTGGATAAATCTAGAAAAGCCAACATATTTTCATTAACCAAGTTTTCTAGTTTTGCAGGTACATTGAAGACTTTATTTTTCATGTATTTAAATTTCAATAGTGATGTAAATTAAATTAAACTTTGGAATAAGAATTTATATTTCCTGCTTAGCTTAGGTTGCATTGCATATAGTTTATTTTTATAATTTTAATGTGTGATGGATGATGATTCATGCATATTTTTATAAATTCACCATGGTCTACACGAATGGCACATGCACTAGCTTCTATGAAGTTTATAAACTTGGTGGAATTTGTATTTATGGCCATAGTCAGAATACGAATGATACTCAGATTTATAATCTTCACATTAGCCACATTCAGCCTACACTCTTAGGCTAACTTCAAAATGCACTGCATTTCTCAAAAATACAAAAAGTATTTCTCAATTCCTCAAATCCATATTCATTCATTTCATGCATTTGTCAACTCCAATTCAAAATCCAAGTCAAGGAAATTGAATTCCTCAAAATCTCCTAAGTCTTATAGCAAAATCGATTTTCCCAAAGACATTGAATTTCAAAGGATATTTCAAGTATTTCCCAAGTTCCAAATTCAAATTTTCTAAGTTAGAATTTCAATTTCCAAGTTTGAATTCAGAGAAACCAAGTCTCTCAGAATCGATTTTCACCAAATGTCAAGGATTCCTCAAAATCGATTTTATTTCTCTCAGAAGTATATTTGAAATCTCAATTCACGATTTTCCAAGATTTACATTTTATATTTCAATCATTCAAAGCAAACATCATGTTTTCAAATGTGCATTTTTCTGAAAATTCATAGCACATGCCTGATTCTATGTGCATTTAGAAATTAGAATATGATTTAGACAAGTTGAATAGAGTAGAGCATAAGATTGATCCTTGGTTCAATTACCCCTGTTAAAGGTGGCAGGAACGGTTGAACCTCGTACCGACAGGCGAGTCCCATTCTACGGAATTTTCCCGCATTTTAAAACGGAGGCGAGTTATTTTCAAAAACTTTTTCAAAGGTCAGTTTGATTTGCAAAAGTAAAAATTTTGCGATGATAACAAAAGGTAATAGGCGCGTTTGTCATTGCTTGATTTACAATCTGCGCCATGTCTTCGGGCGTGGTGCCCGGCTTTACTTTGATCTTTCTTAGTAGATCATTGAGCTTTTCCTGATGCTGGGGAGAATCATGAGTCAACTCGAAAATGGAGATGTTGGAGAGCGCTGTAATAGGCTTCTGAAGGCTTTTGGTTCGCTCTTCTGCTGCTTCTGAGGTTTCTGCTTCCTCTGTACCAGCTTCCTTTTTCAGAAATCTTTTTGGAAAAACTTGGGTTTTCCCATTCTCCACTGACGTGTTTCTGATGTTCAAAAATGAGAGGATATCCCCTCTCCGAGATGCAGGCTGGTCCTGGCGTAGAACCATTACCTGATGTTGCAGACTCATCTCCTCTTCGGAACAAGGATGTATGTGACTCTGCGGGAGAAAAGAACCTTCTGAAACGGTTGATACTGAATGTTTTGGGAATGGGGCAGACAGAATGTCCATTTTGCCCTCTTCTTCATCCTCGATGAGGATGCTTTTATCAATACAATCCTGAATCAGATGCTTCAGGACGAAGCAATACTCAGTGTCGTGGCCCATCGCTCTATGGAACTTGCAGTACTGTTCCTTAAATCTTCCCATGAGCACTGGTGGATCTGCCACCTTGGGAAGTTTTACCATCCCGTGAGACAGCAAGTATTCCAGAATTTTCTCCAAAGGCTGGTCGAGGGGAGTGAACTTCCGATCCCTACTCCAGTTTATATGTTTGGGCTTTTCTTAAAGGTCCCCCTTTTGTTGAGGACCGGTCGAGAGAGGCTTGTCATTGTTCTTGAAGAATTTGCCCTTTCTTCCACTGTTCTGTTCGGGCTTTGCGCCACTGCCACTGCCCTGTTTACTGCTACTGCCGTGATCATCCCCTGGAACCTCGGCGGAGTAGGTGAAGTGTGCCTTCTTCTTTGGTTCTGGGATATTCTTGGCTAAGGCGACACCTTCATACATCCCGTTCTCTACCCCCATCTTGAGCCATTTTGCTCGCTCCGTCAGTTCGATAAAGGATTTGGAGGGGTATGGGAAGAGGAGGCTTTTTAGAGGCTGAGAGAAATTATTGAGGATGACTTGGAGGGCATGTTCCTCAGAGATAGGGTTTCTCATTTTGTTGCACAGGCTTCTCCACTTGTGGATAAAATCCCTAGCCTTTTCATTGGGCTCTTGCTTCAGGTTGCATAGGTGGTTCAGGGTGGGCAGAGCTTCTGTGTTGAACAGGAAGCGCTCAACGAACATGTTGACGACTTTGTCAAAATCCCTTAGTTCGATGGGATTGACGTGCTCAGCATACCATTTGGCAGCTATCCCCTCCAAACTGCGGGGGAAACAGACGAAAAGGGCACGGTTGTCTTCGCTGAATCGGGCGCATTCCGCGAAGAACATGGCAAGGTGAGCCTTGGGATCTCCGGATCCATCGAATTTAATGAATTTTCGGGGGAGATTCTCCAAATTGATGTCTCCTTCCAAACCGAGGTAGAAATCCTGCCTGGTGTATGACCTTTTTCCTTTATCTTGGACTTGCAGGTCTTTGACTATTTTGGTCAAGGTTTGGATCGAATCCTCTGCGGGGGGCCCATGCTTGGGCTTGTTCACTGACAACGGCTCTTCTACCGGCCTCTTGGACTGCCGTAGATGTTTCGGGATGTAGATCAGCTGCTCTTCTTCGGAGTTCTCTTCTGCTGATTCGGAGCTTTCGGAAGTACTGTCACGCTGTTTCTTCTGTTTGCTGATCTTGACTGGCTTCTTCATGGTTTTTTTCTTCGCTTTGCTCTTAGAAGCTGCCTTCTTGGGAGCAGCTTTGGCCTACTCAGTCATCATCTTAGTCATCATTTTTTTAAAGATCCGATACATGGCCGGATCAACGTCGCTTTCATCTCCGGAGTTATTCTTCTTAGACAATCTAGGAGAATTCATCTCCTCTGACTCGTTGTCACTGTGTTGTTGAGCAGCCCTCTTATCAGCCCTCGTTTGAACCATTTTTCAGATGCCTAAGCTTCTTGCAGAATATGGGAATGGTTAGAGTATGGAGAAGCTTTTTGAAAATCATAATTTCTTTGAGAAAAAGCAAGAAATG
Source organism: Nuphar pumila (assembly GCF_984573655.1). Lineage (NCBI taxonomy): Eukaryota > Viridiplantae > Streptophyta > Magnoliopsida > Nymphaeales > Nymphaeaceae > Nuphar > Nuphar pumila. The sequence continues at coordinate 41,388,885 of NC_143264.1, read as the reverse complement.
AGGGGATTTGGTAGACAATTTCAAGAGATTATCCCATTACCCGGGATTGGGTCATCACATGATCTGTGATAATTGTGTTACCATTTGATGATAACAGAGAAATGTGCCTTGTTACCTAGGCGAGGTCGTCAACCATGATAAGATATATTGAAGAAAATGCGAGAGGAATATCCCTTTTACCCAGGATTGGGTCGTCATCCAAAATTTGTGACTTTTATTTGCGCTATAAACAAAATACAGGAAACAACATTTTTGGCCAAAAGTAAAATTTTATTGATATTTTTAACTTTCAAGGACAAAGAGAGGGTGGGCAGACAGTTTGCCACCACTCTTGATATTCAGATGATACATTTGGCCCAGGAAATATAGACAGAGAAATAAAGGAGTTCCAGGTATATTTAGCGACATGATATGCCCCAGACCACTGATCCGACTGCAGGTTGAATTTTGACACATTGCCTGTCGGGAAATGGGTGTTGGCACGAACTTGCCGCTGCGAAAACTGCCTCAGACATCGTTCTGGCTGATAATCAACACAAAAGAAAGGGCCCATCAACTTGTAGCGCTTGTCACAGGCATAAGTGTATCGAGGAATAGTCTCTCTTCTATCAAAGAAATCCCAGGTGATCTCCTCCTGATGCAGCTTCTCGATCAGAGCTCGGCATTGGATGACTGTCTTCGACTGCTTACTGTTGAACCTGAAAGAACTGGCCTTCGAAGGAACGTGTCGCAGGAACCATGACTGCAAGGCGTAAGTGCATCCTTCTACTAGAATGGTCTCCCCAAGAGCAAATCAAGCCAAGCCTCTGTAAAGGAAGGCTAATGCGGCCATGGAGACTGAGAGCTGACGGGTCTGCTTGCTTCCCCATCTCCGAAAGAGCTGATCAACTCTGATGTCTATAAAATTCTGACCATCTTGGAAGAAGGCTAACCCCACTGTGCACAGGATCATGGCGTGCTGAATTCTGTCCTTCGCTGCTTGGGACAAAGTGTCAACCTCTTTGTAGGCTCCGTACTTTTGATATAGCTCGAACAGGTCGATGAACTGATTCCCACTAATCTCGGTGAGAGGCCAGGATCTGCTCCCCGTTGCTCTGGCCAAGGCTTCTCGAACATCTACCCCTTTGATGTTGATAAAAAACTGTTGCTCGACAGGATCATCTGGCTGACCAGCTGGTTCGGGCAATCCCATAATATCTTTGAACTCATCCATCAGTAGAGTCATCTCTCCCCATGGAAACCAGAATGTGCAGGTACGTGGATTCCATCGTTCTGCCATGGCCTGAATCAAAGCTCCATTGATGGTTCGCTTGCCTACCGCTGATGCCATTTCCAACCCGCAGTCATCCAAGTGGTCTGGGAACATACGTGAGAAGGTGGTGAACCAAGAATAATACCACCGTGGGAAGAAAGTACGAGACTGGATGACCCGCAGATCTGGGGTTCCATCCCTTATTTGATAGAAGACATGATCCCAAGGAAAGATAGTATCGGGAGATTCAGATGCCATCGGAGTGATACTGAGGCAAAAAGAGGAATAGAGTCAGATAGAATGCAGGACTTACGGATAGACTTTTTAAAGAATCAAACCTGGAAATTTTGAAAGATTGAGGGGATTTTAAAAGAATTTTCCAGGGTTTTGAAGAAAATTTGATCTAAAAGAGAAAAAGAAATGTAGGTAGATAAATATATACACCTGGGGTTTTTGAAAATAAAGGTAAGTTTTGAATAATACACCCAGGGTTTTTGAAAAAGGTTTGATACGTATATGAGAGAATAAGAGAAAATATCACACAACCAAAGCTGCACAAACAAGGATGCGCATACAGCACTCCCTAAAGGCTGACTCTAAATGCAATATTTGAAATGGCTTGTAGAACCTTAATCCTAACTCTAGGGTTCAAATTATCTGATTCCAATCAAGATACGCCGATATACCCAAGCCGAAGCTTGAAGTACGTGGCATAGAAATATTTCTCCGGTTCTAAGGTAATGGCTTCCCAACATCCTTGAGCACCTACCGATATACCTCGGACTATGGCCCTTAGGTACGTGGTAGGGGGGCGCGAACCCAAATAAGTGGTCCAGTTGTGAGGCTCTCTCCCGAACTATGGTTCAGTGAGACAGCCCAGCAACGTGAAGACCGGGACAATATAGGTAAGGGATGTTTTTGAAAACATGTTCAACATGCAAAAATCAGATGGCTCTAATGCAAGTCCTAAGGAGATAAATTTAAAATGAAGAGAAGCACACACTTGCATACATTGTTCTGCATTCAATTCCTAGAATTGAGGAGAGTTGTGTTTAAGACCTAAGTCTAATGTGAACATGAATAATCTCCTCAATATGGTCCTACCAAACCATGCTTAAATCCTATATGCAATGATGTCAGCTTAGGACAAGATCTAGGCTCCTAAGGTTTGCATGGAAATGAAGCTGACATATGAAGAATAAAGACTTAGATAATGTCAAAGTAAAAGAAAAGGCATAATTCGACCGGACGGAGACGAGTCCCATCACGGTCGCCAAACCTGTGATCATCGCAAAATTTTTCCTCTCATAATGTTCTCTCTCTTCCTTCTCTTTTCCTTTTCAACCTCTTATTTTCCTCCTTTTTTGAAGGGAGAAAAGATAAAAGAACGGAAAAGAAGAAGAGAAAAGAAAGAAGAGAAGAGAAGAGGAACTCTTTTGCGGGTCTCACTTGACCTTAATTTTTGAAAATATTTGAAATAACTCGCCTCCGTTTTCGAAATATTTGCGGGAAAATTGGGAGACGGGATCCGCTCGTCGGTACGAGGTTCGACCGTTCCTGGTGCCTTTACCAGGGGTAATCGAACCAAGGGTCGAATTAATGCCTTTTGCTTCGCAATGAATTTATCTAAGTATGTATCCTAAGTCTAAGAATGCACAATGAATCATGCTTGTGCAAATGCAAAGATGTATGCTCTTTTTGAAAGTATTTTGAAGAATTTCCAAGTGAATTAGATAAAGTGAAGAAATGTTTCTAACTTAGAACTTAAGATTTGAAGTTCTAAGTTTTTAGAATAATCAGAGCTTAGGAAAATGAATTTGGATCTTTGAGAGAAATGATCTTAAAACTGAAAGAAAGAAAATTTCAAAGTCATAAATGGACTTTTTGAATTTTGGAAGTTTGAACTTGGATGAATATTTGGAATGGAATTGAATTCTAACTTTGAAGTTTTGGAGTTAGAAGGAAATGTGGGGGATCTAAAGAAAAATGGGATTTGGAATAATTTGGAATTTCAAGATGAAATCCGAATCCAGATTCTGGATTCTGAATAGAGTTTTGAGTTGATTTTTGGATTTAGGATCTGAAATAGGAACTTTGGTTTGAATGAAAATGGGACTGGCTTTGAGAATTGGAATTTAAAGTGGAATTTGGACTTTGGAATTTTGAATGGAATTGGATTCAAGATTTGGAATCTAAGATGGTATTTGGATCTGAAATCTGAGATCCGAGATAGGGTTGGACTCTGGATCCTAAGATGGAATTGGATCTGAAATCTGAGATCCAAAGATAGAATTGTGTTCTGGATCCTAGAATGGATTTGGATCTGAAGTCTGAGATCCAATGTAGGATTGGATTCTAGATCCTAAGAATTGGATTTTGGATCTGAATCTGAGACCCAAAATAGGGTTGAATTTTGGATCCTAAGAATTGGATTTGGATCTGAAGTCTGAGATCCAATGTAGGATTGGATTCTAGATCCTAAATGGAATTTGGATCCGTGATTGGAGATCCAAAGTGGAATGGGGTCCTACACATGGAAATCTGGGTCCAAGTTTGAGACTAGGATTTTTTGAAAAGTCCAAATGGGACTTTTGAAGATGGATCTGGGTTTTGAAAACCCAGATTGAACTTAGGAGTGTTTGGATTTGAGATTCAAAGTCAATCTCAACTTTAGTTTAAAATTTGAAGAAAACTTGATTTTGAATCAGAGGATGAATCAGAAATTTTAAAGTTAAATTGAACTTTGAAATTGGATTTTGAATTGAGTTGGGATTTTGGAATTTCAAAATTGATTTTGAGAATTTTGAATTTATAAATGAACTTCAAAGTCAATCTGGACTTTGAATTTGGAGCTTGAATTTGGAATGAATCAAGAATATACAGATTGAATTTTGAAATTTCAAAGTCAAATTGGACTTTGAACTTGGAATTTAAATCTTTAAACTATAGACTTAAGAAAGATATTTGAGATCACTTGGGTTTTGGAAAAGAATTTTGAAAAATATGATGTAATTCTACCCTATATGATGAATGAATTCGAATAATTTTGAAATTGGACTTTGAAAAGCTATTTTATTCTTTAAATGAATTAAAATAAGATTGAAAATATAATACATCCTTGACTATGGTCATTGAATGTATTATATGATAATCTATATTTAGATTCAAAAGAAGAATAAAATACATTTTTAGTGCTTTTATAGAATTTAAAATGAAATCAACCCTCAATATACCCTGACTATGGCCATTGGTATATATCTTGAGTTAATCCTAAGTTAAATCCTGATAAAAGAAAAAAATATTTTGAGAAAATATGATGGATTTTGAAAGTGGATCCAGTGTGGATCCAATGTTATTTCGTAAAAGATGAGAATTCTAAGTCTTGTTCACACCCCGACTATGGCCGTTGATGTGAATCGTCAACTTAGAATTAACTTACCTCTTACGAAATGGTGCATGTGTCATTCGTGTTTCCATTTGTGAGAATTTGAAAAATAAAGGCAAAAATGCATGAAAAACGAGTAATTCAATGATATTTACAATGCTCATTCATTCTACCTAAAGCAGGAAATGTAAATTCTCATTAAAACCTAACTTATTACAACACATAAAATTGAATTTACAATTTTCAGTAATGACATTTTCCATGTATCCCCTGCAAAACACTTGATTAGTATGAACATAAAAAAAAAAAATTGTATATATCATATGGATATCAATGTGTGTATCGGTTTGATAGGTAAAGGAATGGTGCTGAGATATGATGTGTGTATCGGTTTGATAGGTAAAGGAATGGTGGTGTGAATAGACTGAGATCCATATACAAAAAAAAACACCAACGTGGGTTTGAATATATAGCAAACAATGTATAAGATGAGTTCATCTGCAACTAAGACATTACTGTAGGATGAAAACAAGACATCATATGGTCTTTGAACAGTGAATGCCATACTAAAATCAGAGATGCTAGTCAAAGGGGCATCAAATATGTATCAGGTTATCCCGAAACTACTTTGTATAAATAGCAATTGCAAACAGTGACAAAGCCTTAAGATAATATGCGGAAGTAAAAAAAAAAAAAAAAATTCACACAGGAATAACGATGTAGAGGCACATGGACTGAAATCCAGAATGACTGAAACAATTACAGGAAAACTTTAGTGAGTTACAAAGCATGAGAGTTGCTGTCATATGCTGCTGGAGGATATTTGTAAATGCACCTAAAATGAATCCCCTGGTAAGAGTGTCATATAACACCAAAGCATACGAACATTTTGAGGAACATGAGCCCAATATAGGGACTCAATTCAAAGCTTACGAGATATATCGGGTTATCATATCGATGGAATGGGAGATATGATCAGTCATCCTCTACACTCTAACTAAAACAGGAATTCAGATATAACCTTTTCAGAAAAGCTCAAATCACAGGCCATGAACAAGAAATTCATAGAAAAAAAAAGATGCAACAACAAACAGGAAATGGAGGAATGTATTGAATACAGGTAATGTAATGCTGCCTCAGGAAAAAAAATTAGGAAGTTAAAAATCCAATTTCTACAAATGAAGATGACATAAGAGATACAAGCTAAAAAAAAAAAAGAAAGAAAAATAAAATGATGCTCAGCAACTTGGCGCTCCATTAATTTGGCAACCGCATCCTAGCAGAAATTCCTATTCGTGACGCAATGAGATCCCTTACCTTGAGAAGTATAATAACCCAAACACGAATGCAGTGAAGCTCACTCGATCAACCAACTCGAGATTCATCCTTGTTAGAATTCCTCTGGCCCTCAGTTAGGTTTCTTTTATGAGAGAAAACACTCTCGTTATCCCAATAATTTCCCTATGCATGCATGTGCTTCCTGCAGAAACACTCTATCCATTGAATCAACTGCTTAACGATCCAGCTTTATATCCGTTGCTTACCTCCTGCTCGATTTCCATCCCTTCTCCTTTTAGCGCAGTGGGTATATGTAGAACTTTTATAAAATGCCGATGATGATATTATGGGCAAGATACAGACAGAGAACCCAATGTGAATTGGGATAGGTGAATAAGTAAAAAAAAAAAATGACCGTAGGAGATTCAATGTTGCCAAAATATGACATCTAATGCATATAGATTACCATTATTTAGCAGAAAATAAGAAAAAAAATGCAGGTCGATTCACTATGAGCAAAGCAAAATTCTTGCATAAATGGAGAATTGAGGCAACAGAGTAAGCTCGGAAAATAAGATCAACCGCGGATCATAGGGTAAAAACAAACGAAAAGAGAGAAAGAAAGAAAAGAATAAAGAGGAGGAAGAAAAAAAATAATTTGTTGGAATGAAATCATTCCATTGATGTTGCATAGCTACAGATCGATTTTGCTATCAGCAAATCGATGTTGCAGGGGTGCTTTTGCTAAAAAAAAGTGACAAATCGAAACTATAGAATCCTCAAAAGAGAACTTAAGAAGAAGATAAAAGGAGAAAATACGGGGATGAGCAGAAATGCTTACCTTGGTGGAGTTTCCGTTATAGGGATTTGCCTTCTCCGATAGATGAAAGAGTGAATCTGGCCTGTTTGGATTCTACGGTTCGGCTGAAGCTCAAGGACGAGGAATGAAGTCGATAATGGATTTTGAAGGAACCTTGATGCCGTGGGGTAGAGAATGGAGGTTGATAACGGATCGAAAGGAGAATGTTGAAGATGGATTAGCCGAGAACTAGATGAAGATGGATTGTAATGGACTCTTGCCGAGAAAACTCGATCGATAATGGGTAAAGAGGAGGTGCTCTTGCCGAAAGATCGATCTCCAGAAAAAAAAAGTAATCGATCCCTGAAGACAGGGGCACGCCTCTTCTTAAAGGGGAAAATGGAGAGTTCGAGAAGAGGTGAAGGGTATGATCCAATGGCTGATGGAGATTTGGTTGGCGATGGATGATTGAGAAAGGGGGTGACAGTTGAGCGATGGTGGATGGTTCTGGAAGAAGGTCTGCGTGAGGGAGAGAGTGCGTCTGTGGCCGTTGCCAGTTTTCACTATTTCAAAAGGGTGGTTCCCTTTTTAAGAATTTTCTGAAAAATGGTTAAGGAGCGAGGTTTTTGGTAAAAATGGCTTCAAAAAGCTCGAAAATCATCCATTTTTTTTGTAGCTCTTCTCGATTTTTTTGGTTTTTATGTTATTTTTCTATTTTTTTGTATTTTTAGAATAAAAATCCTAGAGCTTTACGAGAAATCAAAGATTTAAAACTAATTTTTTTTGTGTTTTTGTAGAATATTTACAAAAGGGAATTTTTCTGAGCTATTTTGAGGAAATTTCTTCAGAAATGGGTTTATGTCCGGATTTTTAGGAAATATTCGAGGTTTACAACCTCGAACTGAGAAATATAGGGTTGGGGATTCAACAGAGTGCCAGATGAATTGCCCGAGCCATTCAGAACCATTTTTTTGGTATTTTTGTGATTTTATTTTGGAAATCGGACAACGGGGCTCAGATTTGGATTTAAAATACTGAGTTCAGACCTGGAGTTGAATTTGAATATATCAACGTTTAAATTCATAGATCTGAAGAGAGACTGAAATTTAGTTTTGAAATTGCTTTGATTTTCTCAAAAAAATAGAGTCAGGGGCAAAAAGGGTCATTTTTACAACTCTTTGAAAAATTTGGGGTGTTCACAATCTTGACTATGGTCATTGATGTAAATCATCAACTTAGGATTAATTACCTCTTATGAAATGGTGCACGTGCCATTCGTGTTTCACCATTCGTGAATTTTTGAAATAGAAAGGGGAAATGATGTGAAAACAAATAATTCTAGAAAATATGCATTCTATTCTATTGCTGAAATGTAAATTCTCATTTATAATCTATCTACTACATTATTGAAATGGATTTTAGAATTACAACTTCTAAGCTAAGAGAGGAGATAGCATTTTCCATATGTTTCCTGCAAAAATAAATTTTGATATAAAGTAAAGAAATGTATATAGGAAGGAAATAACATTCTATATATAATGTAAGGGAATATTCATATGCCTAAAGAAATACATAAGAGAGGTTTGGAGCTAAATGTAGGTACATGATGAATTCTTTGTTGAATAATTGCAAATGATTTAACAGAACAGGAATAACATTACCAAGCACTCAGATGACTTGAAACCAAACTTGACTATGGACCGGACCGGTAGGGGAGTAGAATTGTGATCAACCAGTCCAAAATCACTCTATGGCACGATCAACGGCAAATGCGGATAAAACAGATGTGATATCTTCCGTCCACAACTATGCAGATTTGCCATAGCTGCGCTTAGCACCATGACATTCAATCTTAACCTTCTTTAAATGACAAACAGTTGTACTCTAGATCTGTAATTCCTGTAATTGCACAGAATTTTCTGCCAAAGGTGATATTAACAATGAATAGTCAATGAGAGAGGTCTAAATCGACCTCTTGTTCAGCATCCTATGATGAGGTGTTGATGACATATGGAGATGCTGGAAACATAGCAGTGTGGTAAAATGAGGGTAGAGGGTGCTGCTGGAGTTGGAAATGGGATTGTAAGTGATAGACGACAGATGATAGAATGATCGGAGCGAGTTGCCAGCAACAAATTGATTCATGTTCAACTGGTTTTTGATGATAGGGATCGAAGGATGTCTTACCGTACTGAGAGTTTCAGCACATATCAGATACCTACTGGTAATATTTAGAAAATCATGACAGCAACTCACTTTAGCCTTTTCAAAGGCTGCACCACTACCTTCTGTAGCTATGGTTTCAGCGAACATAATACCAGAACAAACCAACATGTTATCCTCCATGAATAAAAGGCTATACTCTTGGATCAGTTCGAAGGTGGCGCCTTAGTGCAGGAGATTATATTCAATAAAATCAATGCCATTAACAGCAGATGAAATGATGTGAAAGCACAATGGATAGATACAGAAGGTGTTGAGTATGAGTGAAGTGTAGGACATTTGAATATGTATAGGAGAACGCAAGGTATTTATGTGTATGATAGAGTGTATACCAGAATATATATATATATATATATATAAACGCAAAAACAAGTGCACTAGGATATTTACAAGACAGGAAAGATTGTTATCAACAGACATACTTCTCTAACAAAGTGGAATTATTTTGTATTTGAGAGAAACAGGGAAATTTTATAATAGGACATACCTGAATTTACAGTAGGATATACCGTGATCCTGATGTGAACAATGACCACCTTCAGAACAGATCCATGGAATGTTGGATGATTTCTCAGCGGGTCTTCTGCAATACTCTTCGACCCATTCATTGTCTCTTATTACCTTTGATTTGATTGCTTCAAGGGATAAATCGCATATACAGGCAGTTCCTTTGATGTATGATAACACAGATTCTTGAAGTAAAAGAGCCTTAAGTCTTACACAATTCTCCTGGGGATTATGCCATATTATAACTTATATATTTCATTCCCACAGCTTGGGACATCTGAAGCAGACACCTCCCTGGGAATGGAAGATAGCCAATGGGACTTGGTTTTTATAACTCAAGTAACCCACGAATTGCCCCTTTATCCAGCCTTTCACTATGCCATTGTTAACAGCATACTCTTATGATGCAGGGAGATTATTTAGATGTCAATTTCACCGAACACCTGTAGAGTTCAATTAATACTTCTGAATGTCAGAATCATTTCCATGCCTAAAATAAAAGAAATATGGTAAAGAAAGAGGCTACATTCAAATGAAATTTTCCACTGAATCAACTTGTATATTGGAAGACTTTAATGCATTACCTGTAACCGATTCCTTTGCTGAAAAAGGGGATTAATATACATGCACTAGGAAGATATTTACCTATTTTGTTGTCGAACGGACCTCCTGTAATGACATTATAGGCAACAAAATTGGATTTTCGTACCTCTGCTTACTGCCTTCATGAACGCATCAAACATCCACCTCAGATCATCCATGTTATACATAAACCGTTGATTTAGAGAACACTGTGTTGTTCTGTCATGAACGAGCCCTCTACAAGATGCTCACAGATAGCCCAAGCCAAACCTGATATATGAGAGAAATCTCATAGGATAAAAGGATGACCTATATCTGTCAGTCTTTTGTTATGCTGTTAAAATTTTAAAGGAAGATTGGCATTAGAGGACCATGTGCCTGTGGGCATGGTATTTTCGCTCTTTGATTTACCCTGCAAACTTAAATCACATTGTGACCCTGACTATGATATAATCCTACATAAAACAACAGGGACCTAGAAAGAACAAAAAAATGAGTAAACTGGAATTAGATCGTAAATTATGTATAACATTGTTCCTTAACAGAATGAACTCATCAACTACCTTACTCTTTTCATTTTCTTTACCTGTATGCTTTTTTTTCAAAAAGTGTATTTCATACCAGGCCATGATATGGAAAGCAGAGCAACTGCTTCTCATTTATCTAGAAGTACAAACCCGTTAGGGCCTCAATGACACCCACCATGCATCATCTCCTGCAGCATATCTTAGAAACGAATCTCTGAGTACATCGATACATTGAGCGTAGCTTCCCATATGGATTTTCTTCAAGTTGGCCACTAGAAGCACAACTTCTAACCTCACCTCTTCAATGTGATCTCTTGATTTGAGACTTTATTGTCCCTGCTCATAATGAATCTGGCAAAGCTTATGCGCAGGAGGCACTAACACACATATTTCCAGGATTTCTCGAAACCGTGAAGACGCAGAGTGGATTTAGCCATCATTGAAAGGGCTTCATGATGAATCAAATCTATTTTTACCATAGCTCGGATCATCTGCTCAGATTTTATCTCAACATTGAATTAGCTATTACAACAGATGGGATTGACTATTCTCTTTCACTTTCACAGTGAACCCCATCCGTCGTTTGAGTTTTTCTTCTTCGATAGATTAGAAACCCATTTTAGCGAATCCATAAATCAACAAAGAAGTTGGGAAACAGGGAAGCTACTAAAAAAAAATGCCATGCAGAGGGGGGACGTTGAAGTGAGAAAACATAAAAGAATGTTGTAGAAAGATAGACGATTGATGTTACGAATCAAATTAAAACAAGAAGCACATAAAATGAATGTAGTATGGTGACATGATGCTAAAAAAAAATTTGATGTATACATCAGAATTCAGCGTTGAACAGCTCCATCAGTAGATTGAAGACCAATTTTCAATGAATCAACATGCCAGTCCAGGAGTAACTAATCTCTGATGGAGGATCTCCCAGTAGATGTATCTGGTCTCACCGTAGGATATACAATGGCTTCACAGCAGAATATGCACAAGTTATTGCCTTCATCGGGATATCACCGGAGATGCTTACATCGGCCAGACAAAGGGGCAAAATACCCTAATGAACTTCTTACAAGATTTTTTTTTTACATGCCAGATCAAAACTTATGGATGAGTTGATCTGCTGTGCAAACCGAACCTAAGCAGGAAATGAAAGGGATCTAACCACTAGAAATAACGATGAAGACAGATTTGTGCAAATTATTTTACAACAATAGCGCGATGACGAATTGCAGAAGAGTAAAATAACGTAAATAGATATTTGAACTCATACAAACTGAAGAAATTCAGAATAGTTTACCGAAACAGAGAGAAATGTCAAAATATGAAATGAACAACTGGGAAATAACAAGAGAAAACTGGTAAAAAAAATGATATTGAACTTGGCGCAAACTGGAATCTACCCTCACGCAACTAAAAAAAATTATAAACGAGAGGTTTAGTGTTGGAATCAAAAGCTTTATTTGCTATTGCAGTAAGTTGATTCCACTTGTGATGTTTCTGAGAAATAGAACATAAATAAAACTAAAAAAAGAAAAGAAAATAAGGGAAATAGAAGAATTCTATCAAACTTCTAAAAGAAACGCGATGAAGCAGCAACAAAGAAGAGACATCTGAAAAGAAAAAAGCATGATCATTAGGATCAGCAGCTAATCCATATGAAAAAGGGGATTTAAGACCTAACGGATGACCAAAGCAGAACAAAATTCGTAGCAAATCAGAGAATAAGATAAGCAGGAGCAAAGAAAACTTAAAAGAGATTAAAACAATTTATGGCTAAACCAGAAACCATATAAACGTAGTAAATCAAACAGAAAAAAAGAAACCAACAGTGAATTCAGATGTGACTTCGAGATCCAGATGAAATACAAAGAGATATCTAAGTCAAAATATAAATGAAGGAAATAAAAAAAAGGTGTTGGAACATGATTGTTCCATTCGCTGTAGCATTAGGTGGATCGGTCCTGCTATATGCAGGCCGACCTCACCATTGATGCAAGAAGAAGAACAAGAATGAGAGGTGAAGAAGAATCAGAATCGAAACAGAGATGCAATATACGAAGATGCTTAAGGAAAAAGATGTAAAGGGAGATACCTTACCTGGTTATTGTAGGGATTGAAAAGAGAGGGAGGCTCTTTCTCTCTGGATGTAGTTGATTCCTGCGAAGATCAGTCGCCCCCCCCATCAAAATGAGGAAATCCAAGGGAATAAGAAGAAGGTATAAAGAAGAAGAATAGATGATCGGTGGAGAGGTAGGGTATGAATCCGTGAAGGAGAAGAAGGGTGCGGGGGTGAGAAGCGGTGGATTGTGAAGGAGAAGAAGGTGGAGAGGCAGAAGATGGATGGCTTTTAGGGGAGACCCTGCGTGCTTCTCTTAAAGGGGGAGAAGGAAAGATCTGGAAGGTGGTCGGTTGGAGATGAGAGACCATAGAGAGTTGCGATGGGGGCACATGGGTGATCGGAGGGTGATCCTCAGAAGGAGAGGCCGTTGGAGGGAGTTTGCACATGGCCATGGAAGGTTTCGGGCGAGAGGGGTCGAGAGAAGAGGCGACGTCCCCTTTCCTCTCAAGGGTCTTCAAAGAAACCCTAAAAATATTTTTAAAAAGGGCCCCTGTTTATTTCAAAATTTTACAAAGAGGGGGATTTTAATATATTTTTGCTAAAAAAAGGTGTTTTTATGAAACCCGATTTTTTTGAAAAGGTGTTTTCAAAAGAGATTGTTTTGCAAAATGATGGTTTTTTTTTTTTTTTTTAAAGTGGTTTTCTTCAAAAAAAAACTAATTTTTTGTTTCTTTTCTATTTTGCATTTTCCAATTTTTTTTGTATTTTTATAGTAAAAAAACTAAAATTTTAAAAGAAAACAAAGTTTTAAACACTAAATTTTTGTATTTTTCTGAGAAATATTTACAAAGAGTATTTTTCTGAGAGTTTCAGACCATTTTAGAGAAATCTCTTCAGAAAGTGGGTTTGGACCCAAGTTTTGAGAAAATGTTTGAGTTTTTAAAACTCAAATCAAGGAATACAACGTAATGGATCCAAACGGATGTCGGATGGACTGTCCGAGCTATTTAAAGGCTATTTTTGGTATTTTCTATAATTTTAATTTAAAATTTTGAACAAGGAAACTCAGATTTGGATCTGGACATTGGATCCAGATCCGAAATCAATTTAAACATATGAAATGAATTTAATTTCAAAAAAACTTGAGAAATGAACTGGAATTTATATTTAAAAATGACACATTTGCTCAAAAAATGAATTTAGAGGCAAGAAGGGAATATTTAAAAGTTTTTGAAAAATTTGGGGTGTTCACAGATGCCCCTCTTTGCTACTAAGCTAGTTGAAAGCCGAGCTTAGTGGCAAAGAAAACACTCCAAATTTTGAAAATGCCCCAGTCAGCAGATCTGAACTGGGTGTGGAGGAATTTACGGCTTTTCAGGCTTAAAGTCTTGTCCTGAATGGCTTGGGGAACACGAAATCCTCGAAAGTGATATGACTGAATAGATAGAAATGAGGAAATCGTGATGGGACTTTGGGTGAAGATCCCAAAATGGTGAAGGATAAGAATTTTGATCAAGTCTCATGGGTGAGACAAGATCAACTTTTTGAATGAATCAGGTTTTAGCCCTTAACCTGGATGGGACGAAGATATATCAAGATAACCTGAATGGGGAAAGGAATATATGAAGATCTTGATGGGACATTTTTTGGAAAATGCCTTGTGAGATGAAGTTTAAGTAGGATTTTATTCCGGATGGATATACAAAACATGGATTCCTCGATGGGAAGAGCCATGATGGGACTGAAGGAAAACACCTCGCCGAAACGAGGGAAACTCGTTGGAACGAGATTCAGGTTTAACCATAACCTGAAGGGGACGACCATATGGAATCTCGAGTGAACAGACCATGATGGGACCTTCAGAGTTTGGACGAACAAATTCGACAGGGGTTTCGCGAAAGGAGGAAGGAAATGGGGTCCCCTAAAGCTTTGAAAAAGGGATGAACTTGGATGTCTCATTGCCGAGACTAAATCAGCTTTTGAATTTAATGACCTCTCGCAGGGAGTACAGGTTTTGACCCTTAACCTGAGTGGGAACAACCATACGGATTTCTCGAAACCGTGATGGGACAGGAGAGATACTTCAACTGAATGGGGTAACTCTTCTGGAAGATATAAACAACGCTAGGTTGCACCAAAAATAGATATCGAATATTTATTTCATTCTTTAGAATATCTAGAAAATTTTGCCAATAAGATAAATTTATAGTTGACTTCAACGCTTGAAAAATGTGTACATGTGTGCAAAGATATTCCCCTTTTTTTTTTTACCTAGAGTATTTCCTCCAACGAGGTTAACTTCTCGGTCTTAAGAGTCAAATTCAAATTTTAGCGCTGATGATTTTCTTCAAGGAAGCTATCCATTTCTTTGATATAAGAAGAGAAGAAATATTCTCAATTTCATAAAAGCAAGTAGTGAAAAGACATTGATAAAAGATATTTTGCATAAGAAAAGATGATTTCTGGCAATTTAGGCAGTTTGATATCTGAGTGTTTTCTCATGATGATCTTCTTACACTCTTTTTGAGTCATTGGGCTTTTTCGGGCTTTTTACATCATCCTTCATTTTGGAGATGTCCTGACTTTTCTCTCTTTTTTTCAGGGAAGGGTACGTTACAAACTCCTTCATCTCGGAGATGTTCTGATCCTTCTTTTCTCAGGGATTTATATATGATATTGGCTCAAAAGGTCTTTTAGGTGATAGCTGAAATCAAATATCATTTAGGGTTTGTCGGTAGGTTCATCACACTCGCCTTCATCTCGACGGTGATCTGAACTTTCCCTGGAAGGATCCGTCACAAACTCCGTCATCTTGGAGATGTTTCAAATCTTCTTTGGCCCCGGGGGTCTACTCGCTTAATTCGCCTTCATCTTGACGACAATTAAGAGATCCCTTTTGCCGATATTTGATTGCGGCTCAAAAATGGATAAGGAGATATGGATTGAGTGGATTCTTTTTTTATCGCTCGGGATATTTCCACTGCCTGATTGTCAGATAGCCGTCTTTAAACATGCGCCATAGCCATGATAAATATCAATTCGCTTCTGGCTTTTCAACATCATTGAATATTGATTTCGCTAATCATACTAAGGACATTTCTCACATCCTTTTGGTTGATCAACAGGAAAAGATTTGAATTTTTACCTCTTTTTCGCAAAAAGTTTCACCTTTTTGGAAAAATACTAGAGGTAATCTGCGGTAATTCTTTTGGTGTAGCCAAAATATTGGAATCAACAAGTATCTTTAGCAAATTGGCAAAGTTTTCTAGGATCCTTTGTGAAATAATCACTCAATATAAATTTTGACGAAACCTTGAGTTGAAACTTGGGAAGGAATATTTAGATTTTTGTTTTGACCGACCAGCTTGAAAGCAGAATTTTTTGGAAGCACCAGCTTGAAAGCAGGATTTGTTTGCCCGACCAGCTCGAAAGCAGGATTTTATTGACCGACCAGCTCGAAAGCAGGATTTTTGGAAGTACCAGCTCGAAAGCAGGATTTGATTGCCCGACCAGCTCGAAAGCAGGATTTGATTGCCCGACCAGCTCAAAAGCAGGATTTTTGGAAGTACCAGCTCGAAGCAGGATTTGTTTGCCCGACCAGCTCGAAAGCAGGATTTGTTTGACCGACCAGCTCGAAAGCAGGATTTTTGATTGACCGACCAGCTCAAAAGCAGGATTTGATTGGAAGTACCAGCTCGAAAGCAGGATTTTATTGTCCGACCAGCTCGAAAGCAGGATTTTTTTGCCTGACCAGCTCGAAAGCAGGATTTGTTTGACCGACCAGCTCGAAAGCAGGATTTGATTGCCCGACCAGCTCAAAAGCAGGATTTGATTGCCCGACCAGCTCGAAAGCAGGATTTTGATTAGAAGTACCAGCTCGAAAGCAGGATTTGATTGCCCAACCAGCTCGAAAGCAGGATTTGATTGCCCGACCAGCTCGAAAGCAGGATTTTGATTGGAAGTACCAGCTCGAAAGCAGAATTTTATTGCCCGACCAGCTCGAAAGCAGAATTTTATTGCCCGACCAGCTCGAAAGCAGGATTTGTTTGGTAAGGATGATTGACATTGATAGAGTTGTGACCCGAAAGTTTTGAGAATGATGGATATTTGATGAGATTGTAACCCGAAGACTTGAATTTTGATATACATTGATGAATTTGTAACCCGAAGGCTTGAAAAGGATATACATTAATGAAATTGTAACCCGAAGGCTTTGAAAAGGATATACATTTGATGAAATTGTAACCCGAAGGCTTGATAATAAAAGACATTTGATGAATTGATAGACATTTGGTGAGAATTTAGGATATAATAGACGATGATTCATGTTTATCCCTTAACCTGAAAGGGAAGGGGGAGATTTTTGGGGATATACTTGAGACTTGAATTTAGAAGAGATATGACAAGATTTATGATTTATGATCTAGGATTTAGATGGATCAGCACATTTGGTTGTATGCGGTCTAATTTTCAGGATTAACCCCTTGTCCTGAACAGGAAAAAGAATAAAATTTAAACAGATGGAAGGAAAATAAAATTTGATGAAATATTGATAAACAATGGAGAAAATTTTGAGGGAATTTATTTACTTTATAAAAGAATTCTCACAAGTAGCATTTGTTGCCCCTATGAGCGATCTCAGGATTATCCCTTATCTTGAGAAAGAATACCTCGAATGTCGAGGTTCAGGTTTATCCCTTAACCTGAAAGGGGAAAGAATAAAATTTAAGAAAAGAAATTTTAGAAAATCAATTTGAAGAGACTTGTATTTGCAAAAAGAAATCTCATAGGTAACATCATTGCCCCTACGAGAGGTCTCAGGGTTATCCCTTATCCTGAGTGGGAAAAGAAAAAAAAAGAATAAAATTTTAAGAAAATTTAATGAAGGAAAAATTGATATAAATTTACAAAGAATCAATAAAGATTGGCAAAACGTGTATTTACAAAAGAATTCTCATAGGTAGCATTATTGCTCCTACGAGGGGTCTCAGGATTATCCCTTATCCTGAATGGGAAAGAAAAATTTAGTGAAGGGAAATTGATATAAATCTAGAAAATCAATAAAGATTGATAAAACTTGTATTTATAAGAGAATCCTCATAGGTAGCATTGTTGCTCCTACAAGGGGTTTCAGGATTTTCCCTTATCCTGAATGGGAACACCTCGGACAACGAGGGTCAGGTTTATCCCTTAACCTGAGGGGGAAATAAGAATAAAGGAAATACCTCATGGGAAAGAGGCATCAGGTTTATCCCTTAACCTGAAAGGGTAAAGGATAGAATGTAAGAAAATATAAATTTAGAAAATCAATTTAATGAAACTTGTATTTGCAAAAAGAATTCTCATAGGTAACATCATTGCCCTTACGAGAGGTCTCAGGATCATCCCTTATCCTGAGTGGGAAAAAGAATAAAATTTAAGAAAATTCAATGAAGGAAAATTGATATAAATCTATAAAGAATCAATAAAGATTGGCAAAACGTGTATTTACACAAGAATTCTCATAGATAGCGTTATTGCTCCTACGAGGGGTGTCAGGATTATCCCTTATCCTGAATGGGAAAAAGAATTTAAGGAATTTAAATGAAGAAAAATTGATATAAATTTAGAAAATCAAATGAAGATTTACGAAACTTGTATTTACAAAAGAATCCTCATAGGTAGCGTTATTGCTCCTACGAGGGGTCTCAGGATTATCCCTTATCCTGAATGGGAACACCTCGGACAACGAGGGTCAGGTTTATCCCTTAACCTGAGGGGGAACACCTCGGACAACGAGGGTCAGGTTTATCCCTTAACCTGAAAGGGTAGTAGAATTTATAAAATTTGATAGAATTGAGGAAATATTGATAAACTTGATAAAATTGATGTAAACTTGATAAAAAATGAGTGAAACTGATGAAGATATCAAAATTAACTGAAAATTTATAAGATTTAAAAGAAAAAAGAGTTTTTCTGATCCTGCCTGCATATGGGATCTTGAAAGAAAAAAATGTTTATTTAAAAGATAAGTGAGAAAGCATTTTTTTGGAGAAAGTCCACTGTAAGGAGAATGATCAGTGCGAGATCTGATCCTTTTAAAAGGAATCATCATGAGAGATCATCATGAGGGTTAATTTTGAAGATAATGGTTTAAAAACTAGTTTCGAAAGAGAAAACAAACATGAGGTGATGATTTTGAAGACAAATGGTTTTTAAAACCTAATTTGGAAAAGGGAAATCAACATATTAGTTTATTTAAAAGGGATTTAGATCAAAATATTTGAATCTTTTAAAGACTTTTTAGAAGAAATTTTATGATTTTGAAAATCCTCATAGGCAATATCATTTCTCTCATGATGGAGGAAAACAAATTTTGAAAAATAGATGACAAGGATTTAAAAAATTTGAAAAATAGCAGGCAGGATCAAAAAGATTTTGAAGAAATCAGAAGGCAATACACCTGGGGGTTTTAAAAAGAGGAAATTTTGAATAATATATACCCAGGGTTTTTGGAAAATATAAGGAAGATATATACATATATAATATCATTCAATCATAGACATACAAGCAAGGATGCACAAATAGCATTCCCTAAAGCTGACTCTATATGCAATATTTGAAATGGCTGATAGGACCTTAATCCTAACTCTAAGGTTTATATCATCTGATTTCCATCAAGGTACGCCGATATACTCAAGCCGAAGCTCGAAGTACGTGGCATATAAGATATCTCTTCGGTTCTAAGGTAATGGCTTCCCAACATCCTTGAGCACCTACCGATATACCTCGGACTATGGCCCTTAGGTACGTGGTAGGGGGGAGCAAACCCAAATAAGTGGTTCAGTTGTTAGGCTCTCTCCCGAACTATGGTTCAGTGAGACAGTCCAGCAACGTGAAGACCGGGACAATATAGGTTGGGATGTTTTCAAAATATGATCAACATGCAAATAAAACCAGAAGGCTCTAATGCAAGTCCTAAAGAGATAGATTTAAATAAAAAGAAGCATACACTTGCATACATTGTTTTGCATTCAATCCCTAAAATTGAGGAGAGTTGTATTTAAGACCTAAGTCTAATGTGAACATGGATAATCTCCTCAATATGGTCCTACCAAACCATACTTAGATCCTATATGAAAATAATGTCAGCTTAGGACAGAGTCTAGGCTCCTAAGGTTTGCATGGAAATGTAGCTGACATATGTTAGAATAAAGACTTAGATTATATAAAAGCAAAGCAAAGGCACAAATCCAACCGGACGAAGACGGGTCCCATCTCGGTCGCCAAAACTGTGATCATCGCAAAATTTTTCCTCTCTCTCTTGTGGTTTCTCTCTCTTCCTTCTCTTTTCCTTTTCTAACCTCTATTTTCCTCCTTTTTGAAGGGAGAAGAAAATAAAAGAAAGAAAAGAAAGAGAGAAGAGAAAAGAAAGAAAGAGAGAGAGAAGAGGAATTCTTTTGCGCGGTCTCACTTGACCTTGATTTGAAAATATTTTTATAAATAACTCACCTCCGTTTTGAAAATTTGCGGGAAAATGGAGAGACGGGATTCGCTCGTCGGTACGAGGTTCGACTGTTCCTGGCGCCTTTACCAGGGGTAATCGAACCAAGGATCGAATCTATGCCTTTTGCTTTGCCTAAATATAATCTAAGAATTTATTCTAACTCTAAATGCACAAAGAATCATGCTTGTGCAATGCAAAGGATGTATGCTTCTTTTAAAAAGAATGTTTTGAAAATTTCCAAGTATTCTGAGATGAACTTGGTAAGGGAGTGAAGAAAATGATTTGAATCTAACTTTAGAACTTGAGATAGATCAAATAAATTCTAAGTCTTTGAAGTAGATAAGAGTTGGAAGAATAAATCTTGATTTTGAAAAAGAATGAGGTGAAGCTTTGAAAATGAAGTTTCAAAGTCAGATATGGATTTTGACTTTAATCATGGATTTAGGAGAAGAAGATGAAGTTTTGAAGTGATATTGAATTTGAATTTTTAGAACGGATCTGAGAAAATCAAATGATATTTAAGAGTAGAAATGGATTTAGGGAGTTCAGATGAGATCTGGAAATTGACTTGGATTTGAAATCTAGATTTTGAATTTGAATTGGATCTTAAAATGGACTTAAGATCTGGGATCTGAGATCCGATGTAAAATTGGGTTCTGGATCCTAAGATGGATTTGGATCTGAAGTCTGAGATCCAAAATGTGATTAAATTCTGGATCCTAAAATGGAACTGGATCTAAAGTCTGAAATCCAATGTATGGTTGGATTCTGGATCCAAAGTCTGAAATCCAATGTATGGTTGGAGTCGGAACTCGAATCCTGAAGGGAAAGTAGATTAATTCGGAAGAAAAAAAAATTCGAGTTGGAACTCGAATTCTGAAGGAAAACTAGATCAATTTGGAAGGAAAAGAAATTCGAGACGGAACTCGAATCCTGAAGAAAAACTAGATCAATTAGAAGGAAAGAAAATTTGAGTCGGAACTCGAATCCCAAAGGAAAACTAGACCAATGCGGACACTGAATTTTAAAGTATACCAGTGTGAACACTGGATTTTGAAAATGAACCAGTATAAGCATTATGTTTTAAAAAATTACCAGTACGAATACTGGGTTTTGGAAAATTACAAGTATGAACATTGGGTTTTAAAAAATTACCAGCATGAACATAGGATTTTGGAAAATTACCAGGATGAACACTGAGTTTTTGAAAAATTACCAGCACGAACACTGGGTTTTTGAAAAATTACCAGCACGAACACTAGGTTTTTGAAAAATTACCAGCACGAACACTGGATTTTGGAAAATTACCAGTACGAACACTGGGTTTTGAAAAATTATCAGCACGAACACTGGATTTTGGAAATTACCAGCACGAACACTAGGTTTTGGAAATTTACCAGCACGAACACTGGGTTTTTGAAAAATTACCAGCACGACCACTAGATTTTGAAAATTTACCAGCATGAACATTGGGTTTTGGTAAATTACCAATTGATTTTGATAGAAGATTTTCAGTCTTCACCCTCACGATGACTTGGACAACTGTCGTGGTCTCAGGATTTATCTCTTATCCTGAATGGGTAGTTCAGGTTTATCCCTTAACCTGAAGGAGAAATGAATTTAATGCAAATGAGTGCAGATGAATGTATGCAAATGCAAATGAATGCAAAATTATATAAATGGGTGCACATGCGTGCAAAATGAGAGATTTGTATGATTTTGCTTGCATACAGGACGTTTTAAAGATAATTTTCAAAATAATGCCCCAGTGTAATAGGGAAAACACATTTTGGAGAAAAGGAAGGAAATTGATGTTTGAAGAATGCACTTTGAAAGTAACAAAGTAACTGACTTTTGATAGATTCAGGAGAGACTCTGAAGAGTGTCATTGCTCATGAAAGGACATTTTGCAGAGAAGGAGAACAAGTTTATGAGGAAAATTGATAATTTTATTGATGCATTGAAGAAGAAAATAACAAATTGATAAGAGAATTGGGACTGCATTGTCCCTTCAAAATGACAAAATGATGAAAGTGACATAGTCTTGACGTTGTAATTTCTTAGAAAACTTGCTCAGGATGGTCGACTGGTGTCTTCCTCATCTTTAATAAGGATATTCTTGTCGATGCAATCTTGAATGATATTCTTCAGGACAAAACAATTCTCAGTGTCATACCCTATTGCCCGATGAAATTTGCAGAATTTTTTTTTGAATCTTCCCATGATTGTTGCAGAATCAACTACTTTGGGTAAACAGATCATATCTTTTGCGAGCATGTATTCCAGAACACTTTCGAGTGTCTAGTCTAGAGGGGTGAATTTTTTATCCATACTCCAATCCTTGCGCTTTGGCTTTTCTTGATCTTTCTCTTTGTGCTGAGGACTAGATTAAAGAGGCTTATAATTGTTGGAGAACTTTCTTTTTTGGCCCTTAGATCCCTCTGAATAGTTATCATGATTTTTCTTATTATTTTTGCTATCATTGGCAGCAAGAGTAAAGTGAGCCTTTGGAGGTCCGACCATATCTTTTGCGAGCATGTATTCCAAGAAACTCTCGAGTATTTGATCCAATGGGGCCATCTTGCGGTCCTGGTTCCAATTGTCACATTATACCTCTTGCTGAGTGCTTGATTTCTGCTAAGACTTGGCCGAGAGAGCTGATTGGCATTCTTTCTCATCCTCAACGAAGAAATTCTTGTCGATATAATCTTGGACAATGTTCTTGAAGACAAAACAGTGGTCGGTATCATGCCCTACTGCCCAATGGAATTTGCCGAACTGGTCCATGAATCTTTCCATGATTGTGGGAGGATTTGTGACTCTTGGAAGCTTTACCAATTCTTTGGCCAACATAAATTCAAGAATTTCATCGAGAGATACTCGAGAGGAGTAAACTGGCGATCGTAACACCAGTCGTCCCGCTTCATCTTTTCTTTTTGCTGAGATTTCAAGTGAGAGTTTGACAAGAAGGGCTTGTTGTCTTGTTTGAAGGCTTCTCCCTTTTTGCCTCCATTGCTGCTTTTGCTGGACTTAGAACTTTCTGCGTTGCTGCTCTTGCCAATGATATTCTTGGAAAATGAGACAGATGTCTTTTCCTTGAGGGGAGCCTTTCCAAGATTGTCTCCAGCTTGCTCAGACATCATTTTGATCATCATCTTCTTGAACATTTGATATGCAGCAGGATCGATGCCATCTCCGTCAGTCTGACTCTGTCCTCTAACAGTTCTTGGAGAATTCATCTCTTTTTGCTTGATGCTTTAAAAATCACTGATGCACTTGATATAACGTCTTCTTATCTGATCTGGACCACTTGGGAATGCCGATATTCTCTGTAGAATGAGATGGATGATTAAATTTTGATGATGAAGATTCAGGATAGAAATGAATATAGAAAAAATATTTGATAAGAATTTGGTAGATAATTGGAAGAACATCCTATTACGAGGGATTGGGTCACCGCTAGAGTCACAACAATTGTGTTGCCATTCTTTGCGAGGAGAACGAACAACTGCAAATATGCCTTGTCACCTAGGCGAGGTCGTCAAACTATGATAGAATGAAAATTGAAAGATTTTTTTATTGAAGAAAAAATATGATTGCATCAATAGTAGACTTGAGAAAGAGGGGGCATATAGACAGTCTGCCACCACTCTTAATGATCAACAGAGACACGAGGATCGGAGAAAAGAGTGAGAGTGACGAAAGAATCCCATCCATATCTGGCAGAATGGTATGTTCCGGACCATAGTGTTGATGCGAGATCAAACTCTAGCATGATCCCTGAAAGTAGTCAAGCTTCTACGCGCTTCTGTCTCTGAGAAAATTGCCTGGCGCATCGCTCTGGATAGTAGTAGGTATTGGAAAATGGGTCAAGCAGCTTGAACTGCTTGCCATACACATATGTATATCTGGGAAGAAAGCAAGCCCTTCAGTGCATACGACCATCGCATACTGAATTCTTTCTCGAGCTGTTCTGGATAATGAGCTGACTTTTGCGAATGCCCTATACTGTTGGTAGATCTCGATCAGGTTCACATATTCATTTCCATTTTCCTTAATCAGTGGCCAAGACTTTCGCCCTGTCATGCGAGCTAGAGCATCTCGGGGGTCCAAACCCTTGACATTGATAAAAAATTGTTGCTCCAATGGATCTCCAGGTTGACCGGCTGACTTGGGCAATCCCATGATCTCTAAAAACTCATCCATTAGCAGACTCATCTCGCCCCATAAGAACCAGAATGTGCAAGTGTGCGGATTCTACCGTTCTGCTAGTGCATGGATCAGATTTCCATTGACTGTCAACTTTCTCACTGCGGATGCCAGTTTCAACCCGTAATCGCTCAAGTGGTTCGGAAACATACGGGAAAAGTTCTTGAACGAAGTATAGTACCACCGGGAAAAGAAAGGTCTGGTGCTGAGAGCTCGATGCTCGGGAAGACTTTGTCGCACCTCGTAGGAGATGTGACCCTCAGGAAAGACGGAGTCGAGCTGACTGAATGCCATTGGATTAAAAGATAGGAAGATTAGAATTAGATTTTAGGAAAAATACAAGAATTTTGAAAATTGCAGGCAGGATAAAATGAAATGCTGGAAATTTAAAGTCCAAAGGAACAGAAGAATGAAAAATCACCTGGAGTTTTGAAGAAAAAGTGGATAATTTGGAAAAATCGTCCAGGGTTTACAAAAAAATGTTTCATAAATTGGAAGATGAAGTATTTTGGAAAATCATCCAATATTTTAGAAAAATTGGGGAGAATATGGAAAAATAAGATAAAAAATAAATAATATATTCAATGACAAACAATTATGCACATACAACATTCCCTAAGAAGCTGACTCTAAATGCATCAATTTTGAAAGAGCTTTAGGACCCTAATCCTGACTCTAGGCTCAGATCAACTGTGTCCAATCATGCTATGCCGATATACTCGAGCCAAGGATCGATGTACGTGGCATAAAAATTTATCTCTGGTTCTAGGCTTCTGTTTTCTCAACATCCTTGAGCACCTGCCGATATACGTTGGACTATGGCCCTTGGTACGTGGCAAGGGGGCGTTAGCCCAAATAAGTGGCTCAGTTGTAAGGCTTTGCCCCGAACTATGGTTCTGGAAGAAAGTCGAGCAACGTGAAGACCAGGTAGACATAGGTGGGGTGGTTTTTGAAAACATGAGCACATGCAAGCAAATCAGAAGGCTCTAAGACCTAAAGAGATAGAATTTTAAAAATTTTGAAAAAGCAAACATTGTTTTCATACAATTCCTAGATTGAGGAGGGTTGTATTTCAAACCTAAGTCTAAGTGAGCATGAATAATTCTCCTCAATATGGTTCTACCAAACCATACCTAGTCTACATGCAATCCATGTCAGCTGGGTTCAAGCCTAGGCTCCTAGGTTCACATGATATCAGAAATTAAAAGCTGACATTCCATAGAACAAGATTTTGATAATTGAGCTAAGTCAAGGCGCATAATTGATCAGACGAAGACAGGTTCCATCACAGTCGCCAAACCTGTTATCATTACAAAATTTCCCCCCCTCCCTCTGCTAGAGAGAGAGAAACGATTTTGCGAGTCAAACTCGACCAAAGTTTTGAAAATGGTTTTGAAAATTACTCGCCTCCATTTTGAAAATTTGCGGGAAAATTCTGTGGAATGGGATCCGCCTGTAGGTACGAGGTTCAACTGTTCTTGGCGCCTTTACCAGAGGTAATCGAACCAAGGATCAAATGTGAGCTTTGACTAAGTTAAATTATCTAAATCATGCTCTATTTTCCTAGAATGCACAAAGAATCAGGCTTGTGCTATGGAATTTTAAAAAGATGCAAGTTTGAGAAATATGATGTTTGCTTTAGAAAATTGAGATGTACTTGGAAAATTATTGGAAAAGTGCTTGAAAATGGAATTCCTGGAAAAATCATCGAACTTCATTGAAAATCAAAAATTTTCATTGGAAAATGAATTCTTAGAAAAACTTGAATTTTGGGAAAATCGATTTTGAGATTTGGATTGCTTTTCTGAGGAAATGGATTTGAGAATTCTAAGAAAATTAGGAAAGTTCATTGGAAAATGATTTTTGAAATGGAAAATGGATTCTCAGGAAAATGGGAACTCTGAGAAAATCAAATTTTGAGATTGGAATTGTTTTTTCTAAGAAAATTGATTTCTGAATTGGATTTGGGAATTCTAGGAAAATCAATTTCAGAAATAATTCAAAGTTTTTGTGCAAATCGATTTTGTGAACTTTGAAACTTGAAATTAAGAGTGTGGAAACCTTGGGAAATCATGATTTGAACTTGGGAAATACTTTGAAATCTCATTTGAAAATTCAAAATTCTGAGAAAATCAAATCCTGAGAAAGACTTAGAAATTTTGGAGAAAACTGATTTTTCGGAACTGGAATTGGGAAATGAGTTTGAAAATAATGCAAATTGAATGAATGAATGTGAATTTGAAAGATATTTTATTGAGGAATTGAGAAAATCCTTTTGAGTTTTGAGAAATGCAGTGCATTTTTGAAATTAGCCTAAGAGTGTAGGCTGAATGTGGCTAACACGAAGATCACAAATCTTGGTTTTCTTCGTATTCTGACTATGGCCATAAATAAGAATCCCACCAAATTTGTGAACTCTTTAAGAGCTTGTGCATGTGCCATTCGTGTCAACCATAGTGATTTTGAAAAAATGTGCATATGCATCATACATCAAATATTAGAAATTGCAGAAATTAAACTATATGCAATGCAGTCCTATTCTAAGCTGAAAAGTAACTCTTATTCCAAATTATTACATTGAATTGAAATAAAATAAGCAAATAAAAGTCATCTTCCTGGATATTCCTGCAAAACTAGAAAATAAGTTAGCACATAAATGTAGATTTTTCTGAATTTATCCGAAAATATTAGAAATTATCGGATATTATTCAGACATAAACCCAAATTCATACCCCCTTTGATATAAACATGAGAAATAAGGAATAAATTTCGAAAATAAACTTGGAAATTCGAAATTGGGGTCAAAATAACCAAAATAGCCCTGATAAACTTGTAATCAGGGTTTTCTAAGAGATTTTTTGTAAAATTTAGAAATTTGAAAATCAAATGAAATAAAATCACATATAATATGATGCAATATGATGATATGCATGAAAATTCAGAAAATTAGAAATTGGAATTTCGAAATTGAGGTTAAAATGACCAAAATGCCCCTGATAACAAGACTATGGCCTTGAAACCAGGGTTTTCTGAAATAAATTTTGCAAAAATGAGAAATTAAAATGCAAATATGACTGAAATTATCCCTAAGATGACATGATATACTTATTTATATGATAAAAACCTTAAAATGGCAAAAATATCACAAAATATCAAATTTGACTCGATTTTCGCCTTTGAATTTAAAAATAAACTAACACACAAAGCAAATTAACTTGGAATTGAGCCAAATTTGGCATGGACACCTAGACTAACCCTAAAAACAGAATAAAGCTCGAAAATAACTAAAAATCCTAAAAATCAAGATTTTGCCTAAAATGCTAATTCTAAATTAGATTTTGGGTACTAAATTACCATAAAAAATTCACAAATTTTATGAGGTGACAGAGGACAGTTAGGCAAAGATTTTTTCATTTTCAAGATTCTAGTTTTGACCTATGGTCAGAGCTTGATAGCTCCGGCAAGTCGGATCAGAATCCGATGACTCTAGGATTTAGGGTAGATTGAAAGGTTTCGGGTAACATTATGGGAAAAATAGCAGAATGTGGAGAAAATGACTGAAATTCTGGGAACCTGTCACTGACAAATAGAGGAAAAAATCCTATTTTTACAGTATTGGGATTTGGTTTATGGTTTGGGAGAAAGCATAGGATTACCAAACACCTAGATCTCTGAAATTCTCAGACATAGGAATCTGTCAAACAGGAAAATTAAATCCGGGAAAAATACTTAGACTATTCTAAAAATTCTCAAATTTTGGGAAAAGATATAGGAAAGGTTAGGAACAACTTCTATGTTGGAAGTTTTGGCATTCATCCGATGGGTTGAACGGACATAGTGGGTTAGGGTCGGTCTAGACCCTGACAAGGAAGAAGTGAGATTTTCCCAGGGGTTTGGGAAAATTGATTTTTAGAAGCGATCAAAACTACTTGGAAAAAGCTAGAAAAATAATGGAAAATAGTAGATTCTTATAGGGACTCATGGTATTTTTTTGAGGGAAATTCAGATCTTCCATCTATGAGATCTCGGAGGTTCTTGTCTACTAAAACAGAACTTGAGCTTTCTGGAAATGTGAAATCCCAGTTTGGGATCTAATTTGTTTAAGAGGGTTCTGAAACCCAAATAGACCTAGATTTTTTATAGGACATCACATACAAGCAGAGGGGTCACAAAATGAATTTTATGGGATTTTCGACCGAGAATGCATGCATAAAATAACAACTAGATTCTACAGTAAAATAAAACTTCATGGAATATTGGTAAAGCCATGTAAAATGAGTAAAATATATGATAAAACTAATTGAAATGCATATTTTTTGTTATGACATGGCATGAAACATAAAACTAAAATGAAAATCCGTAGAGGCATGTTTCAACTTTAATGTTGGCTACTAACATGAGAGATCCGATCCATCCATCGGATGGATCATCTCACGTGTGTAGCATTAATGTGCAACACATAGCAAAATGAACATATTTACATGGGAAATGCAAGGAATCTTTTTTCTTTTTCTTTTTTGAGAAAAACCAGAAAAGTAGGAGGGGCTTACCTTAGATTTGGGTAGGAATCGGCTGCGATGGAGGCGTTGGAGGTGCTTTGAAGGAGGAGCCAGATGCTAGCTTGAGTTGAAGGTGGGATGCACCTTGTAGACATTTTAATGGAGCTGGAACCGGGACTGAATGATGGTGGTGGCTGGGGTAGTGGCTGCTGCAACCGGATGGTGCTACTTCATAGTTGGAGCCAAAATGATGGTAGCCATGGCTGAATGGAATGCAAGAGAGAGAGAGAGAGATTAGAAGGGGAGAGGGACTCAATGGGGGCAGCCGTATGCTTCCTTTCTTTCCTTCCCTCTTTTTAACCAAAGGACTTTGGGTTTTTAATTGGCATTGACTTAGGTATTTAGGGGCTAATAAAAAAGGGGGAAAAGGGTATATGTGAATGGGTTGGACCAAGGAGGAGAGAAAGGAAGGAAGGGAAGGGAAGAAGGAAAGAAAGGGAAGAAGAAGAAAGGGAAGAAAGAAGAACAAGAAAAGGAAGAAGAAGAAAAAGAAAAAGGAAAGAAATGAAGAAGAAGAAGGAAAGAAAAAGGAAGAAAGAAAAAGGAAGAAGAAGAAATGAGGGCTGGAGGCTTGGTCGACCACCTTGGTGGGTCCCACCTCTAAAAAGAATGAAATAAAAATGAATAAAAAAATAAAAAAATAAAGGAAAATATAACAAAAGAAAATGTTTATATTTTTTATTAAAAGAAAATACAAGTAGATAAGCCATCTCAGAGTGGGCTCACTTTCCAAAGTTGAAATTCATTTTGAGAATCATAGGGGTAGAATAGTTTTTTCAGAAAATTTCTGAACTAAACGAGCTATTTTTGGCAGTTTTTAAAACAAGCTCAGAATTTGAAGTTTCATACCCCGTTGCGAAGCAAATCCAGTGTAGAATTTAAAATTTTGAGTTTGAAAGAAATCCGGATTATTTTTCTCGAGAAAATATTTTCAAATTTAGAATCCTAGGGGTAAAAATGTCGATTTTGGAAACTCAGGGTTTGAAATTGATTTCTGAAAACTTTTAAAACTCAATCTGGATTGAAATTTTCAAAACTGGAGTTCTGAATCTCAAAAATGAAATAGAATGTGATGAAATGTTATAAAATGACATGAAATGATGAGAAATGACATGAAATGCTATGTGAAATGCAGACCCTGAATGAAAAAAATTGGATATTAAACCCCGATTAACACTTGTACCAGTTCAAAAAGTGTTAAATTTGATAAACTTTGCAAAATGATTCAAGAAATGGTTTTCGGGCTCTACCGGACCAGAGTGACACTAAAAATTGGGGTTTGAGCTGGGTTCTAGGGTTTCAAAACTCAACTAGACTGACAAGACACTGACTCAACTGTACTCCCCGAATAGATTTTCAAGAAAAACTCATATTTTTAGAGAAATGGTACGAAACGGTTACTGGAGTGAAGTGAATTATGAATCAGAGCTGGGTTTGAGCTAGAACAAAGGTCAGTAATACTGAGATGAACTAAAATCAAAGCTCGAACACTAGCTCAACTGACTAAACTCAGCTCAATTTCAGCTGAAAGAGCTGAAACGGGCTAAAATGGGCTCATGGACACTTGAAAATGGTTTTGAACTAAAACTGGAGCACTTGAACTCCTGGTGAACTCAAACTAGACTCTGGGGAATAGGATTGACTGTGAATGACTGACTCGAAGACAATTGGAAATGAGCTCATTTCTGAAGAAATGATCCCATTTTGGCAGGAATGGTCAGAATTGAAAATGGCCTTCTCACAGTGAGCTCAGGTGAGCTTGAAATGACTGACATTCTTAACTGTTCTGAATTGACCAATGAGCTTGGTTGACTTCAAATGACTAGGGTTCGGAATGACTTATGGGTAAAATGGTAATTTTCCTAATAAAAGTGGGTAAAATGGTAGTTTTCTGAAACAAACTCGGGGTTGGACTCCTACACTGACCTACCAGGGTTGGCACTGCACGAGGGGTATTTTTAAGAATGGATGAGGAAAATTTGGGGTGTTTACAATTTTCCATTTTCTCTGCCATATTGCATTCCATCTATTATCCAGCACTCTAGTCATTCATCTATAGGTGAAGCATATCATCATTCATGGTGTTTACCTCACATTCTGTGTTGTTACATCCTTTCACTGCACATCAGTACATCTCACCTCTGCCCTTACATGCATTGTTGTATATCGCTTGGCTCCCCTTTTGTCTGCTCCTTCTGAAATCTAGTATTTACACTTGACTTGTGATGAACTGCTTGTTTGATTTAATTCTCATCTTGATTTGCTGTAAAATTCTATTTTCATTTATGGTGAGACCTATTATAATTTCTTATGAAAATGTCAGTTTCACTGTATGATCGGGTCCTGAAGTGCTAGCTTTTAGCTCCATTATGCATGATGCTTAAAAGTATATAGGAAAAACATTTATATTCGTTACTGTCAGCTTCCATGGTGATCTTCCTACTTTTGAGATGTCAAGCATATATAGAATATGCACACAGAGCTGCAACACAGGCGTCCCGTGTGATTGAGTATTGTTGTTGACGTTATTCCAGGAAGCTTTGTTGGTCTTTGCTCATTCATGCTGATACTGTTTATACATGATGTTTGCTGCTGGATCACAATGTTACAAATAAACCATCGAGTTCAGATTGTGTTTGGCTCGTGGTGTGTCCCTACTGGTTTCAAACCTAATACTGATTTGGCTGAAATGCTTGAAATGATCCCACTGAACGAGATTCAAGACTGGTCTATTTTCTTATTTCTAATGTAATGGCATATCACCCAGCACGTGTGAGCATAATTGACTATGTACACATTCCACCTGTGCACAACATCCCCAGTACATTGCCATCATTTCTCCACTCTGCCGCACTATCACTACTACACCTCTATGCTGCCACCACACTAACATTACACATACTTCCACCTTCACACCATGCCTACACAGTAGCTTCCTTCTACCACTGCATCTTCAGCCCATTCCACATGCTGCACACTGCCTCTCCACTCCCCTAGCTACAGTCCTTTTTGCAGCATCACACACTATATCTGTTGCTTTAATACACATTCTTTTTCTTCTTGCAAAATGCACTGTTCGCGACACTGTTCACACACCATCTGCTGTCACAAATGCAGCACACTTACAACATTCTCACTGCTGCATCTTCATGATTCCAGCACTTTCTCACGTACATCTACGTTTCCAGCACTAAATACTACACCCTCTCATCCCATAGCAACCTCCCATTTACACTCACCTGTAGTGTTACCCACAACATACACGCCTCTGCTACATATTCATACCCACTTACTGCACTATCTTCATATTTTTTTACACCACCTTACCACTTCATCATCATACCTCTACAACACACTTACTTGTATGTTGTATATCACCATTCATGGTATATGATTCCCTCTCTTGCATTCTTCACACCTTTACATGTGCATAGTATCCACCACAGTCCCTTTTTTTTTTACATTATATTGCATGGTATATTAGCATATGTTTACACTTCTTCTCTTGTATGTAGATAACTCCATATCCATCCACAATATATTATTAGCTATTGTAGTGTCGCCAAGTGCAATCTTAGCTAGTACTTCATAATGCTTTTACTAGCCACTGTAGTTTCACTTCTCCATCAGTACACTATTCACAACCTCCCAATTTGTCAATAGCTGCAGCACCATTTGATGCAACTCCACCTATACTCCTCCACCACATTTCCCATTGCATTTATTACTTCCCAGCTGCAATGCTCCCCTCCTATATTTGTATATATCTATGTAACAACCTATGTACACCACTGCAGCACAAGTCTCACAGCCTCTTCTTCATACTTCGCATTCCATTTTCACTTCACATCCACCCACCCCACTTGTGTGTTGCCATCTTTTCACAGCAACAACATTGCACCCATACGATATTCCCAACCTATGCACAATCTTCATTTGCCCCGGCTCTCACCATTTTCACCAAAATCCATTCCATGTTACTTCATTTTTTTAATTTTGATATGTCATGGCATAGCATATTCATGAATACCATACCTTAGGCATAATTCTGTATTTTGGATTGCATATTCTTACTAAATGTCACAATAGCCGGTTCATATGCATTGTGATGCCCCATCTCATTCCCATGTAGATACAAGATATTATACAGGCATCATCATTATCATTGAAATGTGAATATATGTATATACACATTCCCTTTCACCAAAACATCTCACTTATGTATATGCACATCGGCCCTTGATATGACATCTTTCATTACCTCGCATGTATTTTACACTAACCCTGTTTTGCAGGAGATACGTAGAAATTGTTGAATCTTCTCTTAGATTAGGAATTTTAACTTCAATTCAGAGTTGTAATAAATAAAAATTAATGCAAATTTTTCCCTTTCCAGTATTAGAATAGAATGTATGAGCATGTAAATATCATAAATTATATGTTCATTCTTCTTTTATCTCTGAGAATTCACAATGGTGAAACACGAATGGCACGTACACCATTCTGATAAGAGGTAATTGATCTTAAGCAAATGATTCACATTGATGGCCATAGTCAAAATGTGGACAATGCTTAAGATTCTTATCTTTTATGGAATAACATTGGATCCACACTGACTTTTAAAAAATCATCATATTTTTTTAAATATTTTCTTCCTTTATCAGAGTTTTACTTGAAATTAATTCAAAATATATATCAATGGCCATAGTCAGGATATATTGAGAGTTAATTTCATTTCAAACTCTATAAAGGCACTAGAATGTATTTTATTATTTATCTGAACTTAAATATAGATTATTTTATAATACATTTTATGACCATAGTCAGAAATGTATTATATATTCAATCTTATTTTAATTCACTTAAAGAATGAAATATGCTCTTCAATATCCAAATTTTCAAAAATCTTTAATTCATTCATCATTTAGGATAGAATTACATCATATTTTCAAAATTCTTTTCATATTTCTTCAAAAATCAAGTGATTTTGAGACAATTCTTCAAATATCTTCTTCATTTCTCAAATCAATCTTCAATTCTAATTCATAAATTCAAATTCATCTTCATATTCTCAATTCTATTTTATTTCAAAATTCAATATCCCAATTTCAAAGTTCAATTCAACTTTAAAATTTCAAATTCAAAATTTCAATTTCCAACTCAAATCAAATTTCAGAGTTCAATTCAACTTTGAAATTCCAAATTCATTTTCAAGATCAAGATTCAATTTTAAATTTGATTTAATATTCAAAATCAAATTTTAAAGTTCAATTCAACTTTGAAATTTCCAAATGCATCTCCTGATTTCAAAATTCAAGTTTGAAAAGTCAAGTTTCATTCTCTATCCTTCTTTCCAATTTCAAAAGTCGATTTAGGATCTCTTAGATCCAATTTCAGGTTTCATCTGGATTTCCAAAATCCAATTCTATCTTCAAATTCCTTTTGGACTTCTCAAATCCAAATCTAAGTTTCATCGGGATTTCCAAAATCCAAATTCCATTTTCAAAGTCCATTTGGATTTCTCAAATCCAATTCCATTTTCAAAATCAATTCCCAAATCCAGATTTTAAATCCAAATCCATCTTGGATCCCAGATTTCAAATCCAATTCAATTCCATTTTCAAATCCCATCTGGATTTCAAGATTCCCATTTCAGTTCCTATTTCCAAAACCATTTTCAAATCTATTTCTTAAGTCTAAATTCAAATTCAATTCTTGTTTGAGGTTTCGAATTCAAAATTTTCTTTTCAAAAATCGATTCTTAATAATCAAATTCAAATTCAAAGTCCATTTTGACTTTGAAACTCCATTTTTTCTCAAAATTCTATCTCAAGTTCCAAATCTCCTTTTCCTTTTATTTCTTAAATTCAAAATCCATCTTCCAAACTCTGATTATTCCAAGACTTGGCATTTCAAGTCTCTTCTTCCAAATCTATTTCAAATTCTGAGTTAGATTCAAAAATCTAACTTTTTCATACCAATTTTCAGCCCTTTGAATCATTTCTTCACTACATTATCAAATTTATTTCAGAATCACTTGGATAATCCCAAAAAGTTCTAAAATTATCTTCAAAAGAGCATACATCTTTGCATTCGCACAAACATGATTCTTTGAGCATTTTAGACTTAGAATAAATTCTTAGATAATATTTAGGCAAAGCAAAAAGGCATAAATTCGATCCTTGGTTCGATTACCCCTGGTAAAGGCGCTAGGAACGATCGAACCTCGTACCGACGAGCGGATCCCGTCTCTCCATTTTCCCGCAAACTTTAAAAAATGGAGGTGAGTAATTTCAAAACATTTTCAAAAATTTTAGGTCAAGTGACACCTTTGCAAAAGAGTTCCTCTCTCTTCTTTCTTTTCTCTTCTCTCTTCTTTTTCTATCTTTTATTTTCCCCTTTAAAAAGGAAAATATAGGTTAGAAAGGAAAAGCGAAGGAAAAAGAGGGAACCAAGAGGAAAAGTTTTGCAATGATCACACAAGTACATAAAGGACGGTCATTCCCCTGGTTCTCACTATGATATACAAGGCATTATTGTGAAAGCAGTGAGGTTTTGGCAGATCTTTATCTGAAAAGGTGATTGGTGCATTGGTCATGGCTTGGTT
The DNA here is from genome assembly GCF_984573655.1 of Nuphar pumila. Lineage (NCBI taxonomy): Eukaryota > Viridiplantae > Streptophyta > Magnoliopsida > Nymphaeales > Nymphaeaceae > Nuphar > Nuphar pumila. The sequence continues at coordinate 41,353,409 of NC_143264.1, read as the reverse complement.
GACGATCTGGGCCATGTCTTGAGGAGTTGTGCCTGGTTTGACTTTGATCTTCTTTAGCAAATTGTCCAGGACTTGCTGGTGCTCGAAGAAGGTGTGTGCCCACTTGAGGATAGAAATGTTTGAGAGGACAGTAATCGGCCTCTGAACCAGATTGGTGTTTCCATCAGATACTTCTCCCTTTTCCCGAGTAGCCTTAATAAACCGCTTAGGAAACTAAGGGATTTTTCTGGCAACTTCGGCGGACACCTTTGCAGGTTCACTGGATGAGTTTAACTTGCTAAGGACTGAAAAGATGTCCACCTTCTTGGCACTGTATTGGTTCTGCTGCAGCACTGGAACCTAATGTTGAGTATGGATGTTCCCACTAGAGCACGACTGAATGTGATCCTGAGGGGAAAATAGCTACTTTGAAATGACTGCCACTGAGTGGTTGGGGAAGGGTTTGGATAAGACATCAGGTTGATTTTCTTCTTTATCTTCTACGAGCAAGTTTTTATCGATATAGTCTTGGATAATGTTCTTGAGGACAAAGCAGTTTTTGTATCGTGTTCTACTGCTTGATGAAATTTGCAAAATTTGTCTTTCATCTCTCCTATGATGACACAAGGTTCGGCAACCTTCGGGAGTTTGATCATTCCCTTTGCAAGCATGTATTCTAGAATATTCTCACGAGACTGATCCAAAGGGGTGAACTCCCGTTCATAACTCCAGCCGTCATGTTTCGGCTTTCCTTGTGGTTTTGCCTCTAACTGAGAGACTGGCTGGGAAGGCTGATGCTTGAAGAATTTCCCCTTTTGAGCTACAAGGTTATTTCCCTCAGACTTAGGACCTCCTGAGTTCTTGTTGTGATTTTTCTTCCCACCCTTGTTATTGTTGCCATTGTTGTCACTAGAGATATCAGCGGAGAAGGTGAAATATGCTTTCTTCTTTGAATCAGGATTGCTTTTAACAAGGGTGATACCCTCGTAAACCCCATTCTCCATTCCCATCTCAAGCCATTCGGCTCGCTCAGTCAATTCGATGAAGGATTTGGAAGGAGAACTGGAGATAAGGCTCCTCAGAGGCTGAGAGAAATTATTGAGAATGATTTGGAGCGCATGCTCCTCTGAAATGGGAGTCTTCATCTTGTTACAGGTGCTCCTCCACCTGCGAATGAATTCTCGGGCCTTTTTATTCTCTTTCTGCTTTAGATTATAGAGATGATTGAGAGTTGGCAACGCTTTAGTATTAAACAAGAAACATTCAATAAACAAATTGACCACTTTATCAAACTCTCGTAATTCGATGGGGTTGATGTGTTCAGCATACCATTTTGTTGTTGTACCCTCTAAGTTGCGTGGGAAGCAAATAAATAGGGCCCTATTGTCTCTCTTGAATCGACTGCATTCTACAAAGAACATGGCTAGATGAGCCTTGGGATTTACAGTCCCATCAAACTTGATGAATTTGCGAGGAAGGTATTCTAGATTGTCATCTCCTTCGAGGTCGTCATAGAAATCTTCGCTGGTGTAGGTTCTCTTACCCTTATCCCGAGCTTGCAAATCTTTGACCATGCGAGTCATTTCCTTCAATTGTAGCTGGATCAGATCTTTCGTCGGGATCCTAAACTTGGATTTGTTCACTGATTCAGGCTTTTCCGTCATTTTCTTATATTGACACAAAGGGTTTTGAATGAATACATGTTATTCTTCTTCTGAATCTTCTTCTCTTGACCCTGTGTTTTCAGAAGTGTTGTCGTATTGTACTTTTCTCTTACTGATCCTGACATGCTTCTTCACAGGCTTTCTCTTGATTTTTTTTTTGGAAGATACCTTCTTTGGATCAACCCCAGCCTGTTCTGATATCATGTTTGCCATCATTTTCTGAAATAGACTGTACATGGCTGGATCAACATCATCTTTCACTTCTTAGCCATGTCCCCTGAACGATCTGGGGGAATTCATCTCTTTTGCACTACTGTCACTGTGCTGCGGTGGAACGATTTTCTTCCCAGTCCTTGTCTGAACCATGTTAAAATGCCAATGTTTTCTGCAGAGATACAAGAATGGTTAGATGTGAACACCCCAAATTTTCCAAAAAATCCAAAAAATTCTCTTTTTTCCCTTGACCTCTAACTTCTGAATAAATCGGGTCAACTTCTGATAAAAAATCCATTCATTTCTCGGATTCTCTGGAATCCAGATCCAATTTTCATATCTGACCCAATCTCGGACCCAGATCGGATACCCAGATCCAATTCTAATCCCGAATCTTCTATTCTTCAAGAAAAATAAAAAAACTCAAATTCTTGATATTTTCTCCGAGGTTTTCTCAATTCAGGGTCCAAACTCAATTCGAGATCCGAATTCTAATGTTTTATCAAAATTCCCGAACTCGGATCTACTTCTGAAACCCAATTTCCAAAATTAACTCGGTATTTAAAAAAAAAAAGCTCATTTTCAGAAAATCTTTAAATTTCAAAACAAATATTCTACAAGAAACTTTCAAAAGCATTATTTGGGTCCTATTTCTTTAAAAATCCCTTGTATTTTTATAACTCCTCTCAGAAGATTTCAGAAGAAAATAGCCTTTTTCATTATTTTGAAAAGCCTTAAAACATAAAATCTTCTTTTTGAAAAATTAAAAAAAATAGAGGACCTCCCTTGAAAATAAGCCTAATGGCTTTTTCTTATAAAACCGACCCTCAAGGGGGTCGATTCTCCATCGCCTTCACCTCCCCATGTTCAACAGTTCTCTTCTCGATCCTCCATTCTTCTCCTTCACGATCGCCTTCACCCCTCCGCAACTCCTCTCTTCCCCATTCTCTTCCTACTTCTTCTAGTTTCTCCCATTTGTCGGGTGAAGGAGAACTTCACCCCCTGTAACAAGCTAATCGGGAGGAAGCATCCCTCTTTCACGAATCCACCTTCTTCTCTCTGAGGCTCCCCTTTGCAAGAACTGAAGAAGAATCTCTTTCTGCAAGGGCCTCCTCTACGGTGGCCAGACTCATCCACCCGATCACGCCACATCCTCGCTCTATTAGAACCACTGTGAGTTCAGTTCCTTCCTCTTTTCACCTTTCTCTACTTTATTTTTTCAGTTTTTCTTATTTCGCACCCCCCCCCCCCCCATTAACGCACAATCCCCCTCTTGTGCAACAACAAACGGGATGAACAATTCCAACATTGGTGTGTACACTTGATTCTAATCTCTGTTAAGCCTAATATCCTCTTATTTTTTGTATTTTCATTTTACGTTCTATGATTCAACATATCATTCCTTCCCTTCTTGCATCCATGTAATTTCATCGTTTCCTTTTAATTCAATTTCATTTTAGTTTTAGAGATGGCTTCTTCAATGACATCTGATTTGATCCAGTATCAGATCGAGTTCATTTGGTAGAAATTTTCAGTCAATCTCATGTTCGTCCTGTAATTTTGTCATACTTCCTCATTGAGAGTTGAATCAGTGTATCTTTAGTAATTTCGATCCTACCTTGTTTCAGTTTTCCTTCACATCAAATTTTCTTTGATAATCGGATGGTTTTGTTATGTTTAGTAATTTTAAATCACTGAATCATTGTATCTTTAGTAATTTTGTTATATTTTCCTTCTTCTTTTTTCTCATCATCTAACTTCATTTGCGTGATTATTTTCATCTCACTTTCTATCTCATTTAGTTTGGATCAATCGTTACAGCAAGAGTCGTTTAGTTCGAGGGATGACCTCTGGTAATGGGCCTGTTACCATTTTACAGTTTCACACAGCACTACATCCTTATTTTGACGTCATGTTGCTTTTCTACTTCATGGAAATGCCCCTGCTATCCTCCTGCGTCAAATTGTAATAGCTTCATCCACTGTTTCACATCACATCTTTGCTATGCCATAGTCTGCCTATGTAATATTCAGAGGATTTTGGTTATGCTTTCCTGAAACGTTCGTTGAACTTTGTTCATCCATATATGTAACTTGGTGTTTCTTGCATTCACCCATTCGGTGTTTTTAAACAAATGCATGGATCATATTTAGCAAGTAGTGCTTTCAGATGTCATCGGATGCAAGGTAAATATTGTATCATCAGCATCATCCCTTGTATTTGATTCATGGCATATCTTCTGCGTTTCCTGTTTAGAATATAGTTTCTATTTTTTATTTTTGCATTTTGTTTTTGAAGTTTTTACCATCATCTAAGCTAGTTGTTCCACTCTACCCATTTAAATCTGGTATAATCGATCCCTATTTTGGGATTGCTAGTCGATAAACTGTCTCGCGTGAATCTCTTACTTCAGAAGAATCTTGATAAGAGGCTTAACACCACATCAAGATGTGTCATAACAGAGGTATATTTCGTTCATTACAAAAAAAAAAAAAAGGAAGGATCATCTGATGGCTAGAAAGGATCATCTGATGGCTTTTATTTCCATATATCTTTGATTTTGAAGTATATATTGAATTTTGAATTCTCTGTAAAAGGTGAAAGGTCGATTTGCAGTTCTGCACCCATCGGGAATTGCCAATGCCCTGTACCTGATCAGTTAATCGATTCACTACTTGAATTCTGAAGGATTAATTTCAAAATTTTGATTTACTGATCAGTTGGATGCTTAACCTTGATGTCCAAAATCAGTCGACCAATGAATTTATATTTTCAAACTCTAAGTATAATACCCGAATTTGGTTCATCTAATTATTGCCAATCTGTGGATTCCTCTTTCATTGCCATAAGTACCCACTCCTTGCTGTAAGAATTTAGTGTAAATCATTATGAGGCTTCATTCCATTTGTTGTAAAAATATGTTTTGAGCTATCTTGATTCTAAAGCAACAAACGTCTGGATTTCCAGCCTCGTCATGAATCTTGTTGAGCATGATTTCAACAAGAGTCTACCTAGTACTCTTGCTTAGTGATTGGGCCTAAGTTTCAAGAATCATGGACAAGTCGAGTGGTGCTCATTTCAATTATCCAAAGAATTTCGCTGATGATGGTAAAGGAAATGTTCATTTTACTGATATGATAGTTGTGGCGACTAGGAATATGATTGAATCAGGTGTTACAACCTTGGCTGGCGAAAAATTCAGTGTGTCAGGTTATACAATGCTTGAGCACTTGCAAAGATTTATTGGACCAACGGAGCGTGGTGGGATGGAGGTGTCATCGTATACAAGAATCAAGCCATCTGACGTAGCTTCCTTAGACCCATCAATGATTTTAAGGCCTCACACTATCATATTCGCTGAAAGCACATCTTTTGTAATGTTATATCTCACCACACAACACCCACCTGCTGTAGGCACATCTTCTGTAACGTTATATTTCACCACACATCACCCACCTGTTGTAGGCACATCTTCTGTAACGTTATATTTCACCTTCTTCACCCACATTTGCTACACTCTGCACACATTTACCCCCAGCCTTAACACTTCATTGTCTTCACAATACATACCAACACTCTTTATTGCTAATACTCCCTGTATACTTGCCATCTATCCCTATTTTCTAGCATCTCATTTACATTCGTTGCAGCAGCACCACTGCACTTATAGCAGCATGAATGTCATCATCTTTCTGTTCACAACCTGAACTTCATCTCCCCATACCTTGCCGCCTATCATTTGGCTATCCACACACCTACAACAGTGCTTGGCACTGCTGTAGCCTTTCACATGCTCACAGCAGTGCCAATGCACTGCTGTGTCTCACCCTTTTGATGTTCATAGTAGTACACAGGCACTTTTGTGGTTCTGTTTTAGGCACTCACCAAGGTACTGATTACCTTCAACATACACCACTGCCTACCCTACATTCCACCTTATATCTACCCATAGCAGTACATCCCATTGCAACAAGGCCCCCCTTTGTTGCATATTTGTTCATTAACCCACATCTACAGTATGTTCATCTACAGCATGACCTCCCTTTTTACCACCACTTTGATGTCCCTCTTCCACCTGTTACACAACCTTCACTCAATCACCGCCACTTCCACGTCTTCACAAGCACTACCAACAGCCCTATGCACTATCTTATCACTCATACACTGCTTGTATGTTACATGGGTCACCTCTTGCATACCTATGCCTTGCCATCACCTGTGCACAACTCCTTTGTGTCCCTGCATACCCTTCATATGTCACAACATTTCCCCACTTTCACAATGCATGCCCATTCAGTTGTATCACCTATTACAACCCTCAACCACCAGGTTGCTGTCACCAAGGCTGTCTTAATCTTACCTGTATTCCAGACCTCCGTTCACAGCATCTTAAGTGCATTGATCACAGTATTTCTATGATTACAACTTAACTTTCTCACCACCTTTAACTGCCGTTCACATCATAGCATCTTTCACCCTTATTTCTAGTTGGATAAATGTACTCCCATATACATTTAGATCAATTCCTTCATGAATGCATTTTTCAATATGGGTCTGACATCTAGATTTTGCTCCATGTTTTCAAACCTGTCTTGTACTAACCCTGTTTTGCAGGAAAGATGTAATGTATCAAGTTTTCTTTCTAGATTAGGATTCTGTCATTTTAATTTAAAATTTTAATAATATAATAGTTAGATCTAATGAGAATTCTTTACATTTTAGTCCTAGATTAGAATGTATGAGCATGCATATTTTTTTAGAAATGCTTGTTTCATATCGTTTTCTTCTTTATTTCAAAATTTCACGAATGGAAACACGAATGGCACGTGCACCATTCTAATAAAAGGTGATTAAATCCTAAGTTGACGATTTGCATCAATGGTCATAGTCAAGGTGTGAACAAAACTTAGGATTTTCATCTTTCATGGGATAACATTGGACCCACACTGGATCTCTTTTCAAAAAAAAAAATCATCATATTTTTAAATATTTTTTTCCTTTATCAGAGTTTAACTTAAAATTAACTCAAAATATATATCAATGACCATAGTCAGGATATATTGAAAGTTAATTTCATTTTAAACTCTATAAAGGCACTAAAATGTGTTTTATTCTTCATCTGAATATAGATATGATTATTATATAATACATTTTATGATCATAGTCAGAAATGTATTATATCTTCAATCTTATTTCAATTCATTTAAAGAATGAAATATGCTTTTCAAAATCCAAATTCAAATTCTTTTAATTCATTCATCATTTAGGATAGAATTACATCATATTCTCAAAATTCTTTTTCAAAATCCAAGTGATTTTGAGATAATTCTTCAAACACCTTCTTTATTTCTCAAATCAATTCTTATTTATAAATTCAAATTCATCTTTCTATTTTCAATTCTATCTCATTTTAAAATTCAGACTTTGATTTCAAAGTCCAATTTGACTTTAAAATTCTGAATTCATCTCTAAAATTCAATTTCCAATTCAAATCAAATTTCAAAGTTCAATCCAACATTGAAATTTACAGATTCATCTCCTGATTTCAAAATTTAAGTTTGAAAATCAGGTTTCATTCTCTATTCTTCTTTTCTAATTTCAAAAATTGATCTAGGGCCTCTCAGATCCAATTTCAGGTTTTGTCTGGATTTCCAAAATCCAATTCTATCTTCAAATTTCATTTGGATTTCTCAAATCCAATTCCAAGTTCCATCTGGATTTCCAAAATCCAATCCTATTTTCAAAATCCATTTGGATTCCTCAAATCCAATTCTATTTTCAAAAATCCATTCCCAAATCCAGCTTTTCAGTCCAAATCTTATCTTAAACTCCATTTCTCAACCCAATTCCATTCTTAAATCCAAATTCTATTTCCAAATCCCGTTTGAATTTCTTGAATCCATTCTGTTTTCAAATTTCATTTTGATTTTAAATTTTAAATCCGGAATTCAATCCCTATTTTCAAATTTTCATCTTGATTTTCAATTCTGGATTTAAATTCCAACCCTACTTTCTTCAGAGATCTCAAACTCCTTCTTTAAAATTCAAATTCAATCTTAGATTTCAAATTTAAATCTCAATTTCAAGATTCATTTTCAATTTCAAAATCCATTTCCAAATTCACTTCTCAAATTCTATTTTTCAAAGTTTAAATCCAATTTCAAAATTCATATTCAATCTCAATTTCAAGTCCCATTCTTATTTTCAAGTCCTATTTAAATTATTATCCTCAATCTTGAATCTTCCTTCTTCAAAAACAAGCTTAAAGCCATTTTCAAGTCTTTTGATCTCAGATATGATTCCAACTTCAGGATTTCGAGTATCTTTCTCAAAACTAAAGTTTATTCTAAACTTTGAGTTTATATCCAAAAATCCAATTTTTCTAAATCAATTTCGACCCTTTGAATCATTTCTTCACAATATTCTCAAATTTATTTTAAAATTACTTGGATAAAATCCTAGAAGTACTAAAAATATTCTTCTCAAAAGCATACATCTTTGCATTTGCATTGCACAAACATGATTCTTTGTGCATTTTTAGACTTAGAATAAAATCTTAGACAATATTTAGGCAAAGAAAAAGACATAAGTTTGATTCTTGGTTCGATTACCCTGGTAAAGGCACCAGAAACGGTCGAACCTCGTACCGACGAGCGAGTCTCGTCTCCCAATTTTTCCTGCAATGTTTTCAAAACGGAAGCGAGTAATTTTCAAAATCTTTTCAAAATTTAGGTCAAGTGAGACCTTTGCAAAAGAGTTCCTCTCTCTCTTCTCTCTTCTACTTTCCCCTTCAAAAAGGGAAATATAGGTTAGAAAGAAAAAAAGAAGGAAAAAGAGGGAACCAAGAGAGGGAAAATTTTGCAATGATCACATTAGACCATTGAAGAAGTTTTAGGATAAATTTATTGAGTAAAGGAAGAATTGGAGATTTGGTAGACAATTCGGAGAGATTATCCCATTACCAGGGATTGGGTCGTCACAAGAATTATGACAATGGTGTTATTTTTTCTGTAATAAGTGAAAATGTGCCTTATTACCTAGGTGAGGTTGTTAACCATGATAAAAGGTATTGAAGAAAAATAGAGAAGTATGAAGATTGAATTGACATTTGGAGAGAATGTCCCATTACTAGGGATGAGGTCATCACAAGAATTGTGACTATTGCGTTGTTTATTAAGGAGAAAAAAATTACTAAAAAATAAAAATTGTTATGAAACTTTTAAGAGAAAAGTAAATTTTATTGATGACAGATCAAAGACAAAGAGAGGGCGGGCAGACAGTTTGCCACCACTCTTGATATTCAGAAGATACATTGGGTCCAGGAAATATAGAAAGAGTAATGAAGGAATCCCAAGTGTATTTGGCTGCATGGTATGCTCCGGACCACTGATCTGACTATAGATCAAACTCTAGCATACTACCCATCAGAAAACAAGTGTTGACACGAGTCTGTCGCTGCGAAAACTGCCTGAGACACCTTTCTGGCTGGTAATCGACACAGAAGAACGGACCAAGTAATCTGTAGTGTTTGCCACGTGCGTAGGTGTAGTGAAGAACTGATTCTTGCCCGTTGAAGAAGTCCCAAACGATCTCATTGTGATGCAGACTCTTGATCAAGGCTCAATATTATGAAGTAGACTGCAATGTTTTACCATTGAATTTGAATGAACTAGCTTTTGATGGCACATGTTGCAGGAACCATGACTCCAGAGCATAGATGCATCCTTCTACCAAGATAGTTTCACCAAAGGCGAAATGAGTCAAACAACGGTAGAGGAAGGCTAGGGCGGCCATGAAAATGGAGAGACGACGGTGCTGACTCCCCCTTCTTCGCAAGAGTTGGACAACTCGGATATCAACAAAGTTGTGGCCATCTTGAAAGACAGCTAGTCCCCACTATTGTTCGATGGGATCATCAGGCTGACCAGCTGGTTCTGGTAATCCCATGATGTCATCGAACTCATCCATCAGTAGAGTCATCTCTCTCCATGGAAACCAAAATGTGTAAGTATGAGGATTCCATCGTTCTACCATAGCTTGAATCAGATTTCTGTTGACGATCTGTTTGCCCACTGCTGACGCTAGTTCTAATCCACAGTCATCCAGGTGGTTCGAGAACATACAAGAGAAGGTGGCGAACCAAGAGTAATACCACCGAGGGAAAAAGTGACGAGTATGAATAACCCTATGATCTGGGAATCTCTGCCTTATCTTATATGAGATATGATCCTTGGGGAAGATAGTGTCAAGTGAATTGGACGCCATTAAATAAGACTGAGGCAGAAAATAGAAAGGATTAGATCAAATGTAGGACTTTGTAAAATAGAAGGCAGAATTAAAAGAAATCGAGATTCAGAAAGAAGAAAACATATACGCCTGAAATTTTGGAAATCAAGGGATATTTAGAAAAGAATTTCTAGGGTTTTTGAGAAAAGTTGATCTGAAGAAATAAAGGAGGAAAGTATACACCTGGGTTTTGAAAATAGAAGCGAAATTCTGAAGGAAATACTCAGGGTTTGGGAAAATTATTCTGAAGATGTAGAGAAATATAATAAACAAGAATTGTAGAATTATAACTAAGCTATACAAACAAGGACGCACAAACAGCATTTCCCTAAGAAGCTGACTCTAATGTGCAATATTTGAAGAAGCTTGTAGGACCTTAATCCTAACTCTAATGTTTAGATCATCTGAATCCAATCAAGATATGCCGATATATTCAAGTCAAAGCTCAAAGTACATGGCATAAGAATAATTCTTCGATTCTAAGGTAATGGTTTTCCAATATCCTTGAGCGCCTGCCGATATACTTTGGACTATGGCCCTTAGTACGTGGCAGGGAGGGTATTAGCGCAAATAAGTGGCCCAGTTGTGAGGCTCTTTCCCGAACTATGGTTCAGTGAGAAAGCCCAGCAACGTGAAGACCAGGACAATATAGGTGAGGATGTTTTGAAAATATGATTCAAGCATGCAAGAAATCAGATGACTCTAATGCAAAGTCCTAAAAAAATAGAATTTTGAAAATCATAAAGAAGCACAGACTTGCATATAATGTTTGCATTCAATCCCTAGATTGAGGAGAGTTGTATTTCAGACCTAAGTTTAAGTGAGCATGAATAAATCTCCTCAATTTGGTCCTACCAAACCATACTTAAGCCTATATACATCATGTCAACTGGGTCAGAGTCTAGGCTCCTAAGTTTTGCATGAAAATGAAGCTGACATTTGTGAATAATGACTTAGACAAAATTTGAACAAGGCAAAGGCATAAATTCAACTCGATGAAGATGAGTCCCATCACGGTCGCCAAACCTGTGATCGCTGCAAAAAATTTCCTTTCTTTCCTTTTCAAGAGAAAGAAAGAGGAATTCTCGCAAGGTATACTTGACCTTTTGAAAAATGGATTGATTTTGAAATAACTCGCCTCCGTTTTGAAATTTGCGGGAAAATAGGGAGACAGGGCTCTCTTGTCGGTATGAGGTTCAACCATTCCTGGCGCCTTTACCAGAGGTAATCGAATCAAGGATAGAATCAATGCCTTTTGCTTTGCCTAAATTTGACTAAGGAATTATTCTAAAGCCCTAAATGCACATGAATCATGCTTGTGTTATAAACTTTGAAAAATGAAGGTTTAAAATATGATGCATGCTTTTGAATTTATTTTATTTTTAGAACACTTAGAAAATATTTCAAAATTATAATTCCAAGTGATTCTGAAATGGATTTGAAAATATCCTTTTAGGAAGTAACCTTTGAGGTTCAGAAATTGATTTTTGAATTTAAAGGTTGAAACTTGAAATGAACTTGAATTGAAACCTTGAAATTGAAGATTTTGAAATTGAATTCAAAGTCAAGAGCTTTGAAATCTAAATTGATTGAAAATCGAATTTGAGTTTGATTTTGAATTGAAAATTGAACTTAGAAATCGAATTTCGGATTTGAAATCAGAATTTAAAGTTTGAACTTTAGATTTGAAATTAGAGTTGAAGTTTGGAATTCTGAAAGATTATATTTGAAAATAGAACTAGTAAATTGAAATTGAGCTTGAATTTTAAAGTTGAAATGAAAATTTGATTGAGACTTGAATTTGAATTCCTGAAATTGAGAAAAATGAAATTTGAAATTAAAATTTAGAATAAAGAATTTGAATTTGAAAATTGAAATTGAAATGGAAATTGAATTCAAAATTGAAATTATTATTATTTTTTAAATGATTCTAAAAATACTTTGAATTTATAAATGATTTTAAATTTGAAATTGAATTTCATTTTCGAAAATAGTTTTTAACTTAATTCTTGAAAATAAAATTAATTGGAAAATAAATTTCGAAAGTCACTTGGAAAACATTTTGAATCTGAAAATGTTTGGAATAATTTAGAAAATAATGATATAATTTTATCTTAAATGATGAATGTATTTAAAAGAATTTATTTGAAATTGGAATCAAAATCAAATTTCATTCTTTAATAGAATTGAAACAAGAGTAAATTTTAATATATTCATGACTATGGTCACAAACATATTCTAATTTAATCTTTATTTAAATTCCAAGAAAGAATAAAATGAATTTTTGTGCCTTTATGAAGTTAAAACAAGATTAAATTTTCATATATTTATGACTATGGCTACTTGATTTAATCTTTATTTTAGATTCTAATAAAGGAATAAAATGTATTTGAAAATATGATAATTTTTTAAAATGAATTGTATTTTAATAAAGAATAATAATTCTAAGTATTATTAGTATTCTGACTATGGCCGTGAATACGAACTTTACTTAGTTTTATTTATCTTCTATTAAAGGGTGCACATGCCATTCGTGTTTTCCCATTGTGTACTTTTTGAAAGAAAATAAAGATAAAATGCCATAATTAAAAAATTAAAATGCAACTACATGCTCATCCATTCTAATCTAAACAGAAAATAAAAATTCTCATCAAATGAAATCATTACAATCTCCAATTTAAACTAAATATTGAAATTCACTAATATAAAAGTGAAACCCGTGTCCTCTACGCTTCCCTGCAAAACACAAAGCAATACGAAGCAGCAAAAGTCTGAAATACAAATGACATAAAGTAAAAGATGTAAAAACTAAAGTGTGAGATGTGTAAGGAGACTACAAATACATGGAATGTGCAAAGTGTAAGCATGCAGAGATTTAGTGTGAATGCAGTGAAACGAGTATAGGCTTAAGTGCTAAATGCAAACGTATCGAATGCTGATAAGGTGAAGACTAATGACACACTGATCAGATATGAATGTACCGCATAAACTACAATTAAAAATAAAAAAATGCAGGGATACAAAGCTAATGTTGAGTATAACTAATGAATCAATTTGTCAGAATTAGTGTTCTAAGATAACATTGAGAACACGATGCTGATCGCACATATGGATGCATAAATGTGGCGAAGGATGCCGAGGCACAGGATTATGAAATGTAGAGAAATAAGAGTGTAATATGCAGGAAGGACCGGTGCAATATGGATGAAACAGGAAATGGAACAGAAGATGATGCACAGAGGCTGTAAAGAAAATAAAATACTCATGGGCCTATGTTATCATCGCAAAATTTTACTTTTGCAAGTCAAACTGACCTTTGAAAAAGATTTTGAAAACAACTCGCCTCCATTTTAAAATGCGGGATAATTCCGAAGAATGGGACTCGTCTGTCGGTATGAGGTTCAACCGTTCCTGACGCCTTTACCAGGGTAATTGAACCAAGGATCAAAAGTGTGCTTAGCTTTGCTCAACTTGTCTAGATCGTGTTCTATTTCCTAAATGCACAAAGAATCAGACATGTGCTATGATTTTCTGAAAATGCAGATTTCAAAACACGATGTTTGCTTAGAATAACTGAAATACTTGAAAAAATCTTGGAAAAGATGTCACTTAGAAAATCGTGAATCATGGTGAGAGAATATTTCTGAAAAAAATGAAAATCGATTTCTGAAGAATCCAAGTGTTTTGTGAAAATGGATTTCTGAGGAATTTCAAGTAACTTTGGAAACTTGATTTCTCTGAATTCAAACTTTGAAATTGAATATATAACTTAGAAAATCAAATTATGAACTTTGAAAAATACTTGAAATACCATTTAAAAGCTCAGAGTTTTGAAAAAATCAATTTCTGAATAAGACTTAAATTTTTTTTAGAAAATCAATTTCTCTGAATTGGAATTTGCAAATTGAATGGAATGAATGAATATGGATTTGAAAGATATTTCTTTGAGAAAATCCTTTTGAGTTTTAAGAAATGCAGTGCATTTTGAAGTTAACCTAAGAGTGTAGGCTGAATGTGGCTAATACGAAGATCACAAATCTGGGTCTCATTCGTATTCTAACTATAGCCATAAATACGAATTCCACCGAGTTTGTCAACTCCCTAAGAGCTTGTGCATGTGCCATTCGTGTGGATCATGATGAATTTATAAAAATATGCACATGAATGACAAGCATAACAGTTATATATCAAAGTTCAAACTATATGCAATGCAAATCCTAATCTAAGAAGAAATTGAAATTCTTATTCCAAATTTAACCATAATTTTTATCACTAATTGAATTTAAATAACTGAAAATAAAGTCTTCAATATCCCTGCAAAACTAGTAAACTTGTTAGTGAAGAAATGTCAGCGTTTCTAGATTTATCTAGTAATATCTGAAAATTACTGGATTTTGCTAGATATAAGCCTTTTTCCATGATTCCCTGAGATAAACGTAATGAAATATGAAATAAAATTGAAGAAATATGAAAATGGGATTTGAAAATTCGAAATTGGGGTCAAAATAACCAAAATACCTCTGATAGCAAGACTATGGCCTTGAAACCAGGGTTTTTCAGAAATATATTTTGTAAAATGAGGTTTTGAAATTCAAATGAAAATAAATCAAACATAAGATGATGTGGTATGATTAGAAATAAGAAAATCCAAGTTAGAAATTTTGAAAATGAGGTCAAATGACCAAAATGCCTCCGATAGCAAGACTATGGCCTTGAAATCAGGGTTTTTTGAAATAAATTTTGGTGAAAACTTGGGATTTAGGGTTTAATTGAAATCAAATAAACATAAAATCGACCATGAAGCATCCTAACATGATTATAAAGATGAGCAAACCATAAAATCATGAACGTATGCATAAAAAACCAAAAATATCACAAAAATCATGATTTTGGCAGTGTTTCGGGATCCTACGGGCACCCTTTTTTGCAATTTAATCCATTCAAGCATCAAATGGATTTTAAAATTCATAAAAATCATCACCTGCACTTGTTATCACCCTAAAATCATATTGTAATCATAAAAATATATTTTTGACATTATTCTAATTCCAAAAGTGCATTAAAACCCTAAAATATGCTATTTTTACCCACGGTCATGTACCAGTTTCAGTGTCAGACCCGAATCAGGGGTCAATCTACCATAGAAATTCTTCAACTTTTACAGAAACAAAATAGACAAAAAATTAAAGAATCCCTTTTTACAGATCAGAAAAATCATCTCCGGTTAGGGAAATATCATTTCGGCAATCTCGACTTAAATTTAACGAATATAAAATTGATTAAAACAGGTACTTCTGGTTGCAAACACAGGGGAAAATAGCAAACTTCATAAAAGCTTTCTGAGATTTGAGAAGTTAATAATGGATAGATAAATAATGAACTTCTTTTTTTACAGATCATGAATCGGATTTACGGTTAAGGATCTATGATCAACACAAGTTGAATTAGGGTTTTAGTAAATCATAACGAGTTTCAAAACATGGATCCGACTTTCTGACAAAGGAAAAATATCAAACAGAGACAAAAAATTATGAAACTTTTACAGTAAATAGCTTACATCAACACAAATCCACTGCACTTTACGGATCTTGAATCGAATATCGAATGAGAGAAATATTGCATCTACAAGTTATACTTGAATTTGAACAACGATTTTAATCAACAAAAATCTTGATTTGACTTTATCTTTTTTTAGCAAGGTTTCAGAATCCCAAAATCTCTGATTTTTTTACAAGAGCTTACTAATACATCCGTGAATCACATATAAAAAAATCAGAAATTTTTAGCAAAGATTTCAATACAAACTAACATGCTTTCTATGGACCTAAGATTAAAATATACAGAAATCTAAGAAACACTAAAAAAATATGATTTAATAATGAAAAACAATAAAAACTATCTAAACAGCAAAACAAAATTTATTTTAATGCTGAAAAACATGTAATAAACATTAATATGCTAAAAAATAAAAATAAAACAGGGAATCCATGGCTGGAATTAATTTTTACCTTTAAAATCATGGATTTAATCCATTTAACGGATAAATCTCATGTTTTCTTGGTTAAAAATATGGAAAACGACAATGTAAACGATTCTAATGGATTAGAATCTCAAAATACAGCATTGAAAAAGGTTAGATCATCTTCTTGGACCGATCTTGAGGTTTTTGATGGTGATTCCATGGTTTAAATCATGAAAGAGGGTTTTTACGGTGAAATCTAAAAAAAAATCATAAAAAACTAATAAAAATAATAAAATAATATTAAATAACTCACCTTGGGGCTGCAGCTGCAATGGAGGAAAGTGGAGGTGCTAGAGAGGAGAGAGAGGCCACAAAATTGGGAGAGAAAAGGAGCCTCCCTAACCCCTCTAAAGAGCCCTTATTTATAGTTTTTCAAAACCTCCTTAATTAGGGTTAATTAAGAAGTTTTATTTTTTTAGAACTCTTTCCAATTAATAAAAAGGGCAACAATTTTTTGGAGAATTGTAGCCTAGGTGGGACTCTATCTAACCTAATTGACTTAATTAACTTAATTAATAAAAAGAAATTCCAAATGTGGCACCACCTAGGCGGGCCCACATTTGGTTTTTTTTTTTAACTCGAATTTAAAAGCTTTAAAAACTGTTGAAAAGCAAAGATGAAGTTTTAAAATCACTTTTGACTCTTCTAACCTAGCTAGGACACTAACTAACCCTAGTCTAACCTTGACTTTTGCAAATGTGGTGCCACCTCGAGTGGGCCCCACTTGAATTTTCAAAAACGATTTTAAAACTTGAAATTGAGAGGTTTTTCAAAAGATACTTAAAAGTAAAACTTGAAATTGAAAATTTTGAAATGGTACAGAGTTCTGACTGGGTCAGAACTCCTCCAGATATGACACCAACTGAGTGGGCCCCACATCAGGTTTTGAAAATTTGAAATAAATACTGAAAATAGCTTTGAAAAGGGGTTAAAATCAACAGTTCAAATTCAAAGGTATGAAAATAGAGTTCTAAGCGAACTGGAACTTTGGACCAGAGTCCTGAACTAATTAGGACTCTGAGATTTTTAGAATTTTGAAGGCCAAATGAAGAAGTTTTTGAAAGATTTTATCAGAATCGGTAAAAACAAGTTAAAAAATGCTGCCAGGGTTAGAGTCCTAACTCAACTGAAGCTCTGAAATAGAGTTCTGAATTAACTGGACTTTGCAAGATGACCTAATTTTTGAAAAACAAATGAAAAAGAATGAAAATGGAAGTAAAAACAAACTTTAGAACAGACTTCTGACAGGATTAGGACTCTGGGACAGAGTCTTGATCAGACTAAAACTCTAGATTTTTTTGGTATTTTTTGAAAAACAAATAAAAGAACTTGTGAAAATAGTAAAAACAATAACAAATATTGAAATCAAAATAGAGTTCTGATCCAACTGGGACTCTGGGGACAGAGTCCTAATTGGACTAGGACTCCTAGAATTTTGGATTTTCTTAGAAAACAAATGAGAGGATTTTAAAAAATAAGTGAAAACTAGATAGAATTGAAGTTTGGTTTAGAGTCCTGATCTGATTAGGACTCTAAAGAAGAGTCCTAATTCGACTAGGACTCTAAAATTTTTTAGTTTTCTGAGAAACAAATGATGAGATTTAAACAAAGCTTTTGAAAACCAGTGAAAATGAAGTGAGAAAACAAACTTTGGATAGAGTCCTTATTTGATCAGGACTCTAGGATAAAATCTCAAAATTTTGAAATTCCATGATAAAGGTATAACAATTTTGATTCCTAAAGAGATAAATAAAAGGATTTTTGAAAGATTCTCTCAAAATTGAAATCAGTGTTAGAGTCCTTATCTAACTGGGACTCTCTGAATAAAGTCCTGGTTTAACTAAAACTCTGGGTTTTTGACTTTTTTTTGAAAGATTTGATTAAAAACAAGTAAGAATAACGATGAAAGATAGAGTCCTGATCCAACTGCAACTCTGAGGAAGAGTCATAATCCGACTAAAACTCTAAAGTTTTGGCTAAAATGAAAGATTTTGAAAATCAGATGAAAAAATTTTAAAAACAAGTGAAGAACAGGAGTAACAGACGAAATCGGGATAGAGTCCTAATTCGATTAGGACTCTGAGAAAGAGTCCTGATTCGATTAGAACTCTGAGAAAGAGTCCTAATTTGACTGGGACTCTAGAATTTTGGCCAAAAACAAAGGATTTTGATAAGCTTTCTCAAAAACAGGTAAAAAAGGTAGTAAAAAATAGAGTTCTGATCCGACTAAGACTCTGAAAAAAGAGTCCTGATTGGATTGGGATTCTGAAATTTTGGCCAAAATAACAAGAATGGGAAATGGATATGACTACAACTGGTTTAAAATCAGAATGGAGTTTTAAAAAGATTCAAAAAGATGAAAATACAAAGTCCGGATCCAATTAGGACTCTGAAATTTTTGAGATTTTTGATAAATAAAGGGATCCAGAAGCAACACCACTTACATGGGTCTCATCTGAGAATTGAAATCAATTGAAATTGAGTTTAAAATGAATCCAGATTGTTTTCTGAGAAAAGCACTTCAAAATATAAGATCCTAGGTGTTAGCAAATGGCAAAAATATCGATTTAAAACCCAGGTTTTGAAATTGATTTCGAACGAAAAGTTTTTAAAACTCAAATCTGGATTAATATTTTGAAAACAAGAGTTCTGGATCTCGATAATGAGATGCAATGACATGCAATGCAATGAAATGACATATCAAATGCATGCAATGACCTGCAGTGACACATGAAATGTAAACACTGGATGAGGCTAAAAATTTGGGGTGTTTACAGCCTACTCAATCGAGTAAATGATATAGCTACCCTAAGGTGTCTAAAAATATAGGGTGATGTGCTGAATCAATGTTACGAAACACACTGGCACAGGTGCAGATTCACGAATGAAGCTAACGAGATGTCATTGAATATGACAAACAAAACTACCGAGTCACAGGCCCAAGCGACATTATACAAGAATTTGCAGATGATGCTATGGTGTTGAGATGCATAATGGAACTCAATTAGATGGAAATGAAATGCAACTGGAACAGGATGAGAATGCGACCTTTGATGCAAGTGAAACATGAGCTTTATACCAGGTGCAATGAAAATTGGTGCTATGTTGTAAAGAGAATGTCGATACATAGGTGGTACCATGTAATGAATGGAATAAAGAAAAGCTAATGTGCAATGAATGGACGTTACAGAAATGACTAAATGGTAGATGATATGATGCTGAATCAGATGCTAATATACGCAAAATGCAGCAAATCTAAAGTGGAAAGAGGATGCATTGCAGAGGATGTTAATGGGATGCACAAGTGAGAAAACAATGTTGCGATTGAAACCTAAATGCCACATAAAAATAAAGTAAAAGATGAGATGAAGCAGGATTACGAGAAAAGAACAATAAATCAATTGGCAGTTGATGTAATGATTTGTACAAAATCAGGAAAAGCGAGCAACGATCAGAGTATGCAGGATTGATGATACACAGCAGATGGTCTGCAGGTGTTGATCAAGGATTTCCCAACAAACTCGATCTGATGCTGGAATGAAATCAGACACCAAGTTTTACAGCAAGTCCATTGCGCAACTTCGCAGCAAGTCAGGTCTACTGCTCTTTCACGTTTTCATGGTAGGCATGAGCAGAGTAACCATTTTACTAGAGATCAAATCTGATGCTAGATCGGATCTGACCATGTACAGATGCAATGCTGAACTTCATTGAATGGAAATGCTATAAAGTGCAGAGAAGAGGAACCAGTGGCACCAATGAATGCAGCTACCATATGGAATGTAAATGATTGATAAACAAAAGGAATGCACAGAGATATGCGATGAACAGTGATAGCACACGAATGAATACACATCTGGATGCTAAGCTAAGATGCTATGCATAATTTGCAGATAATGATATGTACAGTGAGATAAAACAAATGATTGGAAAATGTAATCAATTCAAAGCAAATCACACAGACACATAAAATTGAGCAGAAAATGTGATGCTAAATGAAAGTAAGGAAAACCTATGAACCAAAAGGAAAATAACACGGTGAAACAATGGGAATACACAGAGGTTACAGGGGCGTTGCGGATTGCAATGCAATGATGAAAATGCTGCAACGGGAATGGTGAAAATAGTAAATGCCGTGAGGAGTGTTGAGAAACTATATTTTGATGACACACAATATGATACACTGTCATATATGATTTAATATGATATGATAATATGCCTTCATGAATAATGTTATATTATGACTGGATATGATTTGTCATGTATTTAACGAGTATTTGATGCAAGGATATTTCACCCAAAAAGAATGGAGACCTCCTGCTCAAGTGCAACCTTTGGTACAATCATACTCCTTGAAGAAAAAGCTTGCATTCATTCTTAAAGATCATCTAAAGAGATCGGCTACTTCAAGATAAAGATTTTTTTCTTCTTTAGAGTCATATGTAACAGAACCTTCAGAAGCATGCATATTGCATAGTACATGCTTTATCATACAAGTCACTCATTCACAAAAGCTATGTTTCATAAAAGCATACGATATTTTCAAAAAGCACCTTTTTTGAAAACTAATCATTGTACCTTCTTACAAACTTTTATGAAAAAGGTATTTTGACAAGATATAATAGCTCATGATTTCAAAAGCATTAATTGTACCTTCTAACATGCATTTATGAATAAAACAACTTGAAAAGAAATAAAAAGTAAAGATTTCAAGTATGTAAGGAAAAGACAAACATAAAAATCGGCTAGTTGAACTAACAAAGAAAACTAATATTATTATAATATGTTTAGAAAAGACTTTAGTTACTTTATACAACTCAAGAATGTCGACTTGCTTAAAGTCTTCATTCTCTATGTAGACATTAAATAACACATCATAAAGAATTTTGAGATATGACCATTTACAAAATAAAGAACTCAAAGCATTTATTGTACTTACACACATTTAAGTCAAAAAGTGACGATTTCTAATAAAATACTAATGTACTACAAATCATTAATTTGAATAAAGACAAAACTGCATGATGATTTATAAACCAACATTCAATGTACTACAAGTCATTTAATAGACCTTTTACAAAACATATCACACCTAAAATACTACAACGAATAGTCTACTCCAAAATATTACACTTATGGAAAGAAGACCTTTTTGAAAAAGCAATATAGTACACAAAGGTGTTTTTGAAATGACTTGACATCTCAAAAGGACAATCATTCCAAAAAGCAACGACTATTTTTTTTAAAAGCTATATATACACTAACAAAATAATATTTCACAAGGGACATATGAGCATACAACGAGAAAAATTCCTATTCGATATTTTTGAAAGAGAGCCTAGAAAAAGAAAGAGAAAAAGTCAAGAATAGCTCTTTGACAAAGAGTATCTTCTGAGTGAAAAGAACAGAACATTATGAGAATCCTTCATTCGTGCATTCATATCATTCTAAATGTTCTATAGGAAGTATTGTAACTTTCTGTTATTCACTGTATCCCTTTTTTGTTGAAAGAAGAAGACCTCTGTAAAATAGGGTATTGTCCTTCTTTGTTGAAAGAAGAAGACCTCTGTGAAAGAGGGTGTGTTCCTTCTCTGTTGAGAGAAGAAGACCTCTGAGGAAGAGGGTGTTGTACTATTTATCCGGTAACTCGGATGTTATAGTGAAAGGCTCAAGTGTTTTGCTTGGGGACTGGATGTAGGTCAATGACTCGACCAAACCAGTATAAATCCTGTGTTTTATGTGGTGTGCCTTATTTCATTTAATTCATTAAATTATCGATCTATTTCATATTTCACTATTCACCCCCCCTCTAGTGGAATTTCAAGGAGATGCAAAGATGCAGATACTAAAGAGAAATCAAACATGCACAGTTGCTAATGATCTAAACCAAAATCTGCATGACAGCAAATTAAAATTCAGAGATGCATTGATGAGACATGATTATGCTTCAGAAACACAACAAACCCAATTACTTCAATGATTATTGAAATGAAATGATGTGGAAACTGTAATCCGATGCATATGTGATGAAAAAAAGATGATTAAAATGATGCAAATTCTAGATCTAATTCCTTTATTGCAGAGGCAATGAATGATGTGATGCCATGAACAAGAAACAAAATGAGATGGTGAAGATGATGAAATGCAAGGGAGCACTGAATCTGATATGCAAAAGCATAAACAGAGATCGAATGCGCATAAGCAATCAAAATTTAACAACGAATTGCAAAGGAAAATGTTGGAGCATAAGCAACACGAAGATAAAATGAAAAGAAAGGAATCGACACCCTATTGCAATATGCATATCGATGCTACTATAGGCAGATCGATGCTACAACATATGCTTCTGATGGACAGTGGAGAATAAAAGAAAAGACCAGTGTGATGCTTGTGAGATGCTGGTCGATGCAACATGTATCACATTAATGAGATTAAAACAATGATGAAAACAAAAATCATAAAAACATAATGAATTTAAACTTGCAGAAGCATAGATGCTAAAAAGAAAATGAAGTAAGAGATTGAATGGAACATAAATTAGTAAATAAACAAAAATCAACGTATGTAAATTACAATAAAATCAAAAGAATGCTTAAGATGCGAATTCTCAGGAAAGCAAAGAGGGAGAGGGAGTGATTCTTACCGTGGATTGGCTTCTTTTGAGAGGAGAGGGATCTTTCCACTTTGCACTGCTGCCGAACCGACCTCCTTTAGTGATCAAGAAGGGGAAAACAAGAGGAGAGGGGAGAGGGAAAAAGAGAGGGGGAATCAGAATGGAAGAGGGAAAGAGGGAGAAGAGAGGAATTTGGTTTTCCTCCTCCTCTTTCAAAAACTCGACCTCCTTTCCTCTCCTTTACGTGTGTTTATAAAGGAGAGGGTGGTTATGAAATTTTCAAAAATGCCCATTCTAGGTTTTTAAAACTTTAAAAAGGAGGCTTTAGTTGTGAAAATTTTCAAAAACCCTTTCTTATTTAACCAAAAATCACTTTGTAAAATTTTGCCTTTTTATTTTTCGGAAGAGAATCTAAAATATATAAAAGAAAATGCGAGTGACTCAGTAGGCAAGATCCAGATAGAGTTTTGAAAGATTTTTGCAAAAATATTAAATTTGAAGTTTGAGGATTTTGCAAAGGAGAGCTTTTGAAATACAAGAATTAATTTTAAAAATGGATCTGGATTCGAGATTTTGAGTAAAGATCGAGTTTGGATCTTGAACTGATGAAAAATGAGAGGAATGGATCCAAATAGAGATTAGATTTAAATGAAAATACCTGAGCCATACAGAAAATTGATTTTGGATTTTTAGATTTGGATTGAAAATAGAAGAATCAGGTTCAGAATTGGATTTAAATGTCTGATCTGGATCTGAGGTTGGGTCTAGTATAGAAAATGAAATTGGATATCAGATTTTCAACAAGGAAGTGAATCCGAGAAATGATTAGAAATTGACCCAATTGCTCTTCTGAATGACTCAGAAGGTGGGTCCTAAGGGCAAAAAGGGAAGTTTTGAAACTTTGAAAAAATTGGGGTGTTTACCTAAGTATAATCTCAAAAGAATATGGATTTTGGAAAGAAGGGTCAAAATGAAATTTAATAAAAAATAAGGAGGATTTTATAAATTTTTGAGACATTGGCATAGGGCCAACGTCAACCTAAGGGGCATGGGTGCACTCTAGAGTGAAACCCACACCACTTTGAAGAGACAAAAAAATGCTTTGAAGCCTTAAAAAATGCCCAAGGGAGGGGGCGGTGGCACTTTTGAAAGTTTTTCAAAAATATTTGAATGTTATAACTTTATTGGGGGTGTGGGAGGCAAACTTGAAGTATTTCAAGTTTGCCCCCACCTAGAAGGGCGTGACTCTAACCCCAACCGTCCATCTTGGACTTTAAATCTAAACCATTCATTTGAAAATCCAAATGTATAAAAGCATTTGAGAAGAGAAAGGGAAGTCATAAGTGGCGATTTTCTCTCTCTCTCTCCCAGCCGTGGGTTCCTTGTAGGCTCTTTGTGCTATTGTGTAGGGTTGGGTACCGAAAAGGGACTCCCTTCTACACATTGAGTTAAAGGGATTCCTCCTCCGAATCTACAAAATCGCACAAAGAGTTTTCTCCACACTTCCATTCATTTGAAAATATGGATTTAAATGGGTGAACATGAAACTGAGTACCCTCTAACGCATTGTATGAAATGCTTGATGGATTCGGTGGATTAGATCTTTAATGGTTGCATTTCTTTTTTTATTTGGATGCTATGTTCACGGCAATAACTCGCACACGCCCACTACTTTGTTTTTATTTTTGTGTGTTGCAAATATGTTGTGCTTTGGTGTTTTGTTTTGTTTAAGCAGCAAATTTTTATTTTGGCCGTTTGGCCTTGTGAAGGGGGTCTAGCAGCGTGGGGTATAGGCCAGTTGGGGTTTGGCACCTTTCTTGCTGCATTTAGGCGCAAGGGAGGCCGGTTCCTGCACCCCCAACTTGTAGCCGTATGTGCCCAAATTTTTTCTCGATCCTTCTTCCTTTTTTTTCTATATGTTGCGGTTTTGGCAAAGGTTTTGACCCACCAGTGTGGTCTGGTCCGTGCATGGGTTCTGCCCCGCTATGGCAGCAACCCAGTTGCCCTTGGACCGGTTGGGTTCAGCCTTTGACCAGGATGACTATGACTCCTTGGTGCCTTAGGGATTCAGCTGCCCCTCTTGGTGGACAGCAGTTCGTTGAAGCTGGACTGTTCCCAGGCCAGACCGAGCCTTGTTGCCACAAGAATGATTACAACACCTCAAGTAATGTGCCCCTTTTCGGCAGCCCTGCCCAAGGCATTCCAAGCTGGACTACAGCCTGAGTGGCTGCTGCCTAGCCGATTGCACCTACTCGGCTCGGCCGAGTAGGGAGTGGTCTTTGCTTCTAGCTAGCAGGTTCGGGCCTGCTAAGTCAGGTTGTGTGACCACCTGTTCTTCGCCTTCGTACCTGCCTCTCCAACCCTGCCCAGCAGGGGCAGTAAATTGTGCACTTGCACAACAAGCCTCCGAACTCCGCCTATGCGAAAGCCGACAAGAGCCAGTGTGCTCCTTAGCATTAGGTAAACCGACCATGGGTCAGCCCCTTCGCCAGCCTTTCTCCCGCATTTAGGATGCCTTGTTGACATCTCCTTAGGTGCTAGAACTCCCTACAGTCGTGCCCCAGTCCGGACCAAGCTGAACTCCTGAAGGATGGCTCTGTTGGCAGCTACCTCTTTGATAGTTTGTGCGGGCAAGCAACCCTTTCTTTCGCATATTATCCCCTTTTCTTCTGTTGGGGGCAATGCTGGCAGCCCAATTCTGCAATTTTTTTGTAGCAACTGTGTTTCCCTTGGCATCAATTTATGCTGTCATGTAGTCTGCAAATTTACATGATTTTGGCAGTATTGTGTTTGCTACAACTTTCTGCAGCAAAGGCACTCTAGGCAGCGCCTTAGGTACGACAATTCCCTGTAGTCTAGTTCTCGCTGCATTCTCTTGCTCAGCGGGTGTGCTTTTTGGCAGCACTACCCCGCTGCGTACATTTCCAGCTTGCTTAGGCAAGTACAATACCATACTCCTTGTTGCAAACCTTTTTGCAATGTTGGTGCCACAAGGCAGCGCCCTTATGGCTGCGAGCTCCCTAAAGGTTGGTACTCTTGGGCAGCTATCGGGCTGTTGTTGTAACTGTAAAATTTTGCAGTGATGGCGCATCTTGGCAGCAAGTTTTTGGCTGTAATCTCTTGCAGCTTTGGCGCCTAAGTGATAGCACTTTAGGTACTGCATTTCCCATGCAGTTTGGCGTTTTGTGACAGCACCTTCATCGCTACGAATACCCTGTCCTTCGGACATTCTGGGGCAACATTGTTTTTTTTGTATTTTACTTCAGCAAGTGTGCTCTTGGGTAGCATCGTTGTTGTGGCAGTTAGCTGCAGCATATGCACATGTCTGGCTACCCCTTGGCTGTTGCAAGTTACTACATGGCATGCACTTGGTTGCAGCACTTTGAGCGCCACATCTCTATCACTCGATGTGATACTTTATTCCTTACACGTTTAATACTTATGGCAACTTGTGTAAAGCAAGCTAGAAATATCGCATGCTTGACAACTTCCAAAAACATACCTGCAGTGTATGCACATACGTGTCATTGAAATGAAAAGTGCTATCACACCATTTGTCCCTAGAATGAATGATACGAATAAGGCTCTCTTTATCGAGATAAATGTCAGATATTTACTGCTTGAAATGAATTATGAGCATGAGGATGGATATACCATAACATGTGATGAATGGTAATTGCGTCGATAATGATGCAAATTGTCTAATGAAGCATGTGCAAAACATTATGTCCTGCTTAAAATGGTGTAGCGCGTGTATTTTGAATTATGGAAATATATGATTGAATGCTTGATGATGTGATAGTTCGTATGCACCTTTGGCACATCATGTCACTAAACTAAAACGTGTTGAATTGTGCATGGTTATAGATAAAGTGTCTTATATTTAACGATGTTTCTTAGCATGCGATGAATGCTTAAACGAATTCGTGTGCATGTACACATAACACATGATGCACACTAGGCACTTGGTTCATCTCGAAAATACAAAAAGGAGACTTGGGGGCACATTATAGGGGGTATAATTATCTTTTGAGACTTATGGATATGTTTAAACTCGGTGGCAAGTTATGTGTGGGCGATGGACCCACCTCGTGAGTCGAGCTCACTTATTTAAGAATGTCATACACCCCTAAATGATGATTGATGGATGTTGCCTTCACTGGCAAAGTGCTCCACTTAGTTTTGTTGTGCTAGAGCACATGAATGTACGAGTGTGACCTCGTCATGATTGTTCTTGTTGCCTTGCGGGGAACACAAGGCCAGATGGGCTTAAGTACCTCAAAAGAAGGGAATGTTGCTAGTTAAGCCTAATAAAGATAAATCTCCTGGTTGCACATTTGCATAAGTTGAAATAACAGACACTGACGATGATTCTCGCAGAATACAAGGTTCCTTCGCATACCCGAAGGGATAATCAGGACGGAGCAATTAAACTAACGTACTAACTGCTGACTCATGAACAAGATGTTTCTATCATAGTAATTGCTCAATGGCTTACTTTCTCAACTACTTGATTATTTAATTGTTCAATTGCTTAATTGCGTAATTACTTTGGTTATGAATCAGGTTGCATGCTTGTTACACGAAGTTGTCACTCACTGCCTTGTGATAACTCTGTAATTAAAGTTATATTTCTCTGCTCATAGTTATAATTGTTGAACTGCTCTGTGTTGTATTTGAATATTAACTATAATCACATGAGCATGCCAGTCACTTGATGATGTTCTTACTGCTTATTTTTTATCATATTGCTAAAGATTTATTTTTCCTGCTTACTGTCTCTAGCTTATAGTTGCACTTGTTAAATTCCGCAAAGGTTTCTTACTGTTCCATTATGTTAGATTTACTTGGGATTAGCCATTGTTGATAGTTGTGTCCATGTTATTACTGCTTATGTTTTTCATAAAATGGATAGTTGCGGATTGTTTTTCACCAACTCACAAGAGTACTGACCCCATTTTATGGGGATACAAGTGACGACTACTAGTGATGCGATGGCGATCGATGTGCGATGGAGAATTGAATCCACACTCTAGAACTTAGTGATCTTGGCAGTTGGTTTCAGGAAATCCCTTGTCTGGGAGACTTTTGTAATGGGAAATGATGTATCACTTCTTCCCTCTTATTTTGTAAACCAGTGGTAATAAAATGTTCCTTCTTGTTGTTTATATTGTAACCCGCTCAGAATTTCCAACTGATTTCCCTCATGGTTTTCCGTTTGCCTAATGTTTTCAAAAAGAAAAATTCTCTAAAAATCTAAGGATTTTCTAAGTTGGCATTTTGGGGTGTTATAATTTTTCCCGTTCAGGTTAAGGGTCAAGCCTGAACCTCGTTCTTCCATGAGGTATTTCTCCGTTCAAGTTAAGGGTCAAGCCTGAACCTCGTTCTTCCACGAGGTATTTTCTTGTTCAGGTTAAGGGTCAAGCCTAAACCTCGTTCTTCCACGAGGTATTTTTCCCCCTTTCAGGATAAGGGTAAAAACCTGAATCATTTTTGCAAAAAGGCCATCTGTCAAAAGCTATTTAGTCTCAGTCATGAGGCGCCCAAGATCACTCCCTTTTCTAAAGCTTTTAGGGAACCCCATCTTTATTGCCTTCTTTACAGCCCCTCATTTTTCTATGAAGTATTTTCATGGTTTCCTCAATCTTTTCTTCCGAGGACTCCACTCTAGCCCCCCGTTCAGGTAAGGGTTAAACCTGAGCCTCCTTCGTGAAGTATTCTTCTCCCCATTCAGGTAAGGGGCAAGCTTGAGCCTCATTTTGATGAGGTGAATCTTCTTCTTCGTTTCTGTCATTCTGTATCTACCACCACCTTCACCAGAGCATAATTCTTTCGTACCCAGTCAGATTCTTCTAACTGTGTCATTTTTATAGCCCAAACTTGGTGTGTTTTTCTTTGCCACTAAGCTTGGCCTTTCAACCGACTTAGTAGCAAAGAGAGACATCTGTAAACACCCTAAATTTTCCTCATTCATCCTCATACACCCCTTTTCAGTAGAAGCCAGTCCCTGTAGGAGTCTAGCCCTAGGTCGATCTCATTTTAGGTGTCATTTCACCCCATTTTGTTAAAAAAAAATTACCATTTTACCCCCAGGTCACCATAGATCTCTGTCAGTCAGAGTCGACTAAGCTCATTTTTAAGTTTAGAACATTTAGAATGTATATCATTTTTAGCTTACCTGAGCTCACGATGAGTGAACCCTATTCATTTCTGACAATTTTGGCCAAAATTGGTTCATTTCCCCATAAATGAGCTCAATACCAGCTCGAATTGTAGTCAATTGTTCCTGGGTCAGTTAATCCCAGTCGACCCTATTCCTCTGAATCTAACCTGAGCTCACCAAGAGTTCAAGTGGCCCAAATCCAGTTCAATTCAATTTCCCAGAGTCTAAGAATCTATTTTAGCCTATTTCAGCTGAAATTGAGCTAAATCCAGTCAGTTGAGCTGGTGTTTGAGCTTCAGATTTAGTTCATCTCAGTATTACTGATCTTCATTCTAGCTCAAACACAGTGTAGTCTCGTTACCCACTTCACTCCAGTGGTCATTTCTCACCATTTTTTTTTTAGAATTGTACCATTTCTCAATCATTCAGTCTAGGGGATTGTTTGAGTTAGTGTCATTTTAGTTCACCTGAGTTTAGAAACCTTAGAATTCACTGTAAACCAACCGAGACCAGTTCAAACCTCGTTTTCAGTGTCACTCCATACCCTACAGGGGCAAAATCATTTCTCGATCATTTTGTCCAAAACTTTATTTTTATCATTCCCCCAGCTAGTACAACTGCTAATATGGGCTCGAATCAATTCCTTTCCTGAAAATTTAGATATATCTGAGACCCATTTCATATTTGGATTAGATCCAGTGTCGGATTTGAATCCAATTATCAATTTTCATCCTCGAACAAGAATGTTCAATTCTTTGTTTCTCACAGGGATCCGGGACTTCAAATCCCTCATCCAAGGTTTACATTCCATATCATTTTGTATCATTTCATGTCATTTTATTGCATTGCACATCATTGCATGTCATTCTCGAGATCCAACACTCTTGTTTTTCAAAATCTCAAATCCAGATTGGATTTTAAAACCTTTATTTTGAAGTTAATTTCAAATACCTGGGTTTTAAATTAACATTTGCCATTTGTCAATCCCCAGGATCTTATATTCCTTTATTTTAAAATGTTTTTCTTAGAAAGCGATCTGGATTTGTTTAAAACTCAATTTTTAATTGATCTCAATTCTCGAATGAGACCCATCTAGGTGGCGTCGCTTCTGAATCATTTTTTTCATTTAGATTTCTCAAATTTCAGTTATCTTAGAGTTTTAGTTGATTTAGGAGTCTGTCTTTTTACCTTTTAAACCTTTTTAAACTTTCATTTTATTGGTTTTAAACCAGAGGTGGCCTTACTCCTTGCTCATTTCTTTCATTTGGCTTTTTTTTTTAGAGTTTTAGTCGGGTTAGGACCCTATCCCGGAGTTTCAGTCGGTTTAGGACTCTATTTTAACCTTATCTTTTATTTCTACTTTTACTTGTTTTCAAGAAAACCTTTTAAAATCTTTCAAAAGAAACCAAAATATTATAGTTTTAGTCGGACTAGGACTCTGTTCCAGAGTTTCAGTTGGTTTAGGACTCTAACCCTGACTTTATTTTGGAGAAAATCTTTCAAAAACATCTTCATTTGTCTTTCAAAAAATCAAATTTCAAAGTTTTAGGACTTTATCCCATAGTTTTTGTCGGTTTAGGACTCTAGTCTGGAGTTTTAGTTAGTTTAGGGCTCTGTTTAAACTTTTAATTTTTATCTGGTGATTTTAACCTTGTTTTAAAAACCCTTTTTTAATCTTTATTTTAACCTTTTCAAAACCCAAATATGGGACCCACACAACTGGCGCCACATTAGAGAGATTTTCAACTCATTTAGGACTCTAATTGATTTAAAAACTTTTATTTTCAAAATCTAGCTTTCATTTTAACTTCTTTCAAAATCTTTACTTTTAAATTTTCAAAATCATTTTCTGAAAGATCAAATGGGGCCCATAGAGGTGGCACCACATTTGATGTTATTTAAAATCAATTAGGAGTAAATTAGGTTAGCTAATTAGTATTTTAGTTAGGTTAGAAGTCCCAAGCAAAATCGCCCCTCTTAATTGGATTAATTAGGAAGAGTTTCGAGAAAATAAAACTTTCTAAATTAAACCTAAAAAAATCTATAAATAGAGGGCTATAGGGGGTCGACCAGCATGCTCTCTCCTCTCCTCTCTCTCTCTCAAAATCGTGTGGCTCTCTCTCTTCCTTCTTCCTCCTCCATTGGTGCAACCAAGGTAAGCTCTTCTTCTCTTTTTTTATTTTGTTTTATTTTTTCTATTATTTTCACCATTGTCGCCCCCCTATGCATGAGCTCTTTCCAATTTTTTCGTTCAAGCCCCACACTTCATGATTCAAGATGATGATCTATTGATCATCCATGATTATTTTCGTATTTTTTATCCATTGGATTCATTGAAAAATAGTTTATTATGTTAAATGCCCGAAAAAGATCGAGATTCGACCTTTTTATAGGTCGAATCCCTCTTTTAATGGCTAAATCAAACTTCTAACCGTGATTCACTGATTTTTTTTTATTATATCCATGTTTATTTTAGTTGTTCAAGCATCAAATCATGATTCATTGCATTATTTATACGTTTTTTTATGTTTTTAGCATGAATAATCCATGTTATTTCATTCTAGGATTTTAGATTCGATATTTGCGATTCTGGACAACTATTAATGTATTTATTTTACTAGTTTATACTTATCAATAAAATCTGAATTTTTTATGATGAAATCATGCATGTGTCTATGGTTTTCAATAAAATAATTGGGATTTTTAGAGGTCTGTAACTCTATGTTCAAAAATCAAAGTCGGAACCTATTTTCTGAGTCAGAAAAATGCTATAGAAATTGAAGAGTACCTTTCCGAGGTCATATCTCTCTAACCAAAGATTGTATCGATGATCCGTAAAAAGGGTTGTTTTCATTTAAATCTTTAGTTTGTTATGTGAAATTTTTATAAATTTCTATGGTATATTGTTATTTTATTTCAGTTAAGAATCAAATCTATATTTCTGCAACTGTCAATCATTATTTAGAATTAAAGTCAACTTGCTGGAATGATTTCTCCCTAATCGGAGATCTGATCGATGATCCGTAAAAAGAGTTGTTTTCTTCAGAATCTTTAGTATAGCTCTTTAAAATTTCATAAATTTTTAAGACTGTTTGCTATATTTCTCTATACCCAAAACTAGATCTGTCTGTTTCACATCGTTACGTATAGGCCAGAATCAAGTATATATTGCCAGAATCATATCTCCCTAACCGAAGATGATTTTTCCGATTTGTAAAATGAGTGATTTTTGTTCATCTATTTAATTTCTCTATGTAAAAATTCATAAACTTTCATTGTTGTTTGATACCTGATTCGGGTCTGACACTACGATAGATATGTGACCATGGGCAAATCACATATTTTCATATTTTTATTTAATTTTTATATCAAAATAATCCCAAACAGTATATTTTTTTATTGCATTTTAATTTTAGGGTTATTAAAAGTGTCCATGTCAATTTTTACAGATTTTAGAAATCATTTGATGCATTAGTTACTTATTTCATAAAAACAGGATGCTCGCGGAGTCCCGATTCAACTGAAACACTGGCAAAATTTATTTATTTTTATAATATTTCAATTTTTTCATGAAAAGCTTCATATTTTTAGGGTTTTATCATGTTCATAATCATGTTAGGGTGCTCTCCACCCAATTTGGTACTGTTTTGAATTTGTTCGATCCCCGGATTAAGCGTTTTACAAAAATATTTTCTAAGAAACCTTATTTTTAAACCCTATTTTGCAATAAAGGTCAATTTTCAATGGTATTTTGGTTATTTTTCTCAAAGTTCTGAATTTCAAAGTTATTTATTTTTATTATTTATTCAATTTTGCATCATTCTTTATTATGTTTATTTCAGGAAAGCATGAAAAAATGCTTATATCTGGATAAATCCCTTAATTCGAGATATTGTTGGATAAATCTCGAAAAGCTGACATTTGTCCACTAACAAGTTTGTTAATTTTGCAAGGACACTCAAGATTAGATTTTTCTTTTCTTTATTGTATTTCAGTTATTGATGTAAATTAAATTGTAATATTGGAATAAGAATTTATTTTTCTGCTTAGATTAGGACTATATTGCATATAGTTTATTTTCAATAATATTATTTATAGATGAATGATGATTCATGCATATTCAAATCTACAATAGTCAACATGAATGACACGTGCACTCTCTTCTAAGAAGTTAATAAACTCGATTGAGTTCGTATTTATGGCCATAGTCAGAATACGAACAATATCCAGATTTATCATCTTCTTTTAAGCCACAAACAACCTACACTCTTAGGCTATCTTCAGAAATTATTGCATATTTTGCAAAGTTTTCCAAGTATTTTCTCTTTTATAATCAAATGAACTATATTCAATACACATTTGTGGCCATTATCAGGAATATGTGCTGAATTTATTTCATCTAAATTCTATAAGGCACCAAGTCTTTTTATCAATGATTTCTCAAAAATTCATCAGAAAATATTTTCTCAAATTGCATTCATGCATCATCTAGGTTTAGACTGCATCATGAAAAGATTTCACAGGGCCACATGCCCCTTCTTTTGATCAATTCAAAAATCCTATCTTAAAAAAATCAATTTTCTCAAACTCACCTGAGTTTTTCTCAAAATTGATTTTTTCAAAACTTCAAGATCTCATTTTCCCTCAAAATCGATTTTCAAGGTTCCTTCCCTTTTCAAATATTTTCCTAAGTCCAATTCATGATTTTCCCAACTTCAATATTTCCCAATTTCTCAATTCCAATTCAAAGAAATCAAACTTCTCAAAAATTATCCAAGTTCCCGCCAGAAATCAATTTTCTCAAAACATCAGGATTTCTTCAGAAATTGATTTTCCTTTTCTTCAAAATATTTTTCCAATGCAATTCACAATTTTCAAAGTGTCCTCTTTTCCAAAAAAAAATTCAAATATTCGAAGCACATATCATGTCTTCAATCTGTATTTTCTGAAATTCATAGCACATGCCTGATCCTTTGTGTATTTAGGAATAGAACAACGATTTAGACAGTTGAGTAAAGTAAAATACATGATTGATCCTTGGTTCGATTACCCCTAGTAATGGCTCCAGAAATGGTTGAACCTCGTACCGACAGGCGAGTCCCTTTCCCGCAAATTTTTAAAACTAAGATGAGTTATTTTCAAAACTTTTTGAAAAGGTCAGTTTTGAAAGTGCAGTAGGATCGAGGCAATGAACACTAGAGGGGGGGTGAATAGTGCTTTTAAAAATTGTCTGCGAAATATTAACGGATTTTGCAATTTGCAAAGTAAACACACAAAGAACACAATAATTTATCTTGGTTCGGTCTTTCTCAACCTACATCCAGTCCCCAAGCAAAACCCGCTTGAGATTTCCATTATCAACCTTGTGTAACTACAAGATCACACAGACCAAATCCGGTCCCACTTCCAGTAACACACCTACTGAAAGCAAACAACTCCTTTAAACCAAGGAGTCCTTCCTTTTACACAAAATTGAAAGTAACAACTTACAATACAACCTATGAGCCCTTCTTATGAATGCAAATGAGATGCAATTGGCTTTTGAGGTTGTTGGAATACTCTACTCACGAATTCACTATATCTCAAAAGAATTTGAGTGAAAAACTAAAGTGAAAATATCAAATGAGTAAAAAAATGAATATGAGTGAAAAGCAAAGAGTAATTGATTCAAATTTATTGAATTGAAGTGCTTTTGAGTGTAAAATACACTCATATTTATAGTTGAAAGTTTCCATACGTTGAGGGTATGAAAGGGTGTCAAAATAGCCCATTTTGAACGATCAAAACGTTTAAAAAATGAAAAGACACGCCTTTTTGAAGTTTCAGGAAAAACAGCAAAATTAGTCGACTGAAACAGTAGTTAGTCGACTAATAGTTAGTTATTAGTAGACTGACAGTTATCGTCGATCGACTGATCTGTTTATCGAGCCGTTTGAAAATCTGAACTTTTGAAACTTAGTCAACTAGAGATAAAATTAGTCAACTGATAATATCATCAGTAGACTGAAAAACCTTTCAGTCGACTGCTGCTAAAATCTTCTGAAAAACATACATTTTGTCTGGTCGATTGATAAAAGCATTAGTCGGCTGCTGTTAAATTTTCCAGAAAACACATGTTCTGTTCAGTCGACTGATAATACCTTCGGTCGACTAATTTGACAAAAATGACTTTTTAGAAAATATGGCGCGAAAGGATTAGTCGACTGGTGAGTCTATTGGTCGACTAATAAACACGAAAATTTAAGAAAAGAGTTTTCTAAAAAGATTTTCATGAAGGATTCTTTTAGAAAAGTTTTTCTAAAGACTTTTTAGGTGAAATGCACTCTAAGTAAGGCTCTTACAAGAATCTAAGACTTTTAATGAATTTAACATTTGCACACTAGTCTTCAAAGATTCTTCATCGAATTCTTCAATTTTTTCATTGCCTTTGCTAAAATACAGTTGATTTACTTGTTCATCATAAAAAACTTGTACTTGAAGTATCATGTACGACTTCATTGTCATAACAATCTCCCCCTTTTTTATGATGACAAACTTAATAAAAGATGAAGCATTTAGATGCATAGATGAAGATTTTACTCCCCCTATCAATATGCTGCAAAACATTAAAAGTTAGCACATTTAAAGCACATATATCACATATTGATTGGTTTGCATTTACATCATTACTTCATGCATTTTTAAATCTTTTTCATAAATGAAATTTTCAGTGTTTCCACATGATGTAATTTTCATGTCATAATGCAATATGCAATTTCTATCTTTTTCTCTTAATTTCGCATTTCTACCAAAATCTATTTTTTTCTCCCACTTTGTCATAATAAAAAAGAGTTAGGAAAGAAATAGCATAAGCAAAATGTAAATACAAGTTTAAAATATTACAACCCATAAAGTATGAAAGTTCAGTAAAGACAAAAAATAAAGATCAGAAAAGTGAGTTGAGCAAGTCCTTGATTACAGTCACATCTTTCTGAATCAAAGAAAGTTGTTGAGTCACATCTTCACGAAAAGTGCGTTGATGCAGCTCCAAAGCTTCCAGTCGCTGCAAAACTTCATCATTGTCTTGACTTGTAGAAAATTTCTTTCTTTTTGCTTGAGATGAAGGTGTCGTAGAAGATGGTGAGGGTTCAGAAATTGCAGTAGGATCAGATGGTTCAGTTTGATCAACATTTAAAAGAGGCAGATATTTGATTTTCATCATTTTAAAAATAGTTTGATCAAAGAACTCCTTTTGCTCAATATATTTTTCATTAGTTAAGTGAACTTTGAAATGTCTGAAAATACGAGTTAGAAGACATCCATAAGGAAGAAATGGTTTTTGTTTCCACAAATTTGTAAAATACACATTGGCCCAATTTACAGAAATATTTTCAAATAAAACATAAAGAGCCGTAGATAGATCTGTGGAATAGTAATCAAAAGAACCAGTTTTAGGTAGAACATTGTGGGCAAGGATTCGTCCAGCAATGCGTGCACGAGTTTGAAAGGAGAGCAATGAGGTGCACCGGGAAGAAGAATTTATTCAAAAATTGTTTCATCATTTAGTTCAACAATATTGAAAAGAGTGTCTGAAGGTGGAATTTCTAGGATTTCTCCAAGTAGTTTAGAATCAAACTCAATTTCAACATCATGAACAAGAGAGAAAAGAACTCCAGTTTCATGATCAAAATGTCAATTCGTATAAAACAAGTGAATCAGAAAAGGATAGTGAAGGATGTCTGCACAGGCATCAAAAAGATGTGAAATTCCTGGAAATAATTCTCTTATTTTGTAACGAGAAAATAGGTGAAACAGTACATTTCGGTCTTGTAAAATAGGTAGTGCAAAAATCGATCCAAAAGTATCATATAAAAGGGGATTTCAGAGTAATCTGAGAGAAAATCCATGTCTTGAAGAAGGTGTAGGAGGAAGAGAACCTAAACCTTTTGCAGATGCAGTCTTCGAACAAGGCATGATTAAAAAAAAAAGATTCACCTCACAACATAGTTGCAGAGAATGATGTTGACTTCCAAATGACATCCGACAGAAGGAAAATGTTGTCCGGCATTGTGAAGGAGAACCAATGCAACAGAAATAGTGAATAGACAAGGAGGAGTCTACGGTGGATGACGGCAGATCCGAGGAGGCTGCCATAAAGGGATTCCGGCAAGGACTGAAGATGCACCGTCACGGCAAGAGGATTTCGGCGAGATCTGAAGATGCGCAGGTTACTGCAAGAGGATTCCGGCGTCTCCATGTCACGGCAAGAGGATTCCGGCGAGGAGAGGTTCAAATGGCACTCCAAGGGTTTTTCGGAAGAGAGAGAGGAAAAAAAATCCAAGGGTGAGAGAGAGAGAGGGTTTCGTTTTAAGGGTTTTGTTTCTTTTTAAAAAAATGAAAAGGTACAAAAATGAAACGATGCCAAAAAAAATGGGTGTTTAAAAAAATCTAAGGGGTATCGGGTCCCTTTAGTTAAAATTTTAAAAAAAAAATTAGTCGACTAAAATTTTATCGGTCGACTAAGAATGTGCGACTCATTCTAATTTTTTTTTTTAAAACATCAGTCGACTAGAAATTTATCGATCGACTAATATGGTGTGATTCATTCTAAAACTTTTAAGGCATCAGTCGACTAAAATTTTATCGGTCGACTAATATAGTGTGATTTTGAGATTTTGTTCAAAAATCAGCATTTTTATAAATCCAAAAACGAGCAAATACCTAGTTCTCTCCTAATTCTCATAAAATCTTCATTTTTAAGTGGTTTAGTGAAGATATCGGCATGTTGTTCTTTAGTGGAAATAAAATTTAACAAAATATCTCCTTTTAACACATGATCTCTTAAGAAATGATGTCTAGCTTCAATATGTTTAGTCCTTGAGTGTTGAATAGGATTTTTCGAAAGATTTATAGCACTAGTGTTATCACAATAAATAGTTGTTGTGGAGTAATTCAAACCAAAATCTTTTAAGGTCTGTTTCATCCATAGTACTCATAGGATTCCTTCTTGATTTCGATGAGTCCATCTCAAATCTCTTGAGAAGTTCTTTTGTATACTTAGCCTAATTGATGAAGATTCCTTCTTCAGTTTGCTTTATTTGAAGTCCAAGGAAGTAGTTTAATTCGCCCATCAAGCTCATTTCAAACTCTTCCTTCATAGCTTTAGCAAATTCTTTACAAAGAGAATCATTAGTAGAACCAAATATTATGTCATCAACATAAATTTGCACAATAAGAATATCTGAATTAAGATTTTTAATAAATAAAGTGGAGTCTACCCGACCAATGGAAAAACCAGATTGTTCTAAAAAATTTCGTAGTCTTTCATACTACGCTCTTGGTGCTTGTTTAAGTTCATACAAAGCTCTTTTTAATTTGTAGACTTTTTCTGGATATTTCTCATTTTCAAAGCCTGGAGGTTGCTCTACATTAACTTCTTCATTGATGTGTCCATTTAAGAATGCACTCTTAACATCAATTTCATATAACTTGAAGTTCATGTAACTAGCAAAAGCAAGCATCATTCGAATTGACTCCAATCGAGCCACTGGTGCATAGGTTTCATCAAAATCTATGCCTTCTTTTTTATTATAGCCTTGTGCTACTAGCCTTGCTTTGTTACGAATGACTTCGCAATTTTCGTCCAGCTTATTTCAGAAGACCCATCTTGTTCTACTGGATGATCCTTTGGTCTATCAACTAGATTCCAAACATCATTCTTAGTAAATTGGTTAAGTTCTTCAGACATGGCCAAAAGCCAAAATTCAACATCACAAGCCACATTGATATTCTTTGGTTCTATTTTAGATATGAAAGCAACATTTGCAATATATTTTTCTAATTGCCTTCTAGTTTGAACACCACTCTTTGTTTCTCCAATAACTTGTTCATGTGGATGATTAGGATCTTCTTTCCAAACTGGTTGAAGAAGAATATTTTCTTGAGAAGTACTCTCTATCAAGGGTTCTTCTTAAAGTATTACTTCTTCTCCTTCGCTTAGAGGTATAACCTGCTCACAATTCTCATCAAATGCAACATGTAAAGATTCTTCAATGCAAGATGTTCTTTTATTAAAAATACGATAAGCTTTACTTCTAGAAGAATATCCAAGAAATATTGATTCATCTGATTTTGAATCAAACTTATCAAGATTATCTTTGGTATTTAACAAGAAGCATTTACTACCAAAAATTTTGAAATATGAGATCTTTGGTGTACGATCATAATACAATTCAAAACATGTTTTATGTAAGATTGGTCGAATAAGAACACAATTTAAAACATAACATGCTGTATTTATTGCTTCAGCCCAAAAGTATTTTGGTAAATTTTTATCTTGAAGTATGGTTCTAGCACATTCTTGCAAAGTTCTATTCTTTCTTTCAACAACTCCATTTTGTGGAGCCGCTCTAGGAAAAGCAAAGTTGTGAGATATACCATGAAAATCACAATACTTTAGAAAAGATTCATTTTCAAATTCACCACCATGATCACTACGAATTTTAATTATAAATGTAGATTTTTCATTTGTAATTCTTCTATAAAGTTTAGAAAATTCTGAAAAAACATCATTTTTACTTTTTAGAAAAAACACCCATGTAAACTGAGAATAATCATCTACTATAACAAAAGCACACTTGCTACCATTCAAACTTTGAATTCTAGATGGTCCAAATAGATCTAAATGTAAAAGTTCAAGAGGACGTTTTGTTGAAACTATATCTTTTGCTTTAAAAGAACTCTTGATTTGTTTACCCCTTTGGCAAGCATCACATAAGTGATCTTTCTTATATGGCATTCTAGGTAGGCCTCTTACAAGATCATTCTTGGATAACTTGGAAATAATTTTAAAGTTAACATGTCCAAGTCTCTTGTGCCATAACCATTGAATTTCATTTGAAACAATAAAACATTTTTCATTAAAAGTGGGTAACTCATCTAGATATAGTTCATACACATTGTTCCTTCTTTTACCTTTAAAAATGATCTTTTTAGATTGAAAATCAGAAATTAAGCATAAATCATTTTCAAAAGAAACATGAAAACCTTTATCACATAATTGACTAATAGATAATAAATTATGCATTAAACCATCTACTAAAAGAACATTTTCTATCAAGGGAAATTTTGGATTACCAATATTACCAATACCTATTATTTTTCCCTTGTTATTGTCACCAAAGGTGACAGTTCCTCCATCCTTATTTTGAAGGGTGGAAAATAACTCCGGTCTTCCAGTCATATGTTTGAAACAACTGTTGTCCAATATTCATTTGCTCCTTATTTTGTGTACCTACAACAAATTTAGAAGACAAAGCATTTGATCCCTTTCTATTTTCGGGTCCATGAGAGTTAGTCTTAGGAACTCATATCCATTTGGATTTTGGTTTCCTTTGATAATAAATATTCTTTCTATAAAAAGATTTAGCATTTCTAGAATAATCATGTCTAGGCTTATAAGCATTATAAGTTCCATGATTAGATGCACTTTTACTAAAAAATTTAGTTCTTTGAACAAATGGTTGAGAATATTGTCTTTGATTTTTCACAACATAGTTTGGTCTATTTTGAGCATCAAAGAAGCTATATCCCAATCCGGTTTTATTAACCGAGCATCTTTGAGAACCAAGAAGTCTTTCTAGATTCTCTTGACCATTTGTGAATTTGGTCACTATAGAAAGAAGATCATTTGATTTTTCTTTTAGACTAGTTATTTCTTTTTGTAAGAGATTGGTTCTAACTCCAATTTCTTTTGTCTCAAATGCTTGGCAAGAGTTTTCCTTCTTGAGATCTTCTATCTCTTAAAGTAATACTTTGTTTTGAGAGTCAAGAGCTGAATTTTCAGTTTTTAACTCTTTGTTTTTAGAACTTAGACTCTTAAATTTAGCATATAAATCATTAAATGCTTCTAATAACTCATCATAGTCAAATTGACTTACCGAATCTTTTTGTGCTACAAAACACATGTTGGCAACTTCTTCATTTGATTCTTCATCGGAAGAGGAGTCACTATCATTCCAACATGCTCAAAATGCCTTTTTCTTCTTGAATTGGTCCTTGGGCTTGATTTTGAGAAGAGGACAATCTTTCTTGATATGTCCAGCCTTTTTGCAATTAAAACACTTGACTTCATTTGGATTGGAAAAATCTGCTTTCTTTACCTTTCTTTGAAATCTTCTCTTTTTGATGAATCTTCTGAATTGCCTTGTAATGAGGGCAATATCTTCATCTTCATATTCTTCTGAATTTTTAGAGTCAAAAGTAACCTTAAAAGCAAGAGATTTCTTCTTGGGTTCTTCTTCTTGTCTGTCTTGAAGTTGGACTTCATATGCCATTAGGTTACCAACCAAATCTTCAAGAGTGAGAGTGTTTAGATCATTTGCTTCTTCAATAGTTGTGGTTTTTCTCTCCCATTCAGGAGTTAAATACCTTAGGATCTTTCTGACTAAATCCACTTGTGAATATTCTTTTTCAAGGGATTTCAGAGTGTTAGTTATATCGGTTATTCTTGTTACCATGTCCGATATAGATTCATTTTGCTTCATTTTAAACAATTCAAATTTATGAACTAAATAAGCAATTTTAGATTCTTTTACCTTTGACGTACCTTCATGAGTCACGAGAAGAGTATGTCAGATTTCATTTGTTGTAGAGCATTAAGAGATGTGATTAAACTCTACATTGTCAACGACACAATACAATGCATTCATTGCCTTGACATTAAGTGAAACAGTCTTCTTTTCTTCATCGGTCCATCGGCTGAAATCAGTTGATGGAGTTTGGTATTTATCTGAAATAACTCTTCAAATATCGAGATTCATGGATTGCAAGAATATTGTCATTCTCACTTTCCAGTATCCATAGTTTGTTCCGTCAAAGAGAGGGGGACGAACAGATGAGCATCCTTCTTTGTGCTGAGATGTTGTAGTTGCCATGCTAGATGATGATCAAATCAAAATAATAGCAAACCTGCTCTGATACCAAATGAAAGTGCAGTAGGATCGAGGCAACGAGCACTAGAGGGGGGGTGAATAGTGCTTTTAAAAATTGTCTGCAGAATATTGATGGATTTTGCAATTTGCAAAGCAAACACACAAAGAATACAATAATTTATACTGGTTCGGTCTTTTCTGACCTACATCCAGTCCCCAAGCAAAACCCGCTTGAGATTTTCACTATCAACCTTGTGTAACTACAAGATCACACAGACCAAATCCGATCCCACTTCTAGTAACACACCTACTGAAAGCAAACAACTCCTTTAAACCAAGGAGTCCTTCCTTTTACAGAAAATTGAAAGTAACAACTTACAATACAACCTATGAGCTTTTCTTATGAATGCAAATGAGATGCAATTGGCTTTTGAGGTTGTTGGAATACTCTACTCACAAATTCACTATATCTCAAAAGAATTTGAGTGAAAATATCAAGTGAGTGAGAAAATGAATATGAGTGAAAAACAAAGAGTAATTGATTCAAATTTATTGAATTGAAGTGCTTTTGAGTGTAAAATGCACTCATATTTATAGTTGAAAGTTTCCATACGTTGAGGGTATGAAAGGGTGTCAAAACAGTCCATTTTGAACAATCAAAATGTTTAAAAAATGAAAAGACACACCTTTTTAAAGTTTCAGGAAAAACGACAAAATTAGTTGACTGAAACAGTAGTTAGTCGACTAATAGTTAGTTATTAGTAGACTGACAGTTATCGCCGGTCGACTGATTTGTTTATCGAGCCGTTTGAAAATCTGAACTTTTGAAACTTAGTCGACTAGAGATAAAATTAGTCGACTGATAATATCATCAGTAGACTGAAAAACCTTTCAGTCGACTGCTGCTAAAATCTTCGGAAAAACATACATTCTGTCTGGTCGATTGATAAAAACATTAGTCGACTGCTGTTAAATTTTTCAGAAAACAGATGTTCTGTCCAGTGGACTGATAATACCTTTGGTCGACTAATTTGACAAAAATAACTTTTTAAAAAATATGGCGCGAAAGGATTAGTCGACTGGTGAGTCTATTGGTCGACTAATAAACACGAAAATTTAAGAAAAGAGTTTTCTAAAAAGATTTTCATGAAGGATTCTTTTAGAAAAGTTTTTCTAAAGACTTTTTAGGTGAAATGCAATCTAAATATGCACTCTAAGTAAGGCTCTTACAAGAATCTAAGACTTTTAATGAATTTAACATTTGCACACTAGTCTTCAAAGATTCTTCATTGAATTCTTCAATTTCTTCATTGCCTTTGCTGAAATGCAGTTGATTTACTTGTTCATCATCAAAACCTTGTACTTGAAGTATCATGTACGGCTTCATTGTCATAACAAGTTTGACTTGCAAAAGTAAAATTTTACAATGATAACAGTACTTCTGGCTTCGTAAAAACACTCCTGCATCATGGCCCTGATATAGGTTTAAGCTTATGTTAGTACTCACAGGGCCAAGAACTGAAACCTAAGTTGATTGTGTATTTAGTTAGGCATGACATGCATCATTCAAAAAAAAAATCTAATTAAAGATGTTAAATTCATTCATGCATGTAGTTCAAATTTGGCAATAGTAAGTACATGCATTATTAACTGCTCATGCATGTTTAAATGTTTATGAATATATTATTGCTTTTGAATTAAAGAATTATGCAAATTTGAATAATTGAAAGTCCTATAAAGCATTACATCGTAGGTATTCTTAACATGTTAATTGGTATTCATACGTGTGAGTATTGTAATATGCTTTTGCATGCTTGTTTTAATTTATTTGTATTGAATAATGCTTTCATACTAGAGACTTGTTAAGTTTGACTCTATTATTAAAATATTTTTCAGGTAGTGATTAGAGGATCAATGTGATGGCAGGAGGTTGCAGCAAAAATCGAGCCAAATCTTTTTCCTTTTTGCTAGTGTTTTGGATTGCAAACATTTATAATTGTTTAAAGACTCTGATATTATTTATTTAAAAGTTTATAATGGATATTTATTAATTATGGATGTTAAATTTTAAATTTTA
Organism: Nuphar pumila; assembly: GCF_984573655.1. Taxonomy (NCBI): domain Eukaryota; kingdom Viridiplantae; phylum Streptophyta; class Magnoliopsida; order Nymphaeales; family Nymphaeaceae; genus Nuphar; species Nuphar pumila. The sequence continues at coordinate 41,309,481 of NC_143264.1, read as the reverse complement.
TTTGTGAATGATTTGATGGATCTGTAATGCACTAAAGTTTTTATCCCATTTCAAATTTTTGCTATAATTTCTAAAACCATTTGAATTTTTTTTCCATGATTTTTGGGATAAAAATTTTGGGGTGTTACAACTTGGTATCAGAGCATATGAGAATTTTGCTTAGTAAGTGTGTTCCTTTTTATTTTTATGTATTGCAATGAAATTATTCTTGAAAAGTTTAATTTTTGTATTTTGTGTAAATTCTGAACTTATAGTAAAAATTTACGTGAAATATAACCACTTAAAAGGTGATACAAAAAAAATAATAATCACTTTGAATTTTTCATAAGATGTCTTAAGATTTTAGAGAAGTACATTGATAAGAGGTCATGAAAAAGGGAGTATATCACATGAATATAATTTATTAAGAATAATAATGAGGAGTCATGTTTGGAGGTCAGCTAGCTTATTGTATGAGAGGTTGTCACAAAAAGACAAAAGATATAAAAGGTGTAATGAAATGAGTGATGTGATCCAAGTCATGATAGCTTTTTACTTAAAGTAAATGGTTCTTATGGATATACGTAAAAGGAGATAGGACAAGAAGTCATTATGAGAGTGTACTTGAAAGATGACATGTTGAAAGACATAAAGAATGTGTCATGATGAATGTATTTCTATGAGTATTGAGAGTATACGAAAATATGAAAACATAGTTTGACTTTGAATAGTAAAACAAACACAAAAAAAAATTGATAATAAAAAACTTTTAAAATAAGATTTTATCAAAAGCAATAATCTTAATAAGTGTGATTAATTTATAAGTCACTTAATTTGCATATTCCTAGTTCTCTTCTAATACGTGTGAAGTCTTCATGTTTTAATGGTTTAGTGAATATGTCTGCTAACTGTTGATTAGTGGGTATAAATTCGAGTTTAATAATGTTGTTTAAAACTTGTTCTCTTAAGAAGTGATGTCTTATTTGAATGTGCTTAGTTCGTGAGTGCAAGATAGGATTTTTAGATAGGTTTATAGCACTAGTATTATCACAGAAAATAGTTGTGTTTTCAAAATTTAAACCAAAAACTTTTAAGGTTTGTTTCATCCAGATAACTTGTGTACAAGCTAGGCTAGTAGCAATGTATTCGGCTTCAGTAGTTGATAAGGATACACAGTTTTGTTTCTTACTGAACCATGATACTAGTGAGTGCCCTAGCATATGACATGTTCCACTTGTGCTTTTTCTGTCAGATTTACTTCCAGCAAAGTCAGCATCATTGTATGAGATTAGATCAAATGTAGAGGATTTTGAATAGAATAATCCAAAATCAACTGTGTCTTTTAAATATCTCATTATTCTTTTTACAGCTTTAAGATGTGATTCTTTTGGATTTGACTGAAATCTAGCACACAAGCAAACACTGAACATAATATCTGGACGGCTAGCAGTTAAATAGAGAAGTGATCCTATCATACCTCGGTATACCTTTGTATCAACAGACTTACCATCTTCATCTTTGTCCAAAACAGTAGTAGTGCTCATAGGAGTAGATTTTGAAGCAGTTGAGTTCATGTTGAACCTCTTCAGAAGTTCACGAGCATACTTAGATTGATTAATGAAAACTCCATCCTTGGTTTGCTTAATATGCAGTCCAAGAAAGTAGGTGAGTTCTCCCATCATACTCATTTCAAATTCTTTCTGCATGGACTTAGAAAATTCTTCACAAAGAGTGTTGTTAGAAGATCCAAAGATGATATCGTCTACATATATTTGAACAATTAGGGTATGATTATTCACTATTTTAACAAATAATGTAGAGTCTACAGAAAAACCAGTTTTTAACAGAAAGGTTTTAAGTCTATCATACCAAGCACGAGGGGCTTGTTTTAAACCATACAAAACACGTTTGAGTTTAAAAACATGATCTGGATATTGTTCATTTTCAAATCCTGGAGGTTGTTTTACATAAACTTCTTCATTTATAAATCCATTCAGAAATGCACTTTTAACATCCATTTGATATAATTTGAAATCCATATAGCTTGCATATGCTAAAAATATTCTAATAGATTCAAGTCTAGCAACAGGAGCAAATGTTTCATCAAAGTCAATATCTTCCTCCTGATTGTATCCTTGAGCTACTAGTCTGGCCTTGTTTCTTATAACATTACCTGTTTCATCTAGCTTGTTTCTGAAGATCCATCTTGTCCCAATGATCTGATGATTCTTTGGTCTAGGTACAAGATCCCAAACTTCATTCCTTTGGAATTGATTCAGTTCTTCAGTCATGGCTAGCATCCAGAACTCATTGATGATGGCTTCATCAATCTTCTTTGGTTCAAGTTGAGAAATGAATGCCATATTTGCAATTCGTTCTAACTAAGCTCTAGTCTGAACCCCCTTTGACAGTTCTCCCAAAATCTGCCTTTGAGGATGATCTTTGATATCGACAAATGTTCTTTGATGATCATCTTCATTAGACTTAGCTGTGTTATCTAAAAATAAATCTGTACTTTCAACATCATCATCGTTAGTTTGCTTATGAACAGATTGATCAATAGATTCACAGAAACTAACATGCATAGATTCTTCAATAGACTTAGAATGCTTATTGAAAACCCTGTATGCTTTACTATGACTTGAATATCCTAAAAATATGCCTTCAATAGATTTAGCATCAAATTTATCTAGGCTATCTTTTGTGTTTAGGATAAAGCATTTACAACCAAAGACTTTGAAATAGTCTATTCTTGGAGTTCTGTCATAGAATAGTTTATATGGAGTTTTATTTAATAAGGGTATAATGAGGACTCTATTTGTTATGTAGCATGCAGTATTTACAGCTTCTGCCCAAAAAGAATTAGCAAGATTATTGTGTTGGAGCATAGTTCTAGCAGATTCCTGAAGGGTTCTATTCTTTCTTTCTACTACACCATTTTGAGGTGCAGCTCTAGGAAAGGCAAAGTTATGAGAAATACCATGCAAGTTACAAAATTTTTCAAAAAGTTCATTTTCAAATTCTCCTCCATGGTCACTACGGATTTTAACAATAGAACAAGATTTTTCATTTTGTAATTTTTTACATAAGATTTCAAATTGACAAAACGTGTCACTTTTGTTTTTTAAAAATATTACCCAAGTAAATCTTGAGTAGTCATCTACAATAACAAAAACGTATTTATTGTGATTATGACTAGCTACTCTAGAAGGACCAAAAAGATCCAAGTGTAGAAGTTCTAAAGGTCTTTTACTTGAAATGAGATTTTTTGATTTGAAAGATGATTTTGACAGTTTTCCTAATTGACATGCATCACAAAAATAATCATTTTTAAAAGATATTTTGGGTAACCCACGTACTAACTTATCTTTAGCTAATTTAGACATGTATTTAGAATTGACATGACCCATTCTCATGTGCCATAGATGTTGAGTGTCATTATTAGCTATGAGGCAATGTTCTGTGATGTTTTCTAGGTATAATTCATATATATTATTCTTTCTTATACCTTTTAAGATGATGTTTTCGTTGGTGTCTGCTATGAGGCATGCATCATGTTTAAAGCTAACATTATAACCTGTGTCACACATTTGACTGATACTTAGTAGGTTATGTTTTAAGCCTTTAACAAGGAGAACGTCTTTCATAAGAGGTTTATCTATGTTACCAATATTACCAATGCCAATTATCAAACCTTTGTTGTTATCTCCAAAGGTGACGGTTCCTCCTTCTTTATGATGAAGAACAGCAAAAAGGTCTGGATGTCCTGTCATGTGTTTTGAACATCCACTATCTAGAATCCATCTGTTCTTCTTATTTGGAGCCTGCAAATCATCAAGTAAAATTTTTTTTTGGTACCCAATCGGGTCCCTTTTTGTTAGACTTTGGAACCCATATCCATTTGGATTTGGGTTTGTCTACAACCTTAGAGGAGTAAAAAAAATTAACATTATAATACTCCTTATTTGGTTCAGACGAGCTTTTCACAAACGTGGTCTTTTGATTCATACAAGAAGGCTTGTTGAAATGAGAGTAGCCAATACCATTCTTGTAGAAATAGACTTTCTGAGAGGATAAGAGTTTATCCAAGTTCTCTTTACCTTTAGTAAACTTGAAAACCGTTTTCATGAGGTTCTCAGTTTTACTTTTTAGCTCAGAAATTTCTACTTGCAGATTTTTAGTTTTGTTGCTAGTAGAAGAAATTTCAGACATAAGCATAAGGTTTTTCTTTTTCAACTCAGAATTTTCACTGCTGAGTTTTTCATTCTTTTGGGAAAGCTTTAGATTTTCATATTTTAAATCTTTATTTTTGAAACTCAATTTTCTAGATTCTTCAAATAGTTCTTGAAAAGCATCTAGAAGTTCTTCAAAGGAAAAATCAGAGATTTCACTTACAGAACTTTCGTTTGCCATGAAGCACATATTTGCAGTTTCGGCTTCATCATCACTTGACTCTTCACTGCTGGATGGTTCTGAATCATCCCATTGAGCATGCAGAGCCTTTTTCTTGAAGAACCTCTTCTTTGGTTCCTCAGTCTTGGACTTTCTTTTGAGAAGGGGACAGTCACGTCTCAAGTGACCTGGCTTGTTACACTGATAGCACATGGGATCTTCCTTAGGATCTTTTCTTTCCTTGTGCTTGTTTGGAAGTCGGTTCCTTCTCATGAAGCGCTGGAATTTTCTGGTTAGTAGCGCAATTTCGGATTCTTTATCTGAGTCTTCATTCTCAGATAGAGCTGGGAAAGCCAGAGTTTTCTTTATTGGTTGCTCTTCTTCCCTTCTTTCTTTCATGTGGACTTCATAGGCCATAAGATTTCCTATTAAGTCGTCCAAAGTAAGATTAGATAAATCTTGAGCTTCTTCAATAGCTGTAGTCTTTTTCTCTCAATCAGTTGTGAGAGATCTCAAGATTTTCTTCACCTTTTCAGTCTGGGAATATGTTACACCCAGAGATTTCAAATCGTTGGTGAATCTGGTAAACATCTCTATGATGGGTTCATCTTTGTTCATTTTGAACAACTCATATTTTCTAACAAGAGATGAGATTTTGGCTTCTTTTACTTTGTTGGTTCCTTCATGAATAACCTCCAAAGAATGCCAAATGTCATATGCAGATTCACAAATAGATATTCTATTGAATTCGTTCTGATCAATGGCACAATATAAGGCATTCATAGCCTTTGCATTTAGGTTTGCCATTTTCTTTTCTTTATCAGACCATAAGTTATAGTCTGCAGATGGAGATGTGTATGGATGCTCAACAATTTTCCATACAGCAAAATCTATGGATTTGAGAAATATAGTCATTCTGCACTTCCAGTATCCATAGTTGGAGTCATTGAAGAAAGGAGGACAAGATGCGTGTTGACCTTCAATATCACGAGCATAAGAGGTAGATGCCATTTATGCTGCAAGACTTGTTATGTCGAAACCAGCAAACCTGCTCTGATACCAAATGAAATTCCACTAGACGGGGGGTGAATAGTGAAATATGATTAAGATCGATAAAATAAAATAATCAGGCAATAAAGCACAACACATAAAACATAGAATTTATACTGGTTCGGTCAATACCCAGACCTACATCCAGTCCCCAAGCAAACCACTTGAGCTTTCCACTATAACATCCGAGTCACCAGATAAATAGTACAACACCCTCTTCCTCAGAGGTCTTCTTCTCTCAACAGAGAAGGGGCACACCCTCTTCCACAGAGGTCTTCTTCTCTCAACAGAGAAGGACAACACCCTCTTTCTCAGAGGTCTACTTCTTTCAACAAAGAAGGAATACAGTGAATAACAGAAAGTTACAATACTTCCTATAGAACCTTCAGAATGATATGAATGCACGAATGAAGGGTTCTCAGAATGTTCTGTTTGTCACTCAGAAGATACTCTTTGTCAAAGAGCTATACTTGACTTTTTCTCTATTCTTTCTTTTCTTTTTCAAGGCTCTCTTTTCAAATAATGAATAGAATTTTTCTCGTTGTAAGCTCACACATCTAATTCATTCCTCTTGTCTGAATAGTTTATTTGAGTGTGTTTATATAGCTTTAAAAAAGTAGTTGTTACATTTTGAAATCGTAACCTTTTTAAAATGTGAAATGTTGTGTCATTTCAAAAATATCTTTTAGAGAAATTCGAGAATGCCTTTTTCCATAAAAGTAAAATATAGGGTACACTTAGTCGTTGTAATATTTTAGGTAATACATATTTTATGTAAAAAGTCTATTTCTTACAATAGTACATTGAACGTTGGATTTGTAGTTTTGTCTTTATTCTAATTAATGATTTGAGGTACATAAGTACTTCTTTACCTTAAATGAGTGTAAGTACAATGAGTGCTTTGAGATATTTATTTGTACATAGTCATGTCAAGTGTTTTCTTTGTGTTGTATTTTTCAAAGACTTCAGAGAGAATGAGGACTACAAGAAAGTCGACATCCTTGAGAAGGATATTAACAAGGATTTCTTACAGGAGGTATTTAATGCTTGTACAAAGAGAATGATGACTTCAAGTAAGTCGACATTCTATGGTTTTGTAAAAAGGTAACTAGAGTCTTTATCAAACTATTTTATATTTGTTTTCTTTGTATAGTCGATTTTCATGTTTTGTCTTTTACCTATATTTTAGAATTATTTCTTTAAAGGAGATAACTAGAGTCTTTTCAAAACATATTATATTTGCTTTCTTTATGTAGCCGATTTCATGTTTTTGTCTTTTTCCTATATTTAAAAACATTTCTTTAAAGAAGGTAACTAGAGTCTTTTCAAAACATATTTATATTTGTTTTCTTTATGTAGCCGATTTTATGTTTTGTCTTTTTCCTACATTTCTTTTCATGTTGTCTTGTATATGATGTAAGGTACAATTATTACATTTTGAAATCATGTCAAAAATACCTTTTTCATAAATGGTTGTAAGGAGGTACAATTATTAGTTTTCAAAAAGGAGCTTTTTGAAACTATCGTATACTTTTATGATATAGTTTTTATGAATGAGTATGTAATATGCAATATGCAAGTTCCTGAAGGTTCTATTACATATGACTCTAAAGAAGAAAAAAATCTTCAACTTGAGGTAGCTGATCTCTTCAGTTGAACTTTAGGAATGCATGGCTCATCAAGCTTTTTCTTCAAGGAGTATGATTGCACTAGTTGTACTTGAAAAGACTCTAATACTCGTTAGATTTATGGCAAAACATATTCAGTCATAATATAACATTTTTCAAGAGGACATATTATCATATCATATAAAATCAAATACGACAGTGTATCATATTATGTGACATCAAAACAGAGTTTCTCAACAAAGGAGTCATTATGGATGTGTACTTGAAAGATGACAAGTTGAAAGACATAAAGAATGTGTCTTATAAGAGTTTAGAGTATACGTGAATATGGAAACCTAGTTTGACTAACAAAAATCGATAAGAAGAAAAAAACTTTTAAAATAAGATTTTAACAAAACTTATAAGAAGTATTAATTATAATAAGTGTGATTAATTTATAAGTCACTTAGTTTGCATATTCCTAGTTCTCTTCTAATTCGTGTAAAGTCTTCATGTTTCAATGGTTTAGTGAATATGTCTGCTAACTGTTGATTAGTGGGGATGAATTCGAGTTTAATTATGTTGTTTAAGACTTGTTCTCTTAAGAAGTGGTGTCTTATTTGAATGTGCTTAGTTCGTGAGTGTAAAATAGGATTCTTAGATAAGTTTATAGCACTAGTATTATCACAGAAAATAGTTGTATTTTCAAAATTTAAGCCAAAATCTTTTAAGGTTTGTTTCATCCAGATAACTTGTGTACAGGCTAGGCTAGCAGCAATGTATTCGGCTTCAGTAGTTGATAAGGATACACAATTTTGTTTCTTACTGAACCATGATACTAGTGAGTGCCCTAGCATATGACATGTTCCACTTGTGTTTTTTCTGTCAAATTTACTTCCAGCGAAGTCAGCATCGCTGTATGAGATTAGATCAAATGTAGAGGATTTTGAATAGAATAATCCAAAATCAATTGTTTCTTTTAAATATCTCATTATTCTTTTTACAGCTTTAAGATGTGATTCTTTTGGATTTGACTGAAATCTAGAACACAAGCAAACACTGAACATAATATCTGGACGGCTAGCAGTTAAATATAGTAGTGATCCTATCATACCTCGGTATACCTTTGTATCCAGAGACTTACCATCTACATCTTTGTCCAAAACAGTAGTAGTGCTCATAGGAGTGGATTTTGAAGCAGTTGAGTTCATGTTGAACCTCTTCAGAAGTTCACGAGCATACTTAGATTGATTGATGAAAACTCCATCCTTGGTTTGCTTAATATGCAGTCCAAGAAAGTAGTTGAGTTCTCCCATCATACTCATTTCGAATTCCTTCTGCATGGACTCAGAAAATTCTTCACAGAGAGTGCTGTTAGTAGATCCAAAGATGATATCGTCTACATATATTTGAACAATTAGGGTATGATTATTCACTATTTTCACAAATAATGTCGAGTCTGCTTTGCCTACAGAAAAACCAGTTTTTAATAGAAAGGTTTTGAGTCTGTCATACCAAGCACGAGGTGCTTGTTTTAGGCCATATAAAGCACGTTTTAGTTTGAAAACATGATCTGGATATTGTTCATTTTCAAATCCTGGAGGTTGTTTTACATAAACTTCTTCATTTATAAAACCATTTAAAAAGGCACTTTTAACATCCATTTGATATAATTTGAAATCCATATAGCTTGCATATGCTAAAAACATTCTAATAGATTCAAGTCTAGCAACAGGAGCAAATGTTTCGTCAAAATCAATACCTTCCTCCTGGTTGTATCCTTGAGCTACTAGTCTGGCCTTGTTTCTTATAACATTACCTGTTTCATCTAGCTTGTTTCTGAAGATCCATCTTGTCCCAATGATCGGATGATCCTTTGGTCTTGGTACAAGATCCCAAACTTCATTCCTTTGGAATTGATTCAGTTCTTCAGTCATGGATAGCATCCAGAACTCATCGATGATGGCTTCATCAATCTTCTTTGGTTCAAGTTGAGAAATGAATGCCATATTTGCAATCCGTTCTAGCTGAGCTCTGGTCTGAACCCCCTTTGTTAGGTCTCCCAAAATCTGCTTTTGAGGATGATCTTTGATATCGACAAATGTTCTTTGATGATCATCTTCATTAGACTTAGCTGTGTTATCTAAAAATAAATCTGTACTTTCAACATCATCATCGTTAGTTTGCTTATGAACAGATTGATCAATAGATTCATAGAAACTAACATGCATAGATTCTTCAATAGACTTAGAACTCTTATTGAAAACCCTGTATGCTTTACTATGACTTGAATATCCTAAAAATATGCCTTCAATAGATTTAGCATCAAATTTATCTAGGCTATCTTTTGTGTTTAGGATAAAGCATTTACAACCAAAGACCTTGAAATAGTCTATTCTTGGAGTTCTGTCATAGAATAGTTCATAGGGAGTTTTATTTAATAAGGGTCTAATGAGAACTATATTTGTTATGTAGCATGCAGTATTAACAGCTTCTGCCCAAAAAGATTTAGCAAGATTATTGTGTTGGAGCATAGTTCTAGCAGATTCCTGAAGGGTTCTATTCTTTCTTTCTACTACACCATTTTGAGGTGCAGCTCTAGGAAAGGCAAAGTTATGAGAAATACCATGCAAGTTACAAAAATTTACAAAAAGTTCATTTTCAAATTCTCCTCCATGGACACTACGGATTTTAACAATAGAACAAGATTTTTCATTTTGTAATTTTTTACATAAAATTTTAAATTGACAAAACGTATCACTTTTGTTTTTCAAAAATATTACCCAAGTAAATCTTGAGTAGTCATCTACAATGACAAAAACGTATTTATTGTGATTATGACTAACTACTCTAGAAGGACCAAAGAGATCCAGGTGGAGAAGCTCTAGAGGTCTTTTGCTTGAGATGATATTTTTTGATTTAAAAGATGATTTAGACCGTTTTCCTAATTGACATGCATCACAAAAATAATCCTTTTTAAAAGATATTTTGGGTAACCCACGTACTAACTTATCTTTAGCTAATTTAGACATGTACTTAGAATTTACATGACCCATTCTCATGTGCCATAAATGTTGAGAGTCATTATTAGCTATGAGGCAATGTTCTGTGATGTTTTCTAGGTATAGTTCATATATATTATTTTTTCTTATACCTTTTAAGATAATATTTTCGTTGGTGTCTGCTATAAGACAAGCATTATGATTAAAGCTAACATTATAACCTGTATCACATATTTGACTAATACTTAGAAGGTTATGTTTTAAGCCTTTAACCAGGAGAACGTCATTGATAAGAGGTTTATCTATATTTCCAATATTACCAATACCTATTATCAAACCTTTGTTGTTATCTCCAAAGGTGGCAGTTCCTCCTTCTTTTTTATGAAGAACAGCAAAGCGGTCTGAATGTCCAGTCATGTGTTTTGAACATCCACTGTCTAGTATCAATCTGTTCTTCTTGTTTGGAGCCTGCAAATCATTAAGTAAAATTTCTTTTTGGTACCCAGTCGGGTCCCTTTTTGTTAGACTTTGGAACCCATATCCATTTAGATTTGGGTTTGTCTACAGCCTTAGAGGAGTTTAAGAAGTTAAAATTATTATACTCCTTTTTAGGATTAGAAGAACTTTTCACAAACGTGGTCTTTTAATTCATACAAGAAGGCTTGTTAAAATGCGAGTAGCCAATACCATTCTTGTAAAAAGACACTTTTTGAGAGGATAGGAGTTTATCCAAGTTCTCTTTTCCTTTAGTAAACTTGAAAACCGTTTTCATAAGGTTCTCAGTTTTACTTTTTAATTCTGAAATTTCTACTTGCAGATTTTTAGTCTTGGAGCTGGTAGGAGAGATTTCAGAAGTAAGAAGAAGATTTTTCTTTTGTAACTCAGAATTTTCAATACTGAGTTTTTCATTTTTCAAAATGAGCTCTACATTCTCAGACTTCAACTGTTTATTTTTTAGAATCGTTTTCCTTGATTCTTCAAAAAGTTCCTGAAAAGCATTTTGAAGTTCTTCAAAGGAGAAATCAAGAGAGTCACTTACAGAGCTTTCTGCCATGAAGCACATGTTGACGATTTCTGCTTCATCATCATTTGACTCTTCACTGGTGGATGGTTCTGAATCATCCCATTGAGCATGCAGAGCCTTTTTCTTGAAGAACCATTTCTTTGGTTCCTCAGTCTTGGATTTTCTTTTGAGAAGAGGACAGTCATGTCTCAGGTGACCTGGCTTATTACACTGGTAGCACATAGAATCTTCTTTTGGGTCTTTTCTTTCTTTGTGCTTATTTGGAAGTCGGTTCCTTCTCATAAAGCGCTGGAATTTTCTGGTGAGTAGCGCAATCTCAGTTTCTTTTTCTGAGTCCTCATACTCAGAAAGGGCTGGGAAGGCTAGAGTTTTCTTCAAAGGTTGTTCTTCTTCCCTTCTTTCCTTTATATGGACTTCATAGGCCATAAGATTGCCTATTAAATCGTCCAAGGTAAATTTGGACAAATCTTGAGCTTCTTCAATAGCAGTAGTCTTTTTCTCCCAATCAGTTGTGAGAGATCTCAAGATTTTCTTCACCTTTTCTGTCTGAGAGTGGGTTACACCCAGAGATTTCAGATCGTTGGTGATGTTGGTGAATCTGGTGAACATCTCTGTGATGGGTTCATCTTTGTTCATTTTGAACAACTCATATTTTCTGACAAGAGATGAGATTTTGGCTTCTTTCACTTTGTTGGTACCTTCATGAATAACCTCCAAAGAATGCCAAATATCATATGCAGATTCACATATAGATATTCTATTAAATTCATTCTGATCGATGGCACAATATAAGGCATTCATAGCCTTTGCATTTAGGTTTGCCATTTTCTTTTCTTCATCAGACCATAAGTTATAGTCTGTGGAAGGAGATGTGTATGGATGCTCAACAATTTTCCATACAGCAAAATCTATGGATTTGAGAAATATAGCCATTCTGCACTTCCAGTATCCATAGTTGGAGCCGTTGAAGAAAGGAGGACGAGATGCGTGTTGACCAATATCACGAGCATAAGAGGTAGATGCCATATGTGCTGGAAGACTTGTTATGTCGAAACCAGCAAACCTGCTCTGATACCAAATGAAATTCCACTAGAGGGGGGGTGAATAGTGAAATACGATGCAAGTTGATATAATAAAAAATAAAGCAATAAGGCACAACACAATTAACATAGGATTTATACTGGTTCGGTCAAAACCCTGACCTACATCCAGTCCCCAAGCAAACCACTTGAGCTTTCCACTATAACATCCGAGTCACCGGATAAATAGTACAACACTCTCTTCCTCAGAGGTCTTCTTCTCTCAACAGAGAAGGGGCACACCCTCTTCCACAGAGGTCTTCTTCTCTCAACAGAGAAGGACAACACCCTCTTACACAGAGGTCTTCTTCTCTCAACAGAGAAGGGCAACACCCTCTTTCTCAAAGGTCTACTTCTTTCAATAAAGAAGGAATACAGTGAATAACAGAAAGTTACAATACTTCCTATAGAACCTTCAGGATGATATGAATGCACGAATGAAGGATTCTCAAAATGTTCTGTTTGTCACTCAGAAGATACTCTTTGTCAAAGAGTTATTTTTGACTTTTTCTCTTTCTTTTCTCTTTCTTTTTCTAGGCTCTCTTTCAAATATCGAATAGGTATTTTTCTCGTTGTAAGCTCACTTGTCTATTCCATTCCCTTCTGTCTTGAATAGTTCATTTGAGTGTGTTTTTATAGCTTAAAAAAATAGTCGTTGGCTTTTTGAAATCGTAGCCTTTTTGAGATGTGAAATGTCATGTCATTTCAAAAAACATCTTTAGAGAAATTCGAGAAAGTCTTCTTTCCATAAAAGTAAAATATAGGGTACACTAGTCGTTGTAATATTTTAGATAATACATATTTTATGTAAAAAGTCTATTTCTTACAATAGTACATTGAACGTTGGATTGTAGGCTATTATGTAGTTTTGTCTTTATTCTAATTAATGATTTGAGGTACATAAGTACTTCTTTACTTTAAATGAGTGTAAGTACAATGAGTGCTTTGAGATATTTATTTGTACATAGTCATGTCAAGTGTTTTCTTTATGTTGTGTTTTTCAAAGTCTACAGAGAGAATGAAGACTACAAGTAAGTCAACATTCTTGAGAAAGATATTTAACAAGGATTTCTTTACAGAAGGTTTTTAATGCTATACAAAGAGAATGATGACTTCAAGTAAGTCGACATTCTATGAGTTTGTAAAAAGGTAACTAGAGTCTTTTCAAAACCAATATTATATTTGTTTTCTTTGTGTAGCCGAAATCATTTCTTTAAAGAAGGTAACTAGAGTCTTTTCAAAACCAATATTATATTTGTTTTCTTTGTGTAGCCGATTTCATGTTTTGTCTTTTTCCTATATTTGAAATCATTTCTTTAAAGAAGATAACTAGAGTCTTTTCAAAACCAATATTATATTTGTTTTCTTTGTGTAGCCGATTTCATGTTTTGTCTTTTTCCTACTTTTAAAATCATTACTTTTCAAGTTGTCTTGTATATGATATAAGGTACAATTATTACATTTTGAAATCATGTCAAAATACCTTTTTCATAAAGGGTTGTAAGAAGGTACAATTATTTGTTTTCAAAAATGAGCTTTTTGAAACTATCGTATACTTTTATGAAATAGCTTTTATGAGTGAGTATGTAATATGCAATATGCATCCTTCTGAAGGTTCTGTTACAAATGACTCTAAAGAAGAAAAAATCTTCAACTTGAGGAAGCCGATCTCTTTAGATGGTCTTTAGGAGTGCATGGCTCAACAAGCTTTTTCTTCAAGGAGTATGATTGCACCACAATTGTACTTGAACAAGAGGTCTCCATCCTTTTTAAGTGAGATATCCTTGCATCAAATACTCGTTAGATATATGGCAAAACATATCCAGTCATTATATAACATTTTTCAAGAAGACATATTATCATATCATATGAAATCAAATAAGACAGTGTATCATATTATGTGACATCAAAACAGAGTTTCTCAACATTTATATGAAGACCAAAACTTGTATGCACAAGTTTATTCTGATTCTTAATTAGATGAATCTTGTACCAAACCTCCCATGTGAGGATTCGGTGCCAGAGTCGTCAAAACTAGAGTAGAGAAAGTTTTTTGAATAAAAACCATCTCAAAAATTAATTTTGCTCAATCATTTTTTATGAGTTTTAATTAAAATTGAGTTATGACACTAATATACATATATACACTCTAAATTAAAGGTGTACACACGAATATACATGGGAGAAAGGTTGTGGTTTTAAGTCTTAACGAGAAAAAAATCACAAGTTGTGCATTGGGTTTGAATATGGGCAAATCAGGCATAGTCGATTAGCCCGACTTTGAAGTATTAAGGGTTTTTTAATGAAAGCCCTTCGTAAACCCTAAAGTATATTAATGAAGAAGGGTTTAATCTAATTTTTCAAAAGTAAAGTCGGTTCAATCCCTAGAAAAAATGTTTTTGTTTGAATTAAAAATGTAAGATTTGATGCAAGTCATGTGTTATAGGTTTTTCAGAAATAAAAATTATTTTTAAAATACAATAGGGTAACATATATTGATTCTTTGTGAAAAATTTAGTTAGGTTGCTTGATTTAGTATTCTTGTTCATGTTATATGCTGTTAATTGAAATTTTGCCATTTATTGCTGTGACAAAATTATAACTCTATGCACGAAGCTAAGAAAAACACCAAAACCTTTTCTAAGGAAATAGCTTTCGGGAAGACGTATCGATTTGTCTACCTAATGGCTGCAGAAATGAGATTTGTCTTTAAAAAATATGCAATATCATGAATTGAAATGTTTGAGATAATATTTGATGCACTGTTGTTAAAAATTTTCAGAATTTGCAATTCGGGTGGCCTATTTCTGCTCACTCGAATGCATGTTTTCTGCTATTTCGTATTTTTGGCCTGACACCTGACTGGTAAATTATTCGTATCTTTCTCGTTCGAAGGAGTTTTTAGGAACAATTTATTGTGTTGGAAAGCTACCAAAATTTTATATAATCTGTGAAAGTTTGAGCTCTATTCTCGTAATGAGCATGGAACTGTGATAGACAGAACAAAAAAATATAGGCGTGCAATAAACTGGTCATATCTCCCTCATATAGTAGAATTTTTACAAATGTTTTGTGGATCTTAGATCTGTCTTAAGAATGTATGTATCTCTATAACTGTTATAATAGTAAGATAGATTAGGGGGGATCTCGAATCGACTAAGATCCCGGTTAGCAAAATGTGTGATATTTTGTGAGACATTAAAATATGCTTTTATAAAAATTGAATGATGTTGCATATGTACTGCTAAAGGAATGTTTATGCAAGGATTGAGTGTCCACTTTGGGGCACGAACTGAATGAAGTATTTACGCACTACGTTGCTTTTATCGTTATTTGCTATTGAATTGAAAGAAATGGGCATGGATTATAATTGAATATGGATGCTTTAAATTATTTATGACCACTGTATGTTGATGAATGAATGTTAAAGCTAAAAATGCATTAATGTGTAGTTATTGCCTCACATTTGAAACATATGCATCCATGAGCTCTAAATCTTGTAAATTCATTTAAATTGTATATTGCATGAAATCAACAAATTAAAAAGAGTTAAACATGTAACACTATATACTAATGCTTATAAGGAGAGGGTAAGCAGTACTTCTGGCTTCGAGGATGCTATTTTTTAGCATGAAAGGTTGCTTCTCCTCAGCCATGAAGATAGGAAAACCCTTGACATTAGACTTCAGCGCGGAGGATAAAATCTCATGAGTGAAAAACTAATGTGTTGGGCTGATAGTGTTGAGAGCGCTCTCTAGATATACTCGTCCCTCACTTGTAGGACTGGTGAAAGGTGCACAGCCAAGGCCAAAGCCACAATTATATGAAAACACTCTTGCATTGTGGCCCTGATTTAGGTTTAAGCCTATGTTAGTACCCATAGGCTAAGAATTGAAACCTAAGTTGATTGCGCATTTAGTTAGGTATGACATGCATCATTTAAAAAAAAAATTTAATTACAGATTTTAAAGCCACTCATGCATACAGTTCGAATTCGGCAATGGTATGTGCATACATTATTAACTACTCATGCATGTTTAAATGTTTATGAATGTATGATTGCTTTTGATTGAAAGAGTTATGCAAATGTGAATGATTAAAAATCCTATAAAGCATTACATCGTAGGTATTCTTAACGTGTTAATTGATATTTGTACGTGTGAGTATTGTAATATGCTTTTGCATGCTTGTTTTAATTTATTTGTATTGAATAATGCTTTCATACTGGAGACTTGTTAAGTTTGACCCTACTATTAAAATATTTTTTAGGTAGCGATTAGAGGACTAATGCGATGGCGGGAGGTTGCAGCGAGAACTAAGCTAAATCTTTTTCCTTTTTGCTAGTGTTTTGGATTGCGAATATTCATAATTGTTTAAGGACTCTGATATTATTTATTTAAAAATTTATAATGGACATTTATTAATTATGGATGTTAAATTTTAAATTTTATTTGTGAATGATATAATAGATCTATAATGTGTCAAAGCTTTTATCTCGTTTCAAATTTTTACTGCAATTTCTAAAACCATTTGAAAAAGAAAAATCTATGATTTTTTTTGGGATAATTTTTTTGAAATGTTACACATACCATTGAAAATTCAATATTTTGGTCGCATGTTCCATAAGAAATGTCTCACAAACCTTACTCTAAAGGCTGATTTGTTTTGTTGCAATTTAAGGCAACACCCTTTCATGACAAATGACATTACTTTCTAAAAAAAAAGTCCTCCAGGTGTGGTCTTCCTAGGAAAGTTATTTTATATGAAAGGTATGAAGGAACTTTCATGATTGGAGGTGGGAAATGTTGGGGCCACTTTGTTGAGTATGGACCTTCTTCCTCACGAGTGTTTGTTTCACCCATAGGAAAGGCAGTGTCAACGTGACACTTATGAAATTTCCCTGAAACCAACGGCCCCGATGGACAAGATAAGCATGAGAAATCGGAAAATCTCGTGGTAGATTGAAAATTTATGGGCCCTGAAGATATTGACGTATGACAATATAAAAAAAACACAGAATAAGGGTAGCATAGACGATATTAAAAAGCTTTTTATATGTATTAATATCCCACTAAAAACTCAATATTTTAGAAAATAAGTATTTTTTTTTAAATATCCCATTTTTGGCATATCTGATCTTGAAGATATTACGAAAATTTCGCTATATTTGGAAAAGATATCCCCCAATATTTATTATTTGTTACAATGAGAAAAACAGAGAGAGAGAGAGAGAGAGAGAGAGAGAGAGAGAGAGAGAGAGCTTTCAATTCACCAAATTAAGCATGATCGAGTTGTCTTTGACCACGCAAGATTCTCCAAAAAAAGGCAAAAACTGAAGCGTATTTATTAAAGGTATCTGTATTTAACTGAGTCAATAAATATTTGTATTTAACTGACATAACAAAGTAAATGGTAGTTATTATTGATAAACTTCATAGTGCATACGACGACGCCACCTCTTCTTTTTCCAACCAACGCGGCGGATGCTTCAAACCAAAGCCAGGAATTTGCCCTCGGAATCACCACTGTTGATTGCAAGATCAATCGTCTTAAAACCAATCAAGAATTCCGTTTGAATCCTCTGTTTTTCTTCCAATCCTCTCTGGCAGATTCTTACCAAGGTATGGCCTTTTAGAGCTGTTTCTGCTTGTCGGCCAAATTCTGCAATCTGGGTGGTCGTGATTTCGAGTTTTTGCGATGGGTTTGGATGATGGGATGATGATGCGTCATTGGTTTGCTTTGATTTCGATGTATCTTGTTGTGGTTTTTGTAGATTTGTGCGGAAAAGTGGGATTTCGGGAGGTGGTTGGAGAGTTGGCAGCAGGGTTAGTAAGTTTCATGGTGGTTGCTTTAGAATTGTGTGAAGTTTTTTGCTTTGGTGAGAATGTTGGTGGATTTCTTTCATTGATTTTATGGTTTGGTGGTTGGTTTTAATTCAGTCGCTGTCTTTTTTATGGTAGAACGTTGAGATTTTGATGTTCATTAATGGCTACGAAGGGAATTGAATTTTATTTTCCCAACGCTTTTTGTTTCTCTTGGTTGGTGCTTTCGGTGTTTCTCTTTCATGGTGAAGGTTGTCATATTTTTCAACAAATTCACTTTTCCGACAGAAAATTCTATGCTTTGCTCTGATGAATTACTTTAGCATGTTTCATGTTTCATGTTTCCAATTTCCCCAAAGAGTTTTCTTGTTCTTTTTTTTTTTGGTGAAATATATGGAAACTCTTTCATGAAATGGTTCTCTATGGAATTAATCAAGTTTTGCCTTGGTTTGAGATTTGTTGGATTTGGTGTGTACTTCTCATTGCGTGTCTGAGAGCGGCAGAGCAAAAACATAAAAAAAGAACTCATATGCTTTGGTACTCCTTTTGATCCCTTGATGACTAAAGAGTAGCGGAATTGGAAATTGCGCATTTGTATTGGTGGGAGGTTTTGTTCACAACATGCTATTCAAAGTCGTTGAAAAAATCTGTGATCTTGTGTCCCTTATGTTATTTCTGTTTCCTGAAATGGGTCATTAATCTACTCTTTGGCAGATTGTTGAAAGGTGTGTTTTTCTGTTTCTCTTTTTATTTCTATCGCTTTTACTGGTTCTTAGGAAATGATATACACGGGGGATTGGAAGAAGAAGCCTTCCGAGTGATGCCAAACTTTTATTTTCTTTTCACATCCTTTTTTCTTTTATGTGTCTACGAAGTATGTTTGCAATTCTGATTAAAACTCTGTTGTTTTCTTTATTTTTCTAGTTGAAATTTGGGTTATAAAACTACTTTTCTATTGATTTTTATAGGACCCCAAGAACTGTTGAAATTTGGCTATACAACTTTAAATTTTCAAATGTTATAGATATATTCTTGGCTTTTCTATACTGACTTTCTTTTGTTGCTCTTGGATTTCAGTGTGTATTTCTTTGGAAAACTTAACGTTGCGTTGTATATGAATGGTACAAAGCACAATTGATCACCTCTTCCGCATTTTGAAGTAGTTTGAATAATTTGGATATAAGTAAAGTCATTTACGCCTGTAAGGTTCTGGATTTTGAAAGTTGATTAATTTTACTTTGTTCATAAAAGATTTTGAAATTTTCTGTTCATGAAGAATTATATACCTCCAGATATCTACTTTTCAAAGTCAAAGATGCAATTGCCATTATCAACCAATCTTCATTGATGCAGGACCGAGCAATTATAGTCCAATTGCAGTTTGATCTGGTGGAGAAATAGGAAGTGGGTGTCGAAGAAATAAGAAATATGGAAAAGAGTACCGGTTCCTTGAGTTCTGAAGATAAAAACACAAATGCACGAAACTTGAAGGGAAATTCAATGGTTAAAACAACTACAAAATCTGCACCATTCCCTGTTTCCAGTGAAGAAAATATTCTCCCTCATTATCTAAGAGCATCTACAGGTTCCTGCCATGATTTATGCAAATATGGAAGAAAGCACGAATTAGAATCAAAAGGAAAGCGTCCTGTTTCTCTTTCATTTCTGAAAAATGACAGCACAAGAAAGCAAGAGGGCGGTATGGAGAAATCCAATGGCAAGTTTGGAAAACAGAGGCCATTCACTGTGCTTCTGTTTCCGTCACCGCCACCGAAAATTGAATCTTCTTTGAAAATGATATCTGGTTCTAGCCAAAAAACTTTGGTAAAAACTTCTGCTCCATCTGATGATCAGGGACGTTCAAGTGGTCTGACTGACTTGGATGAGACACTTGTTGCCATGGTTGCAGCAGAAACTATACAAGACAAAGAAGTTGGTTTTTCATCACCATTCAACTCTGCACATGGAAATGCAAGCTTGAGTTTGCAGAAACAGAACAGTAACTCACATGCAGCTTCAAAACCTAAACAGAAGATTAGATCATCTTCGAAAGCAACATTGGTTTCAAAACAAGAATTTGTTACAAAGTCTCCATTGTCAGATGTTTTACCGGATTCAAGCAGTTCAGCAAATGGGGAGGTGACATTTAAGGACATTGGAATATCAGAAATCAAAGAAATTAAAGAAGTGAATTTACCAACGGATTCTTTGTCTCCACCCTCACAAGATCGTAGACTTGCAGACTTGAAATCAAGAAAGTACACTAGATTTAAGGAACAAACAGCTCCATCACCATCACTGAAAATCGAGTCATCTTCCAAGTCATTGTTATCTTCAAATAAAAAGCCTCTGGTAACAAAGGCTCTAACGTCAGGCTTCTCGAAGGCCTCAGGTGGTAGAACCAACAGGGAAAAGGTGTCTAAGGATAGACTGCTAAGCAAAGAGAAAAGGGAAGTTCAGCCATCAACTCCTTTATCTTTGAAATCTCATGCTCCAAGAATTTTGCGTTTGGGCTCAAGGAAATGCAGAAGCACATTGACCAATTCATTTTCATCATCCCCTCTCACAAATGGAAGTCCAGGTTCCATGAAATACTTAAACAACAAAGATCCTGTTTCTGGAAAGAAGGCCAGGCCTAGCACCTCTCTGATCGGTAGTACTGGTATGAAGTTGGAAAACCGAATTACAGCTGTTGTTGATCAACACCGGAATCAACAAAAGAAGCCGTCACGTGCATCAGCTCGGTCATCAAAATCACTGTCGTCATCATCATCATTAGGTCATCCCGAGAGTGACACACATGAACATGGTCAAATTGATGATAAACGAAGACTTAGAAGGGGTAGTGCAACTCGTCATCCAGAAGGTAAGGAACGTGCCCCACACAAATTGAAATTTAGGAGAGGAAGTGTGATCAGTTCAGAGGCTGAGAACAGTGGCTCAATGAGGCTTAGATTCAGGCAACTAAAAGTCGTGGAGAACCAAGATGGCAAGGGTGAAGCATGGGGGAGGAGCTTTAGGAGGAGGAGAAACTTGGGGACCAATGATCCAAACATCGTCGCTCCAGCTGTGGTGTTGAGGCATCAAGATCTGCATGCTAAAAAGGATACCCAAGATCTTAATCAAGTAATCGAAGAGACTGCAAATAAGCTTGTTGAAAGCAGAAAGAGTAAGGTGAAAGCTTTGGTTGGTGCCTTTGAAACTGTCATTTCTCTCCGGGACTCCAAGCCTGTTATCACTCGTTAACGTGGAGTTCTTGCCTTCTGATTTCTTGAAACTATGGATATAATAACGTATATGTGAAAGCAACAATGTTTTATAGGTTGCATTGATACAGATCATATGAGAGGTAAAATGTGTTCCTTACAAGAATTGAAAGTAGTGCTGCTTGTTGGGATTGTAAATCTTTTCTTGTTTGGCGTAATGTTTGTGATGCTGCATGCGAGTTGTCATAACTGGTTCACTCTTCACCTTGTATATAATGGATTGCACTTGATATGTATAAGCAAATTGATGAATCTACCTGCAGTACTCGAAAGCATTCCACAATTGGAGTGGGACAACAACTACCAATCTCTGTTGTTAGTTTGGATCGTGGATCCGACCCGACCCACGATCCACCTCGAGATCCAGCGGTGGCATGTTTGTAATTAGATCTTATTACCTGTGTAAAGTGTATTGTACCACTTATAAATATCAAGTAAAAAGGGAAAACCCTATTGCGCCGACTATTCCTCTCTCTCTCTTCTCGTTCTTTATTTCTGATATTTCTCTAACATCTGCAGGCTGATATCTCTAACATCTGCAGGATATTTCTGACATGGTATCAGAGCACAGGCGCGGAAATCGATCATCTAGAAGGCCTATAAGGACCAGTGCGTGAAAGGACGTAGGCTTTCTCTATCCCTTTTCTGATCTTTTCTCCTTTCTCTATCCTTTTTCTGATCTTTTCTCTGTTTCTCTAAATCATGTATCCCTATTTCTCTCACGTATCCCTATTTCTTCAGTTTCTCCTTTTTCTCTAGTCTGATTTCACACGTTATTTCTTTTCTCCTTTTTCCCTAATCAGATTTCTTCAGTTTCTCCTTTTTTTTTTCCTAATCTGATTTCACACGTTATTTCTTCTCTTTCTTCAATTTGCGCATCCTTATTTCTATTTCGATTTCTTCTCTTTTCAAATCCTTTTTCTAGCTCACACGTTACAAAGCATTGCTGTTTTTTTGTGCACACAGCATTGTTGTTTCTCTGTGTACACAACATTGCTATTCCTGGCCTGGTTCACACGTTATGCAGCATTAAAATTTTTTTTTAACGTGTGTGTGTGAAGATTAATTTCTGGATTACACGTCATTATATTTTTGTGCAATGTGTTGCTGATATCATTTTCAGCACACACAGTATTGTTGTTCTTCTTCTATTAATACACTGTTAAATACAGTTTGTTCTCTCATTCTTCATAAAATCTATGGATTCCAAATTGAACCCTAGTTTTCTTACTCACCTCATGACCCACAAGTTATCACATGATAACTATTTGCTTTGGAAACGCCAAATTGTGCCTTTTATTCGCAGTCATGGTCTTTATGGGCATCTAGATGGACGATCACCCGCCCCACCTACACATATCATGCAGGAAATAACAGGTGAAGACGGGAAGGTGAGTCAACTTCGAAGCACCAATCCAGCTTATGACATATGGGTACAACGGGATCAGACATTAGTCGCTTACATAACCTCCACACTTTCTGATCGTGTTTTACAAACTATCTCTGATGACCAATCCGCTGCCGAGTTGTGGAATGGACTAGCTCATTCTTTTTCTCAGGTTTCCGAATCTCGGGTTTTGCAACTCAAGTGGAAGTTCCAATCCATGCGAAAAGAAAACAACTCCATTACCGAGTTTATGGGGGATGTCAGAGTGATTACAGATCAGTTAGCTACCATTGGAAGTCCTGTATCAGATAAGGATATGGTACAACAAGTATTAGGTAGTCTTGGACCTGAATATCGCATGTTCTGCACGGCACTCCAGGTTGTCTCAGTCCTTCCATGTTTTGATGATCTTCAATCTAAGCTTTTGCAATATGAGGTCAGTTTAAATCAGGAACACGCGTCAGAGGATGCTCATCCTGTGATGATGACACATACACCTATTCAAATAGGAGTTTCATTTACTCCCCCTCGCCCCAATGAAACATCTATGAACAGAGGAGGATTACTGCCTACACCAGGAGGAGGAGGTATTGGTTCAAGCAGTGTACCATGAGGAGGACGTGTTCCTACTTGTTTTCTATGTAACAAACGGGGAAATGTTAAAGCAAACTGCTGGTATAATCCTCAGAACCGGAACAAATCAGGGAGGCCAGATAGTAGGCCAGGGCAGAAGGTCACTCATCAGTTTGCCCGTACTCCTCAGGGATAGGTTCTTCCACAGGACGGACAGAATATCCTTATGACTACTTTCAATCAGATGAACTTACGCCAAAATGAGGAAGGTATATGGTATATTGATTCAGGGGCAGCAGCACACGTTACTTCTGATGCAGGTAAATTTACCCACTTGACTCCTTACACTGGAAATGGCACTATAGTCATAGGAGATGGATCTCACCACCCCATCTCTTACACTGGAAATGTCTCCATTTCTTTGCCTGAATCTCAATTACCTTTGTCAAATGTCTTACTCACACCTGCTATTCAAAAGAATATTCTATCTGTGTCTAAATTAGTTGATGAAACAAATTCTTCCATTGAATTTACTCCTTCTTCTGTTTATCTTAAGGATCTTCACACCAAGAAGACGCTCGCTAAAGGTGAACGGTGCGGGAACATGTACGTCTTTGAAGAATCTCATGTGCCTTTGAAGACGTTGTCTTTCGTAGCTGTGGCTTCTTCAGCTCCTTTTCCAACATTTTTTAGTCGATCCACAGATCATAGTTCTTCATCTAGAGTCTTGAAACTTAATAAGCCAAACTTATGGCATCTTCGTTTGGGTCATTGTAGTCAAGTCTTTCTTGACAAGTTGTCTGCTAAAGGTCTAATACCCGCAGTCAGTTTAGAGTCAAAATGTCCAAGTTGTCATTCATGCAAAAGTCATGTACTTCCTTTTCATAGTATCAATAAAAGAGCATCAAAGCCTTTTGAAATTATATGCTCAGATGTTTGGGGTCCTGCACCCACTGCTTCTCTTTTTGGATCTCGATACTATGTACTCTTTCTTGATTCTTACACTCGTTTTAGTTGGATTTACTTCATGAAAAACAAACATGAAGTTTTCAAGTTGTTCAAACAGTTTCATGCACTAGTCCAAAACCAATTCAATACCAATGTTGTATATTTCCAGTGTGATGGGGGGGGGGGGGAGAATACATATCCCATGATTTTAGTGAATATTTGAAGGAGCATGGCATTACACGTAACATTTCTTGCCCTCATACCCCTCAACAAAATGGAGTTGCTGAGAGAAAGCACAGGCATATTGTTGAAACAGCCTTGAGCATGATGCATACTATGGGCATCCCTTTTTCCCTTTGGACCGAGGCTTTCCACACAGCTGTTTACGTTATCAACAGGTTGCCCATGACCATCCTTGAAGATAATTCTCCGTATTTTGTTCTTTATAATTGTCATCCATCATATGAAGAACTACATCCTTTTGGTTGCGTATGTTATGTTCATATTGATCATTCATTGAGAAATAAGTTTCAAGACAGAGCTATACAGTGCAAGTTCCTTGGGTATGCAGATGACTATAAGGGATACAGGTGTTATGATCCTCATACAGGCAAAATTCGGATATCCAGAAATGTTGTTTTTGATGATGAAAATTTTGACACTCTGGGTTCATCTTCCACAGATACACAGGACAGTTATGATCCTTGGCTCAGTGACTCACTTTTATATGACTCGTTGCCTCGTGAGGATTCATCTTTATTGACAGACAATGAACCCTATACTTTTGATGTGGAACCACATATGGAAGACATTCCTCCTACAACAACATCCTCACGTTTTTCTGCTCTTGTTTATTCTCGTAGAACTCACCCAGTCAATGCTGAGACTCCCCTACGACATTCCACTCGGGTTAGACATCCTATAGATCGCTGGGTAAGTTATAACAATTTCTCTTTGGATTTTCAAACATTTCTAACCAGAGTGTCCAAAGAAACAGAACCTTCCTCCTTTCATGATGCTGTAAATTCTCGTGCCTGGGTAGAGGCGATGAATGAGGAAATGGAGGCATTGCATGAATGCAACACATGGGAAATTGTGCCAAGGCCATATAACAAGAATGTTGTAGGATCCAAATGGGTGTACAAGATCAAGCACAAACCGGATGGCAGTGTTGAGCGTTATAAGGCTCGCCTGGTTGCACGAGGCTTCACACAGCAATATGGGCAGGATTACGATGAAACATTCAGCCCAGTAGTAAAACTGGGCACAATCAGGATTGTCATTGCGTTGGCATTACAACATGGATGGTCACTCAGTCAACTTGATGTTAAAAATGTTTTTCTGCATGGTGAACTAAAGGAAGAAGTTTACATGGAGCAGCCACCTGGATATAGCATGCATGATTCATCAAATCGGGTATGTAAACTTCGACGCTCTCTTTATGGATTAAAACAAGCTTCTCGATCTTGGTTTGAAAGTTTTTCCACAGAGATCCAGCGTCATGGTTTTAATAAAAGTGTTCTAGACCATTCATTGTTCATCTTCAAAAGTGGTTCAGCTATTGTTTGGGTGCTTATATATGTTGATGATATCATTATTACCGGGAGTGATGAGGATCACATATCTTGGGTTAAGTCTATGCTGATGGCTAAATTCAAGATGAAAGACTTGGGTTCCTTGCGATATTTTTTGGGTGTGGAAGTTGATAGTCGACATGAGACTATTACATTGAGCCAACATAAGTACACTATTGATATTCTCCTCGCTACGGGGATGGAGAATTGTAAACCAATTAGCACACCTTGTCTTCTAAATCATAAGTTAAGTGCTAAAGAAGGCACCACTTATCATGATCCTACTTTGTATCGTCGAGTTGTAGGGATGTTACAATACTTAACATTCACTAGGCCTGACATAGCATACTCTGTCAATCAGGCTTCTCAGTTTATGCATGCTCCTACAGATGCACATATGGAAGCGGTAAAAAGAATCCTTCGGTATTTAAAGGGTACGATTGGAGATGATTTGATGTATAACAAAGACACAGATTATACGTCAGGACATCGACTATTCACCTACACAGATGCAGACTGGGCTGGTGATCCTGATGAGCGCAGATCAGTTTCAGGGTATTGCATCCTTATCGGCAATAATGTTGTAACATGGAGTAGCAAGAAGCAAAAGGCAGTGGCGCGATCTAGTACTGAAGCCGAGTATCGTGCAATGGCAGCAGGAACAGCTGATGTTACGTGGGTGAGACACCTACTGCAAGAATTACAAGAACCAATCTCGTCCTCTATGCTTCTTTGTGATAATCAGAGTGCTATTAATATTGCCTTCAATCCCATTCTTCATTGTCGCACGAAGCATATCGAAATCGATCAACACTTTGTTAGACAAAAGGTGGAAGAAAAAGAAATTGAACCCGCATATGTTAGGTCAGATATGCAAGTTGCTGACATTTTTACCAAAGGATTATCCACTCATCAGTTTTGGGCACTCAAAGACAAGTTGAACATGATCAAAGACCATACTCAACTTGAGGGAGGCTGTTAGTTTGGATCGTGGATCCGACTCGACCCACGATCCACCTCGAGATCCAGCGATGGCATGTTTGTAATTAGATCTTATTACCTGTGTAAAGTGTATTGTACCACTTATAAATATCAAGTAAAAAGGGAAAACCCTATTGCGCCGACTATTCCTCTCTCTCTCTTCTCGTTCTTTATTTCTGATATTTCTCTAACATCTGCAGGCTGATATCTCTAACATCTGCAGGATATTTCTGACATTATTTTCGTGTGTGAATGGTCTGCATGCTTGTGTCTGTCCTTTCATAGTTATGTGTTTTTGTATAGTATCTCATGCACCATGTTGATGTGTTGAGCAATATTGAGACTTCTTTCCATAACACAGTGGAACAACTCACAACTGATTTTGCATCTACTTTCTTCCAATTCTTTATCATTGAAAAGAAACAGAAACTTGAAAACAAACGGTGATTTGCATAAAGCATGGTCAATTGCATAAGAGAAATATCACTAGAAAACTGAAATCTTGCATAGTGTCCAAATAAAGAGTTGTACTCAGTGCAGTCCCACATCCATGGTTGCTAGGGAGATAGATTGGAGATGGTCCTAACCTTCTGCTTTCTGCATACTCTCCACATATTTTGGTCACTTCTGCTGTATGTTGTCTCATCTATAACCTTGCGTCAATGTTTTCCACAATTGTACCATTCTGGAGCTTCTAATGGTTGAATATCTAAATCGGAAAATGATCCTAGTGTATGACCAAAATGATGCATTTTCAGAAGAAAACCTACAATTTTCAAAAATCTGCCTGATGTCTAAAATCACAAATGTTGAGCTTTAAAAGGACTATTTTAACCTTCGCATAGCCAACCTTCTGAGGTTTACACGATATATCAGTATGCTCTTTGGGTATCACACCCTCTCACTAAAAGGTAAATTCGCATGATTTTTTTATAGACCTCAAGAAGTTCGCATAACTATATTTGCGAACTTTATGTAACTCAAACTTGTTGAAACTTCACAAATTGTAAAACCCATGAATTTTCAATATTTTATGAGAAATAAAGGTGAATCTTAAAATATTATTTGAAATTAAGATGAGATTTAAGTTGTACTTTAAGCTTTAATTTGGATTCAGAATAAATTTCAAATTAAGAATTTATTTTGAATCGAGGTTTTTGATTTTTAATCATATTTAATCTGGATTTAAGTTGAACTTAATTAAAATTTAATTTAAGTTTCAATATAGTCAGAATTCGAATTGAGTATGCATTTGAATTTAGAGTTTTATCAAATTTGGATTTCGATTTGGAAATTCAAATTCAGATCAGATTTAGATTTAATAAATATGACTCAAATATTATAATTAGATTTGGGTTTGATTCAAATCTAAATTAAGATTTAATTGAATGTCAATTCAAGTTTGAATTATACAATAATTTGAATCTTTGACGAAATTAAACTTAGAATGTAAATTGAATTTGGATGTAATACCTACGATTCTTTTTTATATTTTCAATGAATAAAATAATATTAATGACAAATTTTATGAAAAAAGAGTATAAAAATGTAAATTAGCCTAAGATGAATGATAAGAAATATCTTATGAAAATTAAAGTTAATTCTAGACGATTTTAGTAAAAATCTCACTCAAAACCAAATCCAATGGAAATGGCATTTTTTGAAAAAACATTTATGATAATTAAATCAAATTAAAATCCAAAAGAATTTCACATGAATTTAGAATAATTTGGCATACATGTGGTGTCATTCCACCGAAATTCAAATTTTAGTTTTTAGGTATTTGAAATCCAAAAATACCACATAAAGTTAATTAGTAAATTAATTATTATAAAATGTAATTTTTGATTTAATCAAGCTTTATAATTTAGTAGAGGTCCACAGGTAAGGCATCCCTTATGGGGCCCAACCTATGTGGTACCTCATTTTATATGGCACATGAAGTTAAAAATGTCGTTCTTAAAGTTTTAAAAAGAAAACCAGATATTTTAAAACTTACCAAAAAAAGATAAATAGGGGAAACTAGTCAAAAGTTTCCAAAAATGAGAATCAGAAACCCTCCCAATAGGCGGCGGGGGGGGGGGGATCCCATCCTAAAAGGTTCTCTAGGATGGGCTGACGAACAAAGAGGAAAAATAAATGTTATGGTAAGTATGGAAGAAGGAAAGAAAAAATATATATAAATAAAAAAAAATATGGCAAAGTCAATTGCTTGCCAAACAAGCAAGCAATGGTTGCTTGTTTTGAGATTTGGTAAGTAGGCTAAACAAGGGGGGATGTACAGCCCATGTGGACCTCTTTTGATTAGCTTATATATATCATATGATGTACATTAATGTACATCATATGAATGATTGTACCTAGGCTAAACCTAGAGTTAGCTAAGTAGAAAAAAGAAATAATACATATGAACATAAGTGAAGGCTTAAGAAAAAATTAAGAAAAAGAAAGAAAGAAGATCCTTTAAGGGTTGAGATTTAATCTCAGCCTTTAGGGAAAGATTAGAGTAGGAGAGAGAGTATAAAAGAGTGGGAGGGGCTCACTCCCCCCCTATTTGCCTTTTTGCCTTCTTCTCTTTCTCGTTCCTCTCTATCTCCCTCCTCTCTTTCTTTTCCCTTCTTCTTTCTTGAATTTTTTCCTCTTTCACAAAACAAGGACTAAACCACACATCTAATCAAGGTTGAGCAATGGGCTACAATTGTAATACGAAAGGGAGGAGGCAGATTGTGCTACCAAACCGATCTTTCTAGCATTCATGCTCACTAATTCATCAAAAAAAGTAGGGGGTTCTATTCTTTACTCGTAGATCAAAACTCGTACGCACAAGTTTATTTTGATACTAAATAGGTAAAACCCTGCATCAAACCTCTCATATGAGGATTCGACGTTCGTTCTATCATATTTAGCGTAGAAATGGTTTTTGGAATTGAAAATCGCTTCTAAAACTCTATTCCTACTCGAATCAGTTTCGCAAATAGTAATGAATTTAGGCTGTATACACATAGGCTATGTATACATATCAAATCTGATATGTATACACACATATATATGTAAAAAAAATCTTGTTTAGATCAATGGCAAAAAGATTAAAAGAAGTAGATTTTTTATGTGTTTTAGCCGGATACGGGTAAATCGGGCATAGCTGATTAGTCCAAAACCGATGCATGAAGGGTTTCAAATGAAAACCCTCTATGGATTAGGTTGGGTAGTAAAGCAAGGGGTATTGATCAAACTCTATAGTGGGGGTCGATTCAGTCCCTAGAAAAAAAACAATAAATAAAATGTACAAAATCATGTGAGTGTTGGCTTAATTGAAAAAAAATGGATTTCAGATTCAATAAGGAGTTATGTAGTTATTTTTTGTAAAATAAACTGATATTCTTGTATTATTTCTCTCATTGTGGTATATACAATCAATAACAAAAATTTATATATATATATATATATATATAATATTGTTGTGCAAAATAAATGCATATGATTATTAAAAATAACAAAAACTTTTTTGAGAAAATAGTTTTTAGGATGACAGATCATTTTTCCAGTTTAATGGCTGTGAAAATGTGGTCTGTTTGTAAGAACATTGGTATTGTTAGTGTTTGAATTCCTTTTATTCATGTATGACATGCTGATAGTGAAAAATAATAGAAAAACTCGATTCAGTTTGCATATTTCTTCTCACCTGAGTGCACTTTACTCGCTATTGCGCTATTGTGCATAACCGGCCTGACACCCATTTGGTAAATCATTTGTATCACCCTCATTTGGAAAAGTTTTTATGAACGGTTTACTATGTTGAAAGGCTAACAAAATTTTACATAATTTATGAAGTTAAACTTTATTTTCAGAATGTGCGCAGAATAATGACAGTCAAAACAGAAAAGTATAAGTAAACACTAAACACCATATCTCCCTCATTTGAAATTTTTTTATGAGTGATTTATGGCATTAGAAAGCTAACAAAATTTCCTACATTGTATTAGAAACTAAACTCTATTCTCAGAATATACACAATACTCTGACAGTCGTAATAGTAGGTCAGTTTTGGGGGCCCAACGAGTCCCGAACCGAAACAACAATGAATGTGATGCGTGAATGATTTTTGAGTGTTGTTTCTAAGGATGTATTAAAACTGTAAATACAATTTCAACACTAATTTTATGCAGGTGTTGAGTGCCCAAATAGGGGCATGAATTGAATAAGGTGCTCGTTGCACAAGTTGACTTTTATTGCAATTTGCTATCAAATTGAATGAGAATGTATATGGATGCATCTAATTGTATATGACCAATGCCTATTGATGAACGAATGTTAAAATCTGAAATATAAAAAAATATGCAGCAGTGCATGACTATTGATTGACATTTGAAATTGTGCATCTATGAGCCCGGAAGGGGCCTGAACCTTTAATTAGATTTGTATTGTGAAGTGCATGGACTTAATGAATTAAAAAGGTTAACCATGTGACACTAAACTATTGATGCTTACAAGGAGAGAGTAAACAGTATGTTTGGCTTCGTGGATATTATTTTTTAGCTCAGAAGGTTTCTCCTCCTTAGTCACGAAAATATGAGATTATGTGCCTCCATGTTGCAGTTTAATGTGGAGGGTTCTCCTATCTTTGTGGCTGGGGAGGAGCAACTTTTTGTACTCAATTACGATACCCACGAAGCCAGACTAGTACCATTTACCTTCTCTTTGTAAGTATCGATCTTTAGTGTTACATATTTAAACTTTTAAGTTAATTACTTTACATTCAACACTCACATAAGAATCCACTTAAGGGATTTGGCCTCTTCAAGGCCCATGGATGCACACTTTTAACATACAATTCAGTATCATTGCACATGTTGTTCTTTCATTTCAAACTTAAACATATATGCAACATAAAACATTGAGTTTCTTTACATCTAAATACATCCAATCATTTATATCATTATGTACATGTCATTCGAATTAAAACAACATGCATAAATCATTAACAATTGCATTTGGTTCAAAGCGGACTCTATTCGTCTCATTCATTAGCGAAAGGCCGCGAAGGTGAGCTAGTACATCATTACATTATTCAGTGCATGCCACATGATTGGCACTTAGTTTCTTGTAGAATACTGATTTTTCATAGTCCATAAACTATACAGTATGCACTCGCAAAAACACACACGAAAATGCATAGAATTTGCATGCATATGCTAACCGGGTCTTGAACCAATTTAAAACTTGTAAAAATTTAATTTTGTCTAACATTATAGAGGTCACAAAATATTTTTCATTCATCGAACATAGCTAAATTTTTTA
This sequence comes from Nuphar pumila, assembly GCF_984573655.1. Taxonomy (NCBI): domain Eukaryota; kingdom Viridiplantae; phylum Streptophyta; class Magnoliopsida; order Nymphaeales; family Nymphaeaceae; genus Nuphar; species Nuphar pumila. Next base: position 41,277,499 of record NC_143264.1, on the reverse strand, counting down.
CAGATGACAGATAATTTTGTCAACTTTTCGATGCCACAAATTGTTCATAAAAAAATTCTCTGGACAAGGAAGATACGATCGGTTTAGTGAACACCTACACTTTTCTGTTCTGACTATCACTGTTCAATGCTCATTCTGAGAACATAACTCAAAATTTTACATAAGTTATGAAATGTTGTTAGCTTTCTAACGTAATAAACCATTCATAAAAACTTCTCCGGATGAGGGAGATACAAATGATTTATCGGCCAGGTGTCATTCAGAAATACGTATTAATGAGAAATATGCATTTGGGTGGGCCAAAACAGGCCACCTGAATTTATATTTTCAAAAAAAATTTACATGAACATATTATATAAAGCTTCTAAAATAACATCACATTAATTTCAAATAATCTACCATAGACAAATCTCATTTTTGCAGCTATTAAGTCAAAAAACTGATCCGTCTCTCTGAACCCTATTTCCTTAGAAATAGTTTCAGTATTTTTGCAATATCACACATAATAATACATATTTTTTCATGACAAAACTAACAAAAAATATGTTAAGTACTACAGTACATGTACATGAACATTAACTATAATTTCTAATTAAAAACTTTGCAAGAACTTGATAAACATTACCTTAATTTCAAGAAAACATGATTTTTATTTCTAACAAACCACAACATGCATTCCATAGTATCTATTCATTTTTTAATTTCAGTAATTCGACTACTTTAGGGGTGGAATTGATTTCTTCTAGGAGAAATCATAATCAACCCTCTTTAATTAAATCAAATTTGGATTTTTACAAAAGTTCTTTCTTTAACAATAACTTGAATCGAATTCGAAAACCCAATTTTGATAAAAATGATTTTGGAGAGGGGTTTTCGAAAACCCCCTCTATTAAAATTTTTAACAAACCCAACACCAATTCCATGTATAGGGGGGGTTGGTACAGGGTTTATTCTTATTATAAATCAGAATAACTCGTGCCTATGAGTTTTGATTTACGTGTAGAGAATAAAACCTCCTACCTCTTTTGAAAAAACACCTCTTCTAGTCAAAAAACCTGGATTTTCTCTACTCGATTCACCTTCTTTCTTTTTTTATGGTGGCTGCAACCCTATTTTCAGCCTAGGTTGAATGTGGGGTCTGAATCCCCTTGTTTAATGAAGGAGAAAAAAAAACTCAAAGAGGAAGAAGAGGGAAAAAGAGAGAAAAGAGGGAGAGAATGAGAGAGAGAGAAAGAGAGAGAGAAGAAGAGACCCTAAAAATCAAATAGGGGAGGGCATGCGCCCCTCCTAGCCCCTTTAGTATTTTTTTTCTCCTCTATTATATCTTTTCAAATCTCATAACTTCTAGCCTATGTTTCCATTTTTTTCTCTAATGCTTATGTACTATATATATAATACTTTATAACTTATATTATATAGTTACATTAACCATATGTATAACATACTATATGTATATATTGTATGAGGTCAAGTAAGCCTATGTGGCCCATAAGCATGGGATGCCCCCCCCCCTTGGCTTACTAATTTTCAAAACATGGCTTGCTTGTTTGGCAAGCCATTGACTTGTTATGTTTTTTTTTATATTACGTGCCTTTAGTTATTATCTATTACTTTTATAACCTATACTATATATATGATATACTATATTTTAGTATAGTATATGGGCTGGTCGACACCCTCCCTTGGGGTTTACAACCTTTCTATATTGCATAGGTTGTCAAACTTGTTTGCTTGACAAGCAAGTTTGACCATGTCAAACCAATTGATTTTTTTTTCGTTTATACATATATTTTTCTTTCATTCTTTCCTATTCTCAATCCTTCTATCCACCTCTCCAAATTTCCACCCTTTCCATCCTAGAAAAATCTAGGATGGGACGCCCCCCCCCCCCCCTCTTGGGTGGCTTACCTAAGTAATTAGGTGAGTTTTGACTTTAGTTTAGACTTTTGGTTTTGATTTTTAGTAACTTTTAAATAGCTTATGCTTTTAAAGTTTAAGTTTCATTTTATCTTTTTTAAGTTGAAAAGGAAGTGCCACATAGGATGGGCCGACCTACCTATGGACTCCTACAACTTTATTAAAATTAGTTGAATCACATTTTTCATTCCACTTAATTATTTTCTAATTAATTAAATTTAGTATTTTGGATTTCAATTCTTTTAAAACTACATTTTAAGTTTAAATGAAATGCCTCTAAATCCAAATCAAATTATTTTCAAATGCACATAAAATTCTTTTAAACCATGTTTTTTGTATAGCTTATTTAAATTCTTTTCAAAAAATGCATTTCAAAAATGATTTCTACTAAGGTCGACATAACCTATTGTCATTTTGAATATATTTTATTTTATGTTTTTTAAATTGAATTTCAAACTTATGAAACTAAATTAAAATTTATTGAAATTATATTACATACATATCAAATTATCATAAGTTCATCTGAAATCATATTTGACTTTATTTTGATAAAATTTACCAATTGTTTTATTAAATTTCATCTTTTTTATAAATCCTATAGTGAATGCGAATTTCACTAAAATCAATTTGTATCAACTTTAATTTTTTATAAGATATTTTTTATTATTCATCTTAGGCTAATTTATATATTTTTATATTTTTTTAATAAAAATATTTATTAATTATTATTTTATTCATTAAAAATATTCTAAAGAATCACAAGTATTACATCTAAATTTAATTTAAAATTTTAAATTCAATTTCAACAAAAATTCAAATTATTGTATATTTCAAACTTGAATTAACATTCAATTAAGTCTTGATTTAGATTCAAATCAAACTCAAATCTAATTATAATATTTGAGACATATTTATTAAATCCGAATTGAAATCCAAATATGATTTGAATTCAATTTTCCAAATCAAAATCCAAATTTGATAAAACTCTAGAAATTGAAAGTGAAATCCAATGAGACTCCAAAATCAAATATGCATTAAATTCAAAATTAGGCTAATATTGAAATTCAAATTTGATTTCATTTAAGTTCAACTTAAATCCGATTAAAAATTAAAACCCTGATTCAGAATAAATTCTCAACTTGAAATTTATTCTGAATTCTAATTAATGCTCGAATTATAATTTAATTTTTATCTTAATTTCAAATAATATTTTAGCCTTAAATTCACTGTTTTTTCTCGTATAATATTGAAAATTCGTGGGTTTTACAGGTTAGCCTTCATCAAATGATCTAAATAGGCAAGAAGCATCCTGAAGGACTTTTCAAATAAACCATATAGTGCCTCCCTTGTTCATTCTCATTCACGCCATGCTTGTTTGTAAGTAATCTTTATACTTTCCTTGTGGTTGATGTCATTTATAATTTTTCTTGGAATCATCTTTGAGTCATTGTTCATGCGTTTGTGAATAACACCTGAAATCAACTTGAAATATACTTTTTCCACTATAAGGTTGTTCAATGATCAACCACATGTATTGTAACGCCCCAAAATCCTAACTTGTAAAATCCTTAGATTTTTAGAGAATTTCTTTTTTAAAACATTATGCAAGCGAAAAAACCATAAGAGAAATCAGTTGGAAAATTTGAGTGAGTTACAGAGTGCACAACAAAAAGAAACATTTCATTCCACATTTGATTTACAAAATGAGACCAAGGATATACATCAACTCATTTATAAAAGGGTCTCTCCAAAACCAAAATTGAGGATTTCTCAAACCAACTGCCAAGAATGCATAGGTTCAAAGTGTGGGTCCCAAGCCTCTGCTGTGCAGTCATCGCGATAGCACCCTAGCAGTCATCACCTGTATCCCCATGAAACAGGGTCAGTACTCTTGCGAGTTGGTGAGGTGATATCTTCAACCATACATTTAAAAAAACAAAGCAATAATGACATGGATGTAGATATCAACAAGGATAACTAGCATAACGACATACGTAACTTTAGCATGATGGAATAGTTAGAAACATTTGAAATAATCAATTAAGTGCAACAATAACAAGTAATGAATGATAAGCAAGACAAGGAATTTAAGCATTTAAACAACTAAGAATTGAACTACGACATAAGCATTAATTCATACATCAGTAGTTAGCAAGTTAGTTAATTATTCTGTCTTGATTACTCCTTCGGTTACGCAAAGAAACATCACATTCTGTGAAAAATACCGCTGACGTTTATTATTCTATGTTATGTGATAACCGAAGTACCTACAGACCGAGTAAACCTCATGCGGGCGGCTCGTAGTCGAGAGAAAACCTCGCATAGGTGACGGATTGCAATCCACACTACTGCAGTAGCTGAGGCACCTTAATAGGTCACCTCGACCTCCCTAACTCTGAGTGACTGGAGGCCAAAGGACGCCTTTGCTCCTTAAAATGTGTTGTAAAATCGATCGGTCACTCAGGGTTGTACCATCCACCCTCTCCAAGGTGAATCGTTTTGTGAATGGGTAATAGGGCGGTTTATCTTATTAGGGCTTCAGTTAGTAAACTTTCTCTTATTTCGAGGTACTTAAGCCCATCCTACCTTGTGTTTCCTGCAGAGCAACACGAACAACACTCAAGGTCTACCCTGCTCATTCACGTGCTCTAGCCTCACACGGCCTCAAAAGAGCTCATCGCCTGTGAAGGTGACCATCACACATTCATTATTTAGGGGTTTATGACACAACAAGCACAAGTGAGCTCTACTCACGAACAGGGCCCAATGCCCAACATAACTCACCACGAAGTTTCAAACAAGCATCCAAATATGCAAAACAAGTGTCATAACCCTACTGTGATATCTATGTCCCCTTGCCATTCAGAACAAACCAAGTGTCAAGTGTGCATTAGGTGTCAACTATAAATGCACGCAATTCCATTAAACATCTATTGCATAATAGGAACTTTTTGCAGAATAAGACACTTGATATACAAACTAGCTTAATTCAACACATTTTAGTTCATTTACATGATGTTCCAAAGTGTGTGAATGTTTCGATTAATTTCACACACATGCTAAAATCGCATTAACTACGCATGTCACATACATTTCATATTGCATTTGTGTCAACATGTGCAAGTGCGAAGCGTAAGTAGGCAATAATATTCGATATGTAAGCCAACTACACATTTTCGTGTATTATTTGCAATTACGACAAAACAAGCATTTGCAATTGCACATTACATCCCATGTCTTTTTGCATCGTATTTGACATCATTAAGTGCAAGGGCGATTCGCATAATCGCAACACACTCTTTTCACTTCGCCATCACTCTTACGCATTTTAACGAAAGATTATCACACACGTGTCATGATGTGCAAGTGAGGAGTGCAATTGGGCGACAACAATTGATACATAAGACAACTACTCATTATTACATATTATTTTGCAATTATGACCAAATAAGCGTTTACTATTTCACGTCACATCACATGCCTTTTTGTATTGCATTTGTTGCCATTGAGTACAAAGGCAGTTTGTATACTCGCAACACATTTTGCCATCATTCGTACGTGATTTAACGAATGATTCTCATGCACGTGTCATGATGTGCGAGTGATGTGCGATAACATTGCGTAAACTATTTACGAGAATTACTTTGGCACGCTATTCTTTGCGAGGATTTGAATAGTGGCAATTGTGCTTCAACATACCTATGCTAGTATTGATGCAAGGGATCACATGTCGCAGCCATGGTAGATGGAAATTTATGCCGCCAAAATTTGCGAAAATCATTCATTCTATGAGTTGGTTCGTGTCGTAACAAGCGCCAAAAACAAAAAGCCAACGAAAGTGCCTTGCACATACAACGTTCAGGCGTGAAACAAAAGCCTCCAAACCTATTGCCAAAACTTGGAAAAATGGAGCAACATTCGACTGCCACAGAACGCAAGCGACATGTTGCCATAACAACAGCAAATGGGAGCCAAAAGTAGTCTGCGTTCGCAGTCCGCAGAGCTGCAGAGTGGTGTTGCCCAAGGCTGACCCGCAACGGTAGAGGCTGCAGCCTCACTTACAGTCCAGGAAGTTTTCCCAATGTAAGGGACTAGGCCTGCTGTAGGCTGTGCAGTAGCAGCCCGACAGGCCGCCAGTCGAAATGGAAAAAGGGTGCAGGTGCAGGACAAGCGCAGTGCTGCCTTGCTGCCTGCAAGAGATTGCCCTAGACAATGACTGTCCGGGTGCCCCAAGCTTGAGACCGGGTGCTGCTAGGTCTGGTCCAGGTGAGACCAGACCTACTCTAGTCTAAAAATGACCACACCCTGGTCTGAGCCAGAGTGGCTCGGACCAGGGGTGATGTTGTCAGCCCGGCATGCAGCCTGACACACAAGGTGCACAGGATGGTGCCGTGCTGGTTGGACCACCCTGCCTGCCATGGCTACAGCAGGGTGCCCGGTACACTGTGGTTGCTGTAGTGGTAGGGAGGAGATGGTCTGAGTGCTAGGGACCCGAACACAACACCTACACAGGATGCTGGCTAGACCCAAGCACCCACCTGGCATGCAGTCAGGCGCTGCTGCACTCAAAAGAAAAGAAGAAGAGGTGGCAAAAAGGAAAAGGGGAGAGGGAGAGGGGGGGTCGGGCTGACCCGAGTGTGGTCGGTCTGGGTCACCTGCTAGAACCAGACCAGGTCTGAACCGAGTGGTTCAGACCTTGGTTTGAACCCCATACTGTCCAGAAATGGTCTGCAACCGTGGTGGAAGGGGAAAAGGAAGGAAAGAGGAGGTGCAGCCTCCACCCCTCCCAGTCGGCTGCCACCCAGCGAAAAACAAAGAAGGTGGGGTTGCTGGAACAACAGTCCCTTGCTTCCAGCGCAAGGATGCGTTCCAGCCACCTAGCCTGTTCTACCCCTCAAGCTGGGGCTCCACACAACCATGAAGAAGCCTTGGAAACCCAGCCACAACAAGGAAACCATAAGAAGCGAAAACAAAATCGCAGCATCGTGTGTGCACAAAAATGAAAAACAACATGCTAATGCAAAAATGCACAATGTTCAACTAATCCGTCAAAACCCCTTGCATTTCATCGAATGCAAGAGAGGTATATGGCTTCATGGTGTTTGCACAACATGCTTTCCCAAAAGAAAGAAGAAAAGAAACGAAAACGCCAAATGTGGAGAAGATAAACTCACCTTTGCGTGAAGAGGAGAACCGAAAGGATGAGATCTTCTCTTGGCTGGAAGTGTAGGGGGAAGTCCCTACATGGTACCTCGCCCTACACAAGAGCTCAAGGAAGAAGGAGGAAGGTGCTCCCTCAAGCCTCCACGCACAGTCGGTGGGAGAGAGAAGAGAAGAGAAGAGAGAGAGGCCAAAATGGCTAGTTTCTCTCTCTTCCCCTTTCTCAAAACTTTTAATAGTTAGAGTTTATGAAAGGGACGACTGAGATTAAGAGGGGAAGATGGATGGTGCAGCATGTTCATGCACCCCTTTTGGTTTGAAATTTGAAACTTCTTTCAAAAATGCCATTGCCCTCCTCTTTTTGGGCGGGTTTTAGGGCTTTTGACTTCTTTTTTTATTGTTTTTTTTTTAGTCTTTTCAAAGTAGCGTGGGCTGCACTCTAGAGTGCGCCCATGCTCCTAGGCATGACGTTGGCCTTGTGCCAACTTCTCCAAAAATTCTGAAAACCACTTTTTAACTTTATTAAATTTTGTTTTGGCTCTTTTCAAAAAACCTCTTTTGAACTTTGCTATTTTATTTTGGCTCATTTCCAAAACCTCTTTTTAAACCATGCTTTGGTCTTTAAAAACATCCTTCCTAATTTCTAATAAAACCTAAAAATTCTCTGAAATCACATTCAAAGTACAATTTTATAATAAAATGGGTTTAAGCCCCTTTTTTTAAAAAAAATCTTGATGGTTCGATTCTAATGAATATATATATATATATGCGGTTATATACACATACATACACCTATGTATATACGTATGCATAGGCTTATATATATATATACTTTGAAATTCCACCATAATTTGAATAATTTTCTCAGAAAATTTGTGGGTCTTACATGTATGCTTGCTTTCATACTTCTTCACTTAAAAGAACATTGTTTTGTGCACCTTTGTAGAATGGATCTTCTAAGGTCAAGTCTACAAATTATTTTTCTTGCATACGATCATGACTGGTTTTGTAACTCTTCATGAATTTTGCTTTATAGTTATTCCTAGTCACATGATCGTTCAAAAACTCATGACAATGCTGAAGGTCATTAAATCGCTTGCCAAATAAATTTCTCTATCATTTGATTCAGTTGTTAGCCACTATAAATATATACAATCATTAAATTTTTTGTTACATAACTCATCATACAACTGAGATACCTCCGCTTCGATGATTTTCAATTGCTTTTGATTGTATGAAAATCCATTAAACGAGAACGTGTCCAACCATGTCTCATTAGTGTAAAAATAAAAAATAGTTCTACTGCCCAATAAATGCTCATATAACTTATAGAATGATACCAAAGATTCGACTTCCTAATTGTCATTTGTGCAATATTTTCAATCATTATTATTTGTCTAGTATCATCAGTGTCATGATCTTCTCTTATCGTTTCATTATCGATATCATCTGATTATCTATTGTATACACCATCACTGCTACCACTAATTGATCGTTCTATTGCATAAACTAAATCAAAATCTATCATATTTATCACTTTTTTTTATTTCATGCATGTAACATTCCTCCATTTTTTAACTTTCAAGATTAACCATAAAAATATAACATTCATCATCACATCTACATCTCAAGCATAAATTACAAAGTCTAACAACTTATACCTAGCTTTTTTATCTACCTTGGAAGGCTGAAAGTCATCTACATTACTGCGACCAATATCACTGGCACTGAATTGCCTACATGGCACAACATCAATTGTTCATGTAAGTTCTTCATTGTCTGCATGTCGAAAATCTATAACCCTAATCGGTTCAGCCAACTGCATGCCCTCCACATGCCTGGGCTCAATGTTTGAGATATCGATATCGTTTACTGTTTGAGACAGTTAGATTTTTGCCAAAGGACTAAGCTCGTTCGATGGTGACTGAGATAGATGGACATTCTCCAGAGGATTCTCATTATTTTATTTATAAGCAATAACTTCTTTTTAGCTTTGCGAGCAACTAAGTAAAAATCACCACTAAATAACATTGATTTTATATCATCATCATCCAACAGATCCATCAATATATGTTGGCTATCTAGGTTAAAAAAAAAAACTATATCAAAGGATCATTAACTCTTTCATATATCTGGTTTTCGAGACATCAAAGCCATAATTTCTTTATAGTTATATTATTTCTGGAGACCACTATAGATCCTCATGTTGGGTGATCAGTGTTATGCTAGTGTACTCTAACCCTTTCAGAGGTCATCACTAACTGCCTATAATAACCACACAACATATCATTTATCTAAATAGCATGTGACAAAAGACCATCCATATAACTACATACATTGAATTAACATAACTACCTACAACAATCACTCTGAAAACCCTTATTTATTGCTTGTGTACAGTAAACCTTAGCCCTCAGTACACCAACATAAAAACATTGTATATTAACTAAGGACAAGCAAACAAACATAAATCATCTACAACATAATATATATATATATATAACCTAAACATAGTAAACCCTAAATGATAAATTTGGTAGAAAATATTAAATAAAATACAAGAAAATATACAAAAAACATCCACAACAACAACTAAACACAAATACTCATGAGACTATTAAATGCTCACCTTTCAACCTAGCCTGACAAGTCGATGCAAAGGATACTAAAACATCATAAAAATGCAACAAAAATTTTTCATGGGAATCACTGCAATTTTAAGAGAATCGCTACAAGGAGAGAGAAAATTTTCTAAGGGTTCTAAAGGAAAAGGCTCAAAAAATAAACAAGAAAAAAAAATTGAACAAAAATGTTTTTATATATAATTCAGCAAACATGCAAATGTAAGAAAATTTGCATGCGAAAAATGTGCACAGATCTCGACTAGAAAGTTTGAAGATACGGGTATGTGAACTTCATACTATGTATATGAATTTAGTAGAATATTTGGGAAGCTACAATATATTAACATGAGGTTTGCACTATATCTCACGAATTTCATGTTATATATGCAAATTTAATACAATATTTGCGACGTTTTGAGGTTTCAATTTAACAAGAGGTTCACAAAATTTGGTTATGAAAACTTAGTGAGGTCCACAAAAAAATTTGTGAATCAACATTTAAGTATTTGCAATAGCTGATGAGTAGACCAATATATTGTGTGAACCTCAAAAGGTCTACTATGCGAAGGTTAAAATGGTCCTTTTAAAGCCAAACATATTTGATTTTGGACATTGTGTGGATTTTAAAAACTTCCAAGGTTTTTTGTGAAACACATCATTGTTTCTCTATAGTACGGTCATTTTTCATATCTAAATCTTTTAGCGGGTGTTTGAACACCTCAGACCTCATATTTGAGCTGGCATGAGGCTAGCTGATGCAGTGCGGGCTCAATGTCGAGGTTTGAGGCACTTCAAATGCCTGAGTTTTATATCAGGGATCTTAAACTGGGGCTCGTATCTCTCATTCGATTAGGGTTGTAAATTGTTTGGATTCAGGTCAGATGTAGCCAATACTAAATCCAACTAATCATACTCGTATTTCGATCCAGATTTGGAAGTGAAGAAAGTTAATACCAAATTTGAAAATATACATGTAATCAATCAAAATCAAATATCTTTCAGATTCAATTATGTAATCCTAAACCAAATTAGAGTCCGATTACTAATCAAATTCAGTTTTCTTAACCAAATTCAACTATCAGATATATTTGATCTATCGACATCACTACTCGGACCCTTTCCCATCGGATGAGAGGTCCTCAGATCCATCCAACGGACTTGAATTTACACATTTGAAAGCAAGAAAATTTTTCACACAAAAAAAATTGCCTATGAGAAGTTTTGATATGATAACCTTTCTAAATGAAATTTTTTCACTTGTTTGTATAGCATGAGAAAAACGAAATGAAAAATGTGAGAAAAAATGAGAGGGAGATGGGGTTGATCAGCCCCCTCTTAGAGAGAGAGACCTGAAAATGGTGGTGGGTGGGAGGATCAGCCCAGAGAGAGAGAGAGAGAGAGAGAGATGTAATAAGCTCTTCTTGTGGCAGCCCATGAGATGAGATGTGTTATGGGTGAATGATTGCCCTAATCAAAAAGAATTGTTTAATAAAAAAATTCCTCCATCCTCTCAGGTGGAGAAATTTTTCATATCAAAAATCACATTTCTTAGAAAAAACTCTTTTAAAAAATTCTGTCGTTTGGAATGGTTGAAAAAGTTGTCATTTGTTTATTTTCTACTTGCATTTTTCTTACCATTTTCTTGCTTCCAAATGTGCCCTTAGGGAGCGTTCGAATGCCTCAGGCCTGTGGATCGAAAGAGCTGAGCTGCTGCAAGACATGCTGATGCGGAGTGGGCTTCAAGCCAAGGGGTAGTGTCCCCAATAAGCAGGGGGAATTTGCTCAGGCCAAAACAAGATGATAAATATTTGTTTCTTAATTAAAATGAAAGGTGACATAAATTTGTTAAAGGTTGTAATGGTGGCACGTAATGTTTTAAAATTGAAAGGAGTCACGGTGTATGAACATGGTGAAAAGGCACAAATGAGGTTTTTTCTTTTAAATTTTTGGGATAACCCAGGAAAACCACATCACTCAATCGCTTAGGGCCGGCATTGGTGTAAAATCCCCAGGTACCCTTCGGCACCAAGGGGCACACCAAACACATGCATGCACCCATGAGTTTTGAATTCATGACATCTCTTCAGCTTGATCACGTTCGCAAGTCATTCCTATCAGATGAGCGGTGGCATCATGAGCATTGGGCATTTGAAGCTACTATGCTAGAGAAAGCATAAAAAGCTAACCAAAATAACAGATGTTTTATGGGATGTACTCAAAAGTTGGAATTTCCATTTGCCTTGATGTTTGTACTGAAAAAAGGCAATTTATATTTACCAAGATAAAATTTTATTATAGTTTACATATTGCAGCCTAACTTATAGTTGTTTTACATTTTAACAGCTTATAGTATAAAAAACCTCAAGCAAACGCCTGACCTTTTGAGCAATTGCTCAAATAGGAGACAAGTTAATCTCCACCCAGTTTTTCAAGTTACAAACGTTTGATTAATGATAAATTTATAATTTTTTCCCTCTAACTAAATGAATAATTTGCCTTGGTGGTTTCAAAGATACTACTTTTCTCGCCTCTTAACCCACTACCAAACAATTTTAAAGAGCAGTGGTCAAATACCAGAAATTGCAGAAGGTAGAAAGTATTTTTTAGAATGAGATAGCTAGGTGGAAAGTTGCAATATCATAACCAAGGAGTCTCGGGTTATATCTTCCCAACATACTTGCCTGTCAAAAAGGGCAGAAAAAAAGATCCAAAGCTATGGTAGTAGCAAAAATGGCATCCAACCCTCCTAATATCCCATTTTATCAACCATGTTTTATTTGGATATATTTAGGCATTTCCATCCCAAGGTCCTATTGCTACTTTTACAGCTTTAGTTAAGATGAAGAAGATACTATTGGGTATTTGAGGGTCCCTACTATGACAGCATCCAGGCTGGTTGGGTGTGAAACCAAGACCTCATTAGCTGGCCATTTGGTCAAATACGGATGTAGATCCACCTATGACCCAACTTCAACGAGTTTCACATTGCTGCTCTGCATAACGGCACTACATCAGGTTATACTGGTTAGGGCCGTTCTCATGAGTTGGGATGGGAAAGGGCACCTCTCCCATGCTTGGGGCCCACACAGTCACTGGCATGGAGGAGGGCTTGTTTGTCTCTTTCCTATAAAGTGAGAAAAGGCTGAGCTGGTAGGACAGGTCAGTCCTTTCTCACTTTAGAATGAAACAAGCAACAACATATGAAAACATTCTTTCCCCTGCCACTTTCCATGTCATTTTTCAGTCACACCTCCTCTCTTGTGAAAACATTCTCAGCCCACAATCTATGTTGGCAGTTGTGTGGGTCCCAAGCATGGGCTGGCCATCCGAGCTGGCAACTTCACCTTTTCCCCATTACTTTTCATGTCATTTTTTCAGCCACACCTTTGGTTGAATTTTTATGAATGCTCTTTTTAAAAAATAGTTTTTTCAATAAAATCTTTGGAAAATCGTCAACCAAAAGTAAATAACCGACTTTCCACAAAGTGGCAAGCACGGGTCGAATCTACAGGGAACGAGAATTACTCAATTATTTCTAAGAAATTTAATTTATTAATCACAAATACCAGTCAACAATTACACTGCTAACACAATTACAAATTAACACTACAACTAATCAGAAAAGCACTTCAATCTTCTGTTGCACACCAAGGGTATTTCTGTCTTTTCGCTTCTTCTCAAGTTTTTCGCACTTGGACAAGAATCTCCTGGAATATTTAATATGCTTTTCAATCTAATAACATAGGAAAATGCAAAGTTAGTAAATCATTCAATGAAAATAACTAAAACTTAAACTAAACCTAATTCTGAAGAATTTAACACAAGCAAAACCTAATTAACACTAAAATAACAAATAAAATATCAAACTAATTATAAAACTAAATAATCCAAGTCTAACTATGCTGGATGATGCAGATACAGCAATTAAAATGCAGAGACTAATGAAAATAGACCGAAAATGACTAAACTAGTGAAATTACAATCTTACCCCTAAATAGTGCAAAATAGACTTCTGAAAGCTTTTCGTAAACTGACTGTTGGATAGGGTAAACGAAGTCCAAATTTCCTGAAATTTATTCTATTCTGTAACTAACAGATTAAAAAATCTGACAGTTTTTACAGAATTAAAAAATGATATCTGGAACTCCAGATATAAGCGTTTCAAAACCAGGGAAAATCTGGATATCGCAGGTCCCGAAATTTGAAAACCCGAAAAAACTGTTTTCACAAAACGCTTAAAAACCAAACCAAACCAACTCGGATTGAGCTGAAATTTGGTCTGTAGACAGTTAACACACCAATAAAGTGAATAGAAAATGAATTTTTAGAAAACTCGAAAATTTTGCTCATGCAATAACGAGTGTGCGACAGAGCAAAAATCGGGTTTCGAGTTAAATTCACTATTCACTTGAGAAGTCTATCTTAAACACTATAAATGCAATTCACACACTAACACAGACCTAAATTCAGTTAAATGACTATTAAACCACCGAGAATGAATACAATTCACTAACTACACAAAAAATTAATTCAAAAATGCAAGGCACGATTAGAGCTAAGCTAACTAACACATCAAATGCACTAACTTAATTAAAATTGCAATCCTAACTCTATTAACGAAAGAATGAAGTTACTTAATGCTAAACACAACTAACTAAATGAAAAAAAACAAAAAGCAAACACTCAATAAACAATTATAAGTGAAAGCAACATCTACTTCTAAAATATGATAGACTTGAACAAAGGACCACTCAATTAGCTTACTCTATATTTAATATTAATCAAGACTAAAGTTAAATAACCAACTAAAGACCAATGGGGTGCGGTTTAAAATATGACAGGGACTAGGCTCACGCAACACATAGCTAGGTCAACTAAGATGACTCGGTTAGACACTTACTAATTAAGGAATCTAATTAATAAAGATCTAATTAATAAAAACCGAAAATGAAAATGACAACTTACTAGGATGACTCTATCTAATTTATATGCCTCTATGAAATGTAATTAATAGGATTATAACCTACCTAACTAAGATATACTATTACTAAAATCAATAGCTAAGCTAAGTAAGTAATACCTAAACTAATGAACCTAATCTAAATTAATAAAGAAGGTTAGAAGGAGGCAATAAATGGTGAATAATAAATTTTTGGAAAAACTTGACTTAGCAAAAACGTCCAGCCTAAAAGAATGGAATTTGCCTTAAGTGCTTGATAAATCAAATGGGAAATGAAGAATTGAAACCGTCCAACTCACAGAGGGCCAACACGTTTTCAACTTTACTTTAAAAACAATAAATAATTTTTGAAAACTTTTCCAAAAACCTTAAACACGTTTTTGGTTGTTATTAGAAAGAAATGATAACTTTTAATTTCAATCCCCAAAAATCATGTATAACCATTTTAGCAAGTCTTTGAAATCCAAATGTTGTTTCCAAAAATGTTAAAAGAGGGAAACTTTCTCTCTTGGCTGGATTAAATGTTCAAAACATTCCCAAAATGAGATGCACGAATTTGAATGATATCACTTTTACCAAAAAAAAAAAACGTTTTCAACCCCAATTGCCTCTTTGCCTTCCTTCCAAAAAATGATAACACCTAACTAATGCAATGATGTTATTCTAATCCAGTTAACTAGTATATAACTACAACAATGAAATGATTAATACTACCAAATAAACATTTTCAAACATACTAATTGATATAACCCTAAAATCCAACTTACCTAACACACAAAAACGTTTCCTAAGCTAACACCAATGAACCTAGACACTCTAATGAACTTTCTTAAACCAAAGAGACTTACCAAAAGAAGCCTAGAGCTTGACTGGAGCTCTAATGGCTGACGCCCCTACTTGGGGAAGATGACTCTACATAAACTAAACTCGAATTTCAAAATTAAGCTAAATATACCATGACACTTACAAATCTAGGCTACACATGATTATAACTAATTAATCAAACTAACAAAAACCCAAACGAACTAGATAATATGCTGGAAATTAAGCAATAATTAAAACATTAACAACAATCTAACTACACGCCTAACCTAAAACACAAAATATGTAAGACTAATAATAACTAAATTTACTGCAAAAGTAACTTCGACTTTATCTAAACATTAATCAGTAAATTATACTAATTTAACAAACTAAACTCTATAGAAAACCCTACATCCGGCTGGATGACTCCTTAAGAACTAGAAAAAAAAAATGTCACCTTTTTTTAATTTTCACAAATCTAAAACACCAACACAAGATCTATGGGGATAAGAAACCAACAAACAAACACCATGGGAATGACAAACCAACAAACAAAGCACAAATACACAGCTAAGACTATAAATCACACGCACTTACCCAACAATGTAACTCTCATTCAACAATTTTTCAAAAACAACTCACACGACATATTTAAACCTACCCTCACCTAAAACAGAGATAGAGCACACTAAAAACAGATGAAACGAACTCAGATTACATGATGGAACTACAGAAAAACTGCAGAACCTACACTCACTAAAATGTCAAGATCGGCTAGAAATATTCTAGCTGATTTTTTATTTTTTAATTGAAAACGCAATATAAATGAGACTCAACGACCAAACTATACCAAAAATAAATTTTTAAAACACCTTTTTCTGTTAAAACCTTACAGAAAACCAAAGATAACAAAAGACTAAAATTTGCTAGAACAAGATCTAGCCGATTTTCACGTTTAGAGGCTAAAACAAGAAAAATCAAGACTCGACCACTTCAAAATACAAAGCAAACTAAATCTATCGTGCTGGTCTCTGCACGAAGTCTATACTAAGGTTGAAAAAAAAAATTAAAATTGCAGCACGCAAACAGAAACAAAAACAAGAAAAATAGCACACACGATTTGGGTTTTAACTAGAAGAAAGGGAAGAAGAAGACCTACCTCCAGGGCGATCCGACGATTGTGGGGGAGAAGAGAGCGGAAGATGGAGTTGAAATGGCATTCCGGATTGTTCAATGATGCTGGAACGTCACCTTGAGCAGGGGTTTTGCAGCTGCACCACGTCGGAGATCCACCGAGGATGGGAAAGGAGTCGATTCGCGATCGGAGGGCTTAGAAAACCGGATGGAGGTAGGGCCGGCTCATCTTGTTGGAGTGTTTCCCACTTCCACGCAAGATAGATGTTCTCCACCTCTGCTACATATGCAAAAACACAGCAAACAATGGTTAGATTCAGCAAGGAAGAAGAAGAAACAAAAGAAATGGTGAAGGGAGATAAAGAATGCTTGATTTTCAAGCATGAACTTGATCTTCAATGGAAATGGAGTGGAATGGAAGATTGGGAAGAGGGCTGAAAAAGATTCACAATGGGGGGCGCAAACTCCAAAGCCAAAAACGTCTAGGGTTGAGTGAAAAAGTATATTTATACTTTTGGTAATTTTCAGAAACAATGTTATAAAAGAAATATTTTCTCTGCGCCACTTTCTGAGGGGTTTTCTGAAAATATTTTCTAAATGGGTATGGATATGCGTGTGGGTTGGATTTTGGCTTTCTAAAGGTTGATCCAAGGTCCAAAACAGCCTAATAGGGTCGGATATGGATCTGATCCACCTCAAAATCTGTGCCCGAACACTAAAATAGCTATAATTCTCTCATTTTAACTCCGATTTTTCTGAAATTCGAACCATAACCCCTTGATATCAAAATACATCTAAACATGGGTTTTAAACCTTAAACTCATCACAAAATGCATGAATAAATAGATAACATGATGTATATTTCATGCATCATCAAATACCCCCATGCTTGAATGTTTGTTAGTCCCTTAACAAACCACTACTATGTTATGCAACAGAAACAAGAATTGCTAGACATGTATGCATAGAACTAACTCACTTTCGTAGGAATCACGGTTGCATTTAGCTTATGCAACATGCCCTTTAAACCCCTGGGTTACCCCAGTGGACGAGTAAGGTCTCGTGAGGGTTTGCAGAGATGCTACCTACAAACATCAATGAAATGCAGGAATGAATTTTCAAAAATATTAGGCAGTTAAGAAAATAGTTGGAACAAATATTTCATGTAATGGACACTCTCAAAACAAATTCAGAAATCTCATGCCACCACAATAAAAATATTTTTCCTTCACTTTTCTAAAATTGTAGCTATCTATGATTTTTCTCAGAAAGTCAAGTATTCTCATGCATTACTCATTTATCCTCACCTGTATATTTTCTGCACAGTAATTCACACATATTCCTAAGCAATGAAATTTTTCTCATTCAGTTCATTCTTTTTCTGTCTTTGGATTTTCAATTTTCACCCTTTTTCAATTCTCTCTCTTGAGCATTCTTCTCACTTGAGCACTATTTCGAATATCCAGTTTTCGTGACCCGTGTAGCGACTTTGGGTTAGTGACTCTCAGACCAGACGACCTTAGGGCACTAGATACAGAGTATCCCTCAGACTTAATTGCTTGAGTCACTAGACCTTCTATTCTAATAGTTTACGTATAGTCTTTCTCTCGTCATGTGCAATGTCTCTATCTCTTAGGCTTTCTATGCAGTTCATGTAACAAGCTTTCGAACCGGTGGCTCCCAAACCAGATAGTTTTAGGGCACTAGGTGTAAAACACCCTTCAGATTCTACTTGCTCGAACTACAAAGGCCACAGATATCGACTGGACAAGAAGGTGATCTCCTTCGTTATCCTTTTCGTCAAGAGACTCAAACACTTCATCTTGTGTTTGAGTTCCACTACTAAGATTCACGAAGACATCAACAACTAAACGTAGCTCTATTCTTTTAAGCTCATTTTTCAAAAACATCTTTCCATTGCTTATTTCTTCCCACAAAACATATTGTGCACACTTATACTAAAGTGATTCAAAACTTTTTAACAATCAAATACTATCTTTTCTTTGAATTTTCTCATAAATAACTACTCTATTTGAATCAGTTCAGAGATTTTTTTTTTACATGGGGCTTAAAAATTTCTAAAATGTTAGATTATGCAAAAAACAATCATATATGCTACAAACTTGTTCTCAAACACCTACTTTAGCTACCAGACATAAAAAAAAAATAGTGTGCATCTAACCCCCCCCCCCCATGCTTGAATGACACTGTCTCTAGTGGCATACAAAATATATCAGACTGCAATGCAAATGCACACTACAAGACAATAAAATAAAGATGGGAGAAAAGATAGATACAACCTGATCTGTGTTGGGCTTCTGAAATTGATTGACTTGACTTTGCAGCCTCCTATGCATATCTGATTGCATAATTTTCTGCTCATTTGATCAATGAATTCTCTGAAAGCTCTGCCCTGTACCTGGTAACTCATTCTCATACACTAAATGTTAGATTGTCCAGTCGACTGATAAAGTCATTAGTCGACTGCTGCTAAATTTTCCAGAAAACACATATTATGTCCAGTCGACTGATAAAACCTTCGATCGACTAATTTGACAAAAATGACTTTTTAGAAAATATGGCGCGAAAGTATTAGTCGACTGGTGAGTCTATTGGTCGACTAATAAACACGAAAATTTAAAAAAAGAGTTTTCTAAAAAGATTTTCATGAAGGGTTCTTTTAGAAAAGTTTTTCTAAAGACTTTTTAATCGGATTAGGACT
This sequence comes from Nuphar pumila, assembly GCF_984573655.1. Classification (NCBI taxonomy): domain Eukaryota; kingdom Viridiplantae; phylum Streptophyta; class Magnoliopsida; order Nymphaeales; family Nymphaeaceae; genus Nuphar; species Nuphar pumila. Next base: position 41,258,178 of record NC_143264.1, on the reverse strand, counting down.
CTAATCTTTTACAGCTATTTTATCTATTTTCAATCAAATCTTTTAAAATCTTTCAAAATGAGTCAGAAACTCAGAGTTTTAGTCAAAATAGGACTCTGTTCAGAGAGTCCTAGTTGGATCAGGACTCTGATCCTGATTTCAATTTTGAAAGAATCTTTCAAAAATCTTTCCATCTATCAAAACTGTTACACTTTTATCAAAGAATTTCAAAATTCTGAGGTTTTATCCCAGAGTCCTGATCAAATCAAGACTCTATCCCAGAGTCCTGATCGAATTAGGACTCTATCCAAAATTGGTTTTCATACTTCATTTTCACTGGTTTTCAAAAGCTTTGCCCAAATTTCATCATTTGCTTATCAGAAAGCCAAAATTCTTAGAGTTCTGATCGAATCAGGACTCTTTCTTAGAGTCCTAATCAGATCAGGACTCTGAACCAAAACTTCGATTTCATCCTGTTTTTAACTGTTTTTCAAAATTCTCTCATTTGTTTTCTAAAAAAATCCAAAAATCTAAGAGTCCTAGTTCAATCAGGGCTCTGTCCTCAGAGTCTCAGTTGAATCAAAACTCTGTTTTATTCCAATATTCGTTATTGTTTTCACAGTGTTGACAAGTTCTTTCGTCTGTTTTTCAGAAAATACCAAAAAAAATTTAGAGTTTCAGTCCGATCAGGAGTCTGTTTTTACTTCCATTTTCATTTCATTCTATTTGTTTTCAAAATTTAGGTCATTTTGTAGAGTCCAGTTAATCCAGGATTCTATTTCAGAGTCCTGATTGAGTTAGAAGTCTAACCCTGACAGTATTTTATGACTTATTTCATCATTTTGATAAAGTCTTTTCAGAAACTCCTTCATTTGGCTTTTAAAACCCAAAATCTCAGAGTCCTATAAATCCAGGACTCTAACCCAGAGTTCCAGTTCGACTGAGACTCTATTTTCAAAGATTTTGAATTTCAATTATTAATTTTAACCTCTTTTCAAAGTTATTTTCAGTGTTTATTTCAAAACCTGGTGTGGGCCCACTCAGTTGGCACCATATCCAGAGGAGTTCTAACCCAGTTGGAACTCTATGCCATTTCAAAAATTTTAATTTCAAGTTTGCTTTTGAAAATCTTTTGAAAATCTTTTGAAAACTCTCTCAATTTCAAGTTTTAAAATCATTTTTTGAAAAACTCAAGTAGGGCCCACTCGGGGTGGCACCACATTTGAGAAAGTCAGGGTTAGTTTAGGCTTAGTCAGTGTTTTGGTTAGTTTTAGAAGTTTAGAAGAGTCAAAATCTATTTTGAAAACTCATTTTTAAAGTTTGGTTTTTAAATTGTTGTTTTTAAAAGTTTTAGTTAAAACTTTAAAAACCCAATGTGAGAAAATGCCAAGTGGCACCACATTTGGGGGCTTTTTAGGATTAGATAGGGGTTAATTAGGAATTAATTAGGATAATTTAGACTAGGGGTAGATAGGTAACTCTACCCCAAAATCGCCCCTCCTTAGAAGAGTCCAAAATTTTCAAAAGTGTGATTTTTAAAACCTAAAAAATTATTATAAATAGAGGCTATAGGGGGGATGATTTTCTAAGCTATCTCTTTGGCAATTCTTGAAGCTTCTCTCTCCTCTCCAGCCCTTCCTCCATTGCTGCAACTCCAAGGTAATTATTTCTTCTAATTTCTTTAGTTTATTTAATGTTTTTAATGGTTTTAAATCAATTTTAACCATTGGCTCCATCTATTCTATGGATTAAACCATGGATTCAAGTCCAAGAACCTCAAGAGATGTTTAAGAAGATGATCTAACTCTGTTTTGATATTTTTCCAGGGATTCTAATCCATTAGAATCGATTATAGTGTGGTTTTTCATGTTCTTAACCATTAAAACATGCGCTTTACCCGTTAAATGGGTAAAATCCATGCTTTTTAAGGTAAAATCAAATTCCAGCCATGGATTCCCTGTGTTTATTTCTTTTTTTTACTTATTTATGTTTATTACATGTGTTTTAGCATAAAAATTAATTTCGTTTTGCTGTTTGGTATTTTTTATTATTATTTTCATTAGTTAAAGCATGATTTATTAGGTTTTATCAAATTTCTGTGTGTTTTTAGTTTAGAACAGAAAAGAGCATGTTGTTTCGGATTGAAATATTCACTGTTAATTTTTTATTTTTTTATATGTGATACATGAATGTGTAAATGAACTACTGTAAAAAAATCAGAGGTTTTAGGATTCGTGAACTCTGTCAGAAAAATCAGACATCAAATCGGGATTTTCAAGCTTTAAAATCCTTGTTAAAATCAAAAGGGTAACTTGCTGTTATGATATTTTTCTCATCTTATATTCAATTTGAGATCCGTAAAGTGCTATGGATTCATGTTGAGATGATCTATTTACTGTGAAATTTATTAATTTTTGTTCTCTGTTTAGTATTTTTCCTCTGACAGAGAGTCAGATTTTAAATTTAAAACTTGTTAGGGTTTACCAAAACCTTAATCTGACTTGTGTTGATCATAAATCTCAAACCGCAGATCCGATTCAGGATCTGTAAAAAAGGAGGTTTATTATTTTTCTGTCTTATATTTACTGATAAAATTTCAGAAATTTGTGATTAAGTTTACTATTTATTTCTGTATTTTCAACCCGAAGTATCTGTTTTAACCCCTGTTAGATTTGTTATATTTTGGTTCAGATTTCCGGAAGGGTTTCTCCGTAACCGGAGATGATTTTTCCAATCTGTAAAAAGGAAAATCTTTGTTTTTATGTATAGTTTGCCTCTGTGAAAATTCAGAAACTTTCATGGAGGATTGACCCCTAATTTGGGTCTAACTCTGAAACTGGTTTGTGACCTAGGTTAAAAATAGCATATTTTAGGGTTTTAATACAATTTTCGGATTAAAATAATGTCAAAAAAATATTTTTATGATTTCAATCTGATTTTAGGGTCATAAAAAGTGCATGTACCAATTTTTATGAATTTTGGAATCCGTTTGATGCCTAGATTGATCAAATTGCAAAACAGGGCCCCGTAGGATCCCGAAACACTGCCAAAATCACAATGTTTGTGATATTTCTTGATTTTCGTGCATAAGTGTGTGTTTTTAGGGTTTGTTCATGTTTAGAATCATGTTAGGGTGTTTTATGTTTGATTTTGTGGTTATTTCAATCATAAATCCTAAGTTTTTACCAAAATCTATTTCAGAAAACCCTGATTTCAAAACCATAGTCTTGCTATCAGGGGTAATTTGGTCATTTGACCTCAATTTCAAAATTCTAAAACCCTAATTTTTATATTTTTAATCATGTCATAGCATATTTGAGTTAATTTATCATTATTTGTATTTCAAAACTTGCATTTTACAAAATATCTTTCTGAAAACCCTGATTTCAAGGCCATAGTCTTGGTATCAGGGGTATTTTGGTCATTTTGACCCCAATTTTGAATTTTCAAATCTCATATTTATTATTTATTCAATTTTATTTCATATTTCATTAAGTTTATATAAGGAAATCATATGGAAAATGGCTTATATCTAGCAAATCCAGTAATTTCTAGATATTACTTTATAAATCTAGAAAAGCCAACATATCTTCACTAACCAGTTTTCTAGTTTTGCAGGGACATTGAAGACTTTAATTTTCAGTCATTTAAATTCAATTAGTGATGTAAATTATAATTAAATTTGGAATAAGAATTTCAATTTCTGCTTAGATTAGGATTTGCATTGCATATAGTTTTAAACTTTGATATATAACTGCAATGTATGCCCAATTCATGCATATTTTTACCAATTCACTATGGTCTACACGAATGGCACGTGCACTAGCTCTTATGGAGTTGAAAAACTTGGTGGAATTTGTATTTATGGCCATAGTCAGAATACGAATGATACCCAGATTTGTAATCTTCGTATTAGCCACATTCAGCCTACACTCTTAGGCTAACTTCAAAATGCACTGCATTTCTCAAAAATACAAAAAGGATTTCCTCAATTCCTCAAAATCAAGTCTTTCAAATCCATATTCATTCAATTCATTCATTTGCAAATTCCAATTTCAATTTAGAGAAATCAATTTTCTCAAAATTTCCAAGTCTTATTCTAAAATCAATTTTCTCAAAATTTTTTGAGTCTTATTTAGAAATTGATTTTCTCAAAACATTGATTTTCCAATGATATTTCAAGCATTTCCCAAATTCAAAATCCTGATTTTTCAAGTTACATTTTCAATTCCCAAGTTCTAATTCAGAGAAATCAATTTTTCCAAAGTTATTGGGGTTTTCTCAGAAATCGATTTTCATAAAACACTTGAATTCTTCAAAAATCAATTTTCACTTTCCTCAGAAACATTCTCTCACAAAGCTCACGATTTTCCAAATGACATCTTTTCCAAGAATTCGCCAAATATTTTCCAATATTCAAATCAAACATCATGTTTTCAAATATACATTTTCAGAAATTCATAGCACATGCCTGATTCTTTGTGCATTTAGGAAATAGAACATGATTTAGACAAGTTGAGCAAAGTTAAGCATACAATTGATCCTTGGTTCAATTACCCCTGGTAAAGGCGCCAGGAACGGTTGAACCTCGTACCGACAAGCGAGTCTCATTCTTCGGAATTATCCCGCATTTTAAAACGGATGTGAGTTATTTTCAAAAACTTTTTCAAAGGTCAGTTTGACTTGCAAAAGTAAAAATTTTGCGATGATAATACCGACCTACATCCAGTCCCCAAGCAAAACCAACTTGAGATTTCCACTATCAACCTTGTGTAACTACAAGATCACACAAACCAAATCCGGTCCGACTTTCAGTAACACACCTACTGAAAGCAAACAACTCCTTTAAACCAAGGAGTCCTTCCTTTTACAGAAAATTGAAATAAGTAACAACTTACAAAACAACCTATGAGCCCTTCTTTTGAATGCAAATGAGATGCAATTGGCTTTTGAGGTTGTTGAAATACTCTACTCACGAATTCACTATTTCTCAAAAGAATTTGAGTGAAAAACTGAAGTGAAAAATATCAGGTGAGTGAGAAACTAAATATGAGTGAAAAGCAAAGACTAATTGATTCAAATTGATTGAATTGTAGTGCTTTTGAGTATAAAATGCACTCATATTTATAGTTGAAAGTTTTCATACGTTGAGGGTATGAAACGGTGTCAAAATAGTCTATTTTGAACGATCAAAATGTTTGAAAAATGAAAAGACACGCCTTTTTAAAGTTTCAGGAAAAACGACAAAATTAGTCGACTAATTGTTAGTTATTAGTAGACTGACAGTTATCGTCGGTCGACTGATCTGTTAATCGAGCCGTTTGAAAATATGAACTTTTGAAACTTAGTCGACTAGAGATAAAATTAGTCGACTGATAATATCATCAGTAGGCTGAAAAACCTTTCAGTCGACTGCTGCTAAAATCTTCTAAAAAACATACATTCTGTCCGGTCGACTGATAAAAGCATTAGTCAACTGCTGCTAAATTTTACGGAAAACACATATTCTGTCCAGTCGACTGATAAAGTCATTAGTCGACTGCTGCTAAATTTTCCAGAAAACACATATTCTGTCCAGTCGACTGATAAAACCTTCGGTCGACTAATTTGACAAAAATGACTTTTTAGAAAATATGGCGCGAAAGGATTAGTCGATTGGTGAGTCTATTGGTCGACTAATAAGCACGAAAATTTAAAAAAGAGTTTTCTAAAAAAAATTTCATGAGGGGTTCTTTTAGAAAAGTTTTTCTAAAGACTTTTTAGGTAAAATGCAACCTAAATATACACTCTAAGTAAGGCTCTTACAAGAATCTAAGACTTTTAATGAATTTAACATTTGCACACTAGTCTTCAAAGATTTTTCATCGAATTCTTCAATGTTTGTCATCTTTCTTCATCGCCTTAGCTGAAATGCAGTTGATTTACTTGTTCATCATCAAAACCTTGTACTTGAAGTATCATGTATGGCTTCATTGTCATAACAGCTGCACTTGTCACCACCATCCACCTGTGCAATCTAGTATGTCGCCATCCACACAGTGACCTCCAGCTCCCAATACCATTTACCCAGCTGTCTACCTTCCCACTTTCCTGCCCTCACCCTGCGGTAACCTGCAACAACACATCCCATTACAGCAAGGCCACCCCTTGTTGCATGTTCATTCATTAACCTACATCTCCAGTACTTACCACCTTCTACTTCACTCCACTCCACAACACCTTCATTTCCCACTTTATTCAGTTGCTACACATCATAGCAAAAACTCTACCCGCTGCACCTGTTGTCAATAATATAAACCTTCATGTCTCCTAACCTCATTTCATCACACAACACCCTCATATATATTTCCATGTATATACACATACATTTTGACATAAACCTTCTCATATAGTTCTCATGTAGTATTCCTCATTTTCTCATATATTTTTCACATCTTACTTTATGTTAATCTTGTTTTGCTGGGATATATGGAAATGTTGATTCCCTCTCTTAGATTAGGACTTTATTATGTCAATTTCAAATTAATAATTGTAATAGCTAGATGATAATGAGAATTCTTTACTTTTCAGTATTAGAATAAAATGTATGAGCATGTAACTATCACAAATTACTTGTTTCGTCTCATTTTTGCCTTTTATTTCAAAAACTCACGAATGGTGAACACGAATGACACATGCACATTTCTAATAAGAGGTAGTTAACCCTAAGTAAACGATTTGCATTTATGGCCATAGTCAAAATGTGAACAATACTTAGGATTTTTATCTTTTATGGAATAACATTTGATCCACACTTGGATCTCTTTGAAAATCATCATGTCTTCTAAAAGTTTCTTCCTTTATCAGAGTTTGATCTGTAAATTAACTCAAAATATATATTCATGGCCATAGTCAGGATATATTGAGAGTTAATTTCATTACAAACCCTATAAAGGCACCAAAAATATATTTTATTATTTACCTGAATTTAAATATAGATTATTTTATAATACATCTGTGACCATAGTCATGAATGTATTATAATATTAATTTTATTTTAATTCTCCTAAAAAATGAAATATGCTTTTCAAATCCAAATTTCAAATTCTTTTCAAATCATGCATCATTTAAGATAGAATTGCATTTCTTTTTCGAGTTATCTTTAAAAATCCAAGTGATTTTGAGATAAATTTTCAAATGTTTTTCTCATTTCTCAAATCAATCTTCAATTCTTATTTATAAATTCAAATTCACCTTTTCATTCTCAATTCTATCTTATTTCAAAATTCAAACTTCAATATTCTAATTTCAAAGTTTAATTTAACTTTGGAATTTCAAGTTCATCTCCAAGTTCAAAATTCAATATTCCAAATCAAATTTCAAAAGTTCAAATCAACTTTGAAATTCCAAGTTCATTTCCAAATTCAAAATTTAGTTTCAAAATCAATTTGATGTTTCAAATTTCAAAGTTCAATTCAACTTTGAAATTCCAAATTCATTTCTCAGTTTAAGTTCAAAATCAAATCCAATTTCCAAGTTCAATTCAACTTTGAAATTCCAAATTCATTTCTCAGTTCAAGATTCAATTCCAAAATCAATTCAATATTCCAAATCAAATTTCAAAGTTCAAATCAAACTTTGAAATTCCAAGTTCATCTCCTGATTTCAAAATTCAAGTTTAAAATCAAGTTTTATTCTCTAATTCTCCATTTCAAATTCCAAATCTCCAAGTTCTATCTAAGTTTGAGCTTTGATTTTCAAACCAATTCATTTTTGAAATCCAAAACCAAAGTTTTGAGATCGATTCTGAATCTCAAAAAAATTGGTTTCCTCTAAATTCAAGGCAGATTTAAAGATCGATTCAGGATTCTCAAATCCAATTCCATCTTTAAAATTCAATCTTGATTTCCCAAATCCAATTCCAATTTCAAATTCTATTTTCAATTCCAGAATTCAATTCCATTTCTACATCCCATCTTGATTTTCAAACTCCAAATCCAATTCCCAAATCCATTTCCCATCTCTAGATCAGAACTCAATTTTGAAATCAAATTCAAAGTTCCAAATTGAATTTCCAATTCAATTTCCAAAATCCAAAGTATGAGTTCAAATATCAAAATTCAAAGGTCTAATCTCTATTTCAAAATCAGAAATCGATTTTGAACTCCAGAATCAGATTTCATTCAGACTCCAAGTCTGAAATCTCAAAATCAATATTTTCTCTCAATCAGACTCTAAACCCAATCTTTCTCCTTCAATTCTACTTATTTCCCAACATTTGATTATTCCAAGACTTAGAACTTCAAAGTCTCTTCTCTTAAAACTATTTCAAGTCTTAAGCTTAGACTCAAAGCTTAACTTTTCCAAATCGATTTCAGCTTTGTAAAAACAATTTCTTCGAAATATTTTCAAACTTATTTCATAATCACTTAGAAAAATCCCAAAGTTTATGAATTATTCTTCTCAAAAGCATACATCTTTGTATTTGCATTAAACAAGCATGATTCTTTGTACATTTTAGACTTAGAATAATTTCTTAGACATTATTTAGGCAAAGCAAAAGGCTTAAGTTTGATCCTTGGTTCAATTACCCCCGGTAAAGGCATTGGGAACGGTTGAACCTCGTACCGATGAACGAAACCCGTTGATCTATTTTTCCCATAAATTTTCAAAAAATGGAGGTGAGTAATTTCAAAATATTTTTAAAGGTCAAGTGAGACCTTGCAAAAGAGTTTCTCTCTTCTTTCTTTCTCTTCTCTCTTCTTTCTATCTTTTATCCCCTTCAAAAAAGGGAAAGAAGCTAGAAAGGAAAGAGAAGGAAGAGGAAAAGGAAAAGAGGAAAATTTTTGCAATGATCACACTCCCTAGAAGCTAGTGCACGTGCCATTCATTTAAACCATGGTAAATTCGAATATGCATGAATCATCATTCACCACACATTGACATTATTATAAAATTAAGCTACATGCATATGCAAACCCTAATCTAAGCAGGAATTTAAAATTTTATTCCAAATTTATATTTAATTTACATCACTAATTGAATTTAAATAAAGGGAAATAAAAAGAAATACAGTTTTGAATGTTCCTGCAAAACTAGAAAACTTGTTAGTGGAGATATGTTGGCTTTTCTGAATTTATCCTATAATATTTAAAAATTACTGGATTTATTCATATATAAGCCATTTTCCATGTTTCCTTGAGATAAATATAATGAAATATAATATAAAATTAAAGAAATAATAAAGATAAACAACTTTACAATTTGAAATTTGGGAAAAATGATAAAAATACCCCTGAAAACAAGACTATGGCCTTGAAATCAGCGTTTTCAGAAAATATTTTGGTAAAATTTTGGATTTACGGTTAAAAAAGATTCAAATCAATACCAAATTGGATATGTATCATCCTAACATAATTATAAACATAAAAAAATTCTAAAAAATATAAACATTTTACAAAAAAATTGAAATATCACAAAATCATAATTTTTGTCAATGTTTCACTCAAACCGAGACTCTGCAAGCATCCTATTTTTGCAATTTAATCAAACAAAGACTCAAAAAAATTCCAAAATAAATAGAAATTAACACATGCACTTCTGATAACCCTAAAATTAAACTAAAATAAAAAAAAATCTATTTTTGACATTACTTTAATACAAAAAGTGAATAAAACCCTAAAATATGCAATTTTGCATGTGGGCGCGTACCTGTCACAGTATCAGACCTGAATCAAGTATCAAGTCACTATAAAAATTCATAAAAATTTACAAAGAGATGCTAGACAAAAGAAGAGAGATTTTCCTTTTTACAGATTTGAAAAATCATCTCCGGTTAGGGAGATAATGTTACAGAAATATACGATCAATTATAACGAACATATAACGAGTTAAAATACATGCATCCGATTTCGGGTACAGAGCAATATAGAAAATCGCATTAAAAAATTATGAATTTTTATAAGTGAAAAGCAGACACACATATAAATATTTTCTTGTTTACAGATCATCGATTGAATCTTTGGTTAGGGAGATACGATAGACACAAGTCAACCTAGGGTTTAAACAAGGTATAACAAGCTCTGAGAAATCGATTCTACTTTATGATAGAGGAAAAATAGTAAACAGATGCATAAAAATATTAAAAATTTATAGTAAATACTAGACATCAATACAAAGCCACTGCAACTTACGGATCATCAATCAGATCAAGGATGACAGAAATATTGCTTCTACAGATTGCTCCTGAATCTCAATAGCTATTTCACGGTTTGAAAAATAAGGTTTGGTTTTCTATTTTTTTGACATAGTTTTTGAAACCAAAATAATATAATTTTTTGACAGAGACTCACTGATAAATTCATGAGCCATCCCTAAAAAAACCAAAATTTTCCAACGAAGATTTGCCCATAAAATAATATGATTTTCGAGTGCTCAGGGTTGAAATACATGGATATTCAATAAAACATCAAAAAACCTAATTTACACATGAAAAATAATGAAAAAAATAAGAAAATAACACAAAAAAATGGATTTGATGCTGGAATAAGTAAAATAAACATTAATACAGTGAAATAAGACAAAAAAAATCAGGGAAAACATGGTTGGAACTTGATTTAGCCTTTGAAAGAGGGATTTGACCCATTTAACTGGCCAATCTCATCTTTTATTTGGCAAAATCATATAAAATATTATTCTAAATGACTCTAATGGATTAAAAACATGAAATAAACCATGGAGCTGCATTACATAATGTTCTTGATTTCATTTTAGGGTTCTAGAAGCTGGATCATGCTTGAAATCCATAAACAAGGGGTGATAATGGTGAAATCCATGGTAAAAAGCATAAAAACTTTAATAAAACATGAAAGAAAGTATAAGATCTCACCTTGGATGGTTGTAGCTGCAAGGGAGGAAGGAGAGCTGGCTGGGAGGAGAGAGAAGCTCCAAGAAAAGAGAGAGATAGCCTATGGGGGTCGACCCCCTCTTTTAGCCTTATTTATAAGATTTTTTGAAAACTCTTAATTAGGCTTAATTAATGAAGTTTGAATTTTCAAAATTTATCTAAAATTCACTACTTATGGGGGGAATTTTTTTGGAAAGACCTAACCTATATAGGATTCTAACTAGCCTAATTAACTTAATTAAAACCCTAAAAAGGCCAAATGTGGCACCACCTAGGCGGGCCCACATTTGGTTTTTAAAACTTGAATTTAAAAGCTTTAAAAACTATTAAAAAGTGAAGATGAAGTTTTAAAATCACTTTTGACTCTTCTAACCTAGCTAGGACACTGACTAACCATAATCTAACCCTAACTCTTTCAAATGTGGCACCACCCAGAGTGGGCCTCACTTGATTTTTAAAAAAAAAAAATTGATTTTAAAACTTGAAAATGAGAGGTTTAAAATTAGAATGAGAATTGAAAGTTTTTAAAACCAAATAGAGTTCTGACTGGATTAGGAGTCTTTCAGATATGGTGCCAACTGGGTGGGCCCCACATCACAGTTTTGAAAAGGTTAAAATAAAGACTGAAAATGGTTTTAAAATGGAGTTAAAATCAACAAATGAAATTCAGAAGTTTTGAAAATAGAATCCTGAGCGGACTGAAACTCTGAACCAGAGTCCTGAACCAATTAAAACTCTGAGATTTAGGTTTTTGAAAGCTAAATGAAGAAGTTTTTAAAAGATTTTATCAAAACTGGCAAAAATAAGTCAGAAAATGCGGTCAGGGTTAAAGTCCTAACTCAATCGAAACTCTGAAATAGAGTCCTGAATCAACTGGAACTCTGCAAAATAGACTAATTTTTGAAAAATAAGTGAAGAAAATGAAAATGAAAGTAGAAACAAGATTCAGAATAGAGTCCTAATTGGATTAGGACTCTGAGATAGAGTCCTAATCGGACTAAAACTCTAGATTTTTGGCATTTTCTGAAAAATAGATGAAAGGATTTTTGAAAACTAGTGAAAATAGCCACAAGCAGTGAAATCAGAACAGAGTTCTGATCCAACTGGAACTCTGGGGACAGAGTCTTAATTCGACTAGAACTCTAGAATTTTGGCATTTTTGAAAGATAAATAAAGGAGTTTAAAAGGTTTTCTCAGAATCTGATAAAATGGGTTAAAAATGAAGTTAGGGTCAGAGTCCTAGTCCAACTGAAACTCTTGAAATAAAGTCCTAAGTTGTCTGAAACTCTAAAAAATTGGATTTTTTTTGAAAAACAGGTGAAAAGGTTTTAAAAACAAATAAAAATGGGAGTTAAAACAGAAATCAGATCAGAGTCCTGATCCGATCAGGACAGAGTCCTAATTCGACTAGAACTCTAGAAATTTTGATTTTTCTGAAAACAAACAAGAAGATTTTGAGAGTTTTTTGTAAAAACAATATGAAAATTGAAATCAGAATTAGAGTTCTGATCCAACTCTGGGATAGAGTCCTAATTCAACTAGAACTCTTAAAATTTAGGGTTTTCCTAGAAAATAAATGAAAGGGTTTTAGAAAATAGGTGAAAATAAGATAGAAATTAGAGTCAGGTTCAGAGTCCTAATTCGACTAGGACTCTATGGAAGAATCTTAATTTGACTGGAACTCTGAGATTTAGACTTCCTTTGAAAGATTTTTGTGAAAACAGGTAAAAATAAAGGTAAGAAATAGAGTCCTACTCTGACTGAAACTCTGAAAAAGAGTCCTAATCCAACTGAGACTCTAAATTTTTTATCTTTTTGAAAGCCAGATGAGAAAGTTTTTGAAAACAAGTGAAAACATGAATAAAGGATGGAATCGAGATAGAGTCCTGATTCGATTAGGACTCTGGGAAAGAGTCCTAATTTTGACTGAGACTCTAAGATTTTGGCCAAAATGAGAAGAATGGGAAAGGGATATGACTACATCTGGTTTAAAGTTAAAATGGAGTTTTGAAAAGATTTAAAAAGATGAAAAGACATAGTCCTGATCTAACTAGGACTCTAAAATTTTGAGAAATTTGATAAATGAAGAAATTCAGAAGGAACACCACCTAGCTGGGTCTTATCTGAGGATTGAAATCAGTTAAAATTTAAAACAAATCTAGATTGTTTTTCTGAAGAAAATAAGATCTTGAGGGTTAACAAATGGCAAAATATTGATTTAAAAACCCAGGTATTTGGAATTGATTTTTGGTAGGAAAGTTTTAAAATTGAATCTGGATTAAATATTTTGAAAAACCAGAGTGTTGGATCTCAAAAATGAGATAAAATGCAATGAAATGATATGAAATGATAAGAAATGATAAAAAATGATAGGAAATGACATAGAATGTCATGTGAAATGCAAACCCTGGATAAAGGATTTCAGGTATTGGACCCCGATTGACAATTATACCAATTAAAAAGTGATAAAATTGATAAAAATGAATAAAATGATTTAAGAAAAAGTTTTTTGTCCCTGCAGGGCCAAGACTGACACTGAAAACTGGGGTTTTAACTGGAATGAACTGAGTTCTAGGGTTTCAGAACTCAAATGAACTGACAAGACACTGGCTCAACTAAACTCCTAGACTGAACGATCGAGAAATGACATCATTTCTTAAAGAAATGATGAAAAATGATCACTGAAGTGAAGTGAGTTACGAACAAGAACTGGGTTTGAGCTGAAATAAAGATTAGTAATACTAAGATGAACTAAAACTGAAGCTCAAACACTAGCTCAACTGACTGGACTTAGCTCAATTTTAGCTGAAATGAGCTAAAATGGGCTAAAATGGATTTCTAGACTATGGGAAATGGATTTGAACTGGAACAATGCTACTTGAACTCCTGGTGAGCTCATGTTAGACTCAAGGGAATAGGATCGACTGAATTTGACTAACCCAGGAACAATTGACTGAGATTCAGGTTAGAAATAAGCTCATTTCTCAAGAAATGAACCTATTTTTGCAGGAATGGTCAGAAATGAACATGATCTGCTCATCGTGAGCTCAGGTGAGCTAGAAATGACTGACATTCTAACTGTTCTAAGCTTAAAAATGAGCTTGGTTGACTCTGACTGACAAGGTTCTAAGGTGACCTAGGGGCAAAATGGGAATTTTACTAACAGAATGGGGGGTGAAATGACACCTAAAAGGGACAGATCTAGGGTTAGACTCCTACACTGACCTACAGGCTTGACATCTATGGCAGGGGGGTGTCAGGAAATGAACAAGGAAAATTTAGGGTGTTTATACAATGGTGTGTTACTTTTGTAGGCTCTGCTTTGGTCACTAGGGTGGACAAGTCCCCGACCACGGTGGCTTAGGGGATGAGGACTTCCTTTTGTTGTGGAGGTCCAGCTATGTACGCTAGTGGTAGTGCACTACGACTCTTTTTCAAGACAAGAAACTCCTTAACGAAGGCTTTCTGTACCTTGGTACTAGTGTGATCATCGCAAATTTTTTCCTCTCTTGGTATTTGTCTCTCTTCCTTCTCTTTTTCCTTTATAACATCTATTTCTTCCTTTTTGAAGGAAGAAAATAAAAGACAGAAAAGAAGAGAGAAGAGAAAAGAAAAGAAAAGAAAGGAGAAGCGAGAGGAACTCTTCTGCGAAGGTCTCACTTGACCTTAAATTTTGAAAGTATTTAGAAAATTTATTCGCCTCCATTTTGAAATATTTGTTGGAAAATTGGGAGATGGGATTCGCTCGTCGGTACGAGGTTCGACCGTTCCTGGCGCATTTACCAGAGGTAATCAAACCAAGGATCGAATTTATGCCTCTTTGCTTTGCTAAAAGATTATCTAAGAATTTATTCTAAGTCTACATGCACAAAGAATCATGCTTGTGCAATGCAAGGATGTATGCTCTTTTGAAAAGTGATTTGGAAATCTCCAAATGTTTCTGAGATGAATTTGATAATAGAGTGAAGAAATGGTTTCTGAATGGTTGAATCTAACTTAGAACTTGAGATAGATCAGGAAAGATATTTTGAAGTTCTAAGTCTTTAAAAATAATCAGAGTTTGGGAGAATGAATCTAGACTTTGAAAAGAATGATTTGAGTTTTTTTGAGATAAAAAGGAAAAGAAAGGAAGTTTCAAAGTCAGAAATTGACTTTGAATTTGAATTGTGAACATGGATTTAGGAGAGAAAATGAAATTTAAAATGAAATTGAATTCTGGATTTGGAGTTTGAAATCAGGATGGAATTTTGGATTTAAGAAATTAAAATGGAATTTAAAAATAGAAGTGAATTTAAGAAGTCTGGATGGGATCTGAAAATGGAATCAGATTTGAAATCCAGAAGTCAAGATAGAATTTGAATCCAAAGTCTGAATCCCAAAATTGAATTGGATCCGAAGTCTGGGATCCAAAAATGAAGTTGAATTCCGAATCTTAAATGGAATTGGATTCGAAATCTAAGATCCTAAATGAAATTTGAATATGAAATCTGAGATCCAAGATGGAATTGGATTTTGGGTCCTAAAATGGAATTTGGATTTGAAGTCTAAGATCCAAGATGGAGTTGGATTCTGGATCCTAAATGAAATTGGATCCAAGATCTGGAATCTAAGATGAAATTGAATTCTGGTTCCTAAATAGAATTGGATCCAAGATCTGAAATCCAAAATGGAATTGAATTCTGGATCCTAAACGGAATTTGGATCTGAAGTCTGAGACCCAAAAGTAGAGATTGCATCTGAAAATTTGGATCCAAGTTGGGATTGGGTTCTTAACTTTAGATTTGGATTTTGAAAGTCCAAATGGGACTTTTGAAGATGGGTCTGGGTTTTAAAAACCCAGATTGAATTTTAAAATTTAGGAAGAGTCAAATTTTGAGATTCAGAATCAATCTCAAACTTTGATTTTGAATTTGAAGATAAGAAAATAAACTTGATTTTGAATTTGAAATCAGAAGATGAATCAGAAACTTCAAAGTTTAAATTAAACTTTGAAGTTTTGAATTTTGAATTGGAAATTGAAGTTTTGAATACAAAATGGATTTGAAATTTCAAAGTCAATTTGGACTTTAAAATCGAATTTTGAATTTTGAAAATGAGATAGAATTTGAATTTGAACCTATAAATTAGGATTGATTTGATGAAGATACTCAAAACCACTTGGATTTTTTAAAAAAGAAATTTGAAAATATGATGCAATTCTATCCTAAATGATGAATGAATTTAAAGATTTTGAAATTGGATTGGAAAGTCATATTTCAATCTTTAAATGAATTGAAATAAGATTGAAAATATAATACATCCCTGACCATGGTTATTGAATGTATTATATAATAATCATATTTAAATTCAGATGAAGAATAAAACATATTTTGGTGCTTTATAGAGTTTAAAATGAAACTAATCTCTCAAAATATCCTCACTATGACCATTGATATATATTTTGAGTTAATTTTAATTTAAACCCTGATAAAAGAAGAAAATATTTAGAAATATGATGATTTTTGAAAAGCGATCCGGTGTGGATCCAGTGTTATTCCATAAAAGATGAAAAACCTAAGTTTTGTTTACATCCTAACTATAGCCATTGATGTAAATCATCAACTTAGGATTTAATCACCTTTTATTGCCATTCGTGTTCCCATTTATGAATTTTTGAGAAATAAGGGGAAAATGATATGAAACAGATAATTTATATGCTCATACATTTTAATCTATGCTTGAAAAGATAAGATTCTCATTAATATTTGATTATTACAACCGTGGAATTGAATTTGAAATCCAAATCTAAGAAGGAAATAAACATTTCTAGAGATTCCTACAAAAAAGAAGAATTAATACCAAGCCAAGATAAAAGGAAATAGAAGAAATTAGGCTGTGAATGCGAATATAGATGGTTATGCTAATTCTAACTGAAAAAGTGACTGTTAGTCACAACTGCAACTCAGAGCACTTACTTGGGATGGGTGAAATGTGGATGGAGACGCAAGTGAGAGTTGTTGTGAAATGCATTGAATACGCAACAGTGTGTAAGGCTGGGAATGACTGGTAGTGCTGTTGTAGGAAAATACAGCAAAAGACAGGTGAGTGCTGTGTAAATTGTGGTATGTGTTTGTAAGTGCCTTGTAGATGGAAGGTAGGCTGCTATGCAACAGGGAAATAACAGTGAGAATGTAAGTGGTAGATACTATGTGTGGGCAATCTAGTGAAAGCTTATGATGCAGATGATGGTGGCGACCTAAGGGGCAGGGTGTATTGGAGATGTGGAAGGGTACTAGTGCATTGTAGTTGTAATGGTACTGCTACAGGTATAATGCTGGGAGTGTTGGAGATTGCTATGCTTGACAACAGCTCCAGCTACCATTTCACTTTCATATACGCAGGAGTCAGTGGTTGAGGCAGCAGGGGCTGCAATGTGGTGAAGATCTGTAGAATATAGCGCCATCCTTGACTCTGACGAATCACCCTTTTGTGCCAACAAATAGGGGTAACTGTATTTTGAGATAGTCCAGCAGAAACATTCTGTGACTATTTGTGGTTTTGGGTTACTAAGTTGTGTTGGTACTTGAAGTTGCTGAAAGGACATTGCCATGGACCTGCTGACATAATGGCTTTACTGCAGAAGTTCGAGGTGGTAAAATAGCTGGAAGATATGTAAGTGCAAGGGGCGTGAATGGCAGGTGAAGGTTTATGGTGTGATGAAGATAATGATGTTGTAGCAATGGGTGCTATAATAGTATGATAGAAGCAAATGTGTTGGAGTTGTAATGGTGGATATGTGCGTGGGAAAATATAATGAATAAAGTTGAATATGAGTATGCACAGGTGAGGTTGCTATGTGGATGAGCAGGGAAGGTGCTTTAGCTGGAGGAAACATAATGTTGCTGGTGGAGTATAGCAACAGGTGCACATATACAAAAAATGGATTGAAGACAGGTAGGTTATGAAAAAGTTCGCAGAGGATAGACTGCGGAAGATGAGAGCCCCTGTATGCATATGTATTAAAATGGAACATGTATATATAAAAAAAAAAGTAAGTGCACACCTTTATGCTATAATGAAAAGTCACGTACCTGTGTTACAGCTGATCCTAATCTTTTAATGGTACACTTGAAATTTCCTAAGGATGACTAAATTCAGTTATTGCAGATATTAACAGAATGCAACAAAATATATATAGCCTTTTGAATGCCATTAAGACAAAAGACACATGCACACTACAATGCTAATTGATTATGTCGTGCCGACCTTACTGAGAGATGAAAGTCTCTTTTCTCAATGGAGACAACTCATCAGCAACCCAGCTCCTTCATGATATTTTCCTTAGCTTTTCTGTATCTTGATTATTGAGGAATCAAAATCCTATTCAAGGGACTTATGTGTAAAGGCCCAAATTCCCGAAAGTCGTTTGAGTTTGCCATCACCTTCAGAACTTTCCTCAGTTTTCCGCATGAAAGAACATATGAATATTTATTCTACTCAAGACAAGATCTCCAGGACCCCTCTGATAAAATGAATATATCAGAATTTAAAAAAAAACATAGAGAATGACATGACCGTTCACAGTGAGAGCTTCTCCTAATGAATCAAATCTATTATCCAAATTGGTTCTTACAGCAAACCAGATCATCATATGGACTTTGCTATTCAAATTTGTCTTTATAATAAATTCAATCTGCTATTACATCAGATCAAATGGACTCTTACCTTTGCCCTTTCAGCGAATCGGATCTACCATTTCAGCAGAGCAAATCAGCTTTGCTATTACAGCAGATCAGAAGTTCATTTCACTTTGTTGAAGACATGAGTTTATTGAATCAGGGCACCGTGATTCATTTATCATCAAAACATGGGCGAAGATGCTGAATATGAATCCTCTATAACACACCCATTGATGCACACGATAGAGGGGATAACTACAATAAGCTTGCAAGATATAAAAAAAAATGAAAATGCTATGCAAATCACGGGATGCTGATTAAGAAATAACAATGAAATGATGTGACTAAGATCGAATTACATGAAACGGATTTGCAAACATGATGTGACTAAGATCGAATTACATGAAACGGAAGATGGATTCAAACATTATAATGAAAGAAAACAGAGGGCAGATCATAATCCAAACGAAATCCAAAGGAACACTGAGTCTAAAATAAAAATAAATAAATAAATAAATAAATAAATTGTCAAAAATTAAAGAAATTCAAAATAAATTACGAAGACGGAGAGAAAGTGTCGGAATGTGAGCATTCCAGTAATATTGCACACATGCAGATCAAAATTGCCATAAGCAAATCGATACTGCAAGAGGTGCATTAATGGAATAGGAATCGATAAAATGGAATTTAAAACAGGGAGGAGAAGCGATAAATTCTTACCGGATCACTAGAGTGAAGAGGAGCGAGGCGAGAAACACTTCTTCTGAATGTTGTTGCTACAGAATGGAGCTTCGTGGTTGGGCTTCCTCTTGAGAAGGAGGAGGCGAAGACTTCTTCAGTGGCCTTGAGGGGAATAACTCAGAGGAAAGAGGGGAGATGAATGTTGCTCAGAGACGATGGATGCTCCAGAAGAAAAAATCGATGATGAGAAGAGGCTTGGGTGCCTCTTTTTAAAGAGGGAAAGGAAGGCTCCCGAAGGGGGGTTCGTTGAGGATGAACGGAGGGAGAAGGGTGGAGAGCAATCCTGCGAACAGGAGCTCGATGGAGGCTTCTAAAGAGGGAATGCGCGGGAGAGAGGCTGTTTGCACCTTTCCAATTTTTCAAAAAGAAGGCCCCTTTAAAATAATTTTTCAAAAAGTGGTTTTAAAAGCATTTTTTTAGAAAAAACCAATTTTAAAAAGGTTTAAAACCACTCGTTCCTCGCATAGTTTTTCCAATTTTTTTTTGTTTTTGTGTTGTTCTTCCATATTTTTGTATTTTTAGAATAAAACCCTAAAATTTACGAGAAAACAAAGATTTAAAACTAATTTTTTTTATTTTTGAGAAATATTTACAAAAGAGGGATTTTCTAAGAATTCGAGGCTATTCTTTTGAAAAATTCTTCAGAAAGCAAATTTATATTCGAGTTTTGAGGAAATATTCGAGGTTTAAAAACCTTGAATTGAGAAATACAGAGCTGTGGATCCAACAAAATACCGGATGGACTATCTGAGCTTTTCAGAAATTATTTTTGGTATTTTGAAATTTTAATTTGAAAATTTGGATAACAAGGCTCAGAATTGGGTTTTGACACTGGGTTCGGATTCGAAAAATTGAGTTGGATATGTCAACATGGAATTTAATCCAGAAAATCTGAAGAATAATTGAAATTTAGTTTTGAAATTGCTTTGATTTTCTCAGAAGACAGGGTCAGGGGCAAAAGGACATTTTTACAAAACTTTGAAAATTTGGGGTGTTCACAACTAGCAACCTGTTTTCTTATAGGGTTTAAAATAAAATATTAAATCACTCATGAATGCACACCCCCATATCGATCAACAAGCCTATAGCAACCCAAGACAGTGGTCCCCTCATGAAGATAATAATGAAAGTTAGAACTAAGAAAATTTATAATGTGCATGTTATAAAGCAACAAATGAACCTAAATAAAAGGAAAAAAAAATTTACATGCATGCATTTAGGTTGTGTTCAATTGTTTGTTTGACCTCTCAAGCTAGAGGTCTTGTTGAGTCAAATCCTACCGAGTTAGGATTTGAGTCGTTGTTAGCCATGGACTTAGTTGGAGTCCAGTTTAGCTTGGTAACCTACCTATGTTCGCTATTGCGTAGTGGGTGGTCGTGTTACTTACTGAGGCTTGTGGTTTGTCTCACCCCTACTCATTATTTTTCCAAAAAAACATGAGTAGGCAGGCTTGGCGGCAACAGATGTGCATAACTGGAATATCTTTGGAGCCGAATCATAGACCCTTCTTTTCCTGAGAGTGCTCTGTATTTTGAGATTTTATCAGAAATATAATTGAATATAATTTTATAAAACTCACTGTTGGTTCACCTCCTAAAATTTGTAATCAATGATGAATACATAAATGGAATGAAACTTTTATAAAAATGTTTGTTATTCCTTAGTGCTAGAAAACATAAGCATGGGGGTATTTGATCATGCATATATTTTAGAGATATTTCATATAAAAATATGCATGATTTCATGAGAAAATGTTCTAAAAACCTAATTTTACACTAGTTTATTGTAAAGGAGCTAAAATGATTTAAAAATAGAAAATGCATG
This sequence comes from Nuphar pumila, assembly GCF_984573655.1. Taxonomy (NCBI): domain Eukaryota; kingdom Viridiplantae; phylum Streptophyta; class Magnoliopsida; order Nymphaeales; family Nymphaeaceae; genus Nuphar; species Nuphar pumila. The sequence goes on along the minus strand of NC_143264.1, from coordinate 41,237,091 downwards.
AAAATAACTCTATTTTACATTTTAATGCATATTTTAGTTGTTGGTTTAATTTTAGTAGTTTAGTTTTTTAAAAAATAACAAAAATTAGAGTTAGTTTTTTTTATATAAGTAGAAATGAGGTTTTTAGTAAATAAATTTTTGTTAAGTTAGCTTTTAGATTGTTTTTTAAAATTAAACCATCCGATGGTTTTAAATAAACGAAAGGGGGAAGAACCCAAGCCGTCTCCCCATTTTTGCCAAAACCTTCCTCTTCCACCTCTTTTCCCTCTCCTCCACCGGATTTCTCTTTTCCCTTCTTTTCCCTCTCTTTTTCCCCTCTTTTCCCTGTCTTCCTCTTCTTCCTCAATCCGGTGGAGAGACACTCAGTCTGGTGGCGGCGTGAGTGGTGGAGGCCGCCTTCTCTTCAAATCCCTCTGATTTCAGTTACTGTAAGTTCATCTCAATCGTTCTTCACCTTCATCTTCTTCTTCTCATTCTTTCCAATCGTTCTTGTTCCTGTTTCAAAAAAATAAAAAACACATTAGAGTAAATTCTGTAGATATTTCATATGTTTTTTATTGTCATTCCATCGTATCGATTTTTCTATTTGAATTTAGTATCGGATTCCTGTTTTCAACAAGTTTTAGATTCGAGATTAGCTTTATAAGTATGATCGTGCATTATTTTTTTTCATTCTGTGAATTTCTGCATCTGCATCAGTCGAATGTTCCTTTGTTTTTACGATTTTTTGTATTGATCTTCGTTTGTTGTTCTGTTCATTCATCATTTTTTTTCTTTCTTATGTGCTTCTTCTTTTTCTGTAGTTTTTCTGTTAATTCATTTCATTCTATGTTTTGTGTGCATTTTAGTAGTTTCCGTGAATTGAATATCATGAATTGTTCTTCTTTCCTTATGTTTTCAATTCTGCAATTTCCTGTTTGTTTTAAAAATCATTTTTACTGTTTGCTTCACCTTCCGATTTCTGCTTTCCTCATGTTTTCAATTCTGTAATTTCCTATTTCTTTAATTCTTGAATTTTTTGTTTGTTTTACTGTTTTACATTCGGTAATCTCCTGTTTTCATTTCATCACAATTTTCGATTTCTTCATTATCTGATTTCTTGTTCTCTGCATTCATTAAAATCATCTTCTGCTTCATTTAATTTTCTCTGTATTTTTTTCTGTTATTCATTTTTTACATCTCCTGTTGCTTTCATTTCAGTGTGATTTCTTGTTTTGTTGTTTTCTTTTTCTTTTTCTTTTTCTTTTTCTTTTTTTTATGTCCTGCTAATTGCATTTGCACTCGTTCATTCTAAATTTTTTGCATATGTTTTGATCTCGCATTTCATTCATTATGTTTTAATTTCTTGTTTTTAATTTCCTATTTTCGTCGTTCAGTAACTTTTCATGTTTCTTCATTTAGTAGGTTTCTTGTTTTTTTAGTTGTTGATTTCCTGTATACTCATTCATTGCAATTCCTGTTTTTTTTAATCCTTGATTTGTTGTTTTTCATTTAATTACCTGTTTTCCATTAAATCACATCTCAGATTTTCCTTTTTTTTTAAGCAAGTCATTTCCTGTGTTAACTAGGTGTTAGTTGTTAAGTGAATTTACTCAGTTGCTCAGTTAAATAACTAGTGAGTTGTTAGTTTATCAATTTGTTAATGATTAGTATTATCATTAGTCATTAGTTTAATATAGTTAAAATTGTCATGTAGATTTCTTTCCTTATCTTACATTTTTAGCATTAGTTAGTTGATTAGTTTAGTCATTGGTAGTGATTAGTTAAGTAAGTCATTAATCATTTGTTAAGTGATTAGCTAGCATTTTTCTTTCATGTCATTGAACTTGTCATATTTCTTTCAAGTTTTCTAGCATTTAATTAGTATTTTTTTTAGTATACGTGTTATTTCTTCTCTCTCGTGTACTGCTTGTGTTTGTTTGATTTGTGTAGGATAGCACAGGAGTGGAGCTGAAGCGCATACGTAACACGGAAGCACATGAATAGAAGATTTTTGCTTTTATTTTAGAATTAGGAATTTAATTATGCGTTTGTAAATAATGTCTTGTACGCCCTCTGTGTAGGGTATTCATTCATTGTAATAGTTAGTTGTTTGGTTTTCTAGCACATTTTATATTTTACATTTTGGCAATAAAGAATAATTTAGATTTGTGTGCTTGAATACAAAATATTCCTATTCCCTGAGTTCGACCCGGTCTCATCCACTAATGAGAACCGGTTTTTATTATTTGATGTCTGGTTTTCACATGTTCTTCATTTAAAAATCTTTTCAAAACTACAATAGGTTTCAAATAGACATCACAAGCTCAAGTCTCCAAGACTTGGCATATCTGTATCCCACGAACCCAAGCGTGAGCTCCTCGAGTTTATCTTAGTCGTGCAGATACAATATGGGTGTTTGCCCTATCGGTACAGTAGTATACCAATCATGACACATTTCTCAAGGTTATGCAGGACTTGACAGAACAACGTTCATTCACTCATACATTCATACATCACTGAACCTATAACTAATGCATTGTTTCAATATTAGTGATTCACCCCTGGTATGCGGGAGAAGTTTTGTCCAGACATCAACGTGATATTCTGGGGTTGATTATTTTATGTATTTTAGATACCCCAAAGGCATGTTGACCTTGTCCATGGTAGGGCGGTAGAACTCATATCGGGATAACCCTACCAGGCCGGTTCGGATGGATCCTTCACTAGAGTGGTTGGGTTCAATCCTTAGATATTTAAGGATAACCATGACCTCCATACCCCCTGAGTGATGGGAGGCCCCTTGAACTCTATCAGATTCATAATCAAATACATGTCACTCACGGCTGTATCATCACCATCTACCACATAAACAATAGTCCTGAAGGGGTCCGTCGGTCTAACCGTTACTTGTCAGATATTCATGTCATTTGAGCAAGCCAGTGCATCCCGCACTGAGGAAATATGTACCGGATCTCATTCAGTATTCCCCAGTGCGGTCAACAACCGCGGGTCTGCGACCTTAAGTCTTATTCATATACATGCTTGACTCTGTTCTCAATATCTACGACCATCACGATCACCTCACCTCTTTCGGGTGGACAACATACTCCGACTCTCCGACCCTTACAAGTCTAGTTGTGTAACAGTATCTAAATGAGCATGCATATGACATGATCTTAACAGATCGACTGCTGTGAACACCCCAAATTTTTCAAAATGATTGTAAATATTCCCTTTTTGCCCCTGACCCTCATTTTCTGACAAAATTGAGTCATTTTAAAACAAAACTCCAATTTATTCCTCGAATTTTCAGGAATCAAATCAATCTTCTTATATCTGACTCAATTTTGATTCAGATCCAGTTAAAATCAAAATTTGAGCCTCGCCATCCAAATTTTGATCAAAATTTATAAAAATTCAAAAATAAATTTCTGAAAGGCTCAGACAGTCCATCCAACATTTGTTTGGATCCATTGCCCTATATTCCTCGATTTGAGACCCAAAACTCGAATACTTTCTCAAAACCTTGGATCCGAACCCATTTTCTGAAGAATTTTTCAAAGAATAGCCTTGAATTCCCAGAAAACCCTTCTTTTGTAAATATTTCTCAAAAATTACAAAATGGTTCTTAAATCCCTTATTTTCCCTTAGTTTCATAGTTTTTATTTCAAAAATGCAAAAATTATAGAAAATATAAAGAAAAGGAACAAAAAATTCAAAATGGAAAAATAAAATACCAAAAAAATGAGTTTTAGAAGCCCCTTTTGAAAATTTCTTTTGTTTTGTTTAAACCATCTTTTTAAGAAAATCCTAAAAGGAACCGCTTTTTGAAAAATCCTAAACTATTTGGACTTGATCTAAAAATGCCTAACGGACTTCTGTTGAGAAAAGAGGAGTCGCGGAGTCTCCAATTCACAAAGGACCCTTTATCCACCTTCGCCCTTCGATGGCCCCGCTGGAAGCGTTCATCACCAACTTCCTTCAGACCCTTCCTCCCCTCTCTATAAAAAGGGGCGCAAGGGGAAGGGAGGGGGCATCGACTAAGCATCTATTCACACTGATCCCCTTCTTCTTCTTCTCCATACCCTCCTTATCCTCTCCCTTTTTCTGATTCTTCACACGTCGAAGCAGAGAAAGAGTTTTCCCCTATAGTAGTATACAAGAACTCTTCAGAAATCAACGAAGAAACCAGTCCGCGGGAGTCCATTTAGTTTCGACTAAACTGGTGAGAGGCTCTCCCTCTCTTTATGCTTCCCATTTTAAGTGGCTAAAACAATTGTTTAGAATTATTGTTCGATCTATTTTTTTTATTATTATTATTGATAATGAACGTTTGTTTATTTGCATTTTCATTTCCTTTGTTACTTTTTTATTTATTTATTTCTTCTTGTTTCGATGCTTCGCTCTTTCTGTTTCATCAAAATTTAATTTAACTTATGACACCTGGTATCGGGTGATTGATGTCGAGTTTGCAAACTTGCTAGTTTCAGGCCTATGTCATCACCTAATTCCATCAGATTCCCAATTCATCAAGAGACGATCCTCCAGTCCATCATAACAACATTTTTGTCGAAATCGATGGGAGGATTATAAATCAATACTTGTTGGTGATCGTGGAACCCCTTTTGCTGCAATTAATTTCATCGCAATTTTTTCTTTGTGGCACTTGATTTTACAATGGAATTGTAGTTCATATGGGTTTCACTGTAAAGTCTCAAGCTATATATACTATAGAGATTGCTCAATGGTTGATCGTGAAGCCAGGTTAATGGCTATCACGACACATACCTCCCTTTTGGAGTTGTACATCCCCATCACTGAACTCTATTCAATCTTACAAAACCTATAAAAATTATGATGCTTTTGTCGCCTCAAACCTTTGTTTTGCATACTTCTGCTCGTTAAAATCCAATCTTACCAGCTTCGTTTCTGGAAACATCAAGGTATGCCACTTTACCTTTATTAAACTTGTCTACTAATGTTGGCCCTTTGGGCATTTGGGCCTTTCTCCCACTGAAGTAACCTTCTGAGAATCATGATCTCCATATGGTGAATATTTGCTCTGATATGGTTTATAGTTCTTTATGGTATCTGCACATTTTTTTTTCCATCATTCGTCGTTCCTCTCTCTGCATCAATAACGTCTGCTGAATTCTTACTTAACACTGCCTTATCCATCATCGTTCATTCTTTCTGTTTAGCATCAAGTTTTATTTCATTTATGCTTCATTCTATACATCCTCAGATAGCATCGCTCTGATTGTTGGTGACAGGGTGTGGATTTTTTTTCTTTTTTCTTTTTTTGGGTTTTTGTTTTGGTTTTCTTCTTTCTTTCTTTCCCTCTTTTTTGCATTGGATTTCATTTCTCATGATTCTGAGTATATGTGGTTTGGCTTGGGCATAAACGCTGCATTGTTCTCTGCTGGTATAGTTCCTCTTAATCTTGTGATACCATATGACTTTCCTGGTCGATAAGCACAAGCGTAAGTCATTTCTTATCAGCTACTGGGGGGGGCAGAGCTACATAATTAGGGTATTTCTGGGAAGGTAGCATCCCCCAGATTTGAGAATGAGAACAAGCGTGCTCAAAGATATGTTTATTTCAACTAGTGCGATCTTTTACTGCTATATCTGATGTCAAGGTTATTCAAAGTGTCGTTTCTTCAGAACCTTCCAACCTCAAGGAGTTTCCCTAAGAATACAGACCTTCAGAATAGTGCTCCCAAGCTGACACAATGTTTTAGTATGCCAAAGAGTAGAGTTGTTTGGTAACAACACCTGCAAAAAGGTAATCGAAGGTTCTTTTACTTTTTTTTTTATTATTTTGGCCAATATGAAATCCATTATTAATGCCTTATCATTATTGTCTTGATCAAATACTTAAATTAATGGGTAGTGTATAACTTGCTTGAGAAGTTGGTTTGCCAAAAATCAAAGTTTGTTACACTGTTTAAGCTTAATTTGTTGGCTGAGGAATTGTTTGGTTAACCTGTGCTGGAAGTAGTTTAATCTTGTGAGGGAATTACTAGCTAGCGATCATATTAGGTTTTCTGGTCAATGAGCTTGACTCCATGGGTGGATTTTGCCAAAACTCACCCACTAATGTCGTTGGAGTCCATTTGCCAATATCACGGTAAGCCAATTTTATGGCAGCTGAAAGCAAATTACAGCATTACTGGATGCGGTAGATCAGGCCACCTTGCAATCTTCATCACAAGCAACTGGTGAATTGACATCTAAAATAACTGGCGTGACTCCACCATATGTATCAAGAGCTACCAGCCAATCAGCAGCAAAGTAGAAGATAACCAACCAACAAGAACTTGCAGAGCACTGAGAATCTCTCTCGTATTAACGTCTCTCACCCCGTCTTAGTGAATGGACCTGGCCAGGCTAAAGCCACCCCTGTATGTAAAGCACGTCATGTGTCATGGTCCTGATCTGAGAATGTCTGCCTGTATCGTATCAGCAAAGCTAAGAAGTGATAACTTAAATGATGTGTGCATTAATTTGGCATCGCATGCATCATCTAATTAACAAAACGTAACTAAAGATAAGAAAATATGCATGCATTGAAAGAGCTTCTGCATATGGTAAGTCATGCATTTTAATGGTTCATGCATTTTGTATTTTGAATGTATGAATTTATGTTTTTCTGTTAAATATGAAAATTCTAAACATGCATGATTTGTTGTATGATTGTTTAAGTTAAATTAAATGTTAAATCATAAAATTTCTATTGAAATCCTTGTCTTGTTATTCTGTCTTACAAGTTTAGCATAATTACTCTACTGAGACATGTTGTCTAACCCTATATGGTTTAAAAAAATTTAGATAATGAGTAGGTACTTACGTGCGAAGGCGGAAGGTTGCGACGGGGACTGAGCATACCTTTCCTCTGCTTCATGAATTCTGAACTCTCATTTTACTTTAATTCAATTCAATGACAAATGTGATAAATTTTGGATATTATAGAACTTGATTTTATTTCATGCATGGTTAATTAGTTATTAAAGTTTAAATTCCATAATTATATGGTTACAAGCATTCATCTGAAGTAGCACGCCAAGTTTTATGCCCAATGTGTTTTTCCGCTGTTAACTGCTAAAAGATTTAAATGTATTTCAAAAAAAAAAATCCACCAATTTCGGGTTATAAAAATTGGGGTGTTACAAACATGGTATCAGAGCATAAGAAAAGTATGGCTCAAAGCTCGTCCAACCGACCACCATCATTGTAAGTATGCTTCCATTTTATTTGTTTTGATGACTTATGAAAATTGTATGTCTGTAATTATTTCTGTTGATATATGCGACAAGAATCAGAACATAGATCTAATAGGGTCACATGAATGAGAATTTTTAGATTTATGTCCAACTTATAAGTAATCTGAATCCATGTGTGTGTTTGTAGATGGCCGGAAAACAACCCCCAAGTTGGACTGCTCAGAGGGACTTCATTTTTGAAGCCCTCGCGAATCCGACGGCCTATTGTCAGAACCAGGCCGGCAACGGGAGTAATGGCAATGGTGCAGGCCATCAGCATGATGGTCACATATCGACACCAGTTGTCGCAACCAATAGAGCATCATACAAGCGCTTCATGGAGTTGAGCCCTCCTGCTTTCACTGGTAAGGAAGATCCGGATGCAGCGGAGGAATGGGTTCTCGCCATAAGCGAGATTTTCGAGATTCTCGAGGTTCCCGCTGAGAGGCAGGTTTCTTTTACCACTTATCGGCTTCAAGGGGATGCCAAAAGCTAGTGGGAGACGACACGCGAGGTACGCTACACGCCTGAAGAGCAACGCGCCCTCACATGAGAGGAGTTTACAGTGGTATTCATGGACACCTACTTTCCCCAGTACGCGCGCGATCGTAAGAAACAAGAATTTTTAGATCTTTGACAGGGGTCCATGAAGGTGGCAGAGTACACTACACATTTCTGACATTTAGAGAAGTATTGCCCGCATACTTATACCACTGACGAGGCGCAGGCTAAGAAGTATGTGCAGGGTTTACGTGATGGCCTCAGGACGAGAGTGCTGACCAGCCATCCTCAAAACCTCAACCAGACCATCGAGATGGCCACAATACTTCAAGTGGGGAAAACTAGAACCAACTTTTTGGTTTTTTTCTAAAAACAATCTTGATAGATCGTAACGATGTTTTTGTGATGTAGGATGACTGGGAGTCTTCTAAGAAGACTCAGCCTAGCTGTTTCGACAAGTCGAAGGGCAATGGGAATAAGGCTCCTCGACCAGCAGCGGAGAGTAGTAAGACGCCACCCGCAAAGAAGGCCAAGGGACAACAGGGCGACACACCAGCACTGCAGTCTTATGCAGTATGTTAGCACTGCAACAAGAGGCACCCTGGAGTCTGCTATAGAGTCTCGGGTGCATGTCTGATATGTGAAAAATAGGGTCACTTCATCAAAGACTGCCCTATGAGGCCAACTCAAGAGGGAGTTGCCCCTGTTCCTAGAGGACCACAGCAGCAGCGTCCCCAGCAGTCCCAGCCGCAAGGTCAGAAGAAAGCTACTGGACGCGTGTATGCGACTTCTATAGAGGAGTTGCAAGAAGATGCCAACGTCATTGAAGGTACAATCCCTATTGCAAAGTTTGATGCTAAAGTTCTTTTTGACACTGGTGCTACGCATTCCTTCGTATCCGTACATTTTGCGAATTTGATTGGTGTCATGCCGACTTCTTTGGGATATACTCTGGAAGTTATCACACCTTCGAGTGGTAGCTCTATCGCTCGTACCTATCTATCTAGAGTAGAGGTTATGATTGCAGGGCAGAACCTCCCTGCCAATCTTATCCAGTTGAATATGGTCGGTTATGATGTAATTCTTGGCATAGATTGGATGTATGAGCATTACGCTTGTATGCTTTGTCGTGAGCGACACATTCAATTTGCTCGCCCTGATCAGCCTGTACTCGAGTACAAGGCATGTAAAAAGGAGAGCAAATGACGACTTATCTCGGCATTAAAGACGCACCGTTGTGTAGAAAAGGGGTGTGAGGCATTTTTGGCCAGTGTTTCTTTGATAGACCCCAGTACTACACCACTGGAAGACTTGGACGTAGTTCGAGATTTTTCAGACGTTTTTCCAAATGACCTGCCAGGCATACCGCCTACCAGAGAGGTGGACTTTGCGATAGAGTTGGTGCCTGGAACGGCCCCGATATCTAAAGCACCCTATCGTATGACCCCAACAGAGTTAGAGGAGCTAAAGAAGCAGCTGCAAGAATTGATGGATAAAGGCTTTATTTGGCCTAGTGTTTTACCTTGGGGAGCTCCAGTATTGTTCGTCAAAAAGAAGGATGGGTCAATGCGTATAGGCATTGACTATAGGATGTTGAATCAGGTAACAATAAAAAACAAATATCCTCTTCCCAGGATCGATGATTTGTTTGATCAACTTCGAGAGGCCAAGGTCTTCTCCAAGATTGATCTTCGATCAGGGTACCATTAACTGAAGATCAAAGAATCCGACATGCAAAAGACAACATTCAGGACGCGATACGGCCATTACGAGTTTTTAGAGATGCCCTTCAGGTTAACAAATGCCCCTGCGGCATTTATGGACCTGATGAATCGGATCTTTCGGCCTTACCTAGACCTTTTCGTGATCGTATTTATAGACGATATCCTAATTTACTCTCAGAGCGAGGAAGATCATAGGGATCATCTAAGGATTGTCCTCGAAGCACTTCGACAATATCAGCTATATGCTAAGTTCTCGAAGTGCGAGTTTTGGCTGAATCAAGTCAGTCGACCCTGCCAAGGTGAAAGCAGTCATAGATTGGAGACAGCCTAAGAGCGTCTCAGATATACGCAATTTTCTCAGGCTTGCAGGCTATTATCGTCGTTTCATTCAGGATTTTTCGAAGATCGCTTCACTTATGACGAAACTACTTCGTAAAGGAATTAAGTTTGTCTGGACCCAGCAATACGGAGAAAGCTTTCAAGAGCTGAAGAAGAGGCTTACTACAGCCCCTATACTCACATTGCCTTCTGGGCAAGGAGGCTTTGTGATTTATAGTGATGCATCAGGTACTGGTTTGGGATGCATTTTGATGCAACACGGCAAGGTGATCGCCTACGCATCATGTCAGCTGAAGGTGCATGAGCGAAACTACCCCACTCACGACTTGGAGCTTGCTGCAGTAGTCTTTGCACTAAAGGTATGGCGACATTATTTGTATGACGAGCAATTTGAGGTCTTCTCAGATCATAAGAGCCTCAAGTATATCTTCTCACAGAAGAATTTGAACATGAGGCAGAGACGGTGGTTAGAATTTCTAAAAGATTACGACTTCTCCATTTCTTATCATCCAGGCAAAGCCAATGTAGTGGCTGATGCTTTGAGTAGAAAGGCTGGGAGCCTTGCGAGTTTTATTAGCAGTAAGTGGAAATTACTCAAAGACCTGATAGATTGGAAGCCCTTTGAAGCAGAATCGGGTCAGATTCAGATCGCTAGCACGACAGTGCATACAGAACTCATGGATTGGATCATCACCCAACAGAAGGATAATCCCGAATTCAATAAGATGATTGCAGCATGCAAGCAAGACTAGTCAGCATTGCACTTAGAGGAGAATGGAAGCATCTGGTATGGCCAGAGGCTCTGGGTGCCTGTAGAGCCCCAGTTGAGGAAAGAGTTATTGGATGAGGCGCATCGTACCAGATTTACTATACATCCCGGAAGCACCAAGATGCATAAGAATCTTCAGAGGAATTACTGGTGGCCCAGCATGAAGAAGGACGTCGCTGAGTACGTGTCAAGATGCTTAATCTGCCAGCAGGTCAAGATAGAGCACCAGAGACCAGACGGTATGATGCAGTCGATTGAGATTCCGAAGTGGAAGTGGGAAGACATTACCGTGGACTTTATGGTAGGTCTACCCAAGACACGCCAACAGTATGACACCATTTGGGTGATTGTGGATCGCCTTATAAAGTCGGCACACTTCTTACCGACCAGGGCGAATCAAACCTTAGAGAGTTTGGCGGATTTATATGTCGACGAGATTGTCAGATTACATGAGATACCTGTTTCGATTATCTCAGACAGGGATCCTAGATTCACGACAAAGTTTTGAGGACAACTTCAGAAAGCTTTGGGGACAAAGCTTAAGTTTAGCATAGCTTTTCACCCCCAGACGGATGGTCAGTCAGAGAGAACTATTCAAACACTCGAGGATATGTTGCGAGCGTGTGCATTGTAGTGGAAAGGTGACTGGAGTAAGCACCTAAAGTTAGCTGAGTTTGCCTACAATAACAGTTATCATTCGAGTATCGGCATGGCTCCATATGAAGCATTGTACGGGCGACCCTGTAGGTCCCCTCTTTGTTGGAGCGAGGTAAGTGATCGAACTGTTGAATCACCTATAGTTTTGCAACATTATACGGATCAAGTACATTTGATTCGTAAGAGGCTTTTGACAGCGCAGAGCCGTCAGAAGAGTTATGCAGATCCAAAGAGGCGAGAGGTTTCTTTCGAGGTTGGTAATCATGTGTTTGTCAGGGTATCGCCAACGAAGAGCGTATTTCGGTTCGACAAGAAAGGAAAATTGAGTCCGAGGTATGTAGGACCCTTTCTCATCCTCGAGAGGATAGGAGGCACCGCGTATAGATTGGCACTTCCCCTTCAGTTCTCCAACATCCATGATGTTTTTCACGTGTCGATGTTGAGAAAGTATGTGCCAGATCTCACTCATGTTATTTAGTATGACGAAGTCGAGGTTCAGAGAGACCTCACGTTTGAGGAACGACCGATAGAGATAGTAGATTGATCATGCATATATTTCAGGGTTAATTAACATTAAAATATGCATGATTTTATGAAAAAATGTTTCAAAAACCCAATTTTATGTTAGTTTTTAGTAAATGAGCTAAAATGATTGAAAATTAGAAAATGCTTGAAAAAGTAGCTTTATTTTGCATTTTAGTACATACTTTAATGTTTGTATTTACGTAGTAGTTGTAGTTGTTAATAAAAAAATTAAAAAAATAAAGAAAATAGAGAAGCATAGTTTCATTTTGCAATTTAGTTAAATCATTTTGGTTTTCTTTATAGAAAAGAAGAAAAAAAAATATTAAATATATAGATTAGAATAGTTATATTTTTTAGAAAAAAATAATAATCAAATGAGGTTTTGAGTTTTTAGCAAATAAAAACTTTTAAATAGTTTATTGTAGATTTTTGAAAATAAAAAAATAAAAACAAACCATTACACGGTTTGTGATTTTTGAAAATTGAAAAACTGAAAAAAAAATAATAACCAAACCGGCTGGAACCGGTTTGGATTTTTTTTAAAAACTGAAAAAAAATTCTGTTACAAACCGGTTCCAACCGGTTTGGGGTTTTAAAACCCACAAAGTGAAAAAAAAATTGGTGTCTTCACCCTGTGCGCCAAACCCAATCCCTCTCTTTCCCTCTCTTCCCTTTCTTCTCACCCGTTTCCATTGCCGGATTTCCTTTTACCCCTTCTTTTCCCTCTCTTTCTTCTTCCTCCTTTTCATCTTCCTCAATCCGGTGGTGGAAGTGCTTCAGTCCGGCGGCAGCGCACGAGGTGGAGGCCACCTCTCCCTGATTTCCTCCATTTCACGGTAAGTCTAGTTCCTCTTTTTCTTCTTCTTCTTCCAATTCCTCTTCTTCTTCTTATTCAGATCTTCCTCCTCTTCTTCTTCTTCCGATCTGTTTCTTCTTCATCATCTTCTTCTTCTTCTTCTTCTTCTTCTTCCATTAATTCTGTGTAAAACAAAATAAAAATTAAAATAAATAAATAAATCGAGTGTGATTTTCATTTTCATCTTCTTCTTCTTCTTCTTCTTCAGCTTCGTTAAATTTTTTTTTTTAATTGATTCTCCAGCTGTGTTGATTGTGAAAAACAAAAAGAAAAAAAAATCGATAGTTATGTTTCAGATTTTTTCCTTTTTCTGTTCATTGTCTGATTTGTATTTTGTTGAGTCGTTACTTAGATCTGTATTTTAGTTTCATAAGTAGTTCATTATTTGTTATTGAATTATGTTTTTCATTCATCACATAGAGTAGATTTTTGTTTGATAGTTCGTTATTTTCCTGTTTTGAAATTTCTGTTTGCAGCATGTTCTTATTTTTCTGAAATTTGTAATTTCCTATTTTTCTTGCTTTTACATTCATTCTATGCTTTCATTAAATTCATTTTCCAGTTTTCCATTTCATGTTTTGTTTTTCCTGAATTGTTAGTAATTTTACAGTATTTTTCATTGCATTAAGTTCCTGTTTTTTTTCATAAATGTCTTGCATTGCATTAACATTCGGTTTTATTGTTCATTTGTTAAATTTCTGTTTCTTTTACTTTCTTTTCTGAAATTCATGTCCTGATTTTCCTGTTTTTTTTATCATCTTCCTGCTTTGTTTTTCCAGTTAATTTCTATTTCTTTACAGTTCAAATTTACTGTTTTTAACTTTTTCATGTTTCTGTTTTTTTTTATTTTGTATTCAATTTTTGTATTGTTCAGTTTTATATCTCTTGCCTTTGCCTGTTTAATTGATTTTTTGTTTAGTTTTTAGTCATTTCCTATTTGTTTTTCTTTACATATTGAAATTCTTGATTTTCATTACATTCTTGATATTTTCATTTCTTTCAATTCTTGAAATTTTAATCTCATGTTTTGTTTTCATAATTAGCTTACTCTATTGTTAGATCCTAGTTCATTGAGTTTTAAGTAGTTGTTAGTTAAGTAAATGATAGGTAATTAGCATTGTTAATTGCTTAATAATCAGTTAGTTAATCGTAGAATTACTTAGTTATTTGTCATTAGATTGCTTTCATGTTTTAGCATTGAATTAGCATAAACTGTGTTTAGTATAGTTTTTACTTTTCTCTCTTGTACTGCTCGTGTTCCTTTGAATTGTGCAGGATAGCATAGGACTGGAGCGGAAGCTATTACGTGACACGAAGTACGAAGAGTAGAGCTTCTTTTTACTTTTCAGTTTAGAATTAGGAATTTAATTGGGTTTGTAAATATTGCACTTTACGCCCTCTGCAAAGGGTATTCATTTGTTGTAATAGTTAGTTGTTTTTACCTTTCTTGAACATTTTATATTTCAATAATTCGGCAATAAAGATTAGTTTAGATTTGTGTGTTTAAATACGAAATATTCCCGTTCCCTGAGTTCGACCCGGTCTCATCCACTAGTGAGAACCGGTTTTTATTATTTGATGTCTGGTTTTCACATGTTTTACATATAAAAATCTTTTAAAAATTACAACGATTTAAAAGAAGACATCAAATTTTTGGCGCCGTTGCCGGGGAACGGCGTAATATTAGTATTCACTTTATTGCCTAGTGTTTGTGTTGCATTTAGGTTTAGAACCACGTATGTGCATATCTTAGAGACGAGCTTACTTTTCTGCACAACCCACCTACTAGGATCCCCTTAGAGGTGACTGTGTACGATTGATACCGTACACATAGATTTCATATTTCTTTTGCATAATCTCTGTTATGTGTAACTGCGTGGTGTTTGTTTAGTTTTTGTTATTTTTAGTTTACTCGCTTTGTGGTTTGCGTGGTTTGGCTGCTTAGTGCGTTAGTTAGGTAGAAAACCCAAAGTTAGGATGTGTGCTACACCGGTCTACTCTAAGGTGTACGCAATGGCTGACGATCATCATTTGATCCATCCTTTGAGGGAGTACTTCATGCCAAATACGTATACTCCCACCTCCTGCATCACGAGACCTGATGTAGGAGCGAGCCATTTTGAGATTAAGGCCAGTGTGATTCAAATGTTACCCTCGTTTTATGGCCTTAGTAATGAAGACCCATATCGTCATCTCGACGAATTCCTTGAGATTTGCTCGACTGTGCGAATCAATAACTTTGGAGACGACACTATGAGGTTGACTTTGTTTCCGTTCTCTCTCAAAGATAAAGCCAAGCACTGGCTAAAATCTCTTGAGACGGTTCGTATTACTACTTGGGAAGGAATGCAACGTGAATTCCTCAAAAAGTACTTCCCAATTGGTAAAACGAATCAGTTTCGTAAAGTTATAACCAGTTTTTCTCAAATTGAGGGAGAACAGTTTCACGAGTCTTGGGAGAGATTGAAAGATCTTCTCCGTAAGTGTCCCCATCACTAGGTGCCTCGTTGGCAGTTGATGCAGTATTTCTATGACGGGCTTACTGAGAAGCATCGTCAAATGGTTGATTCGTCTTGTGGGGGCACTTTTATGCTCAAGAGTGAGGACGAGGCATGGTCTCTATTCGAGACTTTGAGTGAAAACACGATGCATCATGCTTTGTCTTCACGGCTCGATAGGACTACATCTCTGTCTAGTGGTCCTAGGAAAATAGGGATTTCTGAAGTAGGGTCCGAATTAGAATTGAGTACCAAGGTTAACCAGTTGACTAGGAAGTTAGATCAATTCCTAGCCAATTCCTCAAGAAATCCAGTAGAAAGAGTGTGAGAGCTATGTGCTAGCCCTGCACACTGTGTTGCGGATTGTCCGGCAGCGCCATTATATCCTGAATTCGTTCAGGAGCAGATGAATGCTGCCCAAGGTTTCGCTAAACCCATGCCCGATTCATTTACATCCTCATATAACCCAGGTTGGCGAAACCAGTTTATTTTCCCATCCCATCAGCCCTCCCAGACACAGTATAGACCCAGTAACCCTTCACAAGGTTACTCGCATCCTATATTTCCACAGGTTCATCCCTAGTATTGTCTACCTTCTCCTCAGGAGCCTATTCCAAGTTCATCATTTCAAGAGAAGATGTTAGAAGCCTTTTCTGATATCAAGGTGTTATCATCGCAAAAATTTTAACTTTTTGCGAGTCAAACTGACCTTTGAAAAAGTTTTTGAAAATAACTCACCTCCGTTTTTAAAATGCGGGATAATTCTGAAGAATGGGACTCGCCTGTCGGTACGAGGTTTGACCGTTCCTGCCACCTTTAACAGGGGTAATCGAACCAAGGATCAATCTACTACTCTGCTCTATTCAACTTGTCTAAATCATATTTTAATTTCTAAATGCACAAAGAATCAGGCATGTGCTATGAATTTCTGAAAATGCATATTTGAAAACATGATGTTTGCTTTGAATAACTGAAACACTTAGAATAGATATCACATGGAAAATCGTGAATTGGGATTTGAAATGTACTTCTGAGAAAAGTAAAAATCGGTTTCTGAAAAAATCTTGAGATTTTGTGAAAATTGATTTTGAGAATTTGAACTAACTTTGGAAAACTTGATTTCTTTGAATTCAAACTTTGAAATTGAATATATAACTTGGAAAGTCGAATTTGGAACTTGGGAAATACTTGAAATATCATTGGCAAATCCATATTTTGAGAAAATCGATTTTTGAATAAGACTTAGAAAATTTTGGGAAAATGAATTTCTTTGAATTGAAATTGGAATTTGCAAATGCATGAATTGAATGAATATGGAATTGAGGAATTGAGAAATACTTTTTGTATTTTTGAGAAATGCAGTGCATTTTGAAGTTAGCCTAAGAGTGTAGGCTGAATGTGGCTAATGTGAAGATCATAAATCTGGGTATCATTCATATTCTGACTATGGCCATAAATACGAATTCCACCAAGTTTATAAACTTCATAAAAGCTAGTGTATGTGCCATTCGTGTAGACCATAGTGAGTTTGAATATGCATGAATCATCATCCATCACACATTAACATTATTTAAAAAAATAAACTATATGCAATGCTGCCTAGGCTAAGCAGGAAATGTAAATTCTTATTCCAAAGTTTAATTTAGTTTACATCACTATTAAAATTTAAATACATAAAAAATAAAATCTTCAATGTACCTGCAAAACTAGAAAACTTGGTTAATGAAAATATGTTGGCTTTTCTAGGTTTATCCAGTAATATCTAGAAATTACTGGATTTTGCTAGATATAAGCCTTTTCCATGATTCCCTTAAATCAAAATTGATAAAATATGAAATAAAATTGAATAAATAACAAAGATAAGATATGAAATTTCGAAATTGGAGTCAAAATAACCAAAATACCCCTAATAACAAGACTATGGCCTTGAAATTAGGGTTTTTAGAAAGATATTTGGTAAAATGCAAGTTTTGAAATAATGATAAATTAACTCAAATATGATATGACATGATTAAAAATATGAAAATTAGGGTTAGGAATTTCGAAATTGAGGTCAAATGACCAAATTGCCCCTGATAGCAAGACTATGGCCTTGAAATCAGGGTTTTTAGAAAATATTTTGGTAAAAACTTAGGTTTTATGCACTAAATGAAATAAAATGAGCATCAAATTAAACCTAAAGCATCCTAATATTATTATTAATATGATTAAACCCTAAAAATATATGCTTATGCACAAAAATCCAAGAATATCACAAATTTTGTGATTTTTGCAATGTTTTGGAATTCTTCGGGTACCCTGTTTTGCAATTTGCTTAATTTAGCCATCAATCAGATTCCAAAATTCATCAAATTTGGTACCTACACTTTTTATAACCATAATTTTGAATTAGAATTATAAAAATATTTTTTTGACATTAAATAAACCCGAAAATTGCATCAAACCCTAAAAATATGCTATTTTTGACCTAGTTCACCAACCAGTTTCAGAGTTAGACCTGAATCAGGGGTCACTCTTTTATGAAAATCTATGAAATTTTACAGAAACAAACTAGGAAGAAAAACAGAGATTTACCAATTTACAGATTGGAAAAATCATCTCCGGTTAGGGAGAAACCCTTCCGGCAATCTGAACTAAAATCTAACAAATCTAATAGGGGCTAAAACAGATACTTTCAATTGATAATTTCGGGATAAATATAAATACTGATCTAAAATATCTGATATTTTAGCAGTAAACATTAGACAGAAAAATAATAATACTCACTTTTTACAGATCATGAATCGGATCTGTGGTTTGGGATTTATGAATAACACAAGTCTGATTAGGGTTTTTGTAAACCCTAACGAGTTTTAAATTGAAAATCAAAGTCTCTGACATAGGAAAAATACTAAACAGTAATAAAAAATTCTGAAAATTTCACAGTAGATAGATCTAATCAATATAAATCCATGGCACTTTACAGATTTAAAATCGAATATAAGATAAGAAAAATATCACCACAGCAAGTTACCCTCTTGATTTTAACAACGATTTTAAAGTTTTAAAAACCCGATTTGATGTCTGATTTGTCTGACAAAGTTTCCGAAGTCCAAAATCTCTGATTTTTTTACAGTAGATCAATCACATATGCATGCATCACATATAAAAAAATAAGAAATAAACAACAAATATTTCAATTCGAAACAACATGCTCTTTTCTGTTCTAAACTAAAAACACACAGAAATCTAAGAAACTTGAGAAAATATGCATTAACTAATGAAAAACAATAAAATAAACCATAAAACAGTAAAATAAAAATTATTTCTATGCTGAAAAACGTGTAATAAAATGAATAAACAAATAAATAAATAAAATACAGGGAATCCATGGCTGGAATTTGCTTTCACCTTTGAAATAATGGATTTAACCCATTTAACGGGTAAATCTCACGTTTCGTCGGTTAAGAACATGAAAAACGTACCTCTCATCAATTCTAATGGATTAGAATCTTTGAAATCACCCTCAAACTGAGTTAGATCATCTTCTTGGGTCGATTTTGGGGTTCTTGGATGAAATCCAAGGTTAAATCCATGAACACAAGAGTTTCCATGGTGAAATCTATTGAAAAATCATAAAAAACTAATAAAATAATAATAAAATAATATTAAATAACTCACCTTGGGGTTGCAGCTGAAATAGAAGAAGGTGGAGGTGCTGAAGAGGAGAGAGAAGCCATGAAAATTTGAGAGAAAAAGAGCCCCTTTTGACCTCTTGAAGTCCCCTTTTTATAGGTTTTCAAAACCTCCTTAATTAGGGTTAATTAAGAGGTTTTTTTCATTTTTTTAGGACTCTTTCTAATAAATCCACTAAGGGCAACGATTTTTTGGAAAATTATAGCCTAGGTGGGACTCTAATTAATCCCTAATTAGCCCCTAACTAAACCTAGAAAACCCCCAAATGTGATGCCACTTGGCATCTTCCACATTTGGTTTTTTTAAAAACCTTTAAAACCCTTTAAAAACACTAGTTTTAAAAACTAAACTTCAAAATGGGTTTTTAAAATGATATTAACTCTTCTAAACCCCTAACACAAACCAAGACACTGACTAACTCTAGTCTAGCCCTGACTTACTCGAATATGGCGCCACCCCGAGTGGGCCCTACCTGAGTTTTTCAAAAAAACATGATTTTAAAACTTGAAATTGCTAAAGTTTTCAAAAGATTTTCAAAAGTAAGCTTGAAATTAAAAGTTTTGAAACGACATAGGGTTCTAACTGGGTCAGAACTCCTCTGGATATGGCGCCAACGGGGTGGGCCCCACATCGAAGTTTTGAAAAACTTGAAATAAATACTAAAAATGGCTTTAAAAAAAAAAAAGGTTAAAATCAATAGTTGAAATTCAAAGTTTTAAAAATAGAGTTCTAAGCAAACTGGAACTCTGGGCTAGAGTCCTGGATTCTTAGGATTCTGAGATTTTAGATTTTAAAAAGCCAAATGAAAGGTTTTTGAAAGATTTTATCAGAAAATGGTGAAACAAGTCAGAAAATACAGTCAGGGTTAGACTCCTAACTCGATCGAACTCTAAAATAGAGTCCTGAACTAACTGGACTCTGTAAAATGACCTAAATTTTGAAAACAAACGGAGAAGATTTAAAATGGAAATTAAACAGACTTCAAAACAGACTCCTGACTGGACTAGGACTCCGGGACAGAGTCCTGATCGGACTAAAACTCTAGATTTTTTTGGTATTTTTCTAAAAAAACGGATGAAAGAATTTGTCAAAACAATAAAACAATAACGAGTGTTGAAATAGAACAGAGTTTCGATTCAACTGAGACTCTGAAGACAGAGTCCTAATTGAACTAGGACTCTCCAATTTTTTGGATTTTCTGAGAGATCAAATGAGAGGATTTTGAAACACAAGTGAAAACAGGATGAAATTGAAGTTTTGGTTCAGAGTCCTGATCTAATTAGGACTCCGAGAAAGAGTCCTGATTCAACCAGAATTCTAAGAATTTTGGTTTTTCTTGTAAGCAAAATGATGAATTTTAAGCAAAGCTTTTGAAAACCAGTGAAAATGAAGTGAGAAAATCAATTTTGGATAGAATCCTACATCGATCAGGACTCTGGGGTAGAGTCTTGATTTGATCAGGACTCTGAGATAAAACCTCAGAATTTTAAAATTCTTTGATAAAAGCGCAACAGTTTTGATAGATGAAAAGATTTTTGAAAGATTCTTTCAAAATTTGAAATCAGGATCGGAGTCCTGATCCAACTAGGATTCTCTGAACAGAGTCCTGTTTTGACTAAAACTCTGAGTTTCTGACTCATTTTGAAAGATTTTAAAAGATTTGATTGAAAATGGATAAAAATAGTTGTAAAAGATTAGAGTCCCAATCCAATTGAAACTCTAAAGAAGAGTCCTGATCCGACTGGACTCTTGAAGAAGAGTCCTGATCCAACCAGGACTCTGAGATTTTGGCCAAAACAGAAGATTTTAAAAGGTTTTCTTCAAAGACAGGTAAAAAGGTAGTGAAAAGTAGAGTTTTGATCCGACTAAGACTATGAAAAAAGAATCCTGATCCAATTAGGACTCTAAGATTTTTGATAAGTGAAGGAATCCAGAAGCGACACCACCTAAATGGGCCTCATCTGAGAATTAAAATCAATTGAAATTGAGTTTGAAACGAATCCAGATCGTTTTCTAAGAAAGTATTTCAAAATATAAGGTCCCGGGGGTTGGAAAATGATAGAATGTTGAATAAAAACCCAGGTTTTAAAATTGTTTTTGAAAGAAAAGTTTTAAAACTCAAATCTGGATTGAATGTTTTGAAAACAGGAGTACTGGATCTCGAAAATGAGATGTAATGACATGCAATGCTATGCAATGCGATAAAATGATATGCTGAATGCATGCAATGATATGCAATGACATATGAAATGTAAGTACTAGATGAGGGTGAAAATTTGGGGTGTTTACAGATGCCCCTCTTTGCTACTAAGCCGGTATAGGGCCGAGCTTAGTGGCAAAGAAAACATACCAAATTTGAACCATAAAATGCCCCAGTTAGATAAATCTGACTGGGTATGAAAGAATTAATTCAAATGATGATGGTAGATATGAAATAGAGAATAAGGAGAAAATTTTACTTTAAAAAGAAATGAGATTCAGGTTTTGCCCTTAACCTGGATGAGACGGGAAATACCTCGTATGGAACGAAGCTCAGGCTTAACCCTTAACCTGATTGGGAAATGAAATACCTCATCACGTGAGGCTCAGGTTTGTACCCTTGACCTGATTGGGTGGAAAACGGAATACCTCATCAAAGGAGGCCCAGGTTTATACCCTTAACCTGATTGGGCGGAAAATGGAATACCTCATCAAAATGAAGCTCAGGTTTATACCCTTAACCTGATTGGGCAGAAAATGGAATACCTCATCAAAGGAGACCCAGGTTTATACCCTTAACCTGATTGGGCAAAAAAATGGAATACCTCATCAAAGGAGGCCCAGGTTTATACCCTTAACCTGATTGGGCAAAAAAATGGAATACCTCATCAAAGGAGGCCCAGGTTTATACCCTTAACCTGATTGGGCAAAAAATGGACAGAATCCTCGAAAGAAGAGACCGTGATGAAACCTTCGGATTTCCGCACAATGAATCCGATAGGGGTTTTGCAAAATGAAGGAAATTGGGGTCCCTAAAGCTTGAAAAGAGATTGATTTTAGGCGCCTCATTGCTGAGACTAAATAACTTTTGAAATTGCCTTTTGCTGAAATTGGTGGCTTAACCTCAAGCCAAAATTGGACTGTCTATGGTGGGACAGTGGGGACATAGGGAAGTGTGCGAATCTGAGAGCCCGTGCGCTCAGATTATACCAAAGAAGGGAAGGAATCTTGAAAACTCCCGTAATCAAGTCCTAAAAGGGATGGTGTCAGGATGTGCCAACGATGAACCTCAAGCTCTCGCTTCATGCCAGGATAGCTAGAAAATATTGTCAAAATGTTGAAAATTGTTGTTGATTGAAAATGATGCACATTGTTTTGAAAGTATTCCTTCTTTTCTACCTGAAGTATAAGCTTCAACTGAGCTTAACTCCGTAGAATCAAGATTCGAATTTAAATTGCTTGCGATTGACTTTCTTTCAAGGAAGCTATCAATTTCCTTGATATGGACGGAAAAAAAAGTATTCTTGATATTGCGAGAGCTATTGGTGAAAGAATATTGATAAAAGAATTTCACAAAATTAAAAAAGATTCTTGATAGATTTGGAAGTCTGATTGTGAACACCCCAAATTTTTCAAAATGTTGTAAATATCCCCTTTTTGCCCTTTTCCCCCATTTTTGGGGTAATTGAGTCAGTTTGAAATCTAAATTCCATTTTATTTCTTAAATTTTGTTGAAATTAAATTTTTACATATCTGACTCAACTTCGGATCCGGATCTACATCAAAATCCAAATCTGAGCTTCATTATCCAATTTTAAATCAAATTCTCAAAATTATCAAAAATAACTTTTGAAAAGCTCAGACAGTTCGTCCAGTATCCGTTTGGATCCATTGAATTAAATTTCCTCAAATCGAGGCTTAAAACTCGAATGTTTTCTCAAAACTTGGATCCAAACCCATTCTTCTGAAATTTCCCCGAAATGGTCTGAAATTCTCAGAAAAATACTTTTGTAAATATTTCTCAGCAAAAATACAAAAAAATTAGCGTTTAATCTTTGTTTTCGTGTAAAAAACTTAGATTCTGTTCTAAAAATACAAAAAAATGGAAAAATCATGCAAAAAACAACCAAAGAAACTAGAAAAAACTACGTGGTTTTTGAAGATTTTCGCCGAAAAACTCACCTTTAACCATCTTTTAGAAAAACTCGAAAAGGACGCCTTTTTTTGGAAAAATTAATTTTTAAGGTTTAAAGGTCGAGTTAGGGTTTTTGAAAACCCTAACTCGCCTTCCTCCCTCAGCCGCTCTCTCGTCCGACCCCATGTGCACCCGGTTGCCGGATCTTCCCTCCATTTTCCACCATGGGATTGATCCACCCTTCATCTCTAACGGAAGAGGCTTCGGGAGCTTCTCCTCTCGCTTTAAAAAGAGAACCATCCCTTACACTGAGATAGGAGGGGGAAGATCATCCAGCAACATCGAGGTTTCTTATAAAGGATCCTTCACCCGTTATCACCCCAGTACCCCATTCTTCACACATCAGATCTTCTACTTCTCCTTTTTCCTTTATTTCTCCCTATCTCTCTCTGGTTCTCGGAGGCATCAGTTAAAAAACCTCAGCAACATCATAGAAGAGGCCTATCGTCCTGAAGCATTTATAAGCAAGAGTTACGGCTACGATATACAGAGGATATCACCCTTCCTTCAAAATTCCCAAGAATCATACTCTTCTCCACCTCCTAAAAAAAAAAGGGGGTCGATCAACCATCGGTGCGACTACAGGTGAGTAACCGCCCCCTTTGCTTCTCCTATCTTTTGTGAATATCTCTTTCCCTGCATTGTCAGCATCTTCTCCGTTTTCAATCCTTCTCGTTCTTCTTTTCTTTTCTTTTGCATTTCAAGGCACAAGAGGTGGGAATCGACCTGCATATAGCAGGATCGACCCACCTGTTGCTATAGTAAGAGGAATACATCAATTCCGACACATTCTCTCTTCCCTTTTTTACTTTCTCATGGATTTCTTGATTTTCAGAGATTCTAGCAAAAATTTTTTTTTTTTTTTTTTTAGCTTTCGTTGTCTGATTCACATATATCTCTTCAGCTGTATTTGACGTTTACTTTCATTTCATTTTATGGTGGATTTTCGGTTTCATATGATGTATTTTATATGTTGGTGGTCGGCGGTGCCTCGTAACGGCATCGCCGACTCAGCAGAATTCTAATTTCAATTTATACCAGAGCTTAATCTACTTTCCCTCTGTAGTTTCAATTTCCCCTATGATTTATTTTCGTATGACCAAGCCATAGGTTCATTCTCTGTTTTACGATATCAGGGCATTTAAAGATGGGCTCATGGCCTATGAATTGACTTGGTGCCTCCTGCAATCAGATTGAACCCAACTTGAACAAAAAAATTTCGTTATGTATTACAAATTTGGTTCACTTTGATTCAGTAAATTCTGTTCGTTCCTGCATTAGAATTTGTTGTATTTGATTGTTCATTCCATCCTTTCAATATTTAAGTCATAGATTCCCTTTTGGGTTTCAATTTACCGTTTTGATATCTTCAAATTCAGTGTAGGTCCATGTTTTCCTTTCAGTCCAATACATCCTCTTCATTTTTTTTTTTATTGTCTTTTGCTGTAAATATATCTGCCTCCAACAGATGACAGGAGAAGCCTGGATCCATGGCAGGAAATTCCAGAAAATGATTGCTCGTTTAATCCCTTGATTTATCCACTCCTTTCATTTACGTATCGATCGGTTGGTGAATCCATTGATTAACTGTTATTGATCTCCTTGCTGGGCCTATATATATATTTGGTTTATTAACGTGTATTTAAATCTGAGTATTTCACCCAAAGGATTAAAAAAAAAATATATATATACATATATTGGCAGGGAGGTGTCTGTTTGGCCTTTGCAGATGAGGTATTGTGTTGGATATACAGAATAGTCAAAGAAAATGAAGATTGCATCCTTCAGAGCTTCTGCGAGTTCATGCTCATCCATGATCACTAATCGTATCAATCAACTTTAAGAAAGTGTTATTACCTTCTGAGAACGTGAATTGAGTACAACGATATGCGCAGAGCACTTGCCTGTGCTATTGTATGATGAAGAAATACAAGGAATGGCAGACCTTCTTTTCAAATATCAAGGCTCGTTATGTTAAACTCTTCATGGACGTCTCCCTCTTGGGGCTATTCTATAGCCATCAAGTATAAATGCTCCAAGATACGTGAAGCAGATATAAGCTTTTATTTGTTTCTTCTCCATATACATTTGTGATCCACTTTTAAACCATAAGAATATGATCAGTAGTGGTATTTTTTTTTTTTTTTTACCTTTTAGATTTATCAGTTCCAATAATGGGTTGATCTTTGCAATTTTCACCTGAAGATTAACATTTTCTTCTGGAGTTTTCTTCAGTTTGTGTTTTAGGAGACGATATCCTCCTAGAAATCTGAAGTCATTACGCTGAGAGTTTTCTGTTGCGTTCTTGAAGGGCAGCTATTCTAAATGTTTCGTGGCTCGTCTCCTTGTGCTTGTTAACATATGCCTGGACCTTATCAATCAGCGTGTTGTTCTGTTTCTTCAAATCATTCAGGTGTGTTTCTATTCCACCTAGCTAGTTTACTTTTCTTGCAAGTTCTGTAATAATTATCTCTTTCCAAAGTTCATGAATATCGTCTTCATTTTTTTTTTTTTGAGGTGATGCTTGCTACAGGCTCTTTCTTGAGTCGCTGGTTATTTTCATATGCTGCTAAGTAGTTAACTTGTGTCAAGGCGAATATTGCACACTCTTCCTCCATTTCATCATGGTTGTATGACTTGTTTTACCTTAGATCTCTGTCCATCTCAGTATCTTCCTCCTAAAAATTTGGAATTCCTTCCTAAAACTTGTTCATGGTGCCGCAACATTTCTTTCCCATTTTTATGGCTGGCATCAGATTTGTGATCAGTAGCAGAGAATTGTCTGCTCATTTCCTCAGATCAAACTTGTGATTCCAACAACTGTCTCACATTTCTTGATATTTATTATTATTTTTTTTTTCGTTATATGTGCCCCCATATGTGTCCATCAACCTCAGCTTCAGCCTCCATCCTTCAGTAACCAAATAGAATGTCTCTTCCATCACATTATTACAGCAACATTCTTTTATTTCATCCTTTTCATATATTTTCTCCACAGCCGTTCATACCCAATCCTTAGCATCAGCTGTACCATTAACAGCTACTCCATTGCATAAACAATATAACCTTCAACTTTATATCACATCCCCTTTTCCCACAGCTTCATTACACTCACCTGTCAGTCATCCCAACCGCATCACCTCCCACCTTACCTGTTATATTTCCAGCATATACCTCACTTACTGTATACCTTCATTGACATAACCTTTCACAGCATCTCACATCATTCCCCCTCTGCTACATTTATCTTTTACAGCATCTCCAGTCACCAACTGTGGTGGCATTCATTCATCCTCCCTCTGAACTGCCCAGCCATACCATCGTTACACAGCACATGTGTTGTGAATATCTTCTGCAAATACCATTACTCGTTACCCCATCCCAGCTACATACTACTGTATGCATATCCACGGTGAACACCTTGCCATTCCACCACTTCCAGCTCATATATACATACTCCAAAGCAGTAGTATATACAGCCCATAATATATTCAAAATGGAAGCTTTCCAAGCCTGAAATCACCTCGATATGAACAAGCAGCTCACTTACAGGACATGCACACAAAGTTAATCCTATCAGGGGCAGTTAGGTGGAAGAATTGAATCAACAAACAGCAGAATTTCGTCTGTAGGGCAACCCTACAGATATTTTCACCATACTTGTAGTATATATCACTTTGCATTTTCCCTCATGTTACGTATATATCATTCTTATCTTACCTTTTAGCATTTAGACACCTTACTTATCACCTTTCTCATTTTCATATATCACATAATACGCGTATATATATATATATATATATATATGTGATCTCCCATTCATAGCAGTTCTTCTTTCATTGTCCATATGATGTATTAGTGTCTTCACCATCCACTTAGGACTAGCTTTATGCATACATGATCATATGTTTTCTTTGGACTTAAGTATTAAGCCATATAGGTATCCTCACATGCTTAGCACATAGGTATATATATGACCCCTTTTATCATTCACATCTTTAGAGTCAAATACAAATTTTACAGGCTTTTCTTCCATGGGCTTCTTTGTGCTAACTCTTGTTTTGCAGGACTTCTCCCTTGGCCTAGAAGCTTTGACATTTTCAAATTTAATTCAAAAAAAAAAATGTGTAATAGTTAGATCTTAATGAGAATTTACATTTGTTGTTTTAGATAGAATGAATGAGCATAGTAATATCATAAATTGCTTGTTTCTCATGCATTTTTGCTTTTATTTCTCAAAAATCTTACTATGATGAAACACGAATGGCACGTGCACCATTTCATAAGAGGTAATTGACCCTAAGTTGATGATTTACATCAACGGCCATAGTCGGGATGTAAACAAGACTTAGTATTTTTATCTTTTATCAAATAATACTAGGTCCACACTGGATCTTTTTTCAAAAATCATCATATTTTCAAATATTTCCTTCTTTTATTAGAGTTTAACTTAAAATTAGCTCAAAATATATACCAATGGCCATAGTCAAGGTATATTGAGAGTTAATTTCATTTTAAACTCTATGAAAGCACTAAAATATGTTTTATTCTTCACCTGAATTTAAATATAGATTATTATATAATACATTCAATGACCATAGTCAAGGATGTATTATATTTTCAATCTTATTTTAATTCATCTAAAGAATGGAACAACTTTTCAAAATTTAATTTTAAATTCTTTAAATTCATTCATCATTTAGGATAGAACTACATCATATTTTCCAAAATTCCTTTTTCAAAACTCCAAGTAATGTAAATATCTTTCTCAATCTATCTTCAATCCTTTTTCAAATCCAATTCATCCTTTCATTTTTCGAAATTCTATTTTTAATCTCAAAGTTCAATTCAACTTTGAGATTTCAAATTCATTTTTATATATTCAAATTCAAATCAGATTTCAAAGTTCAATTTGACTTTGAAATTTCAAATTCATTTTCAAAAGCTCCAATCAAACTCAAAGTTCAATTTAACTTTGAGATTCTTGATTCATTTTTCTAAATTTCAAATTCAAACTTCAAATCCAAGGTCTAAATTGACTTTGAGATTCATCTGTATATTCAAAATTCAATTTCTAAAATTCCTTCTCCCAAATTCAAATCAAACTTAGAAATTCCTGATTCATCTTCTGAACTTAAACTCCAAATCCATTTTAAGATCCAAGATTCAACACTCATATTGGATCTCAGACTTCAGATCCAATTCTATTTTAGGATCCAAGACCCAATTTCACATTTGGATCTCAGACTTCAGATCCAAATCCATCTTAGGATCCAGAGCCTAATTTTACTTCAGATCCAAATCCATCTTAGGATCCAGAAATCAACTACATTTGGATCTCAGATTTCAGATCCAAATCTAAATCCATCTTAGGATCCAGAACCCAATTTTATCGGATCTCAGATTTCAGATTTTAAATCCATCTCTAGATCCAATTCCATTCCCAATTCTAGATTTCAAATCCAATTCCATTTTCAGATCTCATCCAAAACTCCATAAATCCATTTTTTATTCTTAAGTACCATTTGATTATCTCAGATCCATCCCAAACTTAAAAATCCAAATTCAATTCCATCTCAAGTATTCATTTCCTTTCCTAAATCCAAGTTCAAAATTCAAAGTCCATTTCTGACTTTGAAACTTAATTCCCTTTTCCTTTCGAAGCTCCAAGTCATCCTCATTTATTCTTCCAAACTCTAAATTACTCCAAAGACTTAGAACTTCTCTGATCTATCTCAAGTTCTAAGTTAGATTCAATCATTTCTTTACTCCTTTGCCAAGTTCATCTCAGAATACTTGGAAATTTCTAAATCAATTTTCGAAAGAGCATTCATCATTGCATCGCACAAGCATGATTCTTTTTGCATTTAGATCTTTAGAATAAATTCTTAGGTTATATTTAGGCAAAGCAAAAGGCATAGATTCGATCCTTGGTTCGATTACCCCTGGTAAAGGCGCCAGGAACGGTCGAACCTCGTACCGACGAGCGAATCCCGTCTCTTCATTTTTTCCGCAAATTTTCAAAACGGAGGCGAGTTATTTTCCAAATATTTTTCAAATAAAGGTCAAGTAAAAACCCGCAAAATAGTTCCTCTTCTCTCCCTTTCTTTCTCTTCTTTTCTTTTCTCTCTTTCTTTTCTTTCTTTTATCCTTCTCCCTTCAAAAAGGAGGAGAATAGAGGTCAGAAAAGGAAAAGAGAAGGAAGAGAGAGAAACCACAAGAGAGGAAAATTTTTGCGATGATCACAGATTTTGGCGACCGTGATGGGACACCGTTTTCGTCCGGTCGAATTTGTGCCTTTGCTTTGCTTTTATATAATCTAAGTCTTTATTCTAACACATGTCAGCTACATTTTCATGCAAACCTTAGGAGCCTAGATTTTGTCCTAAAGCTGACATCATTGCATATAGGACTTAAGTATGGTTTGGTAGGACCATATTGAGGAGAATATTCCATGTTCATATTAGACTTAGGTCTTAAATATAACTCTCCTCAATTTTAGGAATTGAATGCAAAACGATGTATGCAAGTGTATGCTTCTTATTTAAATCTATCTCTTTAGGACTTGCATTAGAGCCTTCTGATTTTATTGCATGTTGATCATATTTTGAAAAAAATCCCTACCTATATTGTCCCGGTCTTCACGTTGTTGGGCTGTCTCACTGAACCATAGTTCGGGAGAGAGCCTCACAACTGGACCACTTATTTGGGTTCGCGCCCCCCTACCACGTACCTAAGGGCCATAGTCCGAGGTATATCGGTAGGTGCTCAAGGATGTTGGGAAGCCCTTACCTTAGAACCGAAGAGATATCTTATATACCACGTACTTCGAGTTTCGGCTTGAGTATATCGGCGTACCTTGATTGGAATCAGATGATATAAATCTTAGAGTTAGGATTAAGGTCCTATCAGCCATTTCAAATATTGCATATAGAGTCAGCTTTAGGGAATGCTGTGTGCACATCTTTGTTGATATGATTTTAGTTATGCAATGTCTCTCATATTTTCTTATATATATATATATATATTATCAAACCTTTCCAAAACCCTGGGCATATTATCCAAAATTTTCCTTCTCTTTAGAAACCCCAGGTGTATTTTTCTTTTCCTTTCTTGATTTCTTTAAATTCTTTTCTGATCCTGCTTGCAATTTTTCCAATTTTTCAAAATTTACCATCTATTCTAAAATTTTCTTCTACATATCTTCTAAATCTATTTTGTAACAAAAATCTCTTTCATCAAGAGATGTCCTTTTCTAAATTATTTATTTCTTCTCACGGGAAAATAATTCAATTGTCATACCTCTCGTACGGGCTCAATCCCTAGTAGTGGGATGTCTCTTTATCAACTTGATTTCTTTATCAAAGTTTCCTCCAAAATCTTTCTAAAAGGGTCCCATTTTGTCCTACAGAAAAAGCATTTGGTATTAATGGGTGGTCCAGACTGAGATCAGAGACCGCACCAGTTAGAAGCAAGAATTGAGAAATGGACTCTCAGAGGTTTGCCAGAGAAGGAGGTCAGGACAGCCAGAATGAGATTGATCCTGCCATATATCGGTTGTTCAAAAAGATGATGGTTGAGATATTATCCGAGCAGGCTGAAGCCAGTTTTGGAAAAGCTCCCACCAAGGAAGAGACACCTGTCACTTTCCGAACAAGCAAGCACAACGATGGCAGTGCAGGAAGTTCTAAAATCAGCAGGAGTGGCAACAAAGGCAACCCAGGCAATCAAAACAGCAATTTGGAGTCATCTAAGAACCAGAAGGGAAAGTTCAGCAGAAACCAAGATGAACTACTTCAATCCAATCCTCCGCAGAAGGAGAAGAATCAAGAAAAGCAAAAGCGTAAAGATTGGAGTAGTAACCGAGATTTCACTCCCTTGGATGAGCCGCTGGATAAAGTTCTTGAATACATGTTGACCAAGAGACTAGTCAGGCTCCCAAAAGCCACAAGTCCTTCCACTATCTTGGGAAAATACAAGAACCAATTCTGCAAATTCCATCGGACAACAGGACATGACACTGATAATTGCTTTGTTTTCAAAAATATTATTCAAGACTGCATTGATAGGAATCTTTTTGTTGAAGACAAAGAAGAAAAGTGCCCGATTCCCCTAACCAAGCATGCTCAGAAAAGGGACGGCTCTCGACAAAAATCAGGCAAGCCAAAGGAGACAAAGCATGTTGGCTGGAGTTATGATCGCAAATTTTCCCCTTTAGGTCAGCCAGTCGAGGAGGTTCTCAAATACCTGCTCACGGAAGATATGATCAAGCTTCCCAGGGGAGTTGATCCTTCAGTCACCATGGGAAAATGGAAAGAATGTTTTTGCAAATTTCATCAAGTAAGGGGGCACGATACAGAGCATTGCTTCGTCCTCAAAAACATCATACAGGATTTCATCGACAAAGAAATTTTGGTACCAGACGAAGGAGGGGAACAACCTTCAGTTTCAACCTAGACTCTTCCGGATCACCCGAAGAATTGATAAAGCCAAAGTTTCCTGCTTTCGTCTCTTTTTTTTAGTTATCTTGTAGGGGCAAGTCAGTTCAGCCTTCTATAGATCTTTTCCTTTTTAAAAAAAAAAAGTTCTTGTAAATATTTCGTTTTTGTCATCAAACCTTTACTTATCAATGAAATGTCAAGTTTTCTTTATATCTTTGGTATTCAAATACTTTCTTCTTTTGCCATACTGGGGCATTTAAATTCTTGTTCTTTTCAGAATGCGAGACAATCCTGACATCATTTATGAGAGAAATGATATTGCCTATGAGGGCTTTTTCAAAAATCATGAAATTTAAAAAAAAAAAAATCTTCGTTATGACCAAGGAGTTCAAATATTTCTCAGTCTAACCTTTGACAAAAAATCAACCCTCGTGTTGATCATGTCTTCAAAAATAAGTTTTTCAAACCATTATATTGAAAGATCAACCCTTGTGTTGGTCTTATCTTCCAAAATGAATTTTAAACTTTTCAAAGATCAATCCTTGTGTTGATCTTATCTTTCAAAATGGATTTTAAATCTTTATATTCAAAGATCAACCTTTGTGTTGGTCTTATCTTTCAAAATGGATTTCAAATCTTTATAGATCAACCCTTATCTTCCAAAATGGATTTCAAATCTTTTTATTCAAAAGATCAACCCTTGCGTTGGTCTTATCCTCCAAAATTGATCTCAAAACTTTTCAAAGATCAACCCTGGCGTTGTTCTTATCTTTTAAAATGGGTTATAAATCATCGTATTTAAAGATCTATCATTGCATTGGTCTTATCTTCCAAAATGGATTTCAAATCTTTTTATTCAAAAGATCAACCCTTGCGTTGGTCTTATCCCCCAAAATTGATCTCAAAACTTTTCAAAGATCAACCCTGGCGTTGTTCTTATCTTTTAAAATGGGTTATAAATCATCGTATTTAAAGATCTATCATTGCATTGGTCTTATCTTCCAAAATGGATTTCAAATCTTTTTATTCAAAAGATCAACCCTGGCGTTGTTCTTATCTTTTAAAATGGGTTATAAATCATCGTATTTAAAGATCTATCATTGCATTGGTCTTATCTTCCAAAAAAGGGTTTTAAATCATTATATTCAAAGATCGACCCTGTGTTGGTCTTATCTTCCAAGATTGGTTTTTAAGCATTACCTTCAAAGATCAACCCTTGTGTTGATCTTATTATCAATTTCAAACTGTTATTTTTAGAAATCAGATCTATTGTTGATCTTCTTCTTCAAAAATAGGTTTTAAAAAACCATTGCCTTCAAAAATTGACCCTCATGATGATCTCTCATGTTGATTCGAAGGATCAGTCCTCGCACTGATCATTCTTCTTGCGGTGGATTTTCTTCCCAAAAATGATTTTTCACTTAAATAAACATTTTCCTTTAAAGATCCCACGTGCAGGCAGGATCAGACAAACTCTTTTTCAAAAAATCTTCTCAACTTTTCAGTTAATCTTGTTATCTTTATTAGTTGCATTCATTTCATCTTCAATTTAATCAAATTTTCGTCAGTTCATTATCTTTATCAATTTTTGTCAAGTTTTCATCAATGTCATTAAATTCTATCAATTTTTATTCTTTAACCCTTTCAGGTTAAGGGATAAACCTGATGCCTCTTTCCCATGAGGTATTTTCTAAATCTTCTTTTTTCGCCCTTTCAGGTTAAGGGATAAACCTGACCCTCGTTGTTCGAGGTGTTTTACCCTTTCAGGTTAAGGGATAAACCTGATGCCTCTTTCCTATGAGGTATTTTCTAAATCTTCTTTTTTCGCCCTTTCAGGTTAAGGGATAAACCTGACCCTCGTTGTCCGAGGTGTTTTACCCTTTCAGGTTAAGGGATAAACCTGATGCCTCTTTCCCATGAGGTATTTCCTTTTATTCTTTTTCCCGCTCAGGTTAAGGGATAAACCTGACCCTCGTTGTCTGAGGTGTTCCCATTCAGGATAAGGGATAATCCTGAAACCCCTCGTAGGAGCAATAATGCTACCTATGAGAATTCTTTTGTAAATACAAGTCTTATCAATCTTTATTGAGTTTCTACATTTATATCAATTTCCCTTCGTTAAATTTTCTTAAATTTTATTCTTGTTCCCATTCAGGATAAGGGAAAATCCTGAAACCCCTCATAGGAGCAACAATGCTACCTGTGAGAGTTTCTTTCCAAAATAAATTTTCAAAATTTCTTTCCTCTTTTCTTCTCCATTTTTATAAATTTTGTTCTTCTTCCCTTTCAGGTTAAGGGGTAAACCTGAATCATTCCTTTCTAAATTCTCATCAAAATGTCTATTCCATTTCCCCTTCAGGATAAAGGAAAATCCTGAAAACACCGACAATCATTCTCGCTCAAATCTCAAGTATCTTAAAGAATGTCGGTGTCCCCTTTTTCTTCAAATCTCCATCAGAAAACCTAGTATTTACACTGGGGCATTTTTGAAAAATTCATACAGGTAAGCCTAGCACTCGTGCTAGTGTTTGGCTGACCGATCAGTTGGCCCTCAGGTCACAATCTTTCCTCAATTTTCCTCAAATTCTGTCAATCTTTCATCAATTTCTATCCCTTCTCATGAATTCTTCTTTAAGATTCGAGTTTTGATTCGAACTTCCAACTCTTTCCTTTGAGATTCAAGCCTTGACTCGAACTCTCCAACTCTCCTTCAAAGATTTGGGTTTTAACTCGAGTCTTCCTTTCCTTCAAAAAATCTGAACTTCCAAGTTTTCCTTCAAGATTCGAGCCCTGACTCGAATTTTCTTGTTTTCCTTCAAAAATTTGGGTTTTATCTAGAGTTTTTTTGCCTTCAATAAATGAACCTTCAAGTTTTGATTCGAGCCCTGACTCGAACCTTCCTGCTTTCCTTTGAAAATTTGAGCTTTATCTCAAATTTTCTTGCCTTCAATAAATGAACTTTCAAGTTTTCCTTTGAGATTCGAGCCCTGACTCGAATTTTCCTACTTCCCTTCAAAAATTTGGGTTTTATCTCGAGTTTTCTTGCCTTCAATAAATGAATTTTCAAATTTTCCTTTGAGATTCGAGTCCCGACTCGAACCTTCCAGTTTTCCTTTGAAGACTCGAGTTTCGACTCGAATTTTTCTGTTTTCCTTGTAAAAACCTGAGTCCTAATTCGGTTGGTTTTTTCAAAACCAACGTCCGAGTTAGGCTTACCTTTAAAATCCAGTTTTATATCAAGCTTACCTTCAGAACTTTAAATTCACATTTACCTTCAGAATTCAGCCTCATGTTGGATTCTTCTCCAGAATCCCACTGATATGTCAAAATTCGATGTTAAGCAAAGGTTTCGTCATCAAGGATTTCAGGAATATCTTGCCAAATTGCCATAAAATAGTTGTTGATCTCAAAGCTTTTATATAAAGAATTTCCTCAAATCTCCTTAAGTATTCCTTCCAAAAGGGTGAAGCTTCTGTGAAGAAAGGCTCAAACTCCAAATTTTTTGTTGGTCAACCAAGAGGATGAAGAAAAATCTTCGACATGACCAGTAAAGGAAATATTCAATGATGCTGAAGAGTCATAAATGAGCAGATATTGATCATAGCTATGGCACATTCTTAAAGATTATTCTTTGGCAGTAAGACAGTGGAAATATTCTGGGCAGTCAGAAAAGAACCTACCCAATTCATGTCTCCTCAAGTCAGCTAAGCTGCAAATCAAATATCCGCAAAAGGGATCTCTCAATTGTCGTCAAGATGAAGGCGAATTAAGCGAGTAGACCCCCGGGGACAAAGAAGATTTGAAACATCTCCAAGATGACGGAGTTTGTGACGGATCCTTCTAGGGAAAGTTCGGATCACCGTCGAGATGAAGGCGGGTGTGATGGACCTACCGACAAACCCTAAAAGATATTTGATTCCAGCTATCATCTAAAGACCTTTGAGTCAATACCATCATATATAATCCCTGAGAGAAATGAAGGATCAGAGCATCTCCAAGATGAAGGAGTTTGTGACGTACTCTTCCCCGAAATAGAGAGAAAAGTCAGGACATCTCCAAAATGAAGGATGATGTAAAAGCCCAAGAAAGCCCCATGATTCAAAAGAGTGCAAAAAGGTCATTATGGAAAAAATGCCCAGGATATCAAACTGCCCAAACTGCAAAGAATCTTCTTTATCTATGTAAAATTCTTCTATCAATATCTTTTCATCCAATTTCTTTTATGAAGCTAAGAAAATTTCCTCTCCTTTCATATCAAGGAAATTGATAGCATCCTTGAAGAAGACCAACAACAAAATTTGACTTTGATTCTGGATTCTATAGAGTTAACCCAGTTGGAGGTAATACTCTAGGTAGAAGAAGAAATATCTTTCAAAAGTGCTTACCTTCAATTACCTTGAAAACAATTATAAATATTATCATTTTGGCAAAATTTTCCAGCTTTCCTGATGAGAAATAAGAACTTGACATCTGTTTTGATACATCTTGGTGTTGCCTTCCTCGTCTTTCGCTTTGTCGAGAGATTCGCCTTCTCCTTGATAAAAGGATTGCCTTCCTCGTCTTTCGCTTTGTCGAGAGACTTGCCTTCTCCTTTTCTAAAAATGATTGCCTTCCTCGTCTTTCTCTTTGTCGAGAGATTCGCCTTCTCCTTGATAAAAGGATTGCCTTCCTCGTCTTTTGCTTTGTCGAGAGACTCACCTTCTCCTTGATAAAAGGATTGCCTTCCTCGTATTTCGCTTTGTCGAGAGACTCGCCTCCTCCTTGATAAAAGGATTGCCTTCCTCGTCTTTCGCTTTGTCGAGAGACTCGCCTTCTCCTTGATAAAAGGATTGCCTTCCTCGTCTTTCGCTTTGTCGAGAAACTCGCCTTCTCCTTGATAAAAGGATTGTCTTCTCCGTCTCTCGCTTTGTCGAGAGACTCGCCTTCTCCTTGATGAAATGATTGCCTTCCTCGTCTTTCGCTTTGTCGAGAGACTCACCTTCTCCTTGCTAAAAGGATTGCCTTCCCCGTCTCTTCCAAAAGATTTGCCTTTCTCCTTGATTAAATGATCACCTTCCTCGTCTTTCGCGTTATCGAGAGACTTGTCTTCTCCTTGTTAAAAGGATTGCCTTCTTCATATTTTACATTTTGCCTTCTCCTTACCAAAAGGATTGCCTTCTTCATATTTCACATTTTGCCTCCTTGTTAAAAGGATCGCCTTCTTCATATTTCACATCTTGCCTTCTCCTTGTTAAAAAGATTGCCTTCTTCATATTTCACATTTCGCCTTCTCCTTACTATTGCCATCTTCATATCTTCATATTTTACCTTCTCCTTGCTAAAAGGGTTGCCATCTTCATCACCATCTTCATATTTCACATTTGCCTTCTCCTGTCAAAAGGATTTGCCCTCTTTCATCTTTCACTTTGTCAAAAGATTCGCCTCCTGTTACCTTATTCATCGTCCATTTTTGTCTCACATATCCGCATTTTTCCATCTCTCACATTCCCAAAAGAGTTACCCCATTCAGTTGAAATATCTCTTCTATCCCATCACGGTTTTGAGAAATCCGTATGGTCGTTCCCACTCAGGTTAAGGGTCAAAACCTGTATTTTCCGCGAGAGGTCATTAAATTCAAAAGTTGATCTAGTCTCAGCAATGAGACGTCCAAGTTCATCCCTTTTTCAAGCTTTAGGGAACCCCATTTCTTTCCTCCTTTCGCAAAACCCCTTTCGAATTTGTTCGTCCAAACTCTGAAGGTCCCATCATGGTCTCTTCACCCGAGGATTCCGTATGGTCGTCTCCTTCAGGTTAAGGGTTAAGCCTGAACCTCGCCCCTCGAGGTATCTTCCTTTTCAGGTTTTGGTTAAAACCTGAATCTCGTTCCAACGAGTTTTTCCTCATTTTGAAGAGGTGTTTTCCTTCCAAGTCCCATCATGGTTCTTCCCATCAAGGAATCCATGCTTTGTATATCCCTCCAGAATAAAATCCTACTTGAGCTTCATCTCGTGAAACATTTGCCAAAATGTCCCATCAAGGTCCTTGCATATTCCTTTCCCCATTCATATTATCTTGATATATCTTCGTCCCATCCAGGCTACGAGCTAAACCTGCGTCATTCTGAAAAGCTGATCTTGTCTCACTCATAAGACTTGATCAAAATTCTTACCTTTCATCATTTCAGGATCTTCACCCAAAGTCCCATCACGGTCGCCAAAACTGTGATCATCGCAAAATTTTTCCTATTTCGTTGTTTCTCTCTCTTCCTTCTCTTTTCCTTTTCTGACCCCTATTCTCCTCCTTTTTGAAGGGAGAAGAATAAAAGAAAGAAAAGAAAGAGAGAAGAGAAGAGAAGAGAAAAGAAAGAGAGAGAGAAGAGGAACTATTTTGCGCGGTCTCACTTGACCTTGATTTGAAAATATTTAGAAAATTACTCGCCTCCGTTTTGAAAATTTGCGAAAAAAATGGAGAGACGGGATTCACTCGTCGGTACGAGGTTCGACCGTTCCTGGTGCCTTTATCAGGGGTAATCGAACCAAGGATCGAATCTATGCCTTTTGCTTTGCCTAAATATAACCTAAGAATTTATTCTAAAGATCTAAATGCAAAAAAAATCATGCTTGTGCGATGCAAGGATGAATGCTCTTTCGAAAATTGATTTAGAAATTTCCAAGTATTCTAAGATGAACTTGGCAAAGGAGTGAAGAAATGATTGAATCTAACTTAGAACTTGAGATAGATCAGAGAAGTTCTAAGTCTTTGGAGTAATTTAGAGTTTGGAAGAATAAATGAGAGAGGATGACTTGGAGCTTTGAATGGAAAAGGGAATTAAGTTTCAAAGTCAGAAATGGACTTTGAATTTTGAACTTGGATTTAGGAAAGGAAATGAATACTTGAGATGGAATTGAATTTGGATTTTTAAGTTTGGGATGGATCTGAGATAATCAAATGGTACTTAAGAATAAAAAATGGATTTATGGAGTTTTGGATGAGATCTGAAAATGGAATTGGATTTGAAATCTAGAATTGGGAATGGAATTGGATCTAGAGATGGATTTAAAATCTGAAATCTGAGATCTGATAAAATTGGGTTCTGGATCCTAAGATGGATTTGGATCTGAAATCTGAGATCCAAATGTAGTTGATTTCTGGATCCTAAGATGGATTTGGATCTGAAGTCTGAGATCCAAATGTAGAATTAGACTTTGGATCCTAAGATGGAAAATTGGATCTACAGTCTAAGATCCAAAGTGAAATTGGTTCTGAATCCTAGAATGAAAAATTGGATCTAAAGTCTGAGATCCAAATATAGAATTGGGCTCTGGACCCTAAGATGGATTCGGATCTGAAGTAGACTTAGGCTCTGGATCCTAAGATGGATTTGGATCTGAAGTCTGAGATCCAAATGTGAAATTGGGTCTTGGATCCTAAAATAGAATTGGATCTGAAGTCTGAGATCCAATATGAGTGTTGAATCTTGGATCTTAAAATGGATTTGGAGTTTAAGTTCAGAAGATGAATCAGGAATTTCTAAGTTTGATTTGAATTTGGGAGAAGGAATTTTAGAAATTGAATTTTGAATATACAGATGAATCTCAAAGTCAATTTAGACCTTGGATTTGAAGTTTGAATTTGAAATTTAGAAAAATGAATCAAGAATCTCAAAGTTCAATTGAACTTTGAGTTTGATTGGAGCTTTTGAAAATGAATTTGAAATTTCAAAGTCAAATTGAACTTTGAAATCTGATTTGAATTTGAATATATAAAATTCTATTTTTAATCTCAAAGTTCAATTCAACTTTGAGATTTCAAATTCAAAAAGGAAGAGAATAGGGGTCAGAATACCTCCTCTTCTCTCTCTTTCTTTT
Source organism: Nuphar pumila (assembly GCF_984573655.1). NCBI lineage: Eukaryota > Viridiplantae > Streptophyta > Magnoliopsida > Nymphaeales > Nymphaeaceae > Nuphar > Nuphar pumila. The sequence continues at coordinate 41,197,838 of NC_143264.1, read as the reverse complement.
CTCTTCTCTCTTTCTTTTCTTTCTTTTATTCTTCTTCCTTCAAAAAGGAGGAGAATAGGGGTCAGAAAAGGAAAAGAGAAGGAAGAGAGAGAAACAACGAAATAGGAAAATTTTTGCGATGATCACACTGATATCCTGAGATTCTTTTCTCATGATGATCTTTCTGCACTCTCTTTTTAGCAGATTGGAGCTCTCTTGGATTTTTCGGGAATTACATCATCCTTCATTTTGGAGATGTCCTGACTTTTCTCTTTTTTTTTCTTGGGAAGGGTACGTCACAAACTCCTTCATCTCAGAGATGTTCCGATCCTTCTTTTCTCTCAGGGATTATCTTGATAGTTATTGGCTTATTGGTTGGGAATCTCTTGATGATAGCTAGAATCAAATATCTTTTAGGGTTTGTCGGTAGGCTCATCACACACGCCTTCATCTCGACGGTGATCTGAACTTTCCCTGGAAGGATCCGTCACAAACTCTGTCATCTTGGAGATGATCCAAATCTTTTTTGGCCCCGGGGGTCGACTCGCTTAATTCGCCTTCATCTTGACGACAATTGAGAGATCCCTTTTGCAGATATTTAATTACAGCTTAAGTGATTGAGGAGATATGAAAATTGAGTGGATTTTTCTGTATCACCGAGGATATTTCGACTGCTTTATTTTTCAAGAATGGTCTTTAAAAATGTGCCATTGACTGTGATCAATATCAATCACTCATGGCTTTGCAACAACATTGAATTCTCTTTGCTGGCCATATCGCGGATTTATTCTTCATCCTTTTGGTTTGCCAATAAAAAGATTTTGAACTTTGAATCCTTTTTCGTGAAAGCATTGCCCTTTCGGAAGTAATAGTGGAGGTATTCTGAAGTAATAATTTTGTGCAATAAAGATTTTTGAAATCAACAAATATTTAATGACAATTTGGCAAAATTTTCTTGAAATCTTTTTGTGAAAGCGAGCATTTGAAGCACAACGCAACACATCCATGACAGAAATTCTCTTCTCCTTTCCCCAAAGGAGAAGATTCAGAAATTAGAATTGGGAATTATTCCTCTCTTCCCTGAAGAGGAGGTGTTTGCAAAACGAACTTTTTAAGAGAAATTAAGCTTTCGTCAAAACTTTCTAACATTAGGCTTCTCTTATGGAAAGGGGGCCAGAATTGGTGAGGTTGGTAAATTGGTCATGAAGGAACGAGTTCATCACACTCTCTCTGAAAAGAGGGTCCTTCATGATGAAATGACCTAGTCTGAAATTATGGGGCCACAAGGAAAGCAAGTCTCCGTCGAGTCTCTCCCTATAAAAAGGGTTCTTTGTGTGAAATTTGGAATTTTGTTTTGCAAACGGTTCACAAAGACACGAGTCCCTTCAAACTCTCCCTGAAAAGGGGCTAAATGAACAAATTGGATAGCATGCGAAAAGAGCGAGCTCCCTCGAACTCTCCCTATAAAAAGGGTCTCTTGCAAGATAAAATGATTGAAATTGGTATTGGATGACCAAAAGGGTCAAATTTTGGAAATTGGAATTTTGAAATTTGATATTTGAAATTGGAAATTGGAAATTTGGAAATTGATAATTAGAAATTGGAAATCTAAAAATTGGGAATTTAAAAATTGGAAATTGATTGGCTAAAAAGGTCGAAATTGTGAATTGGTTTACTGAGAATGACATGTGTTCTATAGGGATTCAGCCTAAGAACGATATTGGTTCAATTGAGAACGGCATTGGTTCGATTGAGAACGACATTGATTCAATTAAGAACAACATTGGTTCACTGGGAACAACATGGGTTCAATAGGGATTCATCCTAAGAACGACATTGGTTCAATTGAGAACGACATTGGTCCTGCAGGGGTTCGACCTACGAACCATCAATTCCATAGGAATTCAACCTAAGGATCATAGCTTAAGAAGGAATGATTCCCAACTTGTGAGCTTTGAATGGACCAGGTGCTAAACTGGGTTTTTGAGGGAAGATTCGAATCAGAATTCAATTCTTCAAGGAAAACTAGATGAATTGGATTTTGAAAGACAATTCGAGTCGGAACTCGGATCTTCTAGACCAACTCGCAGGATAGTTTGAGTAGAGGTTCAAACTTGTAAAGGAAAGCTAAGCGAATTGGATTTGAAAGAAAATTTGAGTCGGAACTCTGATTTTTTAGACCAATTCTGAATTGGATTTGGAAGAAGATTCGAATCGGAACTCGACTCTTCTAGACCAATTCTAGAATCTAGAGGAAAGAAAATTATACGAATTGGATTTGTAAGAAAATTCAAGTCGGAACTTGGATTTTCTAGACCAATTCTGAATTGGATTTGGAAGAAGATTCGAATCGGAACTCGACTCTTCTAGACCAGTTCTAGAATCTAGAGGAAAGAAAATTATACGAATTGGATTTGTAAGAAAATTCAAGTCGGAACTTGGATTTTCTAGACCAATTCTGAATTGGATTTGGAAGAAGATTCGAATCGAAACTCGACTCTTCTATACCAATTCTAGAATCTAGAGGAAAGAAAATTATACGAATTGGATTTGTAAGAAAATTCAATTCGGAACTTGGATTTTCTAGACCAATTCTGAATTGGATTTGGAAGAAGATTCGAATCAGAACTCGACTCTTCTAGACCAATTCAAGACATTTAAAGGAAAGAAAAGTTGATAAGTATAAAGATGACATTTGGGACTAGTTCAACTAGCACGAGCATCAGATTTTGGAAGAGTACCAGTACGAGCACTGGATTTTGAAAGATTACCAGTACGAGCACTGGATTTTAAATGGTTACCAGTACGAGCACTGGGTTTTAAATGATTACCAGTACGAGTACTGGGTTTTGAAAGTTTACCAGCACGAACACTAGATTCTAAAGAATTACTAATTGATTTTGATGGAAAATTTTCAGTCTTCACCCTTACGACAACTTGGGCGACTGTCGGGGCCTCAGGATTTATCCCTTATCCTGAATGGGGAGTTCAATGCAAATTGATGTAGATGAATGCAGATGAATGCGAATGAATGCATGCAAATGCAAATGAATGTAAATGGGTGCACATGCGTGCAAAATGAGAGATTTGTTTGATCCTGCCTGCATACAAAAAGTTTTGAAGCCAATTTTCAAAATAATGCCCCAGTATAACTGGGGAGTGAGAGTTTGGATGAAAGGATAAGTAGTTGATATTTGATGAGAATTCTCTGAGAATAACGAGGTAAAAACTGACAATGAACTTCTTGGTTGATCAGAGAGGCACTTTGAAAAAGGTTACCCCTTATAAGAAGACATTTAAACATTTGCAAATGAGGAATATAAAAGATGACGCCAGGCCATAAGAAAGATTGACAAATTTATTAATGCATTGAAGAAGGAAATAACAAATTGATAGAAGAACTGGGACTACATTGTCCCTTCAAAATGACAAAATGATGAAAGTGACATAGTCTCGACATTGTCAAGTTTTAGAAAACTTGCTCAGGATGGTCGACTGGTGGTTGATATTTTGGAATGCTCTTTTTAAAACAAGTATTTTCAATAAGACTTTGGAAAATCGTCAACCAAAAATTTTAAAAACCGACTTTCCACAAAGTGGTAAGTACGGGTCGAATCCACAGGGAACAGGAATTAAACACAATATTTCTATAAAATTCAATTTATTAATGACAAATGTCAACCTACAATTATAAAGTTAATACAACTGCAAATAATCACTAAAAGAAAAGTAATCAAGCAATCAGTCTTCTGCTCCACGCCAAGGGTATTTCAGTCTTTTTGCCACTTAGAGAATCTTCTCACTTGGACAATAACCCTGGACAATAAATATGCTTTTCAACCTAAAAAAATGCAGAAAAATACAAAGTTAGTTTTCTATTCTAACAATGAAAACAATAACTAAAACTATTTCTAATTTTACGAGAATTATAAAACAAATGCTAATTATCAAGCAAAAATTAAATAAAATACCAAAGTAATTCTAAAATTAACCAATTTAACTCTACTAATGCTGTATGATGATGATGCAACTCCTAAAATGCAGAAACTACTGAAAACCAGTCTAAAATGCCGAAACTAAGAAAATTACGAAACTGCCCCTAACTAGTGTAAAATAGCATTCTGACCGGTTATCAGAAAACCACTGTTTGACAAAGCAAACGAGGTCCGATTTTCCCGCAATTTGTTCTGTTCTGCAACTGACAGATTAAACAAACTGACAATTTTTACAGAATTGAAAAACAGAATCTGGAACTCCAGATATAAGCGTTTCAAATTTGGGAAAAATCAGGATATCGCCAGTCCTGTAATTTAAAATCCCGAAAAAGCGGTTTTCACAAAACGCTTAAAAATCAGACCAAACCAACTCGGATTGAGCTGAAATTTGGTCTGCATACAGTTAACACACTAATAAAGTGAATAGAAAAATAATATTTCAAAAACTCGAAATTGTTGCACATGAAATGATGATAGCGCGTCAAGACAAAAATCGGGTATCGGATTCAATGCACTATTCACTTTATAAAGCTATTTTAAACACTAAAAATGCAATCTAACCCTAATGCAATCCTAAATGGTACTGAATGACAATTTATATGCTGATGTTAAATGCCATGATGTTAAATGAGAGGTGAATGAAATATGATATGCACTTTATGACTAAGAATTGAATGAACTAATAATGCAATTGTAACTAATATACCTAAAAATGCACTTAGCTATATGAATGAATGAATACAGTTAATACAAACTAAATGCAGTTGAGCCAATTGAATAACTACCAAAGACAATTATCTACACACATTAAACATGTAATGTAAAATCTACTAAATCGATTGAATGAAAACTGACACTAACTTATACTGAAATTAATCTAACTTAAAAATAAACATACTAAATCTCTAATTACCAAATAGTGGTGGGTTTAAGATAGGATTAGGTTTACGCCACACTTGGCTAGAATGACTGGGTTCACTAGGTGTACTCGACCTAGACTATGGGCACGACTCACTTACTTGGGTCAACTAGGTTGACTAAGTTAGGTCAATTATTGTAAACAAGGACTAAGTTAAACACTTAAGGTCAATATCTAAATAATTAAAACTAATAAACTATGACTCTATTAATTACACGCCTAAAAGACAAGACTTAATTAAAACTTAATTAATTACACATCTAATGCCTAACTAAGATTAGTATACTTAACTAAATTAAATAAATCTAAATCTTGACTCACTAAATATGAACGGTTAGAAGATCAAGAGAGAATAAATGCTCAAATAGAAGTTTGAAAAACTTTCTAAATCCAAAAACCGTCCAAATCCTGATTGCTTGCCTTGAATTGCATTAATTTGCAATTTAAAAAAAAAAGTAAAAAGGTAAAACCGTCCAGCTAGGAGCAGTTATCTTATTGGAAATCTTTCAAGGCTAATTGAAAACATCCAAATCAAGAGAGTCTCATTGAATTCGACTTTCCAAACGTGTTTGGAAAGCAATTAAATTCCTCTATCCAAAAACGTGAGCTCCTTTTTAGAAAAGATTTGATATTCAATTCAACTTTCCAAAAATTCTTGATGCTATCTTGAATTTCCTTCTTTGAACCAATTTGCAAACTTACCTAAAAGAAAATCCAACGAATTTGGAGCAATCATTGTTTGTCAAAATGTTTTTCTTTTTGAAGCATTTAATCTACTATTTCAACCTTCCTAAAACTACCACTAAAACGTCTAAAACTAACTCCCCTAATACAATGTATCTAGACACACTAAAAACACTTGCCTAAATTCTAAAACTTACCACAATGCTACAACTACCAAAAGTAGCCTAGAGCTCGACTGGAGCTCTAATGGCTGCCGCCCCACCTTGGGGAAGACGACTAACTAAATAACAATACAATTTTTCACTTAACCAACATAAAATTGCAAAACTAAGCAAAGAAAATTTTGCTAATGACAATTCTAACTTACACAAAACCTTAATGAATCTAATTACACTAAGAAAAGAAAACACATTAACTAAATATTATGCTGGGAATTACATGAACCAAAAGAATACTAACCTAACTACACGAATAAACTAAAACAATAAGAATCTAAGCTTATTTAGCCCTACAGTTATCACAACAAGGAAAAATCTATATTACTAAAAATTAATCAATTAATTAAACTAATGTAACAACTGGACTAAATAACTATTGGATTACGATTGGCTGGACACTACAATCAAGAACACACGAAAACTTAATTTTTGTACTTTTCTCAATATGACTAAACACCAAGACACCAAAGCACCAAACACCACACAATAAAAACAATATTTAGCAATATCCTAAACTAATGAAATGGACTAACACACTGTTACAATCTGTGAAACCACCAAACACACCAACAACTCACAACTTGAAACAAAAATTCACACGCCTAAGTTTGACTTGAACTCTAACCCGATGATTATTTCAAAACAATCACACGACACCCTTTAACCCTATCTTTAACTAGAACAGATCTAAAGCACACAGGACACCAACACAATGACCAAAATCACACAAGGACACTACAGAAAAATGGCAGACGTACACTTGCTGAAACACCAAGATCGGCTAGAGTTAATCTAGCCGATTTTTTCTTTTTAATTGAAACGATAATCAATCAAACACAGCTACTAAACTCATTCAAAATAAACTTTTTTGAAAGGAGTTTTCTAAAAAAAAAAACACTATAAATCACGCTGAACAGACTTGGAGAATCGGCTAGATGAGGATCTAGCCGATTTTCACGTTTTGGATGAAAAACGGTGGAAAGCAATACTCGAACATAAAAACAATGAAACAAAACCTAGATCTAGTGTGCTGGTCTATGCACGAACTCTATACTAAGGGTGAAACACGAAAAATACAGCAAACACACAGAAAAGAAAACACGAAAAACAAGCAAACACGTTTTAGGCTTTATCTAGAAGAAAAGAGAGGAAAAGACCTACCTCAAGGGCGATCCGACGATCGTGGGGAAGAAGAGAGCGGACAATGGCTTTGGCTTGACGTCCCGAACGGTTCGAGAATGCTGGAATATCACCACGAACAGTACTTTTACAGCTGCAACACGTGGAGAGCCACCGAGGATGGAACGGATGCCGATTCGCGATCGGAGGGCTTAGAAAACCGGATGGAGGTAGGGCCAGCTCATCTTGTTGGGGTGTTTCGCACTTCCAAGCAAGATTAATGGTCTCCACCTCTGCTACACCTGCAAAAACACAACAAATGGTGAGAAAACGCAGCAAGGATACTAAAGAAACGAAAAAGAATGGAAAGAGAGATAGAGTAATGCTTGATTTCCAAGCAAAAACCCAATTTTTGATGGAAATGAAGTGGGATAAGAGGTTGGAAGGTGCTGGAGCTAGAATCACTGTAGGAGGCGCCAATCCCAATGCCAAAGACGCCTAGGGTTTGCTGGAAACTATAATTTATACTTTTGATAGTTTTCAGAAACAAGGTTATAAAAAAATATTTTACTAGGCGCTACTTTCTGAGGGGTTTTCTGCAAAACTTTTTGAAATGGGTATGGATATGTGTGTGGGTTGGATTTTGGGCTTTTTAAGAATTGATCCAAGGTCCAATTGACCTAATTGGGTCGGATATGGATCCGATCCACCTCGAAATCCATGCCCAAACACTAAAATAGCCATAACTCTCTCATTTTAACTCCGATTTTTCTGAAATTCGAACCATAGCCCCTTACTATCAAAACACATCTAAACATGGGTTTAAAACCTTAAACTTGATACAAAATGCATGAAAAACTTGTTTACATGATGTGCATTTCATGCATCATCAAATACCCCCATGCTTGAATGTTTGTTAGTCCCTTAACAAACCCTAATTATGATATGCAACGAAGACAAGAAATGCTAAGTATGAATGCATAATACTAACTCACTTTCGTAGGAATCACAGTTGCATTTAGCGTATGCAACAAGCCCTTTAAACCCCTAGCTTACACTAGTGGACGAGTAAGGTCTCGTGAGGGTTTGCAGAGATGCTACCCACAAACATCAATGAAGTGCGAGGATGATTTTTCAAAAATATTAGGCTCTTAAGAATGCAGTTGGAACAAATATTTCATGTAATTGACATTCTCCAAACAAGTTTAAAAATCTCATGCCGCCACAGTAAAAATTCTTTTTCTTCACTTTTCTAATATTGTAACTAGTTCATGATTTTTCTCTGAAAGTCAAGTATTCTCATGTTTTACTCGTTTATTCTCACTTGTATATATTTCTGCACAGTAATACACATATAAGCCTAAGCAATGAAAATTTCCTCATTCAGCACATTCTTTTTTCTTTCATTTTCACTCTTTTTTTTTTCAACTTTTGATTTCTTGCGCATTCTTCTCATATGAGCACTATTTCGAATAGTCAGTTTTCGTGACCCGTGTAGCGAGCTTTGGGTCAGTGACTCCCAAGTCGGCCGACCTTAGGGCACTAGATACAGAGTATCCCTCAGACTTAATTGCTCGAGTCACTAGACCTTCTATTCTAATAGTTTACGTATAGTCTTCCTCTTGTCATGTGCAATGTCTCTATCTCTTAGGCTTTCTATGCAATCCATGTAACATGCTTTCGAACCGGTGGCTCCCAAACCAGTTGGCTTTGGGGCACCAGGTGTAAAACACCCTTCAGATTCTACTTACTCGAACTACAAAGGCCACAGATATAGACTTAGACAAGAAGATGATCTCCTTCGTTATCCTTTTCGTTAAGATACTCAAACACTTCATCTCGTGTCTGAGTTCCACTACTAGGATTCACAAAGACATCAACAACTAAACGTAGTTCTATTCTTTTAAATTCATTTTTCAAACACATCTTTCCATTGCTTATTTCTTTCTCAAAACATACTGTGCATACTTATACAAAAGTGATTCAAAATTTTCTAACAATCGAGTACTATCTTTTCTTTGAATTTTCTCATGAATAACTACTCTATTTGACTCAGTTCAGAAAATAAAATTTTTATGGGGCTTAAAAATTTATAAACTGTTAGATTATGCCAAAAACAATCATATATGCTACACTTTGTTTTCAAATGCCTACTTTGATTACCAGTCATAAAAAAAAATATTTTGTATTTTTGTGGGCATGCATCTAAACCACCCCCCATGCTTGAATGACACTGTCCCTAGTGGCATACAAAATGAATAAACATGTAATGCAAATGCACCCTAAAAAAAAACTAACAAACATATGGGAGAAAGGATAGATACAACCTGATTTGCTTTGAGCTTCTGAAGTTGATTTTCATCTGATCCTTGAATTCTTTGAAAGCTCTTCCATGCACCTGGTAACTGATACACTAAATGTTAAATTCATCCTGCATACATCAAAACACAAGTTAGTACATGTGACATGAAATACTAAGGACAGAAAAACACTGAAATGAAAAATAATTTAATGTACATATGATACATCCCTCTGGTCGAATCCTCATGCCTTCGTGAGATGCACTATCTCACACTCACCATCCTGCAAGGCATCTGAAATGAATGGCTTCAGTCTCTGCCCATTTACCTTGAATGTACCTTGGGTCATAGGATCGAATAATGTTACTGCTCCATGGGGAAATACTTCTTTTACAATATACGGGCCTGTCCATCTCGATCTTAATTTCCCTGTGAATAAATGTAGATGAGAATTGTATAGTCACACTTTCTGATCTGGCTCAAACACTTTTCTGACAATATGCTTATCATGAAATGCTTTTGTGCGAGCTTTATATAATTTGGCATTCTGATATGCATCATTCCTGAGTTCCTCTAATTCTGAGAGCTGCAGTGCTCTCTCTTTGCCAGCCTGGGTGAGGTCAAAATTCAATTTCTTGATAACCCAGTACGCTCTATGCTCTAGCTCAACAGGAAGATGGCATGCTTTCCCGAATACAAGGCGATACAGGGACATGCCAATGGGAGTCTTGAATGCAGTTCTATATGCCCAAAGTGCATCATCTAAGCGCTGGGACCAATCCTTGCGGTTCAGACGAACTGTCTTTTCTAAAATTCGCTTAATCTCCCTATTGGACACTTCAACCTGTCCACTAGTCTGCGGGTGATACGGAGTGGTGAATCTATGATTGACAGAATATCTTCTCAAAAGAGAAGCTATCTGTACATTCCTAAAATGTTTGCCGCCATCGCTAATCATCGCACGTGGCACCCCAAAACGACTGAAAATGTTGTGCTTAATGAACTTAAGCACTACTCTATGATCATTGGTCTTGGTTGCCACTGCCTCGACCCATTTGGACACATAATCAACCGCCACCAGAATGTATACATTTCCGAATGACGGCGGAAATGGTCCCATGAAATCAATGCCCCAAACATAAAAAATCTCGACTATCAAAATCGGAAGCAATGGCATCATGTCCCTCTTGGACATGTTTCCAATCTGCTGACATCGCAGGCATCGCCTACAGAACTCATGTGCGTCCCTGTGGAGTGTGGGCCAATAAAATCCTGACTGCAAAACCTTTGCAGCCGTCTTCCTACTACTAAAATGCCCTCCACAGGCTAACGAATGAAAAAAATTCAGAATGGACTGGTACTCCTCCTCCGGAACACATCTCCTAATGATCTGGTCCGCACAGTATTTGAACAACTCCGGTTCATCCCAATAATAGTGCCTCACCTGAGATAGGAATCTCTCACGCTCATTCTTGTTCCAATGCTCAGGTATCTGCCTCGAAACCAGATAGTTCACAATATCTACAAACCAGGGTAACTGCGATGTACTGACTGACATGATCTGCTCGTTGGGGAAAGAATCACTGATCGGCCTCTGATCCTGCGTGGTCTCCACTATCAGTCTGGAAAGATGGTCTGCTACTACATTCTCGCTTCCCTTCTTATCTCGAATCTTGAGATCAAATTCCTGTAGTAGTAGGACCCAACGAATCAATCTCGGTTTGGTGTCTTTCTTATTCAACAAATATTTCAATGCAGAATGGTCAGAATAGACAACCACCTTCGAACCGAGTAAATAGGACCTAAATTTATCCAATGCGAAAACTACCGCAAGTAGCTCCTTCTCTGTCGTAGTATAATTCATCTGAGCATCAGACAGAGTTCTACTCACATAGTAGATCACATAGGGCTTCCTATCAATGCGTTGTCCTAAAATGACCCCCATAGCATAATCAGATGCATCGCACATAATCTCAAATGGGAGAGTCCAATCTGGAGGTCTCAAAATAGGTGCAGTAATCAAGGCCTCTTTGAGAATCTCAAAGGCCTTCATACAATCCTCACCGAAAACAAAGGGCTGGTCTTTCTCCAATAACGTGCAAAGCGGTCGAGAGATTTTGCTGAAATCTTTTATGAACCGCCTGTAAAATCCTGCATGCCCTAAAAATGATCGAATCTGCCTCACAGAGGTGGGTGGAGTCAAACGAGAAATAGATTCCACCTTTGCTCTGTCAACCTCAATACCATACTTGGACACAATGTGTCCTAGCACAATCCCCTCCTGGACCATAAAATGGCTCTTTTCCCAACTGAGAACGAGATTGGTCTCCGCACACCTACTCAGTACTCGAGCAAGTTTTTGGAGGCAATCTTCAAAAGAAGAGCCATACACTGAAAAGTCATCCATAAAAACTTCCATCACATCATCAATCATGTCCGAGAAAATAGCAAGCATGCACCTCTGAAAAGTAGCCGGGGCATTACAGAGCCCAAAAGGCATACGTCTAAACGCGAAGGTGCCATAAGGACATGTAAACGTGGTCTTCTCCTGGTCGTCAGGATGGACAACTACCTGATTGTATCCTGAATATCCATCTAGAAAGCAGTAGTAGCTCTGTCCTGCGAGTCTCTCTAAGATCTGATCAATGAATGGCAATGAGAAATGATCTTTCCTAGTTGCCACATTCAGCTTCCTATAATCGATGCAGACTCGCCATCCTGTAGTGGTCCTCATCGGAATTCTCTCACCCTTCTCATTCTCAACCACAGTGAGTCCTGACTTCTTCGGCACAACTTGAATCGGACTGACCCACTGGCTATCAGAAATAGGGTAAATGATTCCGGCATCCAACCACTTCACCACCTCTTTCTTCACCACTTCCTTCATGTTGGGATTTAGCCTTCTCTGCATATCCCTAAATGGCTTGACTTCCTCATTACAATGGATCCTATGCATGCAGAATGAAGGATCAATCCCCTTTAGATCAGCAACTCCCCATCCAATCGCTGCCTTGTGCTCTTGAAGAATAGTCAGCAATTTCTGTTCCTGCTCCTCAGTGAGCAAAGACGAGATGATCACAGGCAGAGTCTCATCATCTCCGAGGTATGCATACTTGAGTGAATCCGGTAAGGGTTTCAGCTCAAGTTTCGGAGGTGACTCGATCGAAGACTTGGCGGGGGTCTCAGCAAGTGGTGGAAGAGGCTCCCTGACCGCTCCCCAAGGTGGTCTTTCTGACGACACTCTAGACACATCTACACTATCCACACCGCTATTCTTCTCTATATGGTACAAATCTAAAGAATCCTCAGTAATGTACAACTCGGGCTGCTCCTCCACTAACTCCTGTGCAATGTCTATATGAAAGCAGTCCATGTCTCCTGCTGGTCCCATTGCGGCATTGAAAATATTCAGCTTTACCTTCCTATTGCCGAATGAGAGATCTATGGCTCTGGTCCTACAGTTGATGCATGCATTGGCAGTCGCCAAGAATGGTCTGCCTAAAATAATCGGAGTCTGGTGTTGGCTATCTACACCTTCCATATCAAGAATAATGAAATCGACTGGAAAATAAAAGTCATCCACCTTAACTAGCACATCCTCCAAGACACCTCTTGGTACCTTGACGGAACGATCTGCCAGCTGCAGTGTAATCGGAGTCGATCTCATCTCTCCTAGCCCGAAAGAATCAAAGAAATATTCGGGCAGAATGTTCACGCTTGCTCCAAGATCGATCAATGCGCGTTCTATCCGGATGTTCCCTATGGTACACGCAATGATAGGGGCTCCAGGGTCCTTGAGCTTTGGTGGTGTCTGATGCTGAAGTACTGAACTCACCTGCTCAGTCAGATGGACCCTGTTAGGAACTCGCTCTCTAGATTTACGCTTTTGCGTACATAGTTCCTTCAGGAATTTGGCATATGCCGGCACCTGCTGAATAGCATCGAGCAAAGGTAGGTTGATCTGCACATGCTTGAAGATGTCAAGCATGTCCTGGATCTTCGCACCTTGCTTCCCTCTATAACCAGGAGACTCTAATGCTTTGGGATAGGGTGGTGGGGGAATATACTCTGCTGGCTCCTCCTCTTTGTGAGAAGGCTCACTCCTATCCTTCTTCTTCTTCTCTGAGGATGAAGATGATGAAGATGGTGAAGGTGATGATGGGGATGGGGATGATGATTGAGCCGACGTGGGTGAAACAATGGTCTCTGGCTCCTATATCCTCTCTCTACTCTCTCGCTCTCTGCTCTCGACATGATACTCACGTCCACTCCTTAGGGCCATAACCGATTTGGCCTGCTGCTGTGTCTCGGTATGAAATAGGCCTCCAGTCATCTGGTCCTTACCCTTCGGGTTCATGACAGCCTGACTCGGCAATGTACCCTCGGGTCTCCTACTAATAGCCTCAGCTAACTGTCCCATTTGCGACTCTAACTTCGCAATGGACTGTGTATGTGAGCTCAAAATCTGGCTACACTTCTCGAAGGCGTTCTGATTAGAGGTTTTCACCTCTTGGAATGTCTGGAGAAGTCTCTCCTCAAAAGATGTCTGCGGGGTAGACTCCTGCTGAATCGGGGAAGGAACTGAAGAGGAAGAAGACTGCGAATAGTTCGGTCTTTGAAATGACTGAGTAAAAGATGGTTGCCGAACTGGCTGAGAGGATGTAGGCATCTGCATGGAAGACTGTGGATTCTTCCATGAAAAATTGGGATGGTTACGCCAACCCGGATTATATGTCGATGAAAATGGGTTATTCGGCGGTCTGACGTAACCCTGAGCTCCCTGAACTTGTTCTTGAACAAATTCAGGGTACTGAGCTGCCGAAGGGCACTCAGTGATCTCGTGTGCCAGACTGGCACAAAGAGTACACACCTGCTGTGTAGTGGATGGTCCTGAAAGAAGCTGGTCCAGCTTCTGAGCAATCATGTCTACCTTGCACTGTAGTGCAGTAGATGGACCAACTTCAAGAACACCAGCTTTCTTCTGAATGCTGGGTGTGGCTCTATCAGAATGAGAGCTCGAAGCATGGTGGAGTGAATTCTCGGCCAATGTATCAAATAGCCTCCACGCTTCGTCCTCGCTCTTCAGCATGAATGTCCCTCCACATGAAGAGTCGATCATCTGACGATTCTTGTCAGACAATCCATCATAGAAGCTCTGCACCAGTTGCCATTTCGGCACCTGATGATGGGGACATTTCCTGAGGAGATCCTTCATTCTCTCACAGGTCTCATGAAAGCGCTCACCATCTAGCTCTGAAAAGCTAGTGATGGCTCTGCGATATTGGTTCGTGCGACCAATGGAAAAGTATTTCCGAAGAAACTCTTGTTGCAACTGATCCCAGAACTCTATTTCTACAGAATCTAAGGACTTTAGCCAATACTTGGCTTTGTCCTTCAATGAAAAGGAGAATAGAGTCAACCTCAACGCATCATCATCAAAATTCTGTATCTTAACAGTAGAACAGATTTCGAGGAATTCATCTAAGTGTCGGTAGGGATCCTCATGACTAAGGCCATAAAAGGATGGAAGCATTTGAATAATGCTGGCCTTAATCTCATAATGTGGCGCTCCTACATCGGGTCTCCGAATGCAGGATGCCTGAACATAGTCTGTGGGAATGAAGTATTCCCGCAGAGGGCGTGAAAGAACTGGGGGTGGAGGTGGAGGATCCATGTCAGCCATTGTTGCCGAACTTGGATGAGAATGTAAAATTCTCTCTGGGTTGTCAACAAATGGGTGTAATGGGGTTCCTAGACCTCGTCGCCCCTGCATACACTGGTATTAAGACCAGATGTAAGCAAACGACCTAAATCTAAAAAAAAAAAAAAAAACTAACACAGATACTAAAATGTAAATAAACAAATAACCGTACTAAAAACAAACAGATATGCTATCTAGCTATGTCAGAATTCTATACTAAATGATTAAGTAACAAAGTAAACTATTCTAAAATGCTAAAACAAATAAATACAAGAAATCACAAACTATGTTTTTCTAAAACCCACCTGTCTAATCGCTCCTTGCAGAATGATAATGAAGTGAATCCTAAAAATAACAATATGTGAATCCTATATTCACTAACTATGTTAATCCTATATTCACTTACTAATCCTACTAACTAAAAAGAAAACAACTAATTAACTAAATAAAACAAATTAATAAATTAAACTCTAAGAAATAAAGTAATTAATTCGCCGTTCCCCGGCAACGGCGCCAAAATTTGGTTGATATTTTGGAATGCTTTTTTTAAAACAAGTATTTTCAATAAGACTTTGGAAATTCGTCAACCAAAAATTTTAAAAATCGACTTTCCACAAAGTGGTAAGTACGGGTCGAATCCACAGGGAACAGGAATTAAACACAATATTTCTATAAAATTCAATTTATTAATGAAAAATGTCAACCTACAATTATAAAGTTAATACAACTGCAAATAATCACTAAAAGAAAAGTAATCAAGCAATCAGTCTTCTGCTCCACGCCAAGGGTATTTCAGTCTTTTCGCCACTTAGAGAATCTTCTCACTTGGACAATAACCCTGGACAATAAATATGCTTTTCAACCTAAAAAAAATGCAGAAAAATACAAAGTTAGTTTTCTATTCTAACAATGAAAACAATAACTAAAACTATTTCTAATTTTACGAGAATTATAAAACAAATGCTAATTATCAAGCAAAAATTAAATAAAATACCAAAGTAATTCTAAAATTAACCAATTTAACTCTACTAATGCTGTATGATGATGATGCAACTCCTAAAATGCAGAAACTACTGAAAACCAGTCTAAAATGCCGAAACTAAGAAAATTACGAAACTGCCCCTAACTAGTGTAAAATAGCATTCTGACCGGTTATCAGAAAACCACTGTTTGACAAAGCAAACGAGGTCCGATTTTCCCGCAATTTGTTCTGTTCTGCAACTGACAGATTAAACAAACTGACAGTTTTTACAGAATTGAAAAACAGAATCTGGAACTCCAGATATAAGCGTTTCAAATTTGGGAAAAATCAGGATATCGCCAGTCCTGTAATTTAAAATCCCGAAAAAGCGGTTTTCACAAAACGCTTAAAAATCAGACCAAACCAACTCGGATTGAGCTGAAATTTGGTCTGCATACAGTTAACACACTAATAAAGTGAATAGAAAAATAATATTTCGAAAACTCGAAATTGTTGCACATGAAATGATGATAGTGCGTCGAGACAAAAATCGGGTATCAGATTCAATGCACTATTCACTTTATAAAGCTATTTTAAACACTAAAAATGCAATCTAACCCTAATGCAATCCTAAATGGTACTAAATGACAATTTATATGCTGATGTTAAATGCCATGATGTTAAATGAGAGGTGAATGAAATATGATATGCACTTTATGACTAAGAATTGAATGAACTAATAATGCAATTGTAACTAATATACCTAAAAATGCACTTAGCTATATGAATGAATGAATACAGTTAATACAAACTAAATGCAGTTGAGCCAATTGAATAACTACCAAAGACAATTATCTACACACATTAAACATGCAATGTAAAATCTACTAAATCAATTGAATGAAAACTGACACTAACTTATACTGAAATTAATCTAACTTAAAAATAAACATACTAAATCTCTAATTACCAAATAGTGGTGGGTTTAAGATAGGATTAGGTTTACGCCACACTTGGCTAGAATGACTGGGTTCACTAGGTGTACTCGACCTAGACTATGGGCACGACTCACTTACTTGGGTCAACTAGGTTGACTAAGTTAGGTCAATTATTGTAAACAAGGACTAAGTTAAACACTTAAGGTCAATATCTAAATAATTAAAACTAATAAACTATGACTCTATTAATTACACGCCTAAAAGACAAGACTTAATTAAAACTTAATTAATTACACATCTAATGCCTAACTAAGATTAGTATACTTAACTAAATTAAATAAATCTAAATCTTGACTCACTAAATATGAACGGTTAGAAGATCAAGAGAGAATAAATGCTCAAATAGAAGTTTGAAAAACTTTCTAAATCCAAAAACCGTCCAAATCCTGATTGCTTGCCTTGAATTGCATTAATTTGCAATTTAAAAAAAAAAGTAAAAAGGTAAAACCGTCCAGCTAGGAGCAGTTATCTTATTGGAAATCTTTCAAGGCTAATTGAAAACATCCAAATCAAGAGAGTCTCAATGAATTCGACTTTCCAAACGTGTTTGGAAAGCAATTAAATTCCTCTATCCAAAAACGTGAGCTCCTTTTTAGAAAAGATTTGATATTCAATTCAACTTTCCAAAAATTCTTGATGCTATCTTGAATTTCCTTCTTTGAACCAATTTGCAAACTTACCTAAAAGAAAATCCAACGAATTTGGAGCAATCATTGTTTGTCAAAATGTTTTTCTTTTTGAAGCATTTAATCTACTATTTCAACCTTCCTAAAACTACCACTAAAACGTCTAAAACTAACTCCCCTAATACAATGTATCTAGACACACTAAAAACACTTGCCTAAATTCTAAAACTTACCACAATGCTACAACTACCAAAAGTAGCCTAGAGCTCGACTGGAGCTCTAATGGCTGCCGCCCCACCTTGGGGAAGACGACTAACTAAATAACAATACAATTTTTCACTTAACCAACATAAAATTGCAAAACTAAGCAAAGAAAATTTTGCTAATGACAATTCTAACTTACACAAAACCTTAATGAATCTAATTACACTAAGAAAAGAAAACACATTAACTAAATATTATGCTGGGAATTACATGAACCAAAAGAATACTAACCTAACTACACGAATAAACTAAAACAATAAGAATCTAAGCTTATTTAGCCCTACAGTTATCACAACAAGGAAAAATCTATATTACTAAAAATTAATCAATTAATTAAACTAATGTAACAACTGGACTAAATAACTATTGGATTACGATTGGCTGGACACTACAATCAAGAACACACGAAAACTTAATTTTTGTACTTTTCTCAATATGACTAAACACCAAGACACCAAAGCACCAAACACCACACGATAAAAACAATATTTAGCAATATCCTAAACTAATGAAATGGACTAACACACTGTTACAATCCGTGAAACCACCAAACACACCAACAACTCACAACTTGAAACAAAAATTCACACGCCTAAGTTTGACTTGAACTCTAACCCGATGATTATTTCAAAACAATCACACGACACCCTTTAACCCTATCTTTAACTAGAACAGATCTAAAGCACACAGGACACCAACACAATAACCAAAATCACACAAGGACACTACAGAAAAATGGCAGACGTACACTTGCTGAAACACCAAGATCGGCTAGAGTTAATCTAGCCGATTTTTTCTTTTTAATTGAAACGATAATCAATCAAACACAGCTACTAAACTCATTCAAAATAAACTTTTTTGAAAGGAGTTTTCTAAAAAAAAAAACACTATAAATCACGCTGAACAGACTTGGAGAATCGGCTAGATGAGGATCTAGCCGATTTTCACGTTTTGGATGAAAAACGGTGGAAAGCAATACTCGAACATAAAAACAATGAAACAAAACCTAGATCTAGTGTGCTGGTCTATGCACGAACTCTATACTAAGGGTGAAACACGAAAAATACAGCAAACACACAGAAAAGAAAACACGAAAAACAAGCAAACACGTTTTAGGCTTTATCTAGAAGAAAAGAGAGGAAAAGACCTACCTCAAGGGCGATCCGACGATCGTGGGGAAGAAGAGAGCGGACAATGGCTTTGGCTTGACGTCCCGAACGGTTCGAGAATGCTGGAATATCACCACGAACAGTACTTTTACAGCTGCAACACGTGGAGAGCCACCGAGGATGGAACGGATGCCGATTCGCGATCGGAGGGCTTAGAAAACCGGATGGAGGTAGGGCCAGCTCATCTTGTTGGGGTGTTTCGCACTTCCAAGCAAGATTAATGGTCTCCACCTCTGCTACACCTGCAAAAACACAACAAATGGTGAGAAAACGCAGCAAGGATACTAAAGAAACGAAAAAGAATGGAAAGAGAGATAGAGTAATGCTTGATTTCCAAGCAAAAACCCAATTTTTGATGGAAATGAAGTGGGATAAGAGGTTGGAAGGTGCTGGAGCTAGAATCACTGTAGGAGGCGCCAATCCCAATGCCAAAGACGCCTAGGGTTTGCTGGAAACTATAATTTATACTTTTGATAGTTTTCAGAAACAAGGTTATACAAAAATATTTTACTAGGCGCCACTTTCTGAGGGGTTTTCTGCAAAACTTTTTGAAATGGGTATGGATATGTGTGTGGGTTGGATTTTGGGCTTTTTAAGAATTGATCCAAGGTCCAATTGACCTAATTGGGTCGGATATGGATCCGATCCACCTCGAAATCCGTGCCCAAACACTAAAATAGCCATAACTCTCTCATTTTAACTCCGATTTTTCTGAAATTCGAACCATAGCCCCTTACTATCAAAACACATCTAAACATGGGTTTAAAACCTTAAACTTGATACAAAATGCATGAAAAACTTGTTTACATGATGTGCATTTCATGCATCATCAACTGGTATCTTCCTCATCTTCAATAAGGATATTCTTGTCGATGCAATCTTGAATGATATTCTTCAGGACGAAACAATTCTCAGTGTCATGTCCCACTGCCCGATGAAATTTGTAAAATTTTCCTTTGAATCTGCCCATGATTGTTGCGGGATCAGCTGCTTTAGGTAAACAAATCATATCTTTCGCGAGCATGTATTCCAAAACACTCTCTAGTGTCTGGTCCAAAGGGGTGAACTTTCGATCCATACTCCAATCCTTGCGCTTTGGCTTTTCTTGATCTTTCTCTTTATACTGAGGACTAGATTGAAGAGGCCTATCATTGTTGGAGAACTTTCCTTTTTGGCCCTTGGATCCCTCTGAATAGTGATCATGATTCTTCTTATTGCTTTTGCTATCATTAGCAGAAAGAGTGAAGTGAGCATTCAGAGATTTTACTGTATCTTTCGCGAGCATGTATTCCAAAAAACTTTCAAATATTTGATCCAAAGGGGCCATCTTGCGGTCCTGATTTCGATCATCATGTTGTACCTCTTGCTGAGTGCTTGATTTCTGCTGAGACTTGGCAAAGACAGTCGACTGGTATTCTTTCTCACCCTTAACAAAGAAATTCTTGTCGACATAATCTTGGACGATATTCTTAAAGATGAAACAATGTTCAATATCGTGCCCCGTTGTTTGGTGGAATTTGCAGAAGCGGTCTTTCCATTTCCCTAGGGCGACCAGAGGATTAGCAATTCTTGGAAGCTTAACCATTCCTTTGCTCAGCATGTATTCAAGGACCTCTTCGAGGGGCTGATCTAGAGGAGTGAATTCGCGATCGTAACCCCAACCGTCATGCTTTTTCTTCTCTTTCTGTTGACTCAAATTTTCACTCTGCTTTAAAGATTTCTCTTTCTGACTTGTACGATTTCCTTTGTTATCCTTGCACCCCTCGCGGTGGGCCTTGACAGAATTTGTCTTTTTTGAATCTTGATCATTCCTGACGGGAGTGATGCTCTTGTAGAAATCTTTGCTCATGAAGACCTTCTTGCCCTTGTCGCGGGCCTGCAAATCTTTAATCCTTTTGCCATTTCCTTCAGCTGTGTTTGGACCGGATCATTCATTGCTTGATTTTTCAATTTATAGGTTGTCCCTTGCCTATGAGGAGATCTTTGAAGTGCTTGCCAGACTTCATACTCTTCATCAGTGTCACCTACCGATTCTGATTCATCAGATGCATCCTCGTGTTGGATATATTTCTTGGATAGTTTTAAAACTTTCTTGGCTGACCGGCCTTTTGCCCTCTGCTTGACCTGGATCTTTTCTGTACTAGCTTCAGCTTGTTCTGTCAACATTTTGGTCATCATCTCTTTGAACATAGCATATATCTGAGGATCAACATCATCCTCTGCTTGCTGACCTTGACTTCTGACTGATCGGGGTGAGTCCATTTCCTCTTCTGAAGTGACTGAGTATGCAACGCCTTCAACTGATGAGGTTTTCTTTTCGGACCTTGTCTGACCCATCGAGTATCACAAATGCTTTTCTGAATGTTACTAATGCTCTCTGCAAGGTAGAACTGATGATTAGGCTTTTGAAGGAAATTTGGTTGAAGGAAAATATTTGTTGAGAATTTTGGTAGACAATTGAAATAATATCCCATTACTAGGGATTGAGTCGTCGCTGGAATTACGACAATTGTGCTGTTGTTCATTGCAAAATAAACAACTGGAAATATGCCTTGTTACCTAGGCGAGGTCGTCAAACCAAGATGAAATGAAGATTAAAGGAATATGATTTTAATAATACACTTGACAAAAGGGAGGGGGACAGACAATTTTCCACCACTCCGGATAATCAGAAGACACTCGAGGGCCAGGAAAATATTAAGATTGACAAAGGAATCCCAGCCATGTCTGGCAGAATGGTATGCTCTGAACCACTGATCCGATGTGAGATCGAACTCTGGCAAGACCCCTGATAGTGGACGAATCTTTACGCGCTTCTGTCTCTGAGAGAACTGCTTGACACACCGCTCTAGATGGTAGTACGCGCAGAAGAAGGGGCCGAGTAGCCTGAACCGCTTGCCATAAGCGTAAGTATATCTGAGAGGTGATTCCTAACGATCAAAGTAGTCCCATACGACTTCTTCCTCCTGAAGGTTGTCGATCAAGAATCGGTATCGCGCAACTGGCAGAAGCTTTTCACCATTGTATCTGAAGGAACTGGCTCGGGCTGGCACATGCCGGAGGAACCAAGATTGCAACGCGTAAGTGCACCCTTCGACTAGAATTGATTCTCCGAGTGTGAAACGAGTCAACCCTCGGTATAAAAAGGCGAGTGCGACCATGGTTATCGAGAGGCGGTTGGTCTGTCGACTTCCCCACCTCCTTAGAAGCTGAACTATTCTGATATCCATATAATTTCGTCCATCGGGAAAGAAATCCAATCCCACCGTGCACAGAACCATCGCATGCTGAATTCTTTCTCGAGTTGTCCTAGACAACGAGCTGACTTCTACAAATATCCCATACTGTCTGTAGATTTTGATCAGGCTCACGTATTCATTTCCATCTTCTTCAATCAATGGCCAAGACTTGCGTCCTGTCATTCGAGCTAAAGCTTCTCGGGGGTCCAGACCCTTGACATTAATTAAAAACTGCTTCTCCAATGGATCTCCAGGCTGACCGGCTGGCTCGGGCAATCCCATAATCTCTGAAAATTCATCTATCAGCAACGTCATTTCTCCCCATGGGAACCAGAAAGTAGAAGTGCTCGGATTCCACCGTTC
This sequence comes from Nuphar pumila, assembly GCF_984573655.1. Lineage (NCBI taxonomy): Eukaryota > Viridiplantae > Streptophyta > Magnoliopsida > Nymphaeales > Nymphaeaceae > Nuphar > Nuphar pumila. The sequence continues at coordinate 41,175,303 of NC_143264.1, read as the reverse complement.
TGCTAGTGCATGGATCAAATTGCCGTTGACTGTCTGCTTTTCCACTGCGGACGCCAGTTCTAACCCACAATCGTCCAAGTGGTCCGGAAACATACGAGAGAAATTCTTGAACCATAAATAGTACCACCGGGGAAAGAAGGATCCGGTGCTGAGGACTCGATGTTCAGGAAGACTTTGTCGCACCTCGTAGGAGATGTGACCCCAGGAAAGACTGAATCAAGCTGACTGGATGCCATCCGACTGGAAATCATGGAAAATTGGAATAAGACTTGGGAAAATATAGAAAATTTGAGGAAAATGCAGGCAGGATAAAAATAAAGTAGGAAATTCGAGATCCAGAAGACAGGAAAGATGAGAAATCACCTGGAGTTTTGAAGGAAATTAAGGGAAATTTGGAAAATCGTCCAGGGTTTGATGAAATATGAAGAAATAAATAGAAAATGAAGTATTTGGAAAATCGTCCAAGGTTTAAAACATGGACAGTACATGGACATAGATTGGGGAATTTTGAGAAAATCGTCCAGTATTTTAGAAAATTGGGAAAATATGGAAAATAAAAAGGAAATAACACATTCAATCACATTCTGCATAAACAAGTATGCACATACAGCATTCCCTAAAAGCTGACTCTAGATGCACAAATTTTGAAATAGCTGTAGGACCTTAATCCTAACTCTAAGGTTCAGATCAACTGTATCCAATCCAGTTATGCCTATATACTCAAGCCAAGGCTCGATGTACGTGGCATAAAATCAATTTCTCCGGTTCTAGGTTCAAGTTTTCCAACATCCTTGAGCACCTGCCGATATACGTTGGACTATGGCCCTTGGTACGTGGCAGGAGGGGTTTCACCCAAATAGGTGGCCCAGTTGTGAGGCTCTGTCCTGAACTATGGTTCTGGAAGAGAGCCCAGCAACGTGAAGACCGGGACAATATAGGTAGGGTGATTTTTGAAATATGAGCACATGCAAGAAAACAGAGGGCTCTAAGTCCTAAAGAGATAGAATTTTGAAATATTTGAAGAAGCAAACATTGTTTTCATACAATTCCTAAATTGAGGAGTGTTGTATTAGATCTAAGTCTATGTGAGCATGAATAATTCTCCTCAATATGGTCCTACCAAACCATACCTAGTCTATATGCATTCCATGTCAGCTGGGTTCAAGTCTAGGCTCCTAGGTTCACATGATATCATAAAGCAAAGCTGACATTCCATGGAAATCGATTTTGACAATTTGAACTAAGTAGAGCATTAGATTGATCAGGCAAAGACACGTCCCATCACGGTCGCCAAACCTGTTATCATCGCAAAAATTTTAACTTTTTGCGAGTCAAACTGACCTTTGAAAAAGTTTTTGAAAATAACTCACCTCCGTTTTTAAAATGCGGGATAATTCTGAAGAATGGGACTCGCCTGTCGGTACGAGGTTTGACCGTTCCTGCCACCTTTAACAGGGGTAATCGAACCAAGGATCAATCTACTACTCTGCTCTATTCAACTTGTCTAAATCATATTTTAATTTCTAAATGCACAAAGAATCAGGCATGTGCTATGAATTTCTGAAAATGCATATTTGAAAACATGATGTTTGCTTTGAATAACTGAAACACTTAGAATAGATATCACATGGAAAATCGTGAATTGGGATTTGAAATGTACTTCTGAGAAAAGTAAAAATCGGTTTCTGAAAAAATCTTGAGATTTTGTGAAAATTGATTTTGAGAATTTGAACTAACTTTGGAAAACTTGATTTCTTTGAATTCAAACTTTGAAATTGAATATATAACTTGGAAAGTCGAATTTGGAACTTGGGAAATACTTGAAATATCATTGGCAAATCCATATTTTGAGAAAATCGATTTTTGAATAAGACTTAGAAAATTTTGGGAAAATGAATTTCTTTGAATTGAAATTGGAATTTGCAAATGCATGAATTGAATGAATATGGAATTGAGGAATTGAGAAATACTTTTTGTATTTTTGAGAAATGCAGTGCATTTTGAAGTTAGCCTAAGAGTGTAGGCTGAATGTGGCTAATGTGAAGATCATAAATCTGGGTATCATTCATATTCTGACTATGGCCATAAATACGAATTCCACCAAGTTTATAAACTTCATAAAAGCTAGTGTATGTGCCATTCGTGTAGACCATAGTGAGTTTGAATATGCATGAATCATCATCCATCACACATTAACATTATTTAAAAAAATAAACTATATGCAATGCTGCCTAGGCTAAGCAGGAAATGTAAATTCTTATTCCAAAGTTTAATTTAGTTTACATCACTATTAAAATTTAAATACATAAAAAATAAAATCTTCAATGTACCTGCAAAACTAGAAAACTTGGTTAATGAAAATATGTTGGCTTTTCTAGGTTTATCCAGTAATATCTAGAAATTACTGGATTTTGCTAGATATAAGCCTTTTCCATGATTCCCTTAAATCAAAATTGATAAAATATGAAATAAAATTGAATAAATAACAAAGATAAGATATGAAATTTCGAAATTGGAGTCAAAATAACCAAAATACCCCTAATAACAAGACTATGGCCTTGAAATTAGGGTTTTTAGAAAGATATTTGGTAAAATGCAAGTTTTGAAATAATGATAAATTAACTCAAATATGATATGACATGATTAAAAATATGAAAATTAGGGTTAGGAATTTCGAAATTGAGGTCAAATGACCAAATTGCCCCTGATAGCAAGACTATGGCCTTGAAATCAGGGTTTTTAGAAAATATTTTGGTAAAAACTTAGGTTTTATGCACTAAATGAAATCAAATGAGCATCAAATTAAACCTAAAGCATCCTAATATTATTATTAATATGATTAAACCCTAAAAATATATGCTTATGCACAAAAATCCAAGAATATCACAAATTTTGTGATTTTTGCAATGTTTTGGAATTCTTCGGGTACCCTGTTTTGCAATTTGCTTAATTAAGCCATCAATCAGATTCCAAAATTCATCAAATTTGGTACCTACACTTGTTATAACCATAATTTTTAATTAGAATTATAAAAATATTTTTTTGACATTAAATAAACCCGAAAATTGCATCAAACCCTAAAAATATGCTATTTTTGACCTAGTTCACCAACCAGTTTCAGAGTTAGACCCGAATCAGAGGTCAATATTTTATGAAAATCTATGAAATTTTACAGAGACAAACTAGGAATAAAAACAAAGATTTACCAATTTACAGATCGGAAAAATCATCTCCGGTTAGGGAGAAACCTTTCCGGCAATCTGAACTAAAATCTAACAAATCTAATAGGGGCTAAAACAAATACTTTCAATTGATAATTTCGGGATAAATAGAAATAATGATCTAAAATATCTGATATTTTAGCAGTAAACAGTAGACATAAAAATAACAATACTCACTTTTTACAGATCATGAATCTGATCTGTGGTTTGGGATTTATGAATAACACAAGTCTGATTAGGGTTTTGGTAAACCCTAACGAGTTTTAAATTGAAAATCAAAGTCTCTGACATAGGAAAAATACTAAACAGTAATAAAAAATTCTGAAAATTTCACAGTAGACAGATCTAATCAATGTGAATCCATGGCATTTTACAGATTTAAAATCGGATATAAGATAAGAAAAATATCACCACAGCAAGTTACCCTCTTGATTTTAACAACGATTTTAAAGTTTTAAAAACCCGATTTGATGTCTGATTTGTCTGACAAGGTTTCCGAAGTCCAAAATCTCTGATTTTTTTACAGTAGATCAATCACATATGCATGCATCACATATAAAAAAATCAGAAATAAACAACACATATTTCAATTCGAAACAGCATGCTCTTTTCTGTTCTAAACTAAAAACACACAAAAATCTAAGAAACTTGAGAAAATATGCATTAACTAATGAAAAACAATAAAATAAACCATAAAACAGTAAAATAAAAATTATTTCTATGCTGGAAAACGTGTAATAAACATGAATAAATAAATAAATAAATAAAATACAGGGAATCCATGGCTGAAATTTGCTTTCACCTTTGAAATCATGGATTTAACCCATTTAACGGATAAATCTCATGTTTCGTCGGTTAAGAACATGAAAAACGTACCTCTCATCAATTCTAATGGATTAGAATCTTTGAAATCACCCTCAAATTGAGTTAGATCATCTTCTTGGGTCGATTTTGGGGTTCTTGGATGAAATCCATGGTTAAATCCATGAACACAAGAGTTTCCATGGTGAAATCTATTGAAAAATTATAAAAAACTAATAAAATAATAATAAAATAATATTAAATAACTCACCTTGGGGTTGCAGCTCCAATGGAGGAAGGTGGAGGTGCTGGAGAGGAGAGAGAAGCCACGAAAATTTGAGAGAAAAAGAGCCCCTTTTGACCTCTTGAAGTCCCCTTTTTATAGGTTTTCAAAACCTCCTTAATTAGGGTTAATTAAGAGGTTTTTTTCATTTTCTCAGGACTCTTTCTAATAAATCCACTAAGGGCAACGATTTTTTGGAAAATTATAGCCTAGGTGGGACTCTAATTAATACCTAATTAGCCCCTAACTAAACCTAGAAAACCCCCAAATGTGATGCCACTTGGCATCTTCCACATTTGGTTTTTTTAAAAACCTTTAAAACCCTTTAAAAACACTAGTTTTAAAAACTAAACTTCAAAATGGGTTTTCAAAATGATATTAACTCTTCTAAACCCCTAACACTAACCAAGACACTGACTAACCCTAGTCTAGCCCTGACTTACTCGAATATGGCGCCACCCCGAGTGGGCCCTACCTGAGTTTTTCAAAAAAACATGATTTTAAAACTTGAAATTGCGAAAGTTTCGAAAAGCTTTTCAAAAGTAAGCTTGAAATTAAAAGTTTTGAAATGACATAGGGTTCTAACTGGGTCAGAACTCCTCTGGATACGGCGTCAACGGGGTGGGCCCCACATCAAAGTTTTGAAAAACTTGAAATAAATACTAAAAATGGCTTTAAAAAAAAAAAAGGTTAAAATCAACAGTTGAAATTCAAAGTTTTAAAAATAGAGTTCTAAGCAAACTGGAACTCTGGGCTAGAGTCCTGGATTCTTAGGATTCTGAGATTTTAGATTTTAAAAAGCCAAATGAAAAAGTCAGAAAATACAGTCAGGGTTAGACTCCTAACTCGATCAAACTCTAAAATAGAGTCCTGAACTAACTGGACTCTGTAAAATGACCTAAATTTTGAAAACAAACGGAGAAGATTTAAAATGAAAATTAAACAGACTTCAAAACAGACTCCTGACTGGACTAGGACTCCGGGACAGAGTCCTGATCGGACTAAAACTCTAGATTTTTTTGGTATTTTTCTAAAAAAACGGATGAAAGAATTTGTCAAAACAATAACGAGTGATGAAATAGAACAGAGTTCCGATTCAACTGAGACTCTGAAGACAGAGTCCTAATTGAACTAGGACTCTCCAATTTTTTGGATTTTTTGAGAGATCAAATGAGAGGATTTTGAAACACAAGTGAAAACAGGATGAAATTGAAGTTTTTGTTCAGAGTCCTGATCTAATTAGGACTCTGAGAAAGAGTCCTGATTCAACCAGAACTCTAAGAATTTTGGTTTTTCTGGTAAGCAAAATGATGAATTTTAAGCAAAGCTTTTGAAAACCAGTGAAAATTAAGTGAGAAAATCCATTTTGGATAGAATCCTACTTCGATCAGGACTCTGGGGTAGAGTCCTGATTTGATCAGGACTCTGAGATAAAACCTCAGAATTTTAAAATTCTTTGATAAAAGCGCAACAATTTTGATAGATGAAAAGATTTTTGAAAGATTCTTTCAAAATTTGAAATCAAGATCGGAGTCCTGATCCAACTAGGATTCTCTGAACAGAGTCCTGTTTTGACTAAAACTCTGAGTTTCTGACTCATTTTGAAAGATTTTAAAAGATTTGATTGAAAATGGATAAAAATAGTTGTAAAAGATTAGAGTCCCAATCCAATTGAAACTCTAAAGAAGAGTCCTGATCCGACTGGACTCTTGAAGAAGAGTCCTGATCCAACCAGGACTCTGAGATTTTGGCCAAAATAGAAGATTTTAAAAGGTTTTCTTCAAAGACAGGTAAAAAGGTAGTGAAAAGTAGAGTTTTGATCCGACTAAGACTCTGGAAAAAGAATCCTGATCCAATTAGGACTCTAAGATTTTTGAGATTTTTGATAAGTGAAGGAATCCAGAAGCGACACCACCTAAATGGGCCTCATCTGAGAATTAAAATCAATTGAAATTGAGTTTGAAATGAATCCAGATCGTTTTTTAAGAAAGTATTTCAAAATATAAGGTCCCGGGGGTTGGAAAATGACAGAATGTTGAATAAAAACCCAGGTTTTAAAATTGTTTTTGAAAGAAAAGTTTTAAAACTCAAATCTGGATTGAATGTTTTGAAAACAGGAGTGCTGGATCTCGAAAATGAGATGTAATGACATGTAATGACATGCAATGCGATGAAATGATATGCCGAATGCATGCAATGACATATGAAATGTAAGTACTGGATGATGGTGAAAATTTGGGGTGTTTACACAAGGCCACTCTTTGTTCCCATACGCAGTCAATACCCAAGCTAGAGACTCAAATGGGACAGTTAGCTCAGACATTGAGTAGACAAAGCGAGGGGAACCTTCATAGTCAGTCTGTTGTCACATCCAACGGAGAGGATTTCATGTCATTTGACTTGCATCCCACTGCTTCACATCATGAGCAAGTCAAATCTGTTACATCCCTTCAATATGGGAAGGCGTGTCACTCCACTCAGGAATCGACTCATGAACCTCATATCAATTCTACTGACGAGTCAATCTCCATGATACCTCAACAGAAGGGGCCTGACCCACATCATGCATTATCATCATATAAAGCCCCATTCTCTCAGCCTTTAGGATCACCGATTGTTTTTAGTAAGCAAGAAGTGCAGATGCAGAAGGTGCTTGACCAAGTCAAGCCTGATCATATTCACCACTTGTCTGAAGTTGCATTCATTGATACTCGGTTGGTCCTAGACTCTCATTTCTTGACCAGTCTCTCAGATGAGACTAATCTTTGTTCTTCACGTCGAGAGAGTTATGATCCTACAGTTAGAGGTAGACGGGATGGAAACACAGTGCGTAGTGTCACAGATGACACTCTTTTCTTCATAGAGCCTGACTTCATGTCCATTGATCTCATGGACGATGAAGGTTTTTCCAGGGATCCGTCTGGCTGGGGACGTGAAACTTAGCGCTTTATGGGAGACAACCCATATCTTGTATATTATTAGATTTGCTTAGAATTTATAGATTTTATTTTGTTTTTACCTTTTAGTTTTCTTCATGAGTTTTTCATGTTCTTTTTGTTTCATTTATGAGTTTCATGTTTTGTCATGTATACATTGCATTCATTATATTCATAGAACGTATATTTTTAATTCATGTCAGGTTATTCTACTCTTTTCCCTCATTTATTTCCTCTCATGTGCATTCAATTAGTTTCATATAAGCATGGGGGAGTGCCACTGGGACAGTGTCATTCAAGCGTGGGGGAAGGTGTAGTTTGCACATCTGAATATTTCTGTTTACGTTCTTGCACATGTTTACACATATCTCATGAAAAGTAGTTTTTTAAAGAAAAAGTTTGAACTTATATAAATGTTATTTCAAATCTGATGTTTTTAGAGGATTTTTAAGCCCCACAATTTTTTTTTCTGAGATAGATCTAAAAATTATGGTTGTTTATGCGGATTTCGAAGAAATGATGATAGATACATGTTAGAATTTATTTTGAATCACAAATATGAATATGCACAGTTCTATTTTTGAGAAACTAAGCAAATGAACAAAAGCGTAAAAAAAGAGCTCAAGAAAAAAAGAAGAAGCATGCGTTAGGTTGTTTGGATAATTCCGCAATCCTTAGTAGATGGAACTTAGATGTAAGTTGAAACTTTTAATTCCATTTCAAAAAGGAGAGCGGAAAACTTCGTGATCCTAAGTAGCTGAGAACAGATACAAGTTGAAATGTTTGACTCTCATGTTATGAAGGTGAATAAAGGAAGTCACTTTTATGTCTTAGTTGATATCTTTTGGTATGTATTGAAAAAGTATGGAAGATATTGACATTGCACAAGGCATAAAAGCAGAGCACACGCAAGCTATAAGAGTAGAATGAATACGCAAAAAGAAAAAGCGTGAAAAAATGAAAAAAAAAAGAGAGAGAAAAGAGCTGAAAAAGAAAGAAAAGTTCAGTGCTTAGAAGTGTGATTGAGAAAACCTGTGTAGAAAACATATGAGTGAGGATAAGTAAATAATAACTTGTTTTTATTGGATTTTCTAAGAATAAAACATAAATAACTGTGATATTTAGAAAAGTGAAAGAAATTCTTTTTCTGTGGTGGTATATAAAAGAATCTAATTATATTGTGATTTTGAAATAACAGGAAATATTGGTGAAAACAAAGTCTTTAATTACCTACTACTTGTGAGGATGTGTAATATTATGCATACATGACAGAGATGTTTGTGGGTAGCATCACTGCAAACCCTCACGAGACCTTACTCGTCCACTGGGGTAACCCAGGGGTTGAAAGGGCTTGTTGCATGAGCTAAATGCAATCGTGATTCCTACGAAAGTGAGTTAGGTGATAGTTTTCATTTCTTGCATTTTTGTAGTTTGCTCGAGGACTAGCAAAGCATAAGCATGGGGGTATTTGATCATGCATATATTTCAGGGTTAATTAACATTAAAATATGCATGATTTTATGAAAAAATGTTTCAAAAACCCAATTTTATGTTAGTTTTCAGTAAATGAGATAAAATGATTGAAAATTAGAAAATGCTTGAAAAAGTAGCTTTATTTTGAATTTTAGTACATATTTTAATGTTTGTATTTACGTAGTAGTTGTAGTTGTTAATAAAAAAATTAAAAAAATAAAGAAAATAGAGAAACATAGTTTCATTTTGCAATTTAGTTAAATCATTTTGGTTTTCTTTATAGAAAAGAAGAAAAAAAAATATTAAATATATAGATTAGAATAGTTATATTTTTTAGAAAAAAATAATAATCAAATGAGGTTTTGAGTTTTTAGCAAATAAAAACTTTTAAATAGTTTATTGTAGATTTTTGAAAATAAAAAAATAAAAACAAACCATTACACGGTTTGTGATTTTTGAAAATTGAAAAACTGAAAAAAAAATAATAACCAAACCGGCTGGAACCGGTTTGGATTTTTTTTAAAAACTGAAAAAAATTTCTGTTACAAACCGGTTCCAACCGGTTTGGGGTTTTAAAACCCACGAAGTGAAAAAAAAATTGGTGTCTTCACCCTGTGCGCCAAACCCAATCCCTCTCTTTCCCCTCTTTCCCTCTCTTCCCTTTCTTCTCACCCGTTTCCATTGCCGGATTTCCTTTTACCCCTTCTTTTCCCTCTCTTTCTTCTTCCTCCTTTTCATCTTCCTCAATCCGGTGGTGGAAGTGCTTCAGTCCGGCGGCAGCGCACGAGGTGGAGGCCACCTCTCCCTGATTTCCTCCATTTCACGGTAAGTCTAATTCATCTTTTTCTTCTTCTTCTTCTTCCAATTCCTCTTTTTCTTCTTCTTCTTCTTCCAATTCCTCTTCTTCTTCTTCTTCCAATTCCTCTTTTTCTTCTTCTTCTTCTTCCAATTCCTCTTCTTCTTCTTCTTCTTCTTATTCAGATCTTCCTCTTCTTCTTCTTCTCCCGATCTGTTTCTTCTTCATCTTCTTTTTCTTCTTCTTCTTCCATTAATTCTGTGTAAAGCAAAATAAAAATTAAAAATAAATAAATAAATCGAGTGTGATTTTCATTTTCATCTTCTTCTTCTTCTTCAGCTTCGTTAAATTTTATTTTTTTTCATTTTAATTGATTCTCCAGTTGTGTTGATTGTGAAAAACAAAAAGAAAAAAAAAATCGATAGTTATGTTTCAGATTTTTTCCTTTTTCTGTTCATTGTCTGATTTGTATTTTGTTGAGTCGTTACTTAGATCTGTATTTTAGTTTCATAAGTAGTTCATTATTTGTTATTGAATTATGTTTTTCATTCATCACATAGAGTGGATTTTTGTTTGATAGTTCGTTATTTTCCTGTTTTGAAATTTCTGTTTGCAGCATATTCTTATTTTTCTGAAATTTGTAATTTCCTGTTTTTCTTGCTTTTACATTCATTCTATGCTTTCATTAAATTCATTTTCCAGTTTTCCATTTCATGTTTTGTTTTTCCTGAATTGTTAGTAATTTTACAGTATTTTTCATTGCATTAAGTTCCTGTTTTTTTTCATAAATGTTTTGCATTGCATTAACATTCGGTTTTATTGTTCATTTGTTAAATTTCTGTTTCTTTTACTTTCTTTTCTGAAATTCATGTCCTGATTTTCCTGTTTTTTTTATCATCTTCCTGCTTTGTTTTTCCAGTTAATTTCTGTTTCTTTACAGTTCAAATTTACTGTTTTTAACTTTTTCATGTTTCTGTTTTTTTTATTTTGTATTCAATTTCTGTATTGTTCAGTTTTATATCTCTTGCCTTTGCCTGTTTAATTGATTTTTTGTTTAGTTTTTAGTCATTTCCTATTTTTTTTCTTTACACATTGAAATTCTTGATTTTCATTACATTCTTGATATTTTCATTTCTTTCAATTCTTGAAATTTTAATCTCATGTTTTGTTTTCATAATTAGCTTACTCTATTGTTAGATCCTAGTTCATTGAGTTTTAAGTAGTTGTTAGTTAAGTAAATGATAAGTAATTAGCATTGTTAATTGCTTAATAATCAGTTAGTTAATCGTAGAATTACTTAGTTATTTGTCATTAGATTGCTTTCATGTTTTAGCATTGAATTAGCATAAACTGTGTTTAGTATAGTTTTTACTTTTCTCTCTTGTACTGCTCGTGTTCCTTTGAATTGTGCAGGATAGCACATGACTGGAGCGGAAGCGATTACATGACACGAAGTACGAAGAGTAGAGCTTCTTTTTACTTTTCAGTTTAGAATTTGGAATTTAATTGGGTTTGTAAATATTGCACTTTACGCCCTCTGCGAAGGGTATTCATTTGTTGTAATAGTTAGTTGTTTTTACCTTTTTTGAACATTTTACATTTCAATAATTTGGCAATAAAGATTAGTTTAGATTTGTGTGTTTAAATACGAAATATTCCCGTTCCCTGAGTTCGACCCGGTCTCATCCACTAGAGAGAACCGGTTTTTATTATTTGATGTCTGGTTTTCACATGTTTTACATATAAAAATCTTTTTAAAATTACAATGATTTAAAAGAAGACATCATAGATCGACGAGAACAAGTGTTGCGACATAAGTCAATTCCACTTATTAAAGTACGATGGCAGCACCACGGGCTGGAGGAGTGTTCTAGGGAGCCTGAGGCTGATATGAGAGCTAAATATCCACACTTGTTCGGTACGTAATGTTAACTAAATTTCGAGGACGATTTTTTTTAAGGGGGATTGGATGTAATATCCAAAAAATTTTAAGTTCTTTTTCTATAATATTATGGAATTTCTTGAAATTCATGCCAATATAAAATCTTAATTTCTTTAAAAATGAATGTTTGAGTATATTCGTAAGGATTAAGGGGTTTAATTATATTGAATTATAGTAAATATAAACCCTACATGGTTTGGATATCTGAGAAAATCCTAAGTGATGCCTAATTGAAAATGTCTGTCTTAAAAAGAAAATGTTGAATTTTCTTTAAGTAAAGATAATTAAATAATATGAATTAACAAAAGTAGGTTGTGAACATATACATATTAATATGCTTAATAAGTTGTAATTAGTGGATAATTAATGTCTTTATATTTTATATGGTTTGTGGTTGTATAAAACAAAACAAATTTTTTATTGGAATTTTATTGTTATTTAATTATAGTTTAATAAAATAGATTTTTTGTTATAAATTAAACCCATTTTGTTAGTTTAGTAGGAGCCAATAGGTGGGCGGTCCCATCCTATGTGTCATCTTACTTCAAAGTTATTTTGAAATTTAAAAGTCTAGTGATTTTTAAGTTTAGTTAAAACTTGAAAAAAATCAAGGTGGAGATCAAGGGCTTCAAAAGGAGTTTCATTAAAGTGATCAGGGGCTGGAATTAATTCCAGCCCATAACCTAATTTAAGAAGGGTTATAAAACCCTCCCATAGCCCATGCCCCCCTCATTTGTGTTGGAAAAAAATTGAGAGATTCTCTCTCCCCCAAAAACCCTCTTCTCTCTCTCCTCTCTTTCCCTTCCCTATTCTCTTCTTTTAGGGTTTTTTTTGGTTCTTGAGTGCAAGATCCAGACCTCAAGGGGTGTGGAGAGGAGATCTAAGGTCCTCACCTTGTTGGAAGGAGGAGTTGATCGGTGGATTGAGCAAAAAGAGCCGTCCATCCATCAAGAAATACGTTTTTTCAACAAAATGTAGGTTTTCTATGCTTTTCTTGTAAGAACGGAATTCTTGGCATGAATTTTGATGCTTTTTCATGAGTTTAGATCATGATAAAACCCTTCTAACCGTGGGTTTGAATCAGATCTAATGATCCATGGCAAAAACACGTTTTCCCCTAAAGAAAACCATTTTTGAAATCAGGTTTATCATATAAATCGGTTTCCTAGAAATAGATTCGTAAAATATATTTGTATTTGATTTATTCCATGATTTTTATGCAAATATTAGTTTGGATTGATAGATTATGAAGTGTTCCATATATTGTGAATATTTTAGAATTTTCAGAACTTTATTTCATCCGTATTCCCTATTTCTTTTAATTTTTCTTGGGATTCGGGTGACTCGGTTTGATTCACCTAAATGCAAATCTCGGAATTCCATGTTTTCCACTTGACCTCTGTTCAGTAAAATGGTTGTTTCTCCCTCGTCCGGAAGAGTTTTGACGAACGGATTGTTGAGTTAGAAATCTAGCTCCATTGTGCATCTACTGTAGAAATTTGGGCTCTATTCATGGATTGAACACGTCTTTGTGACAGTCGAAACAAAAACTGATAGGTCTGTAGTAAAACATACATAACTCACTCATACAGAGAAGTTTTTATGAACGGTTTGCGGCTATGGATAGCTGACAACAATTCCTATATACTGTAAAAAATTTAGCTCTTTTCATAAAGCCAAATTTTTTTTGTGAGCTTTGTACCAGTCGGACAGAGTTATGAAATTGAAAAAATTAGGGCAAATTCATAAATCAAGGGTCAAAGGGTGCATAGTATATATGTTTTTATTTAATTTCTTTATAGAATTAGTATGCATTATGTGAATGATTATGCAGGTCTGATTTTATACAATCTTATATGATTATGGCATGAATTATAAATGGAAGGTTACACATTAAAGATTTAGGATCAAAAGGTCCAATGAATACAAGTTTATGTTTTAAATTCTAAAAATGTGTTGACTACATGTATGTCCATGATATCGTGATGATATGATTGTTTCATTGATATGGATGTTCATATATATTCTCCTTGTTGCATTGGCTATGTACATGCATATGCATTATGATGTGTGAAAATGAATAAGATGTTTATGCTACGCATGTGCTCAAATGTCTGTTACAAGTTTAATTATATGACTTTGTACAATGATTTATAAGAATGCATCCATGACCATAAAGTGGTTTAAGTTTGATGTTGTATAAAAAGTATGACTGTAATCAAGTAATCATGTGACATTAAACTCAAGATACTTGCTTGGAGAGTAGCAGGTGATACAAAACTTCGTGGGGCAAGTTCTGTTACGGGCACGGAAGGTTGCTCCTCCCCTCCCACGATTTAAGGGGGAAAACCTCTGCATTAGACTGCAGCGTAGAGGTTATAGTACTCATGATGAAAAACTGATGTATCGGGTTGAAAGGTGTTGGGAATCTCTCTCGTATTAACGTCCCTCACCCCGTCTTAGTGAATGGACCTGGCCAGGCTAAAGCCACCCCTGTATGTAAAACACGTCTTGTGTCATGGTCCTGATCTGAGAATGTCTGCCTGTGTCATATCAGCAGGGCTAAGAAGTGATAACTTAAATGGTGTGTGCATTAATTTGGCATCGCATGCATCATCTAATTAAGAAAATGTAACTAAAGATAAGAAAATATGCATGCATTGAAAGAGCTTCTGCATATGGTAAGTCATGCATTTTAATGGTTCATGCATTTTGTATTTTGAATGTATGGATTTATGTTTTTCTGTTAAATATGAAAATTCTAAACATGAATGATTTTTTGTATGATTGTTTAAGTTAAATTAAATGTTAAACCATGAAATTTTTATTGAAATCCTTGTCTTGTTTTTATGTCTTACAAGTTTAGCATAATTACTCTACTGAGACATGTTGTCTGACCCTATATGGTTTAAAAATTTTTAGGTAATGAGTAGGTACTTACGTGCGAAGGCGGAAGGTTGCGACGGGGACTGATCCTACCTTTCCTCTGCTTCATGAATTCTAAACTCTGATTTTACTTTAATTCAATTCAATGACAAATGTGATAAATTTTGGCTATTATGGAACTTGATTTTATTTCATGCATGGTTAATTAGTTGTTAAAATTTAAATTCCATAATTATATGGTTACAAGCATTCATCTGAAGTAGCACGCCAAGTTTTATGCCCAATGTGTTTTTCCGCTGTTAACTGCTAAAAGATTTAAATGTATTTCAAAAAAAAAAAAATCCACCAATTTCGGGTTATAAAATTGGGGTGTTACATGCCCTCCTTTCCACTCCTGATTGGCGGTCTGTCAGGCTGCTATTGTGCAGCCTACAGTAGGCAAGTCCCTAGCATTGGGACAGCTTCCCAGGCTGCAACCTCTACCACAGCAGTTCAGCCATGGGCAGCCCCATTCTACAGCCATGCGGGCTGCGAGTGTGTGATGCCTTAGCACCCATTTTTCGGTCGTTATGGTAGCGGGTTGCTCGTGTCCTGTGGCAGCCCAATACTGCCCCCATTTTCTCAGGTTTTGGCAATGTATTTGGTGGCTTTCGTTTCGCGCACGAGTTGGCATGTGCATGGCACTTTTGTTGGGTTTCACTTTTGCGCTTGTTACGTCACAAACCTACTTGTGGAATGCATGTTTCTCACAATTTTTGGCTACGTATTTTTTCAGCCACCGTGGTTGTGGCATGTGGTCCCTCACATCGATACTAGCAAGTGTATGATTGAAGTACAATCGCCACTATTCAAATTTTCACAAAGAAAAGCATGCCAATGTAATTCTCGCAAATACATTATGCAAAGTTGACGCACATCACTCGCACATCATGACACATGCATGAGAATCTTTGTTAAAATATGTAAGAGTGATGGCGAAGCAAAATGCGAGTGTTGCGATTATGTGAATTGCCCTTGTATTTAATAATGCCAAATACGATGCAAAAAGTCTTGTGATATAATGCGCAATTGCAAATGCTTAATTTATCGTAATTGCAAATAATACACGAAAATGCGTAGTTGGCTTACGTATCGAACATCGTTGCCTACTTACACTTTTCACTTGCACATGATTGACACAAATGCGATATGAAATGTATGTGACATGCATAGTTAATGCAAATTACATCTTAGCATGTGTGCAAAATTCATCGAAACATGTTTTGATTAAGTTAAAAATTTTACACACTTTAGCACATCATGTCACTGAACTAAAACGTGTTGAATCAAGTTAGTTTGTATATCAAGTGTCTTATTTTGTAAAAAAAGTTTCTATCATGCAATAGATTGTTAATGGAATTACGTGCATTTATATTTGACACACGATGCACACATGACCCTTGGTTTGTCCCGAATGACAAAGGGGACATGGACATCATAGTAGGGTTATGACACTTATTTTGCGTAATTGGATGCTTGTTTGAAACTTCGTGGCGAGTTGTGTTGGGGATTGGGCTCTTTTTTGTGAGAAAAGCACACTTGTGTTCATCGTGTCATAAACCCCTAAATAATGAATGTGTGATGATCGCCTTCACAGACGAAGAGCTCTTTTGAGGTTGTGTGAGGCTAGAGCACGTGAATGGGCAGGCTAGACCATGAGTGTTGTTCGTGTTGCTCTGCAGGAAACACAAGGCCAGATGGGCCTAACTACCTCGAAATGAGGGAAACTCTACTAACTGAAGCCCTAATAAGATAAACTGCCCTGTTACTGTGATCATGCAAATTTTTTTCTCTCGTTCCTCTTTTCCTTTCTCTTCGCCTTTCTAGCCTCTATCCCCCTTTTTGAAGGGGAATAAAAAGACAGAAAGAAAAGAAGAGAGAATGAAAAAAGGAGAGAAGAGAGAGGAACTCTTTTGCAAGGTCTCGTCTGACCAAAATTTTGGAAAAATGTTTTCAAATCACTCGCCTCCGTTTTGATAATTTGCGGGAAAAATGAAGAGACGGGATTCGCTCGTCGGTACAAGGTTCGACCGTTCCTGGCGCCTTTACCAGGGGTAATCAAACCAAGGATCGAATTTATGCCTTTTGCTTTGCTAAAATATCATCTAAGAATTTATCCTAAGTCTAAATGCACAAAGAGTCATGCTTGTGTGAATGCAAGGATGTATGCTCTTTTGAGAAAATTATTTGAAAATTTCCAAGTGTTTCTGAGATGAACTTAATAATGGAGTGAAGAAATGGTTTTGCAATTTGAATCTAACTTAGAACTTTGAGATAGATCTTGGGAAGATTTTTGGAGTTCTAAGCTTTGAAATAATCAGAGTTGGAGAAGTAAATCTTTGATTTTAATGAAGAAAAGGGGAATTTTTAAAGCTGAGATAGAAAAGGAAAACATAAAGTTTCAAAGTCAAAGGTTTTGAATTTGAATTTTTAATCTGGAATGCTAGATGGATTTGGATTTGAAATATAAAAATGAAACTTGGATCCGAAGTCTGGAATCCAAGATGGAACTGGATCCGGGATCTAAAATCCTAAATAGAATTGGATCCGAGGTCTGAGATCTGAAAATAGAGTTGAATCCGAAATCTGAATCCTAAATTGAACTGGATCTGAAGTCTGGGATCCGAGATGGGGTTGGATCCAGAATCTGAAATTTCTAAATGGAATTTGGATCCAAAGTCTGAGATCTAAGATTGAGTTGGATTTGAAATCTGGAATCCTAAATGGAATTTGGATTTAAAATTTGGACCCCTAATTGGAATTGGATCTGAATTCTGGGATCCAAGGTGAGATTGGTTTTTTTTGAAGATTCGAATTCAAATATGGAATTGGGTTCTAATTTTAGAATCCAAGGGGGAATTTTGGATCTTTTGAAGATCCGAAATGGGACTTTTGAAGAGGGATCTGGGTTTTGAAAACCCAGATTTAAAATTTAGGAAAAACTGAAATTTTGAGATTTAAAATCAATCTTAAAACTTTGATTTTGAATTGAAAATCAAGACTCAATCTTTATATATAACCCTTGAAGATAAAGAATAATTTTGATTTTTGAAGTTTAGAATTTAGAAGATGAATCAGGAATTTCAAAGTTTAAATTGAACTTTAAATTTTGATTTGAATTTGGAAATGGAATATTGAATAAAAATGAATCTGAAATTTCAAAGTCAAATTGGACTTTGAAATTGAATTTTGAATAGAAGAATGAATTTGAAATAGAAATTGAAGATTTGATATTCAAGATCACTTGGATTTTTGAAAAGGAATTTTGAAAATATGATGCAATTCTATCCTAAATGATGAATGAATTTAAAGAGTTTGAAATTGGATTTGAAAAACATATTTCATTCCTTAAGTGAATTAAAATAAGATTGAAGATATAATACATCCCTGACTATGGTCATTGAATATATTATATAATAATCATATTTGAATTCAGATGAAAAATAAAACACATTTCAGTGCTTTTATAGAGTTTAAAATGAAATTAACTCTCAATATACCTTGACTATGGCCATTGATATATATTTTGAGTTAATTTTAGGTTAAGCTCTGATAAAAGAAGAAAACATTTAAAAATATGATGATTTTTTAGGAGGGATCCAGTGTGGATCCGGTGTTATTCCATAAAAGATGAAAACCATAAGTTTTGTTCACATCCTGACTATGGCCATTGATGTAAATCATCAACTTAGGATTTAATCATCTCTTATTAGAATGGTGCACGTGCCATTTGTGTTTCCATCCGTGAATTTTATGAAATAAAAGGTAAAATGAGAGGAAACAAGCAATTTCTAAGACATATACATGTTTATACATTCTAAATCTAATGCTTGAAATTAAACTTCTCATTAATACCTAACTATTACAACTTGAATTTACAAGATGTTTCTAATCCAAGAGGGAGGTATTTAACACTCTAGTCTCTCCTGCAAAATAGAATTATCACGGAGCGAAGATTGCAAAAATATGAAAGATGATAGAAGATATTAAACTGAATCTATGATGTTATGCTCATATGGAAAATATATATGGAGATGCCCTCATTCAAATGAGAATGTGATACTTACCTCAACCGATGGAACATGTATAACATGTTGTGGAAGTCGCCAACATAACGATAATGCATGATGTGCAAGAAATGTGAGGAAGATGTATGATATGAAAGTGGCTGTGAAGGTAAGTTAGGTTGGAGAATATGTTAATGATGCAGAAAAACACAGCACAAGCCTGTGAGGGAGGTGGAGTGCCTAGTTGTAGGGTAGTAAAGGGGTGAGCTGAATGCAGGTTGACTACAAGCACAGGCGATTGAAGCTACCGGAATATATAAAGGCAATGAGAACAGAGATACCAGGGGGTGTAGATGCTGCCATGTGATGCCTGATGGCAGGTAATAGATAATAGTAATTGCAGCAAAAGCGAAGTGGAATGGGCGCTGGGAATGATAAAAGCAGGGTGCAGGAAATGATGATATGTAATAGGTGGCTGGAACTGGAATGTTGAAATGGCCTGTGATGAAGGGTACACAGAACCTCAATAGATTGAGCTCACAGACTTAGCGAAGTGTTGGATCTACACACTGCTGGGCCTATACAGGCCTAGTCGAATGTAATAGACACAGTTGTGGGTTTATATTAACCTCCAGAGGGGATAACAAGTCGTAGGGATGGTGACAATATGGGGTTGTGAAAATAGCAAAATGAGGTGTAATATGGTGGAGGTGACAAATGTGAGAGGGTGTGAATCTCAAGGTGTTATATACAAGTGAAGTGATGATAGTAGGAACCCGGATCTTCAAAATAATAATAAAAATGGAAAACCCGAGTTTTGAAAAACTCGAATCTTCAAAGAAACGATCGGTTCTAACACGAGTGTTGAATCAGATAGAAAGTTTGAGTCGAAACTCAAAACTTCAAACGACATAAAAAGGGGAAACCCGAGTCAGAACCCGGATCTTCAAAATAATAATAAAAATGGAAAACCCGAGTTTTGAAAAAAAACTCGAATCCTCAAAGGAACGATCGGTTCCAACACGAGCGTTGAATCCGATAGGAAGTCCGAGTCGAAACTCGTAACTCCGAAAAAAAGAATATATATAAAAAGGGAAAACAAAAGAATATATATAAAAAGGAAAAAGTTGGAACCCGGTTTTTCAAAACAAAAGAATGAATAAGAAAATTGAGTTTGAGAACTTGAATTCTCGACATAACAATTGGTCCAATGCGAACATCGGATCCAAAAGGAAGCCCAAGTCGAAACTCGCAACTCTGGAAATAAAAATATATACAAAAGGGAAAACCCGAGTCGAAACCCGTTTTTCAAAAGTAAAAGAATGAATGAGAAAATAGAGTTTTGAGAACTTGAATTTTCAAAGGAACGATCGGTTCCAACACGATCGTTGAATCTGATAGGAAGTCCGAGTCGGAACTCGTAACTCCGAAAATAAGAAATATATACAAAAGGGGAAAACCCGAGTCGGAACCTGGTTTTTCAAAACAAAAAAATGAATGAGAAAATCGAGTTTGAGAACTCGAATTCTCAACGTAACAATTGGTCCAATGCAAACATCAGATTCAAAAGGAAGCCCGAGTCGAAACTCGCAACTCCAGAAATAAAAATAAATACAAAAGGGAAAACCCGAGTCAGAACCCAGTTTTTTAAAAGTAAAAGAATGAATGAGAAAATCGAGTTTTGAGAACTCGAATTTTCAAAGAAACGATCGGTTCCAACACGAGCGTTGAATCCGATAGGAAGTTCGAGTCGGAACTCGTAACTCCGAAAATAAGAAATATATACAAAAGGGGAAAACCCGAGTCGGAACCCATTTTTTCAAAACAAAAAAATGAATGAGAAAATCGAGTTTGAGAACTCGAATTCTCGACGTAACAATTGGTCCAATGCGAACATTGAATCCAAAAGGAAGCCCGAGTCGAAACTCGCAACTCCGGAAATAAAAATATATACAAAAGGGAAAACCCGAGTCAGAACCCGGTTTTTCAAAAGTAAAAGAATGAATGAGAAAATCAAGTTTTGAGAACTCGAATTTTCAAAGGAACGATCGGTTCCAACACGAGCGTTGAATCCGATAGGAAGTCCGAGTCGGAACTCGTAACTCCGAAAATAAGAAATATATACAATAGGAGAAAACCCAAGTCGGAACTCGGTTTTTCAAAATAAAAGAATGAATGAGAAAATCGAGTCTGAGAACTCGAATTCTCGACGTAACAATTGGTCCAATGCAAACATCGGAACCAAAAGGAAGCCTGAGTCAGAACTCGCAACTCCGGAAATAAGAATATATACAAAAGGGAAAACCCGAGTCAGAACTCGGTTTTTCAAAATAAAAGAATGAATGAGAAAATCGAGTCTGAGAACTCGAATTCTCGACATAACAATTGGTCCAATGCGAACATCGGAACCAAAAGGAAGCCCGAGTCGGAACTCACAACTCCGGAAATAAAAATATATGAGACCCAAGTCGGAACCCGGACCTTTTAAAAAGAAAAAAACAAAAAGAAAACAAAAACCTGAGTCAGAACTCAGATGGGAAGGAAATGTTTCCAACCCGAGAGTCGGATTCTAGAAGGATTGACAAAAAGCATGAATAGATTCCGACGATCATGAAGATGAGAGACTTATTCAAGATCCTTGACCCAAGATGGCCCAAGATTTGAATTTTATTTATGATGGTTTCCAGGATTATCCCTTATCTTGAAGAGAATTTGATAAAATTTGAAAAAGATTGGTAGAGATTGATAAAGGATAAAGAATTGATAAAAGGAAAGAATCAATAAAGTTAGTGAAATTAACAATAAAAAGGATTAGTAGAAATTTGAAGGAAATTTGATGATAAAGATTTTAGGATTATCCCTTGCTCTGAAAAGAAAAAGGACCTCGCAGGGCGATGTTCAGGTTTATCCCTTAACCTGAAAGGGGAAAAAAGAGAATAAAATTTATAAAAATGGAGAAGAATTAAAGAAATTTATTGAGAATTTATTTTGGAAAAGAATTCTCACAGGTAGCATTGTTACTCCCATGAGGGGTCTCAGGATTATCCCTTATCCTGAAGGGGAAACACCTCGAAGGATGAGGGTCAGGTTTATCTCCTAACCTGAGAGAGTAGACAAAAAAAAGAATACCTCATTGAAAAGAGGCATCAGGTTTATCCCTTAACCTGAAAGGGTTATAAAGATTGATAAAATTTAGTAAAATAAAAACTTGATAAAACGTGACAAAATTGATAATAAATTGATAATAAATTGATGAAAAATTGATTAAATTTGAAAAATAAAATGAATGTAATTAATGAGAAAATCAAGATTAACTGAAAAATTGATAAGGCTTTTAGAAAAGAGTTTGTCTGATCCTGCCTGCATATGAAGGAAGACAAGTATAGATCAAAAATAAAATTCCCCAATATCATGGAGAAGAATATGAGGATTTGATGGAAGATCATTGCTTTATTGCAAAAGGTTCTTTGAAGAGTACAAAGGATAGAATGGACATTTAAGTATAAAACTTCTTCAGATGTAGAGCATTGATAGGATCTGGTAGTTCCACCCCATCTGCATTGATCAAACTATAGGAATTGCGAGCCAGCGCTTCCTTAACCACATAAGGGCCTTCCCAATTGGGTGACCACTTGCCTCGTGGTCGCTGCTTGAGATGAGCCGTCGATCTGAGTACCAAATCGTTAACTCAGAATTTTCTCTCAATGACGGATTTTGCGTAGTGCCGAGCTATCCTTTGACGATAAACTCGAGCATGCTCCGCTGCCTTGAGTCTTCTCTCGTCTAGTAGATCTAACTGTACCAACCTCTGTTGCTGATACTGATCAAGTGGAAGTTCGAGGAGCGATGCGAACTTGAGTGCGAGCTTCTGAATGTGGAGAGGTAATACTACTTTAGTTCCATAAATAAGCTCCAAAGGAGTAGCGTTGGATGGTGTCCGAATGGTGGTTCGGTAGGCCTAGAGCGCATCGTGCATTTTCTCGTGCCAATCGCGTCCCGTCTCCACCGTTCTTTCCAGAATGCGGATCAAAATCTTGTTGGTGGCCTCTGCCTGGCTATTCCCTTGAGGATAATAAGGAGCTCAGAAGTGGTGATGAATCCTAAACTTCGAGCAGAAGATCTTCATCCTCTCATTCTTGAAATGGCTGTCATTGTCAGACACAATATCATGCGGCACACCGAAACGACAAAGGAGGTTTTTATGAATAAAAGAAACCACGTGCTGGCCCTCCACCATTCGCAGAGTTACAACCTCGACCCATTTGGTGAAGTATTCTGTAGCTGCGAGAAAGTATCTGTGACCATTAGAAGCTGAAGGAGTGATCGGACCTACCATGTCGAAGGCCCACATTGAAAAAGGCCAAGGAGAAACCATGGATTGCAAATATGCAGCTGGCGCATGAATGGAAGGTGCATGCATTTGACATTTGATGCACTTCCTTATAAATTGATGGCAATCCTGCTGCATGGTTTTCCAGTAATACCCCGCTCGGATAATCTGCTTGACGAGTGTTTGGTAGCCGACGTGGCCACCACAAATTCCCTTGTGTGCCTCTCGGACAACTTCCATGGCTTCATTCTTATCTAAACATCTGGCGTACTCAGAACTGAACCCACGACGGTAGAGAGTATTGGCAAGAATGAAATAACGGGCTGACATGCGCTGAATCGCACATTGCTCTTTTCTCGGCATTTTCGATGGGAATTCGCCGGTTTCAATAAAATCTTTGATATCTTGATACCAAGACTTCTCTTTCTGAGTGGCTTGGTTTACTCGCTCAGCTGGAATATAGGCAGGTTGATCAAGTCTGCCAATCTCGAAGGAACGGTAGGATCCACTGTCTTTAAAAGATAAAATGGAACCCAGACAGGCTAGGCCATCTGCTATGTGATTGTATTCTCTCTTGACATGATTTAGCTGAAATTCTTCAAAGTTGCCTATGAGAGCCAAGGCGATCTTCTGATAGGGGATAAACTTTGAATCTTTGACTTGCCACTTAGCGTTGACTTGGCTAACAACAAGCAATGAGTCACCGAAGGCATGTATTCTCTTGACATTGAAATCCTGCAGAATCTTGAGGCCTTGTATTAGAGCTTCGTACTCGGCCATATTATGAGTACATTGAAAGTTGAGCTTGAGAGAATAAGGGATCATTTCCTTTTCGGGAGTGATCAACAAGATCCCAATCCCTATACCAGACATGTTTCTGGCTCCATCAAAGAAAAAGGTCCAAACTGGGGACTCCTGAACATTGCAGATGCGATCATCAGGAAAATTGTCTTCCGCCTTGATCTCTTTTGTCAACGAGAAATCTTCCAACTGATCTACAATGGACTGGCCCTTGACTGACTTCTGAGATACATACCCCAAGTCATACTGCATCAGGAGAACTTGCCATTTTACAATCCGTCCAGTAAGAAAATGTTGCTCAAGGATGCACTTGAGAGGATTGAGTCTTGACAAAATTTTGATTTCTAAGGCCAAGAGATAATGTCTTAGCTTCTGACACATCCATACTAAGGCTAGACATGTCTTTTCCATCTGAGAATATCTCTTCTCACAGTCGAGGAAAGTCTTGCTTATGTAGTAGATGGCATGCTCTATCCGGCTGCCTTCCTCATACTGCGCAAGAAATCTGCCACAAGCATTCTGATTGACAGAAATATATAGGAGAAGTGGCTTTCCCAGTTCTGGTGGCTTCAGAACCGGTGGATTGAGGAGATATTGCTTGATGCGCTTGAACGAGAGCTGACATTCTGGTCCCCACTCAAATTTCACTTCTTTTCTCAGTAAGTGATTGAAGGGCTCGCATCTCATGGCCAAATTGGAGATGAAGTGCCGAATCGACTGAATGCGACCTTGAAGGCTTCGTAGTTCTTTTAGATTGGTGGAAGGCGTCATATCAATGATTGTCTTTGCCTTGGCAGGATCCACCTCTATGCCTTTCTTGTTGATCATAAATCCAAGCAGCTTGCCTAACTCTACCTCGAAGACGCACTTCTGCGGATTGAGTCTCAACTTGTACATAATGAGTCTTTCAAAGACTTGGCTGAGAGCATCGAGATGATCCTCTCCTTCTTTGGATTTGACCAGGATGTCATCTACATAGGCATCCATGTTCTTGTGCATCTGGTCATGAAAAATAACCGTCATTGCCCTCTGATAGGTTGCCTCAGCATTTTTGAGTCCAAACGGCATGACTGTGTAGCAAAACGTACCCCAAGACGTGGTAAAAGAAGTTTTTGACTGGTCACGAGCGGCCAGTTTGATCTGATTGTAGCCTGAGTATCCATCCATAAAGGAAAACATGGCGTGGCCCACCGTGCTATCAATCAAAAGATCGATGTTGGGGAGTGGATAATCATCTTTTGGGGTGGCCTTGCTTAGATCCCTGAAATCAATGCAGATTCGGACTATGGCATTCTTTTTGGGAACTGCCACAATGTTCGCCAACCAGTCTAAGTAATCAATAGTCCGGATGAATCCTGCCTTTAACAACTCCTCAAGTCCTTCTTTAACTTGTGGTGCTATGCGTGGATCCATTTTTTTGAGTTTCTGCTTGATTGGCTTGCAATCTGGCTTCAGCACGAGACGATGCTCGACCAGCTTGGGATCTAAGCCTGACATATCCTCATAAGTCCAAGCAAAGACTTCTTGGTGCCGTTTGAGGAAATGGATGAGCCTTTCCTTCTCATCTGAACTTAAGCTAGAACCAATTTTGAGGATTTTCGGGTCATCTTGTGAACCGATATTGACATCCTCTGTCGGATCTTGAACCAACGGTGATGGTTCGTCCTGCTTCTGAATACTGGCAATGCTTGAATCACTAAATCGGACTCTGCTAATTCTTCAATCTGCTCTGTTACCTTGCTGACCTCTGCCTCTGCCTTTGCTTTTGCCTTGCGGATTCTGGCCGGTTTGGATTTATTTTGAGAAAAATTGGAATTGATAACGAGCCTTTTGAGCAATTTAGGAGTCATGATTCTGGCAATCCTGAAAAGTGCAAAGAAGGTTTTTGAGAAAAAGGTAAGATATTCAAAAATAGCCTTTTATACAGAAACAAAGAATGATGACATAGAAAAAGATATAAGCAAAGAATCATGTACGCCAAGATAAGAAGAGGAAACAAAATTTTCATTGATTGAATAACTTTGATATTTACAGATGATTGTTGATGAAGAAAGAAAAAACTGGGGTGGACTTGCCCCTACAAGACGACATAAAGAGAACATGAAAAGAAAACAGAAAGCAAAGGCATTGTCTTCATTCTGCTCTTTTGATGAAGGTGGTTTTTCTGCCTGATGGCTGACCGGTAAAACCCAAGCCTGTACCATCAATATGTCGAACGGGGATGATTGGCTCTATCATGCCGTCCTCGTTTTTACCAAGGCCTCTGAAGGGCTGATAGTCGTGCTTTATCAGTAAATCAAATCCCTTCTTGGTTTTTTAGAACTGAGGGAAAAGAGGATGATCCTTGAAAGAAATGCAACTGAGGCGCCCACCTAGTTTGAAGAAACGAGGTCCCTACCACTGTACCACTGCAGTGACATTCTCTGTTGGCTGGACTTCTTTTAGCTTGAGCATATCCAGACTTTCACTAAGATTAATCTCATTGACCTCCCGAATGCTTGGGATGTCGACAGTGAAAGTGGGACAAGGAATCATCGGTTGCGGGAGTCTTTCCTCTGGATCTTCTCCCAAGACTGTGGTAATCATGCCTCCTTTCGACCATTTTATGCATTGGTGAAGGGTTGAAGGAACGACATTGGCATTATGAATCCAAATACGTCCCAACAGAAGGTTGTACGTGGTTGGCACATTCACCACGTGAAACAGAACGGTATGTACTGAATAGTTGATAAAAATTTCAAGGAAGATTTCCCCCCTGACTGTTTGCCCATGGTTATCAAAACCGTAGATCATTATCGGATCTGAGATATATTCTTCTTCTTTCAGGCCCAAGGCCCTAGCTATCATCTCTGAACAGATATTGAGGTTGTTGCCTCCGTCAACAAGCACATGAGGGACTATCATGCCCCTGGTCTGCACCACTATATAAAAAGCATTGCTATGAAATGAATGAGGTTTTGGCAAATCCTCATCTGAAAATGTTATTGGTGCATTTTTCATAGCCTGGTTGACGATCTGAGCCATATCCTGCGGAGTCGTGCTAGGTTTGACCTTGATCTTTCTTAGCAGATCTTCTAGCACTTATTGATGTTCAGGTGAAGCATGGGTTAAGTCCAAGATAGAGATGTTTGATAATGCCGTGATCAGTTTCTGAACTGATCCCGAAGTCTCACCCTTCTTTGAAGCTGCTTGGATGAAGCCCTTCAGAATCCTGGGGATTGGCTTGGCAATTTCTGCTGTCATCTTCGCTGGCTCCTTAATTGGTTTCTTGCTGCTAGAAAATAAAGTGATGTCCACCCTCTTGGTGGAAGACTGTGCTTGACGTAGGACTAGGACCTGATGTTGATCCTGGATATCCTGGCTGGAATATAGCTGGATGCTGTTCTGGAGAAAGACTGCCTTCTCTGAAGCCACTGAAGCTGAATGTTTTGGGAAAGGCTTGGACAAAATCTCGGGTTGTTGTTCGTCCTCATCCTCGATCAACAAATTCTTGTCGATGCAGTCTTGGATGATGTTTTTGAGGACAAAACAATGTTCCATGTCATGTCCAACAGTCCGGTGAAACTTGCAGAATTTATCTGTTCACTTATCCATGGTAACTGGAGGGTCCGCCACTTTGGGGAGTTTGATCATTTCTTTTGATAGCATATATTCCAGGATGTCTTCCCGGGATTGCTCCAAAGCAGTGAATTCCCGATCGATCATAACTCCATCCTTCATGCTTTGGTTTCTCTTATTGTTTTGCTTCTGGCTGTTGTACTGGCTGGACTGGCTGTGGCTTAACAAATTTCCCTTTTTGGGCTGCAAAGTTCGTTCTTTCGGCCCTAGAGTGTCCTGAATTCTTGTTGCGATTTTTCTTGCTCTTCTTGCTGCCAGAACTGTTGTTGCTGCCTGAAAAGTCTGTAGAATAGGCAACGTGTGCTTTCTTCTTCTGCTCAGGGTTCCCTCTAACGAAAGGGTAGCCTTCATATAGGTCATTGTTCAGCCTTGTCTCGAGCCATTCGACTCTCTTGATCAGTTTAATGAATGACTTTGCTGGAGATGTAGAGATTAGATTCCTCAGAGGCTGAGCAAAGTTGTTCAGGATGATTTGCAACGCATGTTCCTCTGGGATGGGAACCTTCATTTTGTTACAGGTGCTCCTCCACCTGTGGATGAATTTGCCAGCCCTTTCATTCTCATTCTGTTTAAGATTGTACAGATGGTTGAGAGTTGGCGACGCTTCAACATTTTACATGAAGCGCTCGATGAAAAGATTTACGACTTTATCGAATTCTCGTAGTTTGATAGGGTTAATGTGATCTGCGTACCACCTGGCTGTGGTACCTTCTAGGCTGCGGGGAAAGCAGATGAACAGAGCTCTGTTATCTTTCCTGAAATAACCGCATTCCGCGTAGAATATGGCCAAATGAGCCTTGGGATTGCCTGTTCCATCAAACTTGAGGAATTTTTGAGGGAGATTCTCCAGATTGTCATCCTCGTCTAGGTTGTTGTAGAAATCTTTGCCAGAATAGGTCTGCTTGTCTTTGCTCTTGGCCTGAATATCCTTAATTGCTCGAGTCATTTCTCTCATTTGCTCGTGCATTGGATCCTCAACTGGGATGGGTTTGTTCACAGATTCGGGTTCTGCGGTGATCTTCACGAACTGCCGCGGAGGATTCTGACTGTAGACAAATTGCTCTTCCTCTTCTAACTCTTCCTCTGCTGATTATGTATCTTCAGAAGTAGTGTCTGGCTGAACTTTCTTTCTGACGATCCTGACTTGCTTTTTCACAGCCTTTTTTTTCAATTTGCTCTTAGGAGCGGCCTTCTTCAGACTGGCCTCAGCTTGCTCTGACATCATTTTGGCCATCATTTTCTGGAACAGACTGTACATGGCGGGGTCGATATCATCGCTTTTGTTCTGACCCTGCCCTCTAACTGACTTGGGAAAGTCCATTTCTTCGTTATCACTGTCACTGTGTTGAGGAGTTGTTTCTTTCCCAGCTCTTGTCTGAACCATTCTGACAATGTCAATGATTTCTGCAGAATAAGAAAATGGTTAGAGCGCGGAAGAACTTTTGAAAACACAACCTTTTGAGAAAAGACAAGAACGGAGGAATTGATAGACAATTAAACAGATTATCCCATCACCAGGGATCGGGTCACCACAAAATTTGTGATAATTGCGTTTACCACTTTTGTGATAACGGAAAATGTGCCTTGTTACCTAGGTGAGGTCGTCCATCATGATAAGAGATATTCAAAGAAGAATAGAAGGAATGTCCCATCACTAGGGATGAGGTCGTCACGAGAATCGTGACCATTTATGCCATAAAACAAATAAAATAATAAAATTTTGGCCTAAAAAAAAGCTTTTTAACAGAACAGAAGTTGAACTTTATTGAGGACAAATTCAAATAAAAGAGAAGGTGGGCAGACAGTTTGCCATCATTCTCGATATTCAGAAGATACATTGGATCTAGGAAATACAGACAAAGGAATGAAGGAGTCCCAAGTATATTTGGTTACATGGTATGCCCCAGACCACTGATCCGACTGCAGATCAAATTTTGGCATGTGGCCCACCGGGAAGCGAATGTTGACACGAACCTGCCACTGCGAGAACTGTCTGAGACACCTCTCTGGCTGATAGTCGACACAGAAGAAGGGACCAAGCAGTCTGTAGCGTTTGCTATGAGCATAAGTATAGCGCGGAACTGACTCTCGCCTGTCAAAGTAATCCCAAAGGTTCTCTTCCTGATGCAGACTCTTGATCGAAGCTCGATACTGAATAGCAGACTTTGGCTTCTTGCTGTTGAACCTGAAAGAACTGGCTTTCGATGGCATGTGTCGCAGAAACCAAGACTGCAAGGCATACGTGCATCCTTCCACCAGAATGGTCTCTCCAAGGCAGAAATGAGCTAAGCCGCGGTAGAGAAAGGATAGAGCTGCCATGGAAACTGAAAGTTGACGGGTCTACTTGCTTCCCCATCTTCGAAAGAGTTGGGCGACTCTAACATCGATGAAATTTTGACCGTCTTGAAAGAAGGCTAATCCCACTGTGCATAGGACCATGTCATGCTAGATTCTTTCTTTCGCTGTTCAAGACAAAATATCAACTTCCTCGTAGGCTCCATATTTGCGATAGAGCCCGAACAGGTCGATGAACTGACTTCCGTTGATCTCAATGAGAGGCCAAGATCTGCTCCCTGTTGCCCTGGTTAATGCTTCTCGAACACCTATCCCCTTGACATTGATCAGGAACTATTGCTCGACCGGATCATCTGGCTGACCAACTGGCTCTGACAATCCCATGATGTCACTGAATTCGTCCATTAGCAGAGTCATCTCTCCCCATGGAAACCAAAATGTGCAGGTACGTGGATTCCATCGTTCTGCCATAGCTTGAATCAGACTATCGTTGATGGTTTGCTTGCCCACAGATGACGCCATCTCCAATCCACAATCATCCAAGTGGTGTGGGAACATACGCGAGAAGGTGGCGAACCAAGAATAATACCACCGAGGGAAGAAGGAATGAGACTGGATAACCCGATGATCCGGGGATCCATCCTTTATCTGATAGATGACATGATCTCTGGAAAAGATAGTATCGAGGGAATCAGACGCGTTCGAAAATGATACTGGGGAAAAAAATGAGGAGAATTAGATAGAATGCAGGACTTACGAATAGACTCTTGAAGAAAAGAGGACAGACACAAATCCTGAAATTTTTTTGAAAGATCAAGGGAATTTAGAAAAAGGGATTTCCAGGGGTTTTAAATAAAATTTGACACAAAAGAGAAAAGAATATAGGTAAAGAAAAAATATACACCTGGGGTTTTTTGAAAACAAGGGAAAATTTTGAATAATATACCCAGGGTTTGAAAATTTTTGATATATAGAAGAATGCAAGAAAATATCGCATAATCAAAGCTGCACAAACAAGGATGCACACACAACACTCCCTAAAGGCTGACTCTAAATGCAATATTTGAAATGGCTTGTAGGACCTTAATCCTAACTCTATGGTTAAGATCATCTGATTCCAATCAAGGTATGTCGATATACTCAAGCCGAAGCTCGAAGTACGTGGCATAGAAATATTTCTCTGGTTCTAAGGTAAAGGCTTCCCAACATCCTTGAGCGCCTACCGATATACCTCAGACTATGGCCCTTAGGTACGTGGTAGGGGGGCGCGAACCCAAATAAGTGGTCCAGTTGTGAGGCTCTCTCCCGAACTATGGTTTAGTGAGACAGCCCAGCAATGTGAAGACCGGGACAATATAGGTAGGGATGTTTTCGAAAATATGTTCAACATGCAGATAAAATCAGAAAGCTCTAATGCAAGTTCTAAAGAGATAGAATCTAAATGAAATAGAAGCATACACTTGCATACATTGTTTGCATTCGATCCCTAAAATTGAGGAGAGTTATATTTCAGACCTAAGTCTAATGTGAGCATGAAAGAATCTCCTCAATATGGTCCTACCAAACCATACTTAAATCCTATATGCAATGATGTCAGCTTAGGACAGAGTCTCGGCTCCTAAGGTTTGCATGGAAATGAAGCTGACATTTGTTAGAATAAAGACTTAGATAATATCAAAGCAAAGCAAAAGGCAAAAATTTGACCGGACGAAGATGGGTCCCATCTCGGTCGCCAACTTCTGTGATCATGCAAAATTTTTTCTGTCGTTCCTCTTTTCCTTTCTCTTTGCCTTTCTAGCCTCTATCCCCCTTTTTGAAGGGGAATAAAAAGATAGAAAGAAAAGAAGAGAGAATGAAAAAAGGAGAGAAGAGAGAGGAACTCTTTTGCAAGGTCTCGTCTGACCAAAATTTTGGAAAAATGTTTTAAAATCACTTGCCTCCGTTTTGAAAATATGCGGGAAAAATGGAGAGACGAGATTCGCTCGTCGGTACGAGGTTCGACCGTTCCTGACGCCTTTACCAGAGGTAAT
Source organism: Nuphar pumila (assembly GCF_984573655.1). Lineage (NCBI taxonomy): Eukaryota > Viridiplantae > Streptophyta > Magnoliopsida > Nymphaeales > Nymphaeaceae > Nuphar > Nuphar pumila. Next base: position 41,143,845 of record NC_143264.1, on the reverse strand, counting down.
CAAACCAATGATCGAATTTATGCCTTTTGCTTTGCTAAAATATCATCTAAGAATTTATCCTAAGTCTAAATGCACAAAGAGTCATGCTTGTGTGAATGCAAGGATGTATGCTCTTTTGAGAAAATGATTTAAAATTTTTCAAGTGTTTCTGAGATGAACTTGATAATAGAGTGAAGAAATGGTTTTGCAATTTGAATGTAACTTAGAACTTTGAGATAGATCTTGGGAAGATTTTTGGAGTTCTAAGCTTTTAAATAATCAGAGTTGGAGAAGTAAATCTTTGATTTTAATGAAGAAAAGGGGAATTTTTAAAGCTAAGATAGAAAAGGAAAAAATGAAGTTTCAAAGTCAAAAAAATGGGTTTTGAATTTGAATTTTTAATCTGGAATGCTAGATGGATTTGGATCTGAAATATAAAAATGGAACTTGGATCCGACGTCTGGAATCCAAGATGGAACTGGATCTTGGATCTGAAATCCTAAATAGAATTGGATCTGAGCTCTGGGATCCGAAAATGGAGTTGAATTCGAAATCTGAATCCTAAATTGAACTGGATCTGAAGTCTAGGATCCGAGATGGGGTTGGATCCGGAATCTGGAATTTCTAAATGGAATTTGGATCCGAAGTCTGAGATCCAAGATTGAGTTGGATTTAAAATCTGGAATCCTAAATGGAATTTGGATTTAAAATTTGGACCCCTAATTGGAATTGGATCTGAATTCTGGGATTCAAGGTGAGATTGGTTTTTTTTGAAAATTCGAATTCAAATATGGAATTGAGTTCTAATTTTAGAATCCAAGGGGGAATTTTGGATCTTTTGAAGATCCGAAATGGGACTTTTGAAGAGGGATCTGGGTTTTGAAAACCCAGATTTAAAATTTAGGAAAAACTGAAATTTTGAGATTTAAAATCAATCTCAAAACTTTGATTTTGAATTAAAAATCAAGACTTAATCTTTAGATATAACCCTTGAAGATGAAGAATAATTTTGATTTTTGAAGTTTAGAATTTAGAAGATGAATTAGGAATTTCAAAGTTTAAATTGAACTTTGAATTTTGATTTGAATCTGGAAATGGAATATTGAATAAAAATGAATCTGAAATTTCAAAGTCAAATTGGACTTTGAAATTGAATTTTGAATAGAAGAATGAATTTGAAATAGAAATTGAAGATTTGATATTCAAGATCACTTGGATTTTTGAAAAGGAATTTTGAAAATATGATGCAATTCTATCCTAAATGATGAATGAATTTAAAGAGTTTGAAATTGGATTTGAAAAGCATATTTCATTCTTTAAGTGAATTAAAATAAGATTGAAGATATAATACATCCCTGACTATGGTTATTGAATGTATTATATAATAATCATATTTGAATTCAGATGAAGAATAAAACACATTTCGGTGCTTTTATAGAGTTTAAAATGAAATTAACTTTCAATATACCTTGACTATGGCCATTGATATATATTTTGAGTTAATTTTAGGTTAAGCTCTGATAAAAGAAGAAAACATATTAAAATATGATGATTTTTGAGGAGGGATCCAGTGTGGATCCAGTGTTATTCCTTAAAAGATGAAAACCATAAGTTTTGTTCACATCCTGACTATGGCCATTGATGTAAATCATCAACTTAGGATTTAATCACCTCTTATTAGAATGGTGCACGTGCCATTTGTGTTTTCATCCGTGAATTTTATGAAATAAAAGGTAAAATGAGAGGAAACAAGCAATTTCTAAGACATACATGTTTATACATTCTAAATCTAATGCTTGAAATTAAACTTCTCATTAATATCTAACTATTACAACTTGAATTTACAAGATGTTCTTCTGATTTATGCATATGATGTCGCATTTTTATCCCTATTCCTGTTGACCAAATGCCAAAGCCATAAAAATGAAAGTTGTTTCTGAACATGTCATTAGTTTCTTATTTAAATATCAGGAGTTTATATGGTTGGCTGCTATTTTTCATTCAATTTCATATCAGAACAGGTTGATTTTACCTCCGTCAGAACCAAATTCCCGTTACCGAACTCACCGTAGTTCAAATCTCGAAACTGTAAAAGTCAAAATTGTTCACTTTTATGTCATTTAGAAGTATGCAAAATATCAGACATTTATATGGTGGAATTTTTGTATTATGGCATTAAATGCTATATTTGGTTTGAGCCCTTATGCGAAATTCGTCCATTTTAGGATTTTCTTTACATTTTTGCATCTAAACCATGTCATTTCGTAAAGTTTAGCATTCTAGGCTGTTTATAAGGGTATAGGGATGTTGCATACCAAATTTGACATTATTTGAAGATCGTTTGTTGCTCGGTTTAGCCATATCATCAAAACAGGGCCCCGCGGGACCCTGATCCAAGCGAAAAACAAGCGAAATTCGTTATTTTGGATGAGTTGCAAACTGTCAAATTCTGATTTTACAGTCCTAAGGTGTTTAGCAGCATGTCATCGTGTTTCATCATCATTTGGTTCAATTCAAATTTCAAAATCTCAAATTTTACCAAAATTTCTTCAAATAACCCTGATTTTAAAGGTATAACTTCAATATTAGGGGTATTTTGGTCATTTTGAACCTAATTCCGAATTTTAAACTGTTTATTTCTGAATTTTCTTGCATTTACATCATTTCAAATATCAAGGAAGTGTGAAAATAGGGTTTATATCCAAGTAAGTCCAATAATTTCATAATATTATTGGAAAATCTTTGAAAAACCCACATATTTGAGCTCACCCCATTTCAAGTTTGGCAGGAATATTCAAAGAAAGGAGCTGAAGTCTGCAATTATCTTTATTTCTTTTTATTTAGTGATGTAATAATGTAAATTTTGGAATAAGAGGTTTAATTTTCTGCTTAAACTAGGATGCATACCATATAGTTTGAATTCATGCAATATCCTGATTATGTGATTCATGCATTTTATTTCAAAAGCACTATGGATGTACACGAATGGCACGTGCACCAACTCTTAGGGAGTTGATGAACTCGGTGGAGTCCATATTTACAGCCCTAGTCGAAATATGGACGAGACCCAGATTCAACATCTTTCTACTAGTCACACAGAGCCTACACTCTTAGGCTATCTTCCAAATTGCACATCATATTTCCAATTTTGCAAAATATTGTGAATTAAATCAATTAAACTCTGAATATATTCATGACCACAGTCAGAATATGTGAAGGATTTATTTTGACTTAATATATATTTTTCCAACAAATTTCTCAGAAAATCTTTTTAAAGTGCATTCATACATTCAAATCATCTGCATCATGACATCATCTGCTTTTCTCATGATTTTCTCGCGAAAATTTCACTCCATGGAAATCAATTTCCTCAAGAAACTCTGAAAATTTTCAAAGATTTAATCTCCCAAGTCAGGTTTTCCCATGATTTTCCCTGGAAAATGTTATTTTCTTAAGATTCTTTTTCAAAAGGAGTTTTCAATCTTTCTCAAAAATCAAAATCAATTTTCAAATATTTCATGGCCAAGATTCTCAGAATTTCAATTTCCTGAGTTTTGCTTTTCCTGCTCCTAAGGATTTTCCTACGAATTTCCAACCATTTTCCAAAGAAAGTTTTCAAAATTGGAGTTTCCCTGACAAATATTTTCCTTTTCAAATGTTCATCTTTTCCCAAGAATCCTCTCCATTTTCCCAGGATTTTCACCCATTCATGATTTTCCCAAAACTTCATAAATTTACTGGTGATTTCCCAATCCTTTCATTTGAGTTTCCTAAGAGATTGATTTCCATCTTTTTCCTAAGAAATGCTTTTCAACTCCAAATGTTTTCTAAGCATACCTCATAATTTTCCAACTTACATTTTACAAAATCTCATAGCATATGCCTGAATTCTTTGTGCATTTAGGATAGAACACGATTTCGATGATTTAACTAAGTCAAGCACATTTTTGGTTCTTCGTTCAATTACCCCTGTTAAAGGCGGCAGAAACGGTCGAACCTTGTACCAACAGGTCGAGCCCCATCCCATGGATTTTTCCGCTATTTTAAAAAATGAAGGCGAGTATTTCAAAACAATTTTCCAAAACTCTGGTCAAGTTTGACTCGCGAAAGCTTTTTTCTCTCTCTCCTGCAAGGGAAGGGAAGAGGGAAAAAAAAATTTGCGACGATAAAAATTACACATAATAGACACTTCGGTCCAACCATTAGATATAGGCCACGGGGCACGCATGCACCTTAATACTTTTATCAATCTGTGTCCCGTGAGTAGACACTTCAATTTTCTGTAGAAAACCCATATTCATAACAGTTCATAGCAGATAAACATCCATTCAAAACAGCATGAATTCATACTCATAGTTTTTGCAACAAATAACTAGCCGAGATTGAAACCGGATTCCATCTCATAAAAACTCAACTTTGTCCGACTGTTACAGAGACTGTAGAAAAAATTTCATTTAATGGTCATTGTTGAATTTTTCATATTTTGTAAAAAAATAATTCAACTTTCTAACGTCATAAACTGTTCATAAAAATTCATTCGTACGAGAGAGTTACAAGCATTTTTATGCAAACCTATATTTTCCTATTATGACTGTCACAAAAAAGTGCTCCATCCATGAACAGAGCTCAAATTTCATAGTAGGTATAAAATTTTGTTAACTTTCCAACGCAATAAACCTCTCATCAAAACTTCTCCAGATGAGGGAGATACGAGCGATTTACTGGTTGGATGTCAGGCTAGAAATACGTAATACTGGGTATAGGCATTCGGGTGGGGCCAAAACGTGTCACCCGAATCCATATTTCTTATTTTTTTTGCATGAGTTAAACTAGAAAAATTATAAGATTTAAACTACACTAAACTGAGATAGTCTAAAATGGACAAATCTTATTTTCGCAGACGTTTGGTCAAAAAACAAACCTGTCTCTCATAGGGGTTATTTTCTCATAAATAATTTCAGTAAATTTCACAATAATCGAAGTAAATCACATAATTTGCATACAAATAAAAATAAAAAAATTATGTAACAATTTCAAACTATTCACATGCATGAACGCTACAACTTCTAATTAAATTTTGCATAAAATTATAAAGAAATATCTTGGTTTTTACTGAAATTATCATTTTTTTTCTAAGAAACTAGATAACACAAAATGCAAATTTTCTAAGGAATTCGACCTTGGAAATTATTCAAATTTTTATAGAGAATCTATATTAACATGATCCACTAACCCAAATTGAAATTTGCAGAAAAATAATTCGATAATCTATGTATTTCAAAAAAATTATGGTTTTATTTTCTAAGAAACTTGTTTTTTAAGAAAATATGATTTTTAGAGAGGATTTTGCTCGAAAACCTGTTCTATTTTCATACTTTGATAGCCCTAAGACAAACCCACGTGTGGGAGGTATGGTTTAGGGTCTATACTTGTGAAAAATCGATGGAATTTGTGCCTACTAATTCTGTTCTACAACTAGAGCATAAAACCCCCTACCTCTTTTGGCAAAATTCATACCTACGAGCGTAGAGTGCTCTTCTCGCATAAAACGACCATTCCACATGTACAACGGACTCGAACATAACCCCCTTATGTTCCCTTCAAGTAAGTGAAAGTCTCCCTTACTGAGCCAAGGGTGAAAACACCAAAAGTTTGGTGTAGGAAAAAGAGAGAAGAGGAATTTGGGAGAGAGAAGAAGCTTGGGAAAAATAAAAAGGGATCAAATGGAGGGGCATGACCCCCTCCTCCCTTTTTATAGACTCTTAGTTAGGTCAAGGGATGGGGCTAATCTCAGTCCTTGATCTAATCTAAGTTTAAGTTTTCAAAAATCTAAACTGTAACACCCCAATTTTTATAACCCGAAATTGGTGGATTTTTTTTTTCAAATACATTTAAATCTTTTAGCAGTTAACAGCGGAAAAACACATTGGGCATAAAACTTGGCGTGCTACTTCAGATGAATGCTTGCAACCATATAATTATGGAATTTAAACTTTAACAACTAATTAACCATGCATGAAATAAAATCAAGTTTCCATAATATCCAAAATTTATCACATTTGTCATTGAATTGAATTAAAGTAAAATCAGAGTTCAGAATTCATGAAGCAGAGGAAAGGTAGGCTCAGTCTCCATCGCAACCTTCCGCCTACGCACGTAAGTACCTACTCATTACCTGAAAAATTTTAAACCATATAGGATCAAACAACATGTCTTAGTAGAGTAATTATGCTAAACTTGTAAGACAGAATAACAAGACAAGGATTTCAATAGAAATTTCATGGTTTAACATTTAATTTAACTTAAACAATCATACAACAAATCATGGTTAAAATTTTCATATTTAACAGAAAAACATAAATTCATACATTCAAAATACAAAATGCATGAACCATTAAAATGCATGACTTACCATATGCAGAAGCTCTTTCAATGCATGCATATTTTCTTATATTTAGTTATATTTTCTTAATTAGATGATGCATGTGATGCCAAATTAATGCACACATCATTTAAGTTATCACTTCTTAGCCCTGCTGATACGACATAGACAAACATTATGAGATCAGGACCATGACATAGGACGTGTTTTACATACAGGGGTGGCTTTAGCCTGGCCAGGTCCATTCACTAAGACGGGGTGAGGGACGTTAATACGAGAGAGATTCCCAAGACCTTTCAACCCGATGCATCAGTTTTTCCTCATGAGTACTATAACCTCTACGCTGCAGTCTAATGCAGAGGTTTTCCCCCTAAAATCGTGGGAGGGGAGGAGCAATCTTCCGTGCCCGTAACAAAACTTGCCCCACAAAGTTTTGTATCACCTGCTACTCTCCAAGCAAGTATCTTGAGTTTAATGTCACATGATTACTTGATTACATTCATACTTTTTATGCAACATCAAATTTAAACCACTTTATGGTCAAGGATGCATTCTTATAAAGCATTGGACAAAGTCATATAATTAAACTTGTAACATACATTTGAGCACATGCGTAGCATAAACATCTTATTCATTTTCACACATCATAATGCATATGCATGTACATTGCCAATGCAACAAGGAGAATATATATGAACATCCATAATAATGAAACAATCATATCATCACGATATCATGGACATACATGTAGTCAACACATTTTTAGAATTTAAAACATAAACTTGTATTCATTGGACCTTTTGATCCTAAATCTTTAATGTGTAACCTTCCATTTACAATTCATGTCATAATCATATAAAATTGCATAAAATCATACCTGCATAATCATTCACATAATGCATACTAATTCTATAAAGAAATTGAATAAAAACATATATACTATGCACCCTTTGAGCCTTGATTTATGAATTTGCCCTAATTTTTCCAATTCCATAACTCTGTCTCACTGGTACAGAGCTCACAGAAACTTTTTGGCTTCATGAACAGAGCTGAAATTTTTACAGTATATAAGAATTGTTGTTAGCTATCCATAGCCGCAAACCGTTTGTAAAAACTTCTTCGTATGAGGGAGTTATGCATGTTTTACTACAGACCTATCAGTTTTTGTTTCGACTGTCACAGAGACGTGCTCAGTCCATGAACAGAGCCCAAATTTCTATAGTAGATGTATAATGGAGTTAGTTTTCCAACGCAACAATCTGTTTGTCAAAACTTCTCCGAATGAGGGAGAAACAACCATTTTACTGAACGGAGACCTGGAATTCCGAGATTTACATTTGGGTGAATCAAACCGAGTCACCTGAATCCCAAGAAAAATTAAAAGGAATAGGGAATATGCATGAAATAAAATTCTAAAAATTCTAAAATATTCACAGTAGATGGAACACTTCATAATCTATCAATCCAAACTAATATTTGCATAAAAATCATGGAATAAATCAAATACAAATATATTTTACGAATCTATTTCTAAGAAACCGATTTTTATGATAAACCCGATTTCAAAAATGGTTTTCTTTAGGGGAAAACGTGTTTTTGCCATGGATCATTAGATCTGAGTCAAACCCACGGTTAGGAGGGTTTGATCATGATCTAAACTCATGAAAAAGCATCAAAATCCATGCCAAGAACTCCGTTCTTGCAAGAAAAGCATAGAAACCCTACCTTTTATTGAAAAAAACGTATTTCTTGATAGATGAACGACCCTTTTTGCTCAATCCACCGATCAGATCCTCCTTCCAGCAAGGTGAGAACCTTAGATATCCTCACCACACCCCTTCAGGTCTGGATCTTGCACTCAAGAATCAAAAGAAACTCTAAAAAGAAGAGAATAGGGAAGAGAAAGAGAGGAGAGAGAGAAGAGGGTTTTTGGAGGAGAGAGAAGTTCTCCTTTTTTTCCAGCACAAATGAGGGGGGCATGGGCTATGGGAGGGTTTTATAACCCTCTCTAAGTTAGGTTATGGGCTGGAATTAATTCCAGCCCTTGATCAAAGCATGGGGACCAATGAGAGCCCTTAATCTCCCTATTTGACTAGTTAAGCTTTAAATAAGCTTGAAAATCACTAGGCCTTTAATTTCAAAATAAATTTGAAGTAAGATGTCACATAGGATGGGACGGCCCACCTATTGGCTCCTACTAAACTAATAAAATGGGTTTAATTTATAACAAAAATCTATTTTATTAAACTATAATTTACAAAAACATAGAATTCCAACAAAAATCATTTTTGTTTTATACAACCACAAATCATATAAAATGTAAAGACATTAATTATCCACTAATTACAACTTATTAAGCATATTAATATGTATATGTTCACAACCTACTTTTGTTAATTCATATTATTTAATTATCTTTACTTAAAGAAAATTCAACATTTTCTTTTTAAGAGAGACATTTTCAATTAGGCATCACTTAGGATTTTCTCAATTATTCAAACCATGTAGGGTTTATATTTACTACAATTCAACCTTATTAAACCCCCTAAGCCTTACAAATATACTCGAGCATTATTTTTTAAAGAAATTAGGGTTCTATATTGGCACGAAATTCAAGACATTTCATAATGCTATAGAAAAGAACTTAGAAATTTGGTTAACATTACGTACTGAACAAGTGTGGATATTTAGCTCTCATATCGGCCTCGAGCTCCCAAGAACACTCCTCCAGCCCATGGTGCTGCCATTGTACTTTAACAAGTGGAATTGACTTATGTCGCAACACTTGTTCTCGTCGATCTACTATCTCTACCGGCCGTTCCTCAAACGTGAGGTCTCTCTGAACCTCGACTTCGTCATACTGAATAGCATGAGTAGGATCTGGTACATATTTTCTCAACATTGACACATGGAAAACATCATGGATGTTGGAAAATTGAAGGGGAAGTTCCAATCTATCTGCGGTGCCTCCTATCCTCTCGAGGATGAGAAACAGTCCTACATACCTCAGACTCAATTTCCTTTTCTTGCCGAACCGAAATACGCTCTTGGTTGGCGATACTTTGACAAACACATGATTACCAACCTCAAAAGAAACCTCTCGCCTCTTTGGATCTGCATAACTCTTCTGACGGCTCTACGCAGTCAAAAGCCTCTTACGAATCAACTGTACTTAATCCGTATTATGCTGCAAAACTATAGGCGATTCAATAGTTCGATCACCTACCTCGCTCCAACAAATAGGGGACCTACAGGGTCGCCCGTACAATGCCTCATATTGAGCCATGCCGATACTTGAATGATAATTGTTATTGTAGGCAAACTCAGCTAACTTTAGGTGCTTACTCCAGTCACCTTTTCACTCCAATGCACAAGCTCGCAACATATCCTCGAGTGTTTGAATAGTCCTTTCTGACTGACCATCTGTCTAGGGGTGAAAGGCTGTACTAAACTTAAGCTTTGTCCCCAAAGCTTTCTGAAGCTGTCCCCAAAACTTTGACGTGAATCTAGGATCCCTGTCTGAGATAATCAAAACAGGTATCCCATGTAATCTGACAATCTCGTCGACATATAAATCCGCCAAACTCTCCAAGGTTTGATTCGCTCTGGTCGGTAAGAAGTGTGCCGACTTTGTAAGGCGATCCACGATCACCCAAATGTTGTCATACTGCTGGCGTGTCTTGGGTAGACCTACCACAAAGTCCATGGTAATGTCTTCCCACTTCCACTGCGGAATCTCAATCGATTACATCATACCGCCTGGTCTCTGGTGCTCTATCTTGACCTGCTGGCAGATTAAGCATCTCGACACGTACTCAGCGACGTCCTTCTTCATGCCGGGCCACCAGTAATTCCTCTGAAGATCCTTATACATCTTGGTGCTTCCGGGATGTATAGTAAATCTGGTACGATGCGCCTCATCCAATAACTCTTTCCTCAACTGGGGCTCTGTGGGCACCCAGAGCCTCTGACCGTACCAGATGCTTCCATCCTCCTCTAAGTGCAATGCTGACTGGTCTTGCTTGCATGCTGCAATCATCTTATTGAATTCGGGATTATCCTTCTGTTCGGTGATGATCCAATCCATGAGTTCTGTCCGCACTGCCGTGCTAGCGATCTGAATCTGACCCGATTCTGCTTCAAAGGGTTTCCAATCTATCAGGTCTTTGAGTAATTTCCACTTACTGCTGATAAAATGCGCAAGGCTCCCAACCTTTCTACTCAAAGCATCAGCCACTACATTGGCTTTGCCTGTATGATAAGAAATGGAGAAGTTGTAATCTTTTAGAAATTCTAACCACCGTCTTTGCCTCATGTTCAAATTCTTCTGTGAGAAGATATACTTGAGGCTCTTATGATCTGAGAAGACCTCAAATTGCTCGCCGTACAAATAATGTCGCCATACCTTTAGTGCAAAGACTATTGCATCAAACTCCAAGTCATGAGTGGGGTAGTTTCGCTCATGCACCTTCAGCTGACGTGATGCGTAGGCGATCACCTTGCCGTGCTGCATCAAAACGCATCCCAAACCAGTACCTAATGCATCACTATAAATCACAAAGCCTCCTTGCCCAGAAGGCAATGTGAGTATAGGGGCTGTAGTAAGCCTTTTCTTCAGCTCTTGAAAGCTTTCTTCGTATTGCTAGGTCCAGACAAACTTAATTCCTTTACGAAGTAGTTTCGTCATAGGTGAAGCGATCTTCGAAAAATCCTGAATGAAACGACGATAATAGCCTGCAAGCCCGAAAAAACTGCGTATATCTGAGACGCTCTTAGGCTGTCTCCAATCTATGACTGCTTTCATCTTGGCAGGGTCGATTGACACCCCATCTTTAGAGATTACGTGACCCAAGAACATAACTTGATTCAGCCAAAACTCGCACTTCGAGAACTTAGCATATAGCTGATGTTGTCGAAGTGCTTCAAGGACAATCCTTAGATGCTCCCTATGATCTTCCTCGCTCTCGGAGTAAATTAGGATATCGTCTATAAATACGATCACGAAAAGGTCTAGGTAAGGTCAAAAGATCCGATTCATCAGGTTCATAAATGCTGCAGGGGCATTTGTTAACCCGAAAGGCATCACCAAAAACTCGTAATGGCTGTATCGCGTCCTGAATGTTGTCTTTTGCACGTCAGATTCTTTGATCTTCAGTTGATGGTACCCTGATCGAAGATCAATCTTGGAGAAGACCTTGGCCTCTCGGAGTTGATCAAACAAATAATCGATCCTAGAAAGAGGATATTTGTTTTTTATTGTTACCTGATTCAGCATCCTATAGTCAATGCACATACGCATTGACCCATCCTTCTTTTTGACGAACAATACTGGAGCTCCCCAAGGTGAAACACTAGGCCAAATAAAGCCTTTATCTATCAATTCTTGCAGCTGCTTTTTTAGCTCCTCTAACTCTGCTGGGGCCATACGATAGGGTGCTTTAGATATCAGGGTCGTTCCAGGCACCAACTCTATCGCAAAGTCCACATCTCTGGTAGGCGGTATGCCTGGCAAGTCATCTGGAAAAACGTCTGAAAAATCTCGAACTACGTCCAAGTCTTCCAGTGGTGTAGTACTGGGGTCTATCAAAGAAACACTGGCCAAAAAGGCCTCACACCCCTTTTCTACACAACGGTGTGCCTTTAATGCCGAGATAAGTCGTCCTTTGCTCTCCTTTTTACATGCCTTGTACTCGAGTACAGGCTGATTAGAGCGAGCAAATTGAATGCGTCGCTCACGACAAAGCATACAAGCGTAATGCTCATACATCCAATCTATGCCAAGAATTACATCATAACCGACCATATCCAACAGGATAAGATTGGCACGGAGGTTCTGCCCTGCAATCATAACCTCTACTCTAGATAGATAGGTACGAGCGATAGAGCTACCACTCGAAGGTGTGATAACTTCCAGAGTATATCCCAAAGAAGTCGACGTGACACCAATCAAATTCGCAAAACATACGGATACGAAGGAATGCGTAGCACCAGTGTCAAAAAAAACTTTAGCATCAAACTTTGCAATAGGGATTGTACCTTCAATGACGTTGGCATCTTCTTGCAACTCCTCTGCAGAAGTCGTATATACGCGTCTAGTAGCTTTCTTCTGACCTTGCGGCTGGGACTGCTGGGGTCGCTGTTGCTGTGGTCCTCTAGGAACAGGGGCAACTCCCTCCTGAGCTGGCCTCATAAGGCAGTCTTTGATGAAATGACCCTATTTTCCACATCTCAAACATGCACTCGAGACTCTATAGCAGACTCCAGGGTGCCTCTTGTTGCAGTGCTTACATACTGCATAAGACTGCGGTGCTGGTGTGCCGCCCTGTTGTCCCTTGGCCTTCTTTGCGGGTGGCGCCTTATTACTCTCCGATGCTGGTCGAGGGGCCTTATTTCCATTGCCCTTCGACTTGTCGAAACAGCTAGGTTGAGTCTTCTTAGAAGACTCCCAGTCATCCTGCGTCACAAAAACATCGTTACGATCTATCGAGATTATTTTTGGAAAACCAAAAAGTTGGTTCTAGTTTTCCCCACCTGAAGTATTGTGGCCATCTCGATGGCCTGGTTGAGGTTTTGAGGACGGCTGGTCAGCACTCTCGTCCTCAGACCATCACGTAAACCCTGCACATACTTCTTAGCCCGCGCCTCGTCAGTGGTATAAGTATGCGGGCAGTACTTCTCTAAATGTCAGAAACGTGGTGTACTTTGACACCTTCATGGACCCCTGTCGAAGATCTAAAAACTCTTGTTTCTTACGATCGCACGCGTACTGGGGAAAGTAGGTGTCCATGAATATCGTTGTAAACTCCTCCCAAGTGAGGGTGCGTTGCTCTTCAGGCGTGTAGCGTACCTCGCGTGTCGTCTCCCACCAGCTCTTGGCATCCCCTTGGAGCCGATAAGTGAAAAAAGAAACCTGCCTCTCAGCGGGAACCACGAGTATCTCAAAAATCTCACTAATGGCACAAACCCATTCCTCCGCTGCGTCCGGATCCTCCTTACCAGTGAAAGTAGGAGGGCTCAATTCCATGAAGCGCTTGTACGATGCCCCATTGGTTGCGACAGCTGGTGCCGCAATATGACCCTCATGCTGATGGCCTGCACCATTGCCATTACCTCCATTGCCGGCATGGTTCTGACAATAGGCCGTCAGATTCGTGAGGGCTTTAAAAATGAAGTCCCTTTGAGCAGTCCAACCTGGGGGCTGTCTTCCGGCCATCTAAAGACACACACATTGATTCAGATTACTTATAAGTTGGACATAAATCTAAAAATTCTCATTCATGTGACCCTATTAGATCTACGTTCTGATTCTTGCCGCATATATCAACAGAATTAATTACAGACATACAATTTTCATAAGTCATCAAAACAAATAAAATGGAAGCATACTTACAGCGATGGTGGTCGGTTGGACGAGCTTTGAGCCATACTTTCCTTATGCTCTGATACCATGTTTGTAACACCCCAATTTTTATAACCCGAAATTGGTGGATTTTTTTTTTTGAAATACATTTAAATCTTTTAGCAGTTAACAACGGAAAAATACATTGGGCATAAAACTTGGCGTGCTACTTCAGATGAATGCTTGCAACCATATAATTATGGAATTTAAACTTTAACAACTAATTAACCATGCATGAAATAAAATCAAGTTTCCATAATATCCAAAATTTATCACATTTGTCATTGAATTGAATTAAAGTAAAATCAGAGTTCAGAATTCATGAAGCAGAGGAAAGGTAGGCTCAGTCCCCGTCGCAACCTTCCCCCTACGCACGTAAGTACCTATTCATTACCTAAAATTTTTTAAACCATATAGGGTCAGACAACATGTCTCAGTAGAGTAATTATGCTAAACTTGTAAGATAGAATAACAAGACAAGGATTTCAATAGAAATTTCATGGTTTAACATTTAATTTAACTTAAACAATCATACAACAAATAATGCATGTTTAGAATTTTCATATTTAACAGAAAAACATAAATTCATACATTCAAAATACAAAATGCATGAACCATTAAAATGCATGACTTACCATATGCAGAAGCTCTTTCAATGCATGCATATTTTCTTATATTTAGTTATATTTTCTTAATTAGATGATGCATGTGATGCCAAATTAATGTACACACCATTTAAGTTATCACTTCTTAGCCCTGCTGATACGACATAGACAAACATTATCAGATCAGGACCATGACATAGGACGTGTTTTACATACAGGGGTGGCTTTAGCCTGGCCAGGTCCATTCACTAAGACGGGGTGAGGGACGTTAATACGAGAGAGATTCCCAAGACCTTTCAACCCGATGCATCAGTTTTTCCTCATGAGTACTATAACCTCTACGCTGCAGTCTAATGCAGAGGTTTTCCCCCTAAAATCGTGGGAGGGGAGGAGCAACCTTCCGTGCCCGTAACAAAACTTGCCCCACGAAGTTTTGTATCACCTGCTATTCTCCAAGCAAGTATCTTGAGTTTAATGTCACATGATTACTTGATTACAGTCATACTTTTTATGCAACATCAAACATAAACCACTTTATGGTCATGGATGCATTCTTATAAAGCATTGGACAAAGTCATATAATTAAACTTGTAACAGACATTTGAGCACATGTGTAGCATAAACATCTTATTCATTTTCACACATCATAATGCATATGCATGTACATGGCCAATGCAACAAGGAGAATATATATGAACATCCATATCAATGAAATAATCATATCATCACGATATCATGGACATACATGTAGTCAACACATTTTTAGAATTTAAAACATAAACTTGTATTCATTGGACCTTTTGATCCTAAATCTTTAATGTGTAACCTTTCATTTACAATTCATGCCATAATCATATAAGATTGCATAAAATCAGACCTGCATAATCATTTACATAATGCATACTAATTCTATAAAGAAATTGAATAAAAACATATATACTATGCACCCTTTGAGCCTTGATTTATGAATTTGCCCTAATTTTTTCAATTTCATAACTCTGTCTGACTGGTATAGAGCTCACAGAAACTTTTTGGCTCTATGAATAGAGCTGAAATTTTTACAGTATATAGGAATTGTTGTTAGCTATCCATAGCCGCAAACCGTTTGTAAAAACTCTTTTGTATGAGGGAGTTATGCATGTTTTACTACAGACCTATTAGTTTTTGTTTCGACTGTCACAGAGACGTGCTCGGTCCATGAACAGAGCCCACATTTCTACTGTAAGTGTACAATGGAGTTAGCTTTCCAACGCAACAATTCGTTCGTCAAAACTTTTCTGGACAAGGGAGAAATGACCATTTTTCTGAACGAAGGTCAAGTGGAAAACCTGGAATTTCGATATTTGCATTTGGGTGAATCAAACTGAGTCACCCGAATCCCAAGAAAAATTAAAAGAAATAGGGAATACGCATGAAATAAAATTCTAAAAATTCTAAAATATTCACAGTAGATGGAACACTTCATAATCTATCAATCCAAACTAATATTTGCATAAAAATCATGGAATAAATCAAATACAAATATATTTTACGAATCTATTTCTAAGAAACCGATTTTTATGATAAACCCGATTTCAAAAATGGTTTTCTTTAGGGGAAAACGTGTTTTTGCCATGGATCATTAGATCTGAGTCAAACCCATGGTTAGGAGGGTTTGATCATGATCTAAACTCATGAAAAAACATCAAAATCCATGCCAAGAACTCCGTTCTTGCAAAAAAAGCATAGAAACCCTACCTTTTGTTGAAAAAAACGTATTTCTTGATGGATGAACGGCCCTTTTTGCTCGATCCACCCATTAGCTCCTCCTTCCAGCAAGGTGAGGACCTTAGATCTCCTCACCACACCCCTTGAGGTCTGGATCTTGCACTCAAGAATCAAAAGAAACTCTAAAAAGAAGAGAATAGGGAAGGGAAAGAGAGGAGAGAGAGAAGAGTGTTTTTGGGGGAGAGAGAAGCTCTTCTTTTTTTTTCCAGCACAAATGAGGAAGGCATGGGATATGAGAGGGTTTTATAACCCTCTTTAAGTTAGGTTATGGGCTGAAATTAATTTCATCCCTTGATAAAAGCATGAGGACCAATGAGAGCCCTTAATCTCCCTATTTGACTAGTTAAGCTTTAAATAAGCTTGAAAATCACTAGGCCTTTAATTTCAAAATAAATTTGAAGTAAAATGTCACATAGGATGGGACAGCCCACCTATTGGCTCCTACTAAACTAATAAAATGGGTTTAATTTATAACAAAAATCTATTTTATTAAACTATAATTAACAAAAACATAGAATTCCAACAAAAATTGTTTTTGTTTTATACAACCACAAATCATGTAAAATGTAAAGACATTAATTATCCACTAATTACAACTTATTAAGCATATTAATATGTATATGTTTATAACCTACTTTTGTTAATTCATATTATTTAATTATCTTTACTTAAAGAAAATTCAACATTTTATTTTTAAGAGAGACATTTTCAATTAGGCATCACTTAAGATTTTCTCAATTATTCAAACCGTGTAGGGTTTATATTTACTACAATTCAACCTTATTAAACCCCCTAAGTCTTACAAATATACTCGAGCATTAATTTTTAAAGAAATTAGGGTTTTATATTGGCACGAAATTCAAGACATTTCACAATGCTATAGAAAAGAACTTAGAAATTTTCAGATTTTACATAAACATACCTCCTTCCTTTTCTTTTTCTTAAAATTCCTTTTTGTTTTTTTTTTGTTAGCTTAACATATAATATATTATGTGTACTTCATATTTTATAAGACATTATATATACCTTATATCCTATATTAAGAGGGAAGGTTTGGTTGACCCCCTTTCCATTTTTGAAAATTTTCAACTTGCTTGCATGGCAAGCAAGTTGACTAGGTAAGTTTCTTCTTCTTTTTTGTTAATTTAAGCATAGTGTATAACATACATATTATATATATTTCATATTACAATACATATACTTTAGGCTATGTAAGTAAGGAAGGGGGTGGGTCAACCCCCATGGGTTGGCCTCCTTTCCATTTTACATAGAAGTCAACTTGCTTGCTTGGCAAGCAAGTTGACTTGGTTATTTTTTTTCTTTTTCTTTCTTTTCTTTTTCCTTTCTTTCTTTCTTTCTTTCTTCCTTGGTCCAGCCTCTTCTTAGGCCCTTCTAGAGCCCTCTAGGATAGATGCCCCCTTATGTGGCTTTGTTTTTAAAAAAGAAAGTTTGGACTTTTCCCTACCCCACTTGTTATTTGGTAAGTTTACTTTTAAACCTTTATTTTCAAGTTTTCTTTATGTACTATTTTTGTTTTTTGATTTAAAGTTTATATTGGAGTGTCACATAGGATGCAATGGCCTACCTATGGACTCCTACCAAATTATATGATTTAATTAAATTTTGAATTCCATTCCACTAAATAAATTCTAAATTAATTCAAATTAAATTCAAATAGAACTTTATAAAAATTCAAACATGAAATTGTATAAAATATAAATAAATAAATTTTAAGTTAGGCATAACATAATTAAATTCTATTTATAAATTTTTGAAATTTCATATATTTAAATTATTTATTTTAAATATCCCTTACAGGTTAATTCAAATTCCTCAAAAATAATTTCTGAAAAAATCAAACTCAATAGGGTTGATGAAACCCTTGGGCATGTAGGGTAATTTTTTCCATATTTAATGTTTTTTCTAAATCATATAAACCCTATAGCACAATACTTAAGTCAAATTATCATTATGAAATTTCTCTTCTAAAAATATTATTTTCTCAAAAATGCATTTCGAAAAAGATTTCTACTAGGGTCGGTAGGACTCATTGTCGTTTTGAATATTTGATTTGATTTTAGTTTTGTATATTAGATTTCAAACTAAATTCAAATTTATTGAATTCACATTGCATATATATCAAGTTATCCTAAATTTGTCTGAAATCTCATTCGACTTTATTTCGATAAAATTTATCAGTTATTTTATTAAATTTTTATCTTTTCCAAAAATTTGATTTTGAATACGAATTTCACTTAAATAAACTCAAATCAACTTTAATTTTTTATAGGATGTTTCTTATATTTTATTTTCGAATAATTTACATTTTTATACTTCTTTCTCATAAAATTTATCATTATTATTATTTTATTCATTAAAAATATCCTAAAGAATTTGCAGGTATTATTTTTAGATTCAATCCAAGGGTTCAAATTCAACAAAATATACAAATTATTGTATATTTCAAACTTGAATTAACATTTAGTTAAGTTTTAATTTAGATTTGAATCAAACTCAAATCTAATTATAATATTCGAGATATATTTATTAAATCTGAATTCAAATTCAAATCTGATTAAAAATTGAAACCCTGATTCGGAATAAATTCTCAACATGGAATTTATTCTGAATCCTGATTAATGCTT
The DNA here is from genome assembly GCF_984573655.1 of Nuphar pumila. Lineage (NCBI taxonomy): Eukaryota > Viridiplantae > Streptophyta > Magnoliopsida > Nymphaeales > Nymphaeaceae > Nuphar > Nuphar pumila. The sequence continues at coordinate 41,125,068 of NC_143264.1, read as the reverse complement.
GAATTATAATTAAATTTTTATCTTAATTTTGAATTATATTTTAGCCTTAATTCAATGTTATTTCTCATAAAACATCAAAAATTTGCAGGTTTTGCATCCTTCCGTAAAAAAAATGTTGTCCACAAAATTTCACTAAGGCCATTTATCGGTACAGTTCTTAATGTTTTATGTTTATTATTTATTTGTTTAATAACTATAGAAAATTTATGAGTATTACACACATGGGGTGATTTAAACAATGCATGAGTTCTAGGTCCAACGATGTATGAATGTACGAATGAATGTGTGTTGTTTTGATTAGTCTTACATAACCATATGGAAGGTATTGACATCGGTATACTACTGGACCGATAGGGCAAAGACCCGTGTTGTATCCGCACGACTAAGCTTAGCTCGAGAAACTCTCTGTTGGATTTGTGGGATACAGATATGCCAAGTCTTAGAGACTTGAGTTTTTTATCATGGCTCGAAGGAGACTTTTATGAAATATGCCAAGTCATGGAGACTTGAGCTTGGATATTCCAAATTGTGACCCTGATGAGGCTTTCGCGATATACGCTAAGTCATAGAGACTTGAGCATCGTTGTTGTGAACTGTAGCTCTAAGTGGCTCCATGTATTTTCACGAGTTTATACTTGATTTGAAGTTGAATGCTTTTCTACCAGACCAACAATGGTTCTGACCCCGTTTAATGGAGAATATAGGTATTAAACCTATAATGCGATATCCAAAGCAATGCGTGTAAGACCCTCAAATTTTTTGAGAAAATTATTCAATTTATGGTAGAATTTCAAAGTGTATGTATAAGCCTATGTATCCATGTATATATAGGTGTATGTATGCGTACATATCCACACACACACACACACACACACACACACACACACATATATATATATATATATATATATATATATATATATATATATATATATATATATTCTTTTGAATCGAACCATCGAGATTTTTTTTAAAAAAAAAAAGGGCTTAAACCCATTTTATTACAAATTTGTACTTCGAATGTGGTTTATGAAAATTTTTAGGTTTTATCAAAAATTAGGAAGGATACTTTCAAAGATCAAAGCATAACTTCAAAAAAAAAGAGAAAAGAAGAGGTTTTTTGAAAAGAGACAAAAACAAAATTTAACAAGTTAAAAAGAGGGTTTTTGAATTTTTGGAAAGGTTGGGACACAGCCAACGTCTCCCTAGGGCATGGGCTCACTCTAGGGTGCAGCCCATAACACTTTGAAAAGACTCACAAAAAAAAAAGAATGAAAAGTCAAAAAGTTTTAAAAACAACCCGAATTTAAGGAGGAAAAGGGGGGGGGGGGTGGAAGGGGCGTGTTCAAGCTGGACCGTTTATCTCTCCCTCTTAATCTCAGCCATCCATTGCAACCACAAGCTTTATAAGGCTTTGGAAAGGGGAAGGAGAGATAAACTCCAGCCGATTTGGCCTCTCTCTCTTCTCTTCGCTCCTCTCCTCTCTTCTCTCTCCCTCACCCCCAAACCGTGGACTCCATCAAACTACCTTGGGGCTTTTGTGTAGAGCTGGGTACCAAAGAGGGACTCCTCTCTACACTCCAAGCTAAGGGTAGAATCACGTTCTCCTCCTCCTTTCTAAAAGCAAGGTGAGTTTATCTCTTTTCCATTTTTAGCATTTTCGTTTCTTTTCTTTTGGAAAATGCATGCATGCCATGATCAATGCCACAAAGCCTAGAACCCTTCTTGCATTCGATAAAAATGCAAGGGGTTGGGAAAATTAGATATTCAGCATTTTCGTTTTCATTTTTGCATTTCCACCCTTCTTGTGCACACATGCCACATCCATTTGCTTTTTTGTTTTTGGTTTCTTCTGGTTTCCCCATAGTGGTTGGGCTCACATAACCTCTTCATGGCTGTGTAGAGCCCCAGCTAAGGGGGGGGAGAGTGGGGTAGGTGGCTGGAACGCACCCTTGCTGCCAGCAGCAAGGGGCTGCTGTTCCAACACCCCCACCTCCTTGGGTTTTTGTTGGGTGGCAGCTGACTGGGAGGGGTGGAGGCTGCACCTTCTCGCTTCTTCCTTCTTCCCTTCCACCACGGCTGCAGCCCCTTTGCTAGGTTGTAGGGTTCAGACTAAGGTCTGAACCACTCGGTTCAGACCTGGTCTGGCTGCAGTAGGTGACCCAGGCCGACCACACCCGGGGCCCATCTCCCTCTCTCTCTTTTTCCTTCCTTTCGCCCCTTCCTCTTTTCTTTCAGCGCTGCAGCGCTTGGCTGCATGCCAGGCGGGTGCTTGGGACTGGCCAGCACCCTATGCAGGTGCTGTGTTCGGGTCCTTAGCACCCGGACCTACTCCTCCCTGCAGCTACAGCAGTCCCGATGTACCGGGCGCCCTGTTGTAGCCACATCACACAGAGTGGTCCAGCCCAGCACGGCCCAGCCTGTGCACCCTATGTGTCAGGCTGTGCGTCGGGCTGGCAGCATCACCTCTGGTCAGAGCCACCCTAGCTCAGACCAGAGTGTGGTCGTTTTCAAACCCGAGCTAGTCTTGTCCCACCTGGACCAGACCTAGCAGCACCCGGTCTCAAGGGTTGGGTGCCTGGACAGTCACTGTTCGGGGCAATCTTTTGCAGGTCGCACGACAGCACCACGCTTGCCCTTCACCTATTCGCCTTTCCACTCCCGGTTGGCGGTCTGTTAGGATGTTACTGTGCAGCTTGCAGTAGGCCCAACCCCTAGCATTGGGACAGCTTCCCGGTGTGCAAGTGAGGTTGCAGCCTCTACCGCAGCAGTTCAGCCGTGGGCAACCCCATTTTGCAGCCCTGCGCGCTGCGAGTGTGTGCTGCCTTAGCACCCATTTTTCTGCCGTTATGGCAGCAGATTGCCCGTGTCTTGTGGCAGCCCAATACTGCCCCATTTTTTTGGGTTTTGGCAATATGTTTGGTGGCTTTTGTTTTGCGCACGAGTGTGGCATGTGTAAGGCACTTTTGTTGGGTTTCTCTTTTGTGCTTGTTACGTCATGAACCTACTTATGGAATGCATGTTTCTCGCAATTTTTGGCTGCATATTTTTTCAGCCACCGTGACTGCAGCATGTGGTCCCTCGCATCGATACTAGAAAGTGTATGATTGAAGCACAATCGCCACTATTCGAATTCTCACAAAGAAAAGCATACCAATGTAATTCTCGCAAATATATTACGCAAAGTTGATGCACATCACTCGCACATCATGACACATGCATGAGAATCTTTGTTAAAATGCGTAAGAGTGATGGTGAAGCAAAAAGAGAGTGTTGCGATTATGCAAATTGCCCTTGTATTTAATAATGCCAAATACGATGCAAAAAGTCTTGTGATATAATGCACAATTACAAATGCTTAATTTATCATAATTGCAAATAATATGCAAAAATATGTAGTTGGCTTACGTATCAAACATTGTTGCCTACTTACACTTGCACATGATTGACACAAATACGATATGAAATGTATGTGACATGTGTAGTTAATGTGAATTACATCTTAGCATGTGTGTAAAATTTATTGAAACATGTTTTGATTAAGTTAAAAATTTTACACACTTTGGCACATCATGTCACTGAACTAAAACATGTTGAATCAAGTTAGTTTGTATATCAAGTGTTTTATTTTACAAAAAAAATTTCTATCATGCGATAGATGGTTAATGAAATTACGTGCATTTATAGTTGACACACGATGCACACATGACCCTTGGTTTCTCCCGAATGACAAAGGGGACATGGACATCACAGTAGGGTTATGACACTTATTTTGCATAATTGGATGCTTGTTTGAAACTCTGTGGCAAGTTGTGTTGGGCATTGGGCCCTTTTTCATGAGAAAAGCACACTTGTGCTCATCTTGTCATAAACCCCTAAATAATGTCGGTGTGATGATCGCCTTCATATGCGAAGAGCTCTTTTGAGGCCGTGTGAGGCTAGACCATGTGAATGGGTGGGCTAGACCATGAGTGTTGTTCGTGTTTCCCTGCGAGAAACACAAGGTCGAATGAGCTTAAGTACCTTAAAATAAGTTAAAGTCTACTAACTGAAGCCCTAATAAGATAAACCGCTCTATTACCCATTCACAAAATGATCCACCTTGGAGAGGGTGGATGGTACAACCCTGAGTGACCGATTGATTTCATGAGATATTTAAGGAGTAAAGACGTCCTTTGACCTCCAGTCACTCAGAGTTAGGGAGGTCGATGTGACCTATTAAGGTGCCTCAGCTACTGCAGTAGTGTGGATTGCAATCTGTTACCTATGTGAGGTTTTCTCTCGGTCACGATCCACCCGCATGAGGTTTACTCGGTCTGTAGGTACCCCGGTTATCCAATAACATAGAATAATAAACGCCGGTGGTATTTTTCATAGAATGTGAGGTCCCTTTGCGTACCCAAAGGAATAATCAAGACAGAACAGTTAAACTAACTTGCTAATTATTAATTTATGAACTTATGATTAGGTCGTAGTTAAATTCTTAGTTGTTTAGATATTGAGGTTCATTGCCTTGCTTATAGTTCTTTACTTGTTATACTTGCACTTAATTAATGATTTCAAATGTTTCTTACTGTTCCATCATGCTAAAGTTACTTATGTCGATATGATAATTAGCCTTGTTGATATTTGCATCAATGTCATTACTGCCTTGTTTTTCCTAAATGTATGGTTGAAGATATCACCTCACCAACTCGCAAGAGTACTGACTCTGTTTCATGGGGATACAGGTAATGACTGCTAGGGTGCGGTCATGATGAATGCACGACAGAGGCTTGGGACCCCCACTTTGGACTTGCGCGGTCTTGGCAGTAGTTTTGGGAAATCCTCAATTTTGGTTTTGAGAGACCCCTTTTGTAAATGAGTTTATGTATATCCTTGGTCTCATTTTGTAAATCAAATGTGGAATAAAATGTTTCTTTTGTTATTCATCTTGTTACCCGCGCAAATTTTCCAACTGATTTCCCTTATGGTCTTTCAGCTTATATAATGTTTTCAAAAAAAAAATCCTCTAAAAATCCTAGGATTTTATAAGTTGGGATTTTGGGGCGTTACAGATCTTGGTATCAGAGCAGTGTTTAAAGTGTGGTTCAAGACTCTACGTGCTTCGTCCATTGCACTGTAAGTATACTTGACTTAGTAATCTTAGTGTTTCCTGCTTGATTATTGATCCATGTACTTGTTATGTATTGTTGATTTCTGCTTTATTTAGTTTACAGGCATACTTAGAGATGTGGTTTGTTAGATGTCGTCGGGTGTGAGTCATGAAAGGATTCTAGAAGCCCTGCATGACTTGGTTCGAGGCGTAGAAGCCCTGGACCGAGCTATTCAATAAAATAGTATAAAGTGCTCAAGTGATTGTGAATGAGGCACCCCCTTGTGCCAGATGTCGGTTGAAACATGTGAGACAAATTTGTCCACATTGACTGAATGATTGCCCTTACTGTGGCCTCAGAGAGCATATCGAAATTGAGTGCCAGCGTAAAATGGGCGACGAGATCGGGAAAGGTAATGTCGAGACCATGGAAGACATAGCTTCTGAGATCAGTCAGGCACTGCTAGAAGTTGACCCTATGGGAGATTCACACACTTCGCCAAATTCTCCCCAATACACGTCTGCTTCCTACTCTTACTCGATTTCTCCTCAGTACATGCCAGCTCCTCCTCTGTCTCCAGTGTAGAATGAAATTTCTAGCATACACCCTGAGATAGATCGACGTACTTTATCGAATTCCCCTGAGTACACACCAACATCTCCTCCTCGTCTGAAGCAGAGATGGTATGGGAATCAGAATGACTATCGAGACCTTTACGCTAGTAGGGAGTGAAGGGGATCGCTTGATATGAACATTTTGTTAGAACACTGAGTCAGTGTTTGTTTTTGTTTCTGACATGGTTGGATATAATTTTGTAGCCCTGTCATAGTAAAGAGGGTATTTTGGCTTGATATGTAATGAAATGTGTGCATCTTTTGTTCTATGAATAGAAAGTGTGTTTTGGACTTGTTCTTTCGCTTATACAAGTTTTTTCTTGTTCAAGATGGCGTGGTGAGGTCAATGTGATGACCTGATGGAGTCACTCAACAACCTTGCATAGGTTGTCGGCCGTCAAGCGGAAACCATGCATGCTATGGGTGACAATCTTCAGCAATCCATCCAGGGACGCGAGACTCCTACTCCAACTCCAGCTACGGCGGTACCATACAAGAAGTTCATGAGTTTGAACCATCTGTCCTTTGATGGAAAGTTGACTCCCAAGGCTGTAGAGGATTGGATCCGTGAGATCGAGCAGATTTTCTGTGTACTACAAGTTAGCGATGATCGAAAAGTGGATTTTGGAACTTATCAACTCCGTAAAGATGTTGAAAGGTGGTGGGCAACTACCTTAGAAGTCAAATTCACAAATAGAGCGGCCAAGTGGGAGCAGTTCGTTGAAGTTTTCTATGCAACGTACTTCCCGATGCATGAGCGAAGCTAAAAGATGCAAGAGTTTCTTGACCTCCAGCAAGGGAGCTCTACACTAGCGGAGTATGTTACGAAGTTCAGAAGTTTGGAACGCTATTGTCCCAATGTCTACATCACCGAGAAGGACCGAGCGATGAAGTTTGCTCACAGATTGAAGTCTTCCCTTCGTACGAAGGTTTACACACATGCCCCTATGACTCAAGATCAAGCTTTGGAGATGGCCACTCTTTTGGAGCAGGATTGGTCTGAGTAAAAGAAGACACAATAATTCAGAGAAAACCCGCAGTCAGGCCAAAAGAGTTGGCCTAAGAAGAGACATTTCCTGAAGAACCCCGGTGGAAAGAAATTCACTTCACCAGTGAAGAGAAACCGACCTCCAGGCAACATCAATCAATATCAAAATCGCCAACACCGACACTATCAGCAGCAGTAGAAGCCAGTGGCAACACCAAGTTGCCCGAAGTGTTCTGTTGACCATCTTGGCTGACTGTGTCCTCGCGACACCGGAGGATGTCTATATTATTGCAAGATGGGCCACTACATCAAGGACTGACAAAAGAAACAGTCAGATGATTTAAAGAGAAACACCCCAGGAGCATCACAACCAACGTATCAGCGACTGCCTCAACAATATCAATCTTATCAGCATAAAGTGGGCAGTCAGAGAACAGTGGCGAGGTGAGCCTATGCGACCACTGTGGAGCAGGTGACCAAGGGAGAATTGGTCCAAGGTACTATACCAGTCATTGGACAAACAACTTTTACCTTATTTGATTGTGGTGCTTCTTATTCATTTATTTCTGTTAGATTTGCTATAACTTTACCTATGACTGTTGAATCGTTGAATTACCCGTTGGAGGTCCATACTCTGATTGGTGATCAGTCCCTATATGTTTTGTATATTTGGAGCATCGAGGTGTCACTGGCAGGGCAGAACTTGCCAGTTGACGTAATCTTGCTAGACATGACTGAGTTTGATGTCATTCTAGGCATGGATTGGTTGTTTGAGTGTCATGCTCAAGTCTTGTGCAAAGAAGGCAATGTAGTTTTATATCGGCCTGATCGTCCAGTTTTGGAAATCAGACTCTGTCGACCTATTCGCGACAGTCGTTTGATTTCATCTTTCAAGGCTCAGAAGTATTTCCAGAATGAGGGTACTGCATTCTTGGTCAGTATTACCCCAATTGAACTAGAGATAGTCCCTATCAAGAACTTAGATGTAGTTCAGGAGTTTTCCGATGTGTTTTATGAGGAACTGCCCAGATTGCCTCCGAAGCGTGAGATCGAGTTTTGTATCGAGTTATTGCCTGGAATGACTTCGATTTTGAAGGCAATATACCAGATGGCCCCAGCAAAACTCAAAGAACTGAAGTGTAAGTTGGAAGAATTGTTGAAACAAGGATTCATCAGAGTCAGTGCATCTTTATGGGGTACACCTGTTTTGTTCGTGAAGAAGAAAGATGGATCCATGAGGTTGTGCATTGACTATAGAATGTTCAACCAAGCGACGATTAAAAACAAATATCCGTTACTGAGAATCGAAGATGTTTTCGATCAGTTGTAGAGAGTGACGATATTTTCGAAGATTGACCTCAGATTGGATTTTCATCAACTCTAGATCAAGGAGGAAGATGTCTCGAAGACAACATTTCAAACTAGATATGGGTTGTATGAGTTTGTAGTGATGTCATTTGGGCTCACGAATGCAACGACAACATTTATGGATTTGATGAATCGGATCTTCTGTTCATTTGTAGACACCTTTGTGATCGTGTTCAGAAAGTCTTCAGCAACATCAAGAGCATTTGCGTATCATTCTGGGAGTACTCTGGGACCACAGATTGTTCGCCAAGTTCTCCAAATGCGAGTTTTGGCTAAAGCGAGTCTTGTTTTTGGGTCACGTGATGTCCAATGATGGAGTGTCAGTTGATCCAGTGAAAGTTGAAGCCGTATTAGATTGGAAGCAGCCTCAGTCTGTTACCGATATCTGAAGTTTTCGTGGATTAGCTGGGTATTACCGGCGTTTCATTCAAAATTCCTCCAGAATTTTACTACCATTGACAAAGATTTTGCGTAAAGAAGTCGAGTTTGAGTGGATTGACTCATGCAAAGAGAGCTTTCAGATCCTAAAGATGAAGCTGACGACCTCTCCGGTGTTAGCTTTACCTTCTGGCAGAGGTGGTTTTATGGTGTAAATAGACACCTCAGGAACAAGATTGGGATGCGTGCTAATGCAGCATGGCCGAGTTATCGTGTATGCCTCAAGACAGTTGAAAGTTCATGAGAGGAATTATCTAACTCATGACTTGGAGTTAGCAACAGTGGTGTTCGCCTTGAAGTCTTGGCGACACTATTTGTATAGAGATACGTTCGAGGTCTTTTCCGACCACAAGAGTCTCGAGTATTTATTTTCCCAAAAGGAACTGAACATGAAACAACGTCAATGACTCGAGTTTATCAAGGATTATAAGTTCACGTTGTCTTACCACCCTGGTAAGGCGAATGTCATGGCAGATGCATTTAGTCATGAAAGTGAAGTAGGATCGAGGCAACGAGCACTAGAGGGGGGGTGAATAGTGATTTTAAATATCATCTTTGAAATTATGACGGATTTTGAGATTCGTAAAGCAATCACACAAAGAACACAAGAATTTATCCTGGTTCAGTCTTCTAGACCTACATCCAGTCCCCAAGCAAAACTCACTTGAGATTTCTACTATCAACCTTGTGTAACTACAAGATCATACAAACCAAATCCGATCCCACTTTCAGTAACAAACCTACTGAAAGCAAACAACTCCTTTAAACCAAGGAGTCATTTCCTTTAAACCAAGGAATTTACAGAAAAATATGAAATAAGTAACTTACAGTCAACCTACGAGCCCTTCTTATGAATGCAAATGGAATGCAATTGGCTTTTGAGGTTGTTGAAATACTCAACTCACGAATTCACTATCTCTCAAAGGAATTTGAGTGAAAAACTGGAGTGAAAATATCAAGTGAGTGAGAAAATGAATATGAGTGAAAAGCAAAGAATAATTCAATGTAATTTGATTGGATTTGATTGATTTTGAGTGTGGAATGCACTTATGTTTATAGTTAAAAGATTTCATACGTTGAGGGTATGAAAGGGTGTCAAAACAGTCCATTTTTAACGATCAAAACGTTTGAAAAATGAAAAGACATGCCTTTTAGAAGTTTCAGGAGAAATGACAAGATTAGTTGACTGAAACAGTAGTTAGTCGACTGAAATCAAATATTAGCAAACTGACAATTATCTTCGGTCGACTAATATGTTTATCATAGCCGTTTGAAAATCTGAAGTTTTGAAACTTAGTCGACTAAAGAAAAAGTTAGTCGACTGATAATATCATCAGTAGACTGCTGCTAAATTTTTCTGAAAACACACATTTTGTCCGGTCGACTGATAAAACCTTTAATCGACTGCTGCTAAATTTTCTGAAAACACATGTTCTGTCCGGTCGACTGATAAAACCTTCAGTTGATTAATTTGACAAAAATGACGTTTTGCTTAAAAAGTTTGGCATGAGAAAGTTGGTCGACTGGTGAGTCTATTGGTCGACTAATAAACATGAAAAAATAAGTAAAGAGTTTTTAAAATGATTTTCATGAAGGGTTTTTTTAGAAAAGTTCTTCTAAAGACTTTTTAGGTGAAATGCAATCAAAATATGCACTCTAAGTAAGGCTCTTACAAGAATCTAAGACATTTAATGAATTTTACATTTGCACACTAGTCTTTATAGATTCTTCATCGAATTCTTCAATTCTTGTCATCTTTCTTCATTGCCTTAGCTGAAATGCAGTTGATTCACTTGTTCATAATCAAAACCTTGTACTTGAAGTATTGTGTACGGCTTCATTGTCGTAACAATCTCTCCCTTTTTGATGATGACAAACTAGTCAAAGATGGAGCATTTAGATGCATAGATGGAGATTTTACTCCCCCTATCAATATGCTGTAAAACATAAGAAGTTAGCACAACCAAAGCACATGTATCACATATTGATTGTTTTGCATTTCCATCATTACTTTATGCATTTCTAAAACTTTTTCATGAAGGCAATTTTCAATGCTTTCACATGATGCAATTGCCATATTTGTCTATTTCTCATGCAAATTCCATGTGTCTTTTTCTCCTGCAAATTCCATGTGTCTTTTTCTCCCGCAATTTCCATCCATGTGTTTTTCTATTTTTCTCCCCCTTTGTTATAATAAAAAAGAGTAAGTGCAGACATAGCATAAGCAAAATACAAATACAAGTTCAAAATATTACAACCCAGAAAGTATCAAAGTTCAAGAGAAGTGTTGCTTGATCATCTCCTTGAGTTCAGCAATATCCTTCTGAATTGACGAAAGTTGTTGAGTTACATCTTCACAAAAAGTGTGTTGATGTAGCTCCAAAGCTTCAATTTGTTGCAAAATTTCATCATTGTCTTGACTAGTAGATACTTTCTTTCGTTTTGCTTGAGATGAAGGTGTCACAGGAGATGGTGATGGTTCAGAGGGTTCAGTTTGATTAAAATTTAAAGGAGGTAGATATTTGATTTTCATTCGTTTAAAAATAGTTTGATCAAAGAACTCATTTTGTTCAATATATTTTTCATTGGTTAGAGGTACTTTGAAATATCTGAAAATACGGGTAAGAAGACATCCATATGGAAGAAAGGGTTTTTGTTTCCATAAAGTAGTAAAATACACGTTGGCCCAATTTACCAAAATATTTCCAAACAAAACGTAAAGAGCCGTAGAGAGATTTGTGGAATAGTAATCAAAAGATCCAGCTTTAGGTAGAACATTGTGGGCAAGAATTCATCCAGCAATGCGAGCGCGAGTTTGAAGATTGGTATTCTTGAAGGGAGGACAATGAGGTGCACCAGAAAGAAGAATTTATTCAAAAATTCTTTCATCATTAAGTTCAATAGTATTGAAAAGAGTTTCTTAATGTGGAATATCTAGGATTTGTCCAAGAAGTTTAGAATCAAACTCAATTTCAACATCACGAACAAGAGAAGAAATAAATCCAGTTTCATGATCAATTTGTAAATTAGTGTAAAAAAAATGGATCAATAAAGGATAATAAAGGGGGTCTGCACCAGCGTCAAAAAGGTGTGAAATGCCTGTGAATAATTCTCTGATTTTGTAGCGAGAAAAGAGATAAAACAAAACATTTCGACCTGGTAAAATAGGAAGTGCAGAAATTGATCCAAAGGTATCATGTAAAAGTGGATTTCTGAGTAGTCTAAGAGAAAATCCATGACGTGATTGTGGTGTAGATGGAGGAGAACCTTGTGCGGATGTTTTTTTTTGATGAGGCATGGTTGTTAAGAACGAAACAGACTCACCTGTTAAAGAGAATCGATGTTGATGTCGGCTTTCCAATGACGTCCGACGGGAGGAAAATGTCTTCCGGCGTTGTAGAGGATAGCCAATGCTGCAGAATCACTTTTGTCGCAGCAAGAAGGTTTCGGCAAGAGATTAAAATCTCCTAGGGTTTGTGGAGGACGGTAGCCATCTGTCGAAGAAAAACTGGAGAAGCCTTCATGCGATGCGGAGAGTGCTCCGTTGATACGCTGGAGAGGATTTAATGGACAATAGGCCTTCACCCATCATGATCTCTGTTAGTGGCCAAATCAATCGGCATGAGTAGTCCACCGAAAAGGGATGTCGAGTTTCCATGGATTTTAGGCAAGAGGGAAGAGGCGATAAAGGGTTCGGCGAACAGGAGGTGACGCGGTGGATGACGGCAGGTGAGAAGATGTTGTTGCAAGCATCGCAAGTGTCGTCTTCTGTCACGGCAAGAGGATTCCTGCGAGAGGGAGTTCATCCGACACTCCTAGGGTTTTTGGAAGAGACAGAGGAGAGAGAGAGGGTTTTGTTTATGAAAAGGGGAAAACACACGGGCGTTAAAAACGAAACGGTGTGATTTTTAAACAAAAAAAATGAAGGGGTATCGGGTCCCTTAAAATAAACTTAAAAAAAAAACACGGGCGTAAAAATGATTGCCCCTTTAAAAAAAATCCAAGGGATATTGGGTCCCTTCAGTTAAAATTTAAAAAAAATCATCATTCGACTAAAATTTTATTAGTCGACTAAAAATGTGCGATTTTGAGATTTTCAAAACAAAGCAATTTTTAAAAGCAAATTTATAAATCTGAGAATGAGCAAATGCCTAGTTCTCTCCTAATTCTCATAAAATCTTCATTTTTAAGTGGTTTAGTGAAGATATCGGCATGTTGTTCATTAGTGGGTATAAAATTTAACGAAATATCTCCTTTTAAAACATGATCTCGTAAGAAATGATGTCTAACTTCAATATGCTTAGTTCTTGAGCGCTGAACAAGATTTTTTGAAAGATTTATAGCACTAGCGTTATCACAATAAATAATTGTTGTGGAGTAATTCAAACCAAAATCTTGTAAGGTTTGTTTCATCCATATTACTTGTGAACACGCTAAACTAGCCGCTATATATTATGCTTCAGTTATTGAGAGTGACACTGAATTTTGCTTTTTACTAAACCAAGAGACTAAGGAATGTCCTAAGAAATGACAAGTTCTGCTAGTACTCTTGCGATCAGATTTGCTTCCTGCAAAATCTGCATCATTATATGAAACTAAATCGAAGGAGGATGATTTTGGGTAAAACAAACCAAAATCTGAAGTATCTTTCAAGTATCGAAGAATTTGTTTTACTGCAGTTAAGTGAAATTCTTTCGAATTAGCTTGAAATCTAGCACACATACAAACACTAAACATTATATCAGGTCGACTAGCAGTTAAGTATAATAGAGATTCGATCATACCTCTATAGAGCTTAGTATCTACATTTTTACCATTTTCATCTTTGTCAAGAGAAGTAGTTGTGTTCATAGGATTTCTTCTTGATTTCGATGAGTCCATCTCAAATCTCTTAAGAAGTTCTTTTGTATACTTAGCTTCGTTGATGAAGATTCCTTCTTCAGTTTGCTTTATTTGAAGTCCAAGGAAGTAGTTTAATTCGCCCATTAAGCTCATTTCAAACTCTTCCTACATAGCTTTAGCAAATTCTTTACAAAGAAAATCATTAGTAGAACCAAATATTATGTTATCAACATAAATTTGCACAATAAGAATATCTGAATTAAGATTTTTAATAAATAAAGTGGAGTCTACCCGACCAATGGAAAAACCAGATTGTTCTAGAAAATTTCGTAGTCTTTCATACCACGCTCTTAGTGCTTGTTTGAGTCCGTACAAAGCTCTTTTTAATTTGTAAACTTTTTCTAGATATTTCTCATTTTCAAATCCTAGAGGTTGCTCTACATAAACTTCTTCATTGATGTGTCCATTTAAGAATGCACTCTTAACATCAATTTGATATAACTTAAAATTTATGTAACTAGCAAAAGCAAGCATCATTCGAATTGACTCCAATCGAGCCACTGGTGCATAGGTTTCATCAAAATCTATGCCTTCTTGATTATAGCCTTGTGCTACTAGTCTTGTTTTGTTTCGAATGACTTCGCCATTTTCATTCAGCTTATTTCGAAAGACCCATCTTGTTCCAATTACCGGATGATCCTTTGGTCTATCAACTAGATCTCACATCATTCCTAGTAAATTGGTTAAGTTCTTCAGACATGGCCAAAAGCCAAAATTTATCATCACAAGCCTAATTGATTGATGTCTTCTTTTAAATCGTTGTAATTTTGAAAAGATTTTTATATGAAAAACATGTGAAAACCAAACATCAAATAATAAAAACCGGTTCTCACTAGTGGATGAAACCGGGTCGAACTCAGGGAACGAGAATATTTCGTATTCAAGTACACAAATCTAAACTAACCTTTATTGCCGAATTATTGAAATGTAAAATGTTCAAGAAAAGTAAAAACAACTAACTATTACAACAAATGAATACCCTTCGCAGAGGGCGTAAAGTGCAATATTTACAAACCCAATCAAATTCCTAATTCTAAACTAAAAAGTAAAAAGAAGCTTTATTCTTCGTACTTCGTGTCATGTAATCGCTTCCGCTCCAGTCTTGTGCTATCCTGCACAATTCAAATGAACACGAGCAGTACAAGAGATCGAAATAGAAATTGTACTAGACAACTTATTTAAATGCTAAAAATATTATGACTAAGCACTTTTACGAACTAAATTTAAAATCAAAACTAACTAACAACTAACTCAATTAACTAACAAGACAGTAAACTAACTATGAAAACAAAACAAGAAATCAATGAAGGAAACATGAATTGACTGTAATAAAAGAACAAGAATTCAAGAATTTGAAAAACAACATTAACTCCAAGAATTAAAGAAAACAGGAAATGACTGAATGAGGAAAAACAAAAAAATCAGAAAATGAAATTTAGAATGTTAAACAAAAGAAACTCAGAATGTAAAAGAAATACAGGAAATGCATAATGTGAAAAATAGGAAAGTAATTTGTAAAACAGAAAGTTAATGATAAAGAAAAACAGAAAATGAAAAATTAGAAACAAAACATTCAAAAACAAAATAACTAAACAAATAACTGTAATAAGAAATTGAATGAAACACAATAAATGCAATGCTAAAAAAAATTCTAAACTAAACAGGAAATCTGATAGTGAATGCAAAACTAAAAAAATTGACTATGAATCAAATCAGAATTTAAAGCAATAGCTATGAACAACAAGAATTTAATAACTAGAAACATGAATTTAAACGATTAACAGCAGTAAATGGGAAAAAGATTAATGACATACGATGCTGTAAAAACTAACACATCTAAAATTAATAACATAATCAGAAAATACAGGAATTCAGAATTAACAACAAGAAACTTAGCAGTAATGAACTAAAATGCTAAAATTAAAACTAAAGCTGAATGATGAACATGAAATGAATGAAAAAAAACAAGATCGAAATAGGTGATGATACAAAACAGGAACGCAGGATACAAAACAAGACCGGAAAAAAAAAACAGGAATTTAGTTTGTGCGATGCAAGAGTTAACAGATATCTAATTAATGAAACTTACATGCTGAATTAACAAAATTATAAATGAATTCAAGAAATCTAAATAAAGAATCAATGAACAGCAGATCGGACAACGAACAAAACACATATGAAACAACAACTACCTATTTTTTTTCTCTCATTTTTTACATTTTTATTTTGTTTTACACAGGATTAATGGAAGAAGAAGAAGAAGAAGAAGAAGAAGAATTTGAAGAAGAAGAAGAAGAAGAAGCTTGACTTACCGTCTGAAGCTGGAAGGGTTAGAGGAGAAGTTGGCGGCCTCCTCCACCACCGCTGTCACCGGACTGAAGAGTCCACCACCGCTGCCGGCTGGAGTGTCATTAGAGGAAGAGGGAGAAGGGGAAGGTACGGAAAAGAAGAGGCCGGTGTTGGTGGAGGAGGGTGAGAAAAGAGAGAAAGAGAGGGAAAGAGGGGAAAGAGGGAAAGGTTTCAGCCGTATGGGGGAGGCGCCAGATTTTTTTTTAGTTCTTGGGTTTTAAAACCCCAAACCGGATGGAACCGGTTTGAAACAGAATTTTTTTTCAGTTTTTAAAAATTCAAACCGGTTCAAGCCGGTTTGCTTATTATTTTTTTTTTCAGTTTTTTTTAACAAATGCAAACCGGTTTGGTTTATTATTTTTTTTCTTTTTAAAAAAAAACTATTTAAAAGTTTGTATTTGCTAAAAACCTTATTTGATTATTATTTTTTTTTCTAAAAAATATAACTATTCTAATCTATATATTTAATATTTTTTTTCTTCTTTTCTATAAAGAAAACCAAAATGATTTAACTAAATTGCAAAATGAAACTATGTTTCTCTATTTTTTTTTTAATTTTTTATTAACAACTAAAACTACTACGTAAATACAAACATTAAAATATGTACTAAAATGCAAAATAAAGCTACTTTTTCAAGCATTTTCTAATTTTCAATCATTTTAGCTCATTTACTGAAAACTAACATAAAATTGGGTTTTTGAAACATTTTTTTATAAAATCATGCATATTTTAATGTTAATTAACCCTGAAATATATGCATGATCATTGATATTCTTTGGTTCTATTTTAGATATGAAAGCAATATTTGCAATATATTGCAATTGCCTTCTAGTTTGGACAACACTTTTTATTTCTCCAATAATTTGCTCATGTGGATGATTATGAACTTCTTTCCAACCCGGTGGAAGAGAAACATTTTCTTGAGAAGTGCTCTCTATCAAAGGTTCTTCTTGAAGTATGACTTCTTCTCCTTCGCTTAGAGTTATAACCTGCTCACAATTCTCATCAAATGCAACATGTAAAGATTCCTCAATGTAAGATGTTCCTTTATTAAAAATACGATAAGCTTTGCTTCTAGAAGAATATCCAAGAAATATTGCTTCGTCTGATTTTGAATCAAACTTATCAAGATTATCTTTGGTATTTAACAAGAAGCATTTACTACCAAAATTTTTGAAATATGAGATCTTTGGTATATGATCATAATACAGTTCAAAACTTGTTTTATGTAAGATTTGTCGAATAAGAACACAGTTTAGAACATAACATGATGTATTTACTGCTTCAGCCCAAAAGTATTTTGGTAAATTTTTATCTTGAAGCATGGTTCTAGCACATTCTTGCAAAGTTCTATTCTTTCTTTTAACAACTCCATTTTGTGGAGCCGCTCTAGAAAAAACAAAGTTGTGAGATATACCATGTAAATCACAAAACTTTAGAAAAGATTCATTTTCAAAATCACCACCATAATCACTACGAATTGTAATAATAGATGTAGATTTTTCATTTGTAATTCTTCTACAAAGTTTAGAAAATTCAGAAAAAGCATCATTTTTTCTTTTTAAAAAAATCACCCATGTAAATCGAGAATAATCGTCTACTATAACAAAAGCATACTTGCTACCATTCTAACTTTGAATTCTAGATGGTCCAAATAGATCTAAATGTAAAAGTTCAAGAGGACGTTTTGTTGAAACTATATCTTTTGCTTTAAAAGAACTCTTGATTTGTTTACCCATTTGGCAAGCATCACATAAGTGGTCCTTCTTATATGGTATTCTAGGTAGGCCTCTAACAAGATCATTCTTGGATAACTTAGAAATTAATTTAAAGTTAACATGTCCAAGTCTCTTGTGCCATAACCATTGAATTTCATTTGAAACAATAAGGCATTTTTCATTAAAAGTGGGTAACTCATCTAGATAAAGTTCATATACATTATTTCTTCTTTTACCTTTAAAAATGATCCTTTTAAATTGAAAATCAGAAATTAACCATAAATCATGTTCAAATGAAACATGAAAACCTTTATCACATAATTGACTAATGGATAACGAATTATGCATTAAACCATCTACTAAAAGAACATTTTCTATCAAGGGAAATTTTGGATTACCAATACCGATTACTTTTCCCTTGTTATTGTCACCAAAGGTGACGGTTCCTCCATCCTTACTTTGGAGGGTGGAAAATAACTCTGTACTTCCAGTCATATGTTTGGAACATCCGTTGTCCAAGATCCATTTGCTCCTTATTTTGTGTACTTACAACAAAATTAGAAGACAAAGCATTTGACCCTTTTCTATTTTTGGGTCCATGAGAGTTAGTCTTAGGAACCCATATTCATTTGGATTTTGGTTTCCTTTGAGAATAAATATTCTTTCTATAAAAAGATTTAGCATTTCTAGAGTAATCATGTCTAGGCTTATAAGTTTTATAAGTACCATAATTAGATGCATTTCTATTATAACTAGAAAATAGAGTTCTTTGAGAATTTTGTCTTTGATTCTTCACCACATAGTTTGGTCTATTTTGAGTATCAAAGAAACTATATCCCAATCCGGTTTTGTTAACCGAGCATCTTTGAGAACCAAGAAGTCTTTTTAGATTCTCTTGGCCATTAGTGAACTTGGTCACTATAGAAAGAAGATCATTTGATTTTTCTTTTAGACTTGTTATATCTTCTTGTAAGAGATTGGTTCTAATTCCAATTTCTTTTATCTCAAATGCTTGACAAGAGTTTTCCTTCTTGAGATCTTCTATCTCTTGAAGTAACACTTTGTTTTGAGAGTCAAGAGTTGAATTTTTAGTTTTTAACTCTTTATTTTTAGAACTTAGACTCTTAAATTTAGCATATAAATCATTGAATGCTTCTAATAAATCATCATACTCAAATTGACTTACCGAGTCTTCTTGTACTACAAAGCACATGTTGGCAACTTCTTCATTAGATTCTTCATCAAAAGAGGAGTCACTATCATCCCAACTTGCTTAAAATGCCTTTTTCTTCTTGAATTGGTTCTTAGGCTTGATTTTGAGAAGAGGACAATCTTTCTTGATGTGTCCAGCTTTTTTGCAGTTAAAGCACTTGACTTCATTAGGATTGGAAGAATCCGTTTTCTTTACCTTTCTTTGAAATCTTTCCTTTTTGATGAATTTTTTGAATTGCCTTGTGATGAGGGCAATATCTTCATCTTCTTTTGAATCTTTAGAGTCAAAGGTGGCCTTGAAAGCAAGAGATTTCTTCTTGGGTTCTTCTTCTTGTCTATCTTTAAGTTGAACTTCATATGCCATCAAATTATCAACTAAGTCTTCAAGAGAAAGGTTATTTAAATCATTGGCTTCCTCTATAGCTGTGGTCTTTCTCTCCCATTCAGGAGTTAAACACCTCAGGACTTTTCTAACTAAATCCACTTGTGAATATTCTTTCCCAAGGGATTTGAGAGTATTAGTAATATCGGTCATTCTTTTTACCATGTCCGATATAGACTCATTTTGCTTTATTTTAAATAATTCAAATTTATGAACCAAAGAAGCAATCTTAAATTCGTTTACCTTTGACGTACCTTCATGAGTAACAAGAAGAGTATGCCAGATTTTATTTGTTGTAGAGCATTAAGAGATGCGATTGAACTCTACCTTGTCAACGGCACAATACAGCGCATTCATGGCTTTGGCATTGAGTGAAGCAGTCTTCTTTTCTTCATCGGTCCATTGGCCGAAATCAGTTGATGGTGTTTGGTACTTTTTTAAAATAACTCTCCAAATTTTGAGATCCATGAATTATAGGAATATTGTCATTCTTACTTTCCAATAGTCATTGTTTGTTCCGTCGAAGAGAGGAGGACGAACAGAGGAGCATCTTTCTTTATTCTGAGATGATGTTGTTGTCATGCTAGATGATGATAAGATCAAAATATAGCTAACCTGCTATAATACCAAATGAAAGTGCAGTAGGATCGAGGCAACGAGCATTAGAGGGGGGTGAATAGTGCTTTTAAATATTGTCTTTGGAATTATGACGGATTTTGAGATTCGCAAAGCAATCACACAAAGAACACAAGAATTTATCCTGGTTTGGTCTTTCAGACCTACATCCAGTCCCCAAGCAAAACCCGCTTGAGATTTTCACTATCAACCTTGTGTAACTACAAGATCATACAGACCAAATCAGGTCCCACTTTCTGTAACAAACCTACTAAAAGCAAACAACTCCTTTAAACCAAGGAGTCCTTTCCTTTTACAGAAAAATATGAAATAAGTAACTTACAATCAACCTACGAGCCCTTCTTATGAATACAAATGGAATGCAATTGGCTTTTGAGGTTGTTGAAATACTCAACTCACGAATTCACTATCTCTCAAAGGAATTTGAGTGAAAAATTGGAGTGAAAATATCAAGTGAGTGAGAAAATGAATATGAGTGAAAAGCAAAGAATAATTCAATGTAATTCGATTGGATTTGATTGATTTTGAGTGTGGAATGCACTCATGTTTATAGTTAAAAGATTTCATACGTTGAGGGTATGAAAGGGTGTCAAAACAGTCCATTTTTAACGATCAAAATGTTTGAAAAATGAAAAGACATGCCTTTTAGAAGTTTCAGGATAAACGACAAGATTAGTTGACTGAAACAGTAGTTAGTCGACTGAAATCAAATATTAGCAAACTGACAATTATCTTCGGTTGACTAATATGTTTATCATAGCCGTTTGAAAATATGAAGTTTTGAAACTTATTCGACTAAAGAAAAAGTTAGTCGACTGATAATATCATCAGTAAACTGAAAAACCTTTCAGTCGACTGCTGCTAAATTTTTCTGAAAACACACATTTTGTCCGGTCGACTGATAAAACCTTTAATCGACTGCTGCTAAATTTTCTGAAAACACATGTTCTGTCCGGTCGACTGATAAAACCTTCAGTTGATTAATTTGACAAAAATGACGTTTTGCTTAAAAAGTTTGGCATGAGAAAGTTGGTCGACTGGTGAGTCTATTGGTCGACTAATAAACATGAAAAAATAAGTAAAGAGTTTTTAAAATGATTTTCATGAAGGGTTTTTTTAGAAAAGTTCTTCTAAAGACTTTTTAGGTGAAATGCAATCAAAATATGCACTCTAAGTAAGGCTCTTACAAGAATCTAAGACATTTAATGAATTTTACATTTACACACTAGTCTTCATAGATTCTTCATCAAATTCTTCAATTCTTGTCGTCTTTCTTCATTGCCTTAGCTGAAATGCAGTTGATTTATTTGTTATCATCAAAACCTTGTACTTGAAGTATCGTGTACGGCTTCATTGTCGTAACAAGTCACAAATTGAGCAGTGTTCTGGCTAGTCTTGTGTGAAGCCATAAGTTGATTGAAGATTTTGTGGCTTGAAAGTCATTTTTGATCGGAGGTGGAACTAACAGATTGTCTGGTTTGACCATTCGATCAGAGTTTTGCCTAAGATTATCGAGGCACAAAAACAAGATGTACGTTATGAGAAGTTCATAGATCGAGCTCGTGAAGAGGGCTCAGTTTTTTGTGTTGATAATAATAGTAGTATTCGTATGAAGCATCGACTTTGGGTGCCAGATGACCCTGAGTTAAAAAAAGAGATTCTTGATGAGGCATATCTATCGAAGTATATAATTCATCCTGTTGGTATTAAGATGATCAAGGATCTATAGCAAAAGTATTGGTAGAACAGTATGAAGTGAGAAGTAGCAGCATAAGTATCGAGGTGTTTGACTTGTCAGCAAATCAAGATCGAGCACCAACGTCCTGGAGGTTCCATGCAGAGGATCGAGATTCTTCAATAGAAATGGGAAGATATTACTATGGATTTCGTAATAGGTTTACCGTGAACCAGACGGAAACACGATGTAATCTGGGTAATTGTGGACAGACTCACCAAGTCTGCCCATTTCTTACCTATCCGGATCAGTCAGTCACTTGAAAGTTTATCCGACTTGTATATCCGAGAGATCGTACGGTTACACGGTGTGTCGATGTCTATTATTTTAGATTGTGATCTCAGATTCATGTCGCGATTGTGGGGATAGTTACAGTCAGCTTTGGGAACAAGGTTGAAGTTCAGTACTGCCTTTCACCCTCAGACTGATGGACAGTCAGAAAGAACGATTCAGACTTTAGAAGATATGTTGCGAGCTTGTATGCTCGACTTGCAAGGTGAGTGGGATTCACACTTGTGTTTAGTTGAATTTGCCTACAACAACAGTTATCATACGAGTATCGGGATGGCTCTGTACGAAGCCTTATACGGGAGACCTTGCCGATCACCATCATATTGGGATGATATCAACGATAGATTCAGCGAATCGCTGATTGTTCTTCAGCACTACACTCAGCAAGTGCAGAAGATTCGAGAGTGTTTGAAGGCAGCTCAAGATAGACAGAAGAGTTACGCCGCTAAGAGACGGCGAGAGCTCCATTTTGAAGTTAGCGACATGGTTTCCATGAAGGTATCACTGACAAAGAGTATCTTTCATTTTGGAAAGAAAGGAAAATTGAGTCCTAGATACGTTAGACCATTCAAGATTCTTGAGAGAATTGGAGAAGCAGCTTATCGAGTTGAGCTACCTCAGCAATATGCCCAGATTCATAATGTTTTTCATGTGTCAATGCTAAAGAATTATATTCTTGATCCATCACACATCATCCGATACGAAGACATAAAAGTACAAAAAGATTTGATGATAGTGAAGAAGCTTATCTAGATCATTGATCGTCGAGATCAAGTTTTGCATAACAAAACCATTCGGATGGTTAAAGTGTGTTGGCAACACCATGGCATCGAGGAATGCACATGGGAGCCTGAAGTGAGCATGAGGGAGAAATACCCTGATCTCTTTGTTGACTGATGTTTATGATTTCATGGACGAAATCCTTTTTAAGGAGGGTAGGGTGTAAGACCCTGAAATTTTTTGAGAAAATTATTCAATTTATGGTAGAATTTCAAAGTGTATGTATAAGCCTATGTATGCGTGTATATATAGGTGTATGTATGCGTACATATCCACATATATATATATATATATATATATATATAAAAGAGAGCGAAAAGAAGAGGTTTTTTGAAAAGAGACAAAACGAAAATTTAACAAGTTAAAAAGAGGTTATTTAAATTTTTGAAAAGGTTGGTACACAGCCAACGTCTCTCTAGGGCATGGGCACACTCTAGGGTGCAGCCCATTCCACTTTGAAAAGATTTTAAAAAAACAAAACATGAAAAGTCAAAAAGCCTTAAAAACAACCTGAATTTAAGAAGGAACAAGGAGGGGGGGGGGGTCAAAGTCAAACAAATGAGGGAAAAAGGGGGGGCATGTTCAAGCTGGATCGTCCATCTCTCCCTCGTAATCTCAGCCATCCATTAAAACCATAAGCTTTATAAGGCTTTGGAAAGGGGAAGGAGAGAGAAACTCTAGCCGATTTGGCCTCTCTCTCTTCTCTCCTCTCCTCTCTTCTCTCTCCCTCTCCCCCAAACTGTGGACTCCATCAAACTACCTTGGGGCTTTTGTGTAGAGTTGGGTACCAAAGAAGGACTCCTCTCTACACTCTAAGCCAAAGGTAGAATCATGTTCTCCACCTCCTTTCCGAAAGCAAGGTGAGTTTATCTTCTTTCCGTTTTTAGCATTTTAGTTTCTTTTCTTTTGGAAAATGCATGCATGCCATGATCAATGCCATGAATGAAATTCCACTAGAGGGGGGGTGAATAGTGAAATATGATAATGATCGATAAAATAAAATAATTAAGCAATAAGGCACAACACATAAAACACAGAAGTTATACTGGTTCGGTCAATATCCAGACCTACATCCAGTCCCCAAGCAAACCACTTGAGATTCCACTATAACATTCGAGTTACCAGATAAATAGTACAACACCCTCTTCCCAAGAGGTCTTCTTCTCTCAACAGAGAAGGGGCACACCCTCTTCCCAAGAGGTCTTCTTCTCTCAACAGAGAATGGCAACACCCTCTTTCACAGAGGTCTACTTCTTTAAACAAAGAAGGAATACAGTGAATAAACAGAGTTACAATACTTCCTATAGAACCTTCAGAATGATATGAATGCATGAATGAAGGATTCTAAGAATGTTCTGTTTGTCACTCAGAGGATACTCTTTGTCAAAGAGCTGGACTTGACTTTTTCTCTTTTCTTTCTTTTTCTTTTTCTCTTTCTTTTTCAAGGCTCTCTTTTCAAATCACGAATAGAATATTTTTCTCTTTGTAAGCTCACACGTCTATTTCATTCCTCTTGTCTGAATAGTTTATTTGAGTGTGTTTATATAGCCTTTTAAAAAGTAGTCGTTACATTTTGGAATTGTAACTTTTTTGAAATGTGAAATGTTATGTCATTTCAAAAATATCTTTTAGAGAAGTTCGAGAATGCCTTTTTCTATAAGAGTAAAATAGAGGGTACACTAGTCGTTGTATTATTTTAGGTAATACATATTTTATGTAAAAAGTCTATTTCTTACAATAGTACATTGAACGTTGGGTTGTAGTTTTGTCTTTATTCTAATTAATGATTTGAGGTACATTAGTACTTCTTTGCTTTAAATGAGTGTAAGTACTATGAGTGTTTTGAGATATTTATTTGTACATAGTCATGTCAAGTGTTTTCTTTATGTTGTGTTTTTCAAAGTCTCCAGAAAGAATAAGGACCAAAAGAAGGTCGACATTCTTTGTGAAGGATATTAACAAGGATTTGTTTACAGAAGGCATTTAATGCTTTGTAAAGAGAATGATGACTTCAAGTAAGTCGACATTCTATGGTTATGAGAAAAAGTAACTAGAGTCCTTTCAAAAACATATTTTGTTTGTTTTTCTTTTGTGTAGCCGATTTATGTTTTTGTCTTCTTCTTGTATTAAGAAATATTTCATTAAAGAAAATAACTAAAGTCTTTTCAAAGACATATTTTATTTGTTTTTCTTATGTAGCCGATTTTATGTTTTTGTCTTCTTCCTATAAAAAACATTTCATTAAAGAGGGAAACTAAAGTCTTTTCAAAAACATATTATATTTGTTTTCTCCATGTAGTCGATGTTATGTTTTTGTCTTTTTCCTACATTCCTTTTTTCATGTTGTCTTGTATATGGTATAAGGTACAATTATTATATGACAAAATATCTTTTTCATGAAAGGTTGTAAGAAGGTACAATTATTAGTTTTTCAAAAAGGAGCTTTTTGAAACTATCGTATACTTTTATGATATAGTGATTATGAATGAGTATGTAATATGCAATATGCAAGTTCCTGAAGGTTCTGTTACATATGACTCTAAAGAAGAAAAAAATCTTCATCTTGAGGTAGCCGATTTCTTCATTTGAGCTTTAGGAAAGCATGGCTCATCAAGCTTTTTCTTCAAGGAGTATGATTGCACCATAGTTGTACTTGAACAGGAAGTCTCCATCCTTATTGGGTGAGATATCCTTGCATCAAATACTTGTTAGATTTAAGGCAAAACATATTCAGTCATAATATAACATTATTTCAAGAGAACATATTATCATATCATATAAAATCAAATGAGACAGTGTATCATATTATGTGACATCAAAACCGAATTTCTCAACATTCTTCCCCTTTTTGATGATGACAAAATATGCTCCCTCTGTCAAAAAGACATTATGCATAGAAATAATAATATGATAAAAATGTGAAATAATGTTTAAAGAGAGAATGTTTCTCCAATAATGGAGACAGGTTTTCTCCCCCTTTGTCATGGACAAAAAGGAGGGATCAGAGTAAAAAAGTTATTACAGACCAAAAAGTAATTTAAAAGTTATTACAGACTAAATATAACAATGCGTCTATCTCGAAGGTGGAGAAGGTGAAGGTGTCCAGTTGGCACGATTCCGCTTGCGAGTCTGCTGCAACAGGGCTTGATTACGAAGGATTCGATCTTGAGTTTGCTCGATATCCATCATAGCAGAAAAGTAATTGAAGGAGGATATTGGATCTGCTTCATCAGAGCCGGGCATGTGCAGGGACCTTAGATTGAAGGTGGTAGCATCGAGGACGTGAGAGGGTCGGAGGATGACTTCGTTGTGAAGTGGTACTTGGAAGTAGTTGAAAATGGGAGTTATAAAACACCCAAAAAGAAGAGGCTCAAATTTCTGATAACGAATAAAGAGGTCGAAAATAATGGATGACCAATTTATCGGAAGAGAAGAAAGGATTGCGTAGATAAGAAGAGAGATTTTTTGAGGAACTAATCCCTGGCGGGGATGCTTGGGATAGAGGTTGTGGAGAAGAATCTGGGCAAGTAGCTGAGCTTGAGGTTGGAGATTCCTCATGTGCCACGGAAGTTGGTAGCAGTTGGTGCAGAGAAGTATTTTTCGAAGTACCGATCGGTCGATTGGTACTATGGTGTTAAGGTCGGTACCGGTGGAAGGTAGATTTAGAATTCTACCTAGGTCGAAAGCATTGAAAATCATCAGCTGTCCTCGAACTTTGCTGGTGATTGAGGTTTGTTCATGATCAGAAGAGAAGTTGGTATAAAACAGTCGAACTAGTTCAGGATAATAGGCGGCTGGGGATGAAGATCCTATGAGAGGTTTGAGTTCGGGGAGATAGGTGTCTAAGTCGAAGAACATGAAGTCGTCAAAGTTGATCAATTTTCCTTCATGAATGGGGCGAGAGCAGAGTGAGGTGTAGGTGTGAAACAAATCAGGATACCTTAGATCGGCGGAGGTGATCACATTGGTAGAAGAGGAAGCCATTTTCGAGTGTCTTGAAAATAAAGCACTAGGAGAGAAAGGAGCTAGAACCGAGAGAAAATTTGTATAAGGATAGAAAAGATCGAATGGAATGGTAAGAGATGAACCAATTGATTAAATAGAAGGAAGAAAATAATTGTTGATATGAAATGAATGACATTGGAAGTGAGTAATTTTTAGATTTTAGTCAAATAAGGAAATCCGTGAGGAGTAAGTTAATAGACTTGTGAATGATAAATCAAATCAATGTTTGAGGATAGTGTATTATATTAGATTGAGGAGGACATAGTTATTGAAATATATAGATTTTACTATGGGTGAGTTTATCGATTAGTGAGAGAAAACATTAATAGAGTATGGGGTGTCATGTTGAAAAAAAAAAAATGATTGATCTTAAAAATAATGGCCTAATAAAACAAACAACTTGTTACTCTATGTGGAGGGATTCTAAAATCGTGAATGGAGATAAAAAGATGATGTGGATATCTAGAGATGAGAGAAAGATGATGAAGGACAACTTTTACTTGATTTAGATATGACATAAAGTAGAGATAGAATAAATAAAGGTTTGCTTGGAGGCAAGACTTTAAAGGTTCTCGATTTTAGAGAGATATACAATAAGAGAGAGAGACAAGGTCACGGATGGAAAGAAAGGTCATAGGGTGATCATGTGATGTGTACTTTGAAAGATATGACATTTTAAAGAAAAGAGTGCCTAAAAAAATGTTTCATGATTAATATTTGTAAATTTTTTTTTTTTTAAGAGTATACGTGGATATGAGAAGAACATATTTTGACTTAGACTAGTGGTGAGAGAGATGATGAGACAAAAAGGAGAAAGAGTTAAAAAAAATATATAAGAATTTGAAATAAGAATCGACATGGAGGAGTCGGATTCAAAAATGTATATAAAAAATGTATTCGAGAGATGAAATGAGGGGACAAAAATATTTATGAATGAAGAGTGAGAGAAGTGAGATGACATATATGAATTTTTGTGAAGGATAAAGAAAAAAAATTGATGAAAGACATAAAGTTATGATTGATATGATTTATTTAAAGAAACTCGACAAGGTTAAGTTTTAAACAAGAGTAGACAAAAATGGAGGCTTAATTTGTATACAAAAGAGATGATAATAGATAGTTTGTTGGGCTATGATATAATAGATGATATAGTAAAAAAAATTACGTGTGAATATAGCAACTAGATCTTTTAAAGAGATCAACTAGTCATTAGATTTTAACTCATGAAGAGTATGAGTTCTCATAAACTAAGTAGAGAGGTGAAACAATTTTATCGTAAGACAAGTTTTCATAAAGGACAAAAAAAATATTAAAGGAGTTGAGTGATGTGAACATTGTTATGATGGCTTTTAATACAATTATTTTTATGGATATGAGAGAAAGGAGATAGGACAAGGAGTTATAATGGATGTGTACTTGAAGGATGACAAGTTGAATGACATAAAGAATGTGTCTTATAAGAATACGTGAATATGGAAACTTAATTTGACTAACTAAAATAGATAAGAAGGAAAGCAATTTAAAATAAGATTTACACAAGACTTATAAGAAGTATTATATTAAGTGTGATTAATTTATAAGTCACTTAGTTTACATATTCCTAGTTCTCTTCTAATTCGTGTGAAGTCTTCATGTTTTAATGGTTTAGTGAATATGTCTGCTAACTGTTGATTAGTGGGTATGAATTCTAGTTTAATTATGTTGTTTAAGACTTGTTCTCTTAAGAAGTGGTGTCTTATTTGAATGTGCTTAGTTCGTGAGTGTAAAATAGGATTCTTAGATAGGTTTATAGCACTTGTATTATCACAAAAAATAGTTGTATTTTCAAAATTTAAACCAAAATCTTTTAATGTTTGTTTCATCCAGATAACTTGAGTACAAGCTAGGCTAGCAGCAATGTATTCGGCTTCAGTAGTTGATAATGATACACAATTTTGTTTCTTACTGAACCATGATACCAGTGAGTGCCCTAGCATGTGACATGTTCCACTTGTGCTTTTTCTGTCAGATTTACTTCCAGCAAAGTCAGCATCACTGTATGAGATTAGATCAAATGTAGAGGATTTTGAATAGAATAATCCAAAATCAACTGTGTCTTTTAAATATCTCATTATTCTTTTTATAGCTTTAAGATGTGATTCTTTTGGATTTGACTGGAATCTAGCACACAAGCAAACACTAAACATTATATCTGGACGACTAGCAGTTAAATAAAGAAGTGATTTTATCATACCTCGGTATACCTTTGTATCAACAGTCTTACCATCTTCATCTTTGTCCAACACAGTAGTAGTGCTCATAGGAGTAGTTTTTGAAGCAGTTGAGTTCATGTTGAACCTCTTCAGAAGTTCACGAGCATACTTAGATTGATTGATGAAAACTCCATCCTTGGTTTGCTTAATATGCAGTCCAAGAAAGTAGGTGAGTTCTCCCATCATACTCATTTCGAATTCCTTCTGCATGGACTTAGAAAAATCTTTACAGAGACTGCTGTTAGAAGATCCAAAGATGATGTCGTCGACATAGATTTGAACAATTAGGGTATGATTATTCACTACTTTGACAAATAGTGTAGAATCTGCTTTGCCAACAGAAAAACCAGTTTTCAATAAAAAGGTTTTAAGTCTTTCGTACCAAGCACGAGGTGCTTGTTTTAAACCATACAAAGCACGTTTGAGTTTAAAAACATGATCTGGGTATTGTTCATTTTCAAATCCTGGAGGTTGTTTTACATAGACTTCTTCATTTATAAAACCATTTAAGAAAGCACTTTTAACATCCATTTGAAATAATTTGAAATCCATATAGCTTGCATATGCTAAGAGCATTCTAATAGATTCAAGTCTAGCAACAGGAGCAAATGTTTCATCAAAGTCAATACCTTCCTCCTAGTTGTATCCTTGAGCTACTAGTCTGGCCTTGTTTCTTATAACATTACCTGTTTCGTCTAGCTTGTTTCTGAAGATCCATCTTGTCCCAATGATTGGATAATCCTTTGGTCTCGGTACAAGATCCCAAACGTCATTTCTTTGGAATTGATTCAGTTCTTCAGTCATGGCTAGCATCCAGAACTCATCAATGATGGCTTCATCAATCTTCTTTGGTTCAAGTTGAGAAATGAATGCCATGTTTGCAATCCGTTCTAGCTGAGCTCTAGTTTGAACCCCCTTTGTTAGTTCTCCCAAAATCTGCTTTTGAGGATGATCTTTGATATCGACAAAGGTTCTTTGGTGATCATCTTCATTAGACTTAGCTGTGTTATCTAAAAATAAATCTGTACTTTCAACATCATCATCATTAGTTTGTATATGAACAGATTGATCAATAGATTCACAAAAACTAACATGCATAGATTCTTCAATAGTATTATGACTCTTATTGAAAACTCTGTATACTTTACTATGACTTGAATATCCTAAGAATATGCCTTCAACAGATTTAGCATCAAACTTATCCAGGCTATCTTTTGTGTTTAGGATAAAGCATTTACATCCAAAGACTTTGAAATAGTCTATTCTTGGAGTTCTGTCATAGAATAGTTCATAGGGAGTTTTATTTAATAAGGGTCTAATGAGAACTCTATTTGTTATGTAGCATGCAGTATTAACAGCTTCTGCCCAAAAAGATTTTGCAAGATTATTGTGTTGGAGCATAGTCCTGGCAGATTCCTGAAGGGTTCTATTCTTTCTTTCTACTACACCATTTTGAGGTGCAGCTCTAGGAAAGGCAAAGTTATGAGAAATACCATGCAAGTTACAAAAATTTTCAAAGAGTTCATTTTCAAATTCTCCTCCATGGTCACTACGGATTTTAACAATAGAACATGATTTTTCGTTTTGTAATTTTTTACATAAGATTTCAAACTGACAAAACGTGTCACTTTTGTTTTTCAAAAATATTACCCAAGTAAATCTTGAGTAATCATCTACAATGACAAAAGCATATCTATTATGATTAAGGCTAGCTACCCTAGAAGGACCAAAAAGGTCCAGGTGGAGAAGCTCTAAAGGTCTTTTACTTGAAATGACATTCTTTGATTTGAAAGAAGATTTTGACAATTTTCCTAATTGACATGCATCACAATAATAATCCTTTTTAAAAGATATGTTGGGTAACCCACGTACTAACTTATCTTTAGCTAGTTTAGACATGTATTTAGAATTGACATGGCCCATTCTCATGTGCCATAGATGTTGAGTGTCATTATTAGCTATGAGGCAATGTTCTGTGATGTTTTCTAGGTATAGTTCATATATATTATTCTTTCTTATACCTTTTAAGATGATGTTTTCATTTGTGTCACCTATGAGGCATGCATCATGATTAAAGCTAACATTATAACCTGTGTCACACATTTGACTGATACTCAGTAGGTTATGTTTTAAGCATTTAACAAGGAGAACGTCTTTGATAAGAGGTTTGTCTATGTTACCAATATTTCCAATACCAATTATCAAACCTTTGTTGTTATCTCCAAAGGTGACGGTTCCTCCTTTTTTATGATGAAGAACAACAAAAAGGTCTGGATGTCCTGTCATGTGCTTTGAACATCCACTATCTAATATCCATCTGCTCTTCTTCTTTGGAGCCTGCAAAACATTAAGTAAATCTCCTTTTTGGTACCCAATCGGGTCCTTTTTTGTTAGACTTTGGAACCCATATCCATTTGGATTTGGGTTTATCTATCTCTTTAGAGGAGTTAAAAAGATTATCAATATAATACTCCTTATTTGGTTCAGATAAACTTTTCACAAACGTGGTCTTTTGATTTATACAAGAAGGTTTTTTGAAATGAGAATAGCCAATCCCATTCTTGTAAAAGGAGACCTTCTGAGAGGATAAGAGTTTATCCAAGTTCTCTTTACCTTTAGTAAACTTGAAAACCGTTTTCATGAGGTTCTCAGTTTTACTTTTTAGCTCTGAAATTTCTACTTGCATATCTTTAGTTTTGGAGCTAGTAGAAGAAATTTCAGATATAAGCAAAAGATTTTTCTTTTTCAACTCAGAATTTTCACTGCTGAGTTTTTCATTCTCTTGAGAAAGCTCTAAATTTTCAGATTTTAAAGCTTTATTTTTGAAACTCAATTTTCTAGATTCTTCAAATAGTTCTTGAAAAGCATCTAGAAGTTCTTCAAAGGAAAAATCAGAGATTTCACTTACCGAACTTTCGTTTGCCATGAAGCACATATTTGCAGTTTCGGCTTCATCATCACTTGACTCTTCACTAGTGGATGGTTCTGAATCATCCCATTGAGCATGCAAAGCCTTTTTCTTGAAGAACCTCTTCTTTGGTTCCTCAGTCTTGGACTTTTTTTTGAGAAGGGGACAGTCACGTTTTAAGTGCCCTGGCTTATTACACTGAAAGCACATGGGATCTTCTTTAAGATCTTTTCTTTCCTTGTGCCTGTTTGGAAGCCGGTTCCTTCTCATGAAGCGCTGGAATTTTCTGGTAAGTAGCGCAATTTCTGATTCTTTATCTGAGTCTTCATTCTCAGATAGGGCTGGGAAAGCTAGAGTTTTCTTTACTGGTTGCTCTTCTTCCCTTCTTTCTTTCATGTGGACTTCATAGGCCATAAGATTTCCTATTAAGTCGTCCAATATAAGCTTAGATAAATCTTGAGCTTCTTCAATAGCAGTGGTCTTTTTCTCCCAATCAGTTGTGAGAGATCTCAAGATTTTCTTCACCTTTTCAGTCTGGGAATATGTTACACCCAGAGATTTCAGATCGTTGGTGATGTTGGTGAATCTGGTAAACATCTCTGTGATGGGTTCATCTTTGTTCATTTTGAACAACTCATATTTTCTAACAAGAGATGATATTTTGGCTTCTTTAACTTTGTTGGTTCCTTCATGAATAACTTCCAAAGAATGCCAAATGTCATATGCAGATTCACATATAGATATTCTGTTGAATTCATTTTGATCAATGGCACAATATAAGGCATTCATAGCCTTTGCATTTAAGTTTGCCATTTTCTTTTCTTCATCAGACCATAAGTTATAGTCTGCGGATGGAGATGTGTATGGATGCTCAACAATTTTCCATACAGCAAAGTCTATGGATTTGAGAAAGATAGCCATTCTGCACTTCCAATATCCATAGTTGGAGCCATTGAAGAAGGGAGGACGAGATGCGTGTTGACCTTCAATATCACGAGCATAAGAGGTAGATGCCATTTGTGCTGGAAGACTTGTTACGTCGAAACCAGCAAACCTGCTTTGATACCAAATGAAATTCCACTAGAGGGGGGGTGAATAGTGAAATATGATAATGATCGATAAAATAAAATAATTAAGCAATAAGGCACAACACATAAAACACAGAAGTTATACTGGTTCGGTCAATATCCAGACCTACATCCAGTCCCCAAGCAAACCACTTGAGATTCCACTATAACATCCGAGTTACCGGATAAATAGTACAACACCCTCTTCCCAAGAGGTCTTCTTCTCTCAACAGAGAAGGGGCACACCCTCTTCCCAAGAGGTCTTCTTCTCTCAACAGAGAAGGGCAACACCCTCTTTCACAGAGGTCTACTTCTTTAAACAAAGAAGGAATACAGTGAATAAACAGAGTTACAATACTTCCTATAGAACCTTCAGAATGATATGAATACACGAATGAAGGATTCTAAGAATGTTCTGTTTGTCACTCAGAGGATACTCTTTGTCAAAGAGCTGGACTTGACTTTTTCTCTTTTCTTTCTTTTTCTTTTTCTCTTTCTTTTTCAAGGCTCTCTTTTCAAATCACGAATAGAATATTTTTCTCTTTGTAAGCTCACACGTCTATTTCATTCCTCTTGTCTGAATAGTTTATTTGAGTGTGTTTATATAGCCTTTTAAAAAGTAGTCGTTACATTTTGGAATTGTAACTTTTTTGAAATGTGAAATGTTATGTCATTTCAAAAATATCTTTTAGAGAAGTTCGAGAATGCCTTTTTCTATAAGAGTAAAATAGAGGGTACACTAGTCGTTGTATTATTTTAGGTAATACATATTTTATGTAAAAAGTCTATTTCTTACAATAGTACATTGAACGTTGGGTTGTAGTTTTGTCTTTATTCTAATTAATGATTTGAGGTACATTAGTACTTCTTTGCTTTAAATGAGTGTAAGTACTATGAGTGTTTTGAGATATTTATTTGTACATAGTCATGTCAAGTGTTTTCTTTATGTTGTGTTTTTCAAAGTCTCCAGAAAGAATAAGGACCAAAAGAAGGTCGACATTCTTTGTGAAGGATATTAACAAGGATTTGTTTACAGGAGGCATTTAATGCTTTGTAAAGAGAATGATGACTTCAAGTAAGTCGACATTCTATGGTTATGAGAAAAAGTAACTAGAGTCCTTTCAAAAACATATTTTGTTTGTTTTTCTTTTGTGTAGCCGATTTATGTTTTTGTCTTCTTCTTGTATTAAGAAATATTTCATTAAAGAAAATAACTAAAGTCTTTTCAAAGACATATTTTATTTGTTTTTCTTATGTAGCCGATTTTATGTTTTTGTCTTCTTCCTATAAAAAACATTTCATTAAAGAGGGAAACTAAAGTCTTTTCAAAAACATATTATATTTGTTTTCTCCATGTAGTCGATGTTATGTTTTTGTCTTTTTCCTACATTCCTTTTTTCATGTTGTCTTGTATATGGTATAAGGTACAATTATTATATGACAAAATATCTTTTTCATGAAAGGTTGTAAGAAGGTACAATTATTAGTTTTTCAAAAAGGAGCTTTTTGAAACTATCGTATACTTTTATGATATAGTGATTATGAATGAGTATGTAATATGCAATATGCAAGTTCCTGAAGGTTCTGTTACATATGACTCTAAAGAAGAAAAAAATCTCCATCTTGAGGTAGCCGATTTCTTCATTTGAGCTTTAGGAAAGCATGGCTCATCAAGCTTTTTCTTCAAGGAGTATGATTGCACCATAGTTGTACTTGAACAGGAAGTCTCCATCCTTATTGGGTGAGATATCCTTGCATCAAATACTCGTTAGATTTAAGGCAAAACATATTCAGTCATAATATAACATTATTTCAAGAGAACATATTATCATATCATATAAAATCAAATGAGACAGTGTATCATATTATGTGACATCAAAACCGAATTTCTCAACAATGAAGACTAGGACCCTTCTTGCATTTGATGAAATGCAAGGGGTTGGGCGGATTAGAAATTCGACATTTTCATTTTTGCATTTCCACCCTTCTTGTACACACACGCCACTTCTATTTGGTTTTTTGTTTTTGGTTTCTTCCGGTTTCCCCGTAGTGGTTGGGCTCACACAGCCTCTTCATGGTTGTGTAGAGCCGCAGCTGAGGGGGGGGTGGGGGAGCGGGGTTGGTGGCTGGAATGCACCCTTGCTACTGACAACAAGGGGTTGCTGTTCCAACACCCCCACCTCCTTGGGTTTTCGTTGGGTGGCAGCTGGCTGGGAGGGGTGGAGGTCGCACCTTCTTCCTTCTTCCTTCTTCCTTCTTCCTTCTTCCACCACGGCTGCAGCCCCTTTGCTGGGTGGTTGGGGTTCAGACCAAGGTCTGAACCACTCGGTTCAGACCTGGTCTGGCTTCAGCAGGTGACCCAAGCTGACCACACCCGGGTCAGCCCGGGGCCCCTCTCCCTCTCTCTCTTTTTCCTTCCTTCTGCCCCTTCCTCTTTTCTTTCAACGCAGCAGTGCCTGGATGCATGCTAGGCGGGTGCTTGGGACTGGCCAGCACCCTGTGCGGGTGCTGTGTCCGGTACCCTAGCACCTGGACCCACTCCTCCCTGCAGCTATAGCAGCCCCAGTGTACCGGGCGCCCTGCTGTAGCCGCGGCAGGTAGGGTGGTTCAGCCCAGCATGGCCCAGCATGTGCACCCTATGTGTCAGGCTGTGCACCGGACTGGCAGCATCACCCCTGGTCTGAGCCACCCTGGCTTAAACCAGGGTGTGGTCATTTTCAGGCCCGAGCTGGTCTGGTCTGGTCCCACCTGGACCAAACTTAACAGTACCCAGTCTCAAGGGTGGAGCGTCCGGACAGTCACTGTCTGGGGCAATCTTTTGTAGGTCGCACGGCAGCACTGTGCTTGCCTTGCACCTGCCCTGTAATATCCAAAAAAATTTAAGTTCTTTTTCTAAATTATTGTGGAATTTCTTGAAATTCATGCCAATATAAAATCCTAATTTCTTTAAAAATGAATGTTTGAGTATATTCGTAAAGATTAAGGGGTTTAATTATATTGAATTGTAGTAAATATAAACCCTACATGGTTTGGATATCTGAGAAAATCCTAAGTGATGCCGAATTGAAAATGTCTCTCTTAAAAAGAAAATATTGAATTTTCTTTAAGTAAAGATAATTAAATAATATGAATTAACAAAAGTAGGTTGTGAACATATACATATTAATATGCTTAATAAGTTGTAATTAGTGGATAATTAATGTCTTTACATTTTATATGATTTGTGGTTGTATAAAACAAAACGATTTTTTTATTGGAATTTTATTGTTATTTAATTATAGTTTAATAAAATAGATTTTTTGTTATAAATTAAACCCATTTTATTAGTTTAGTAGGAGCCAATAGGTGGGCCGTCCCATCCTATTTGGCATCTTACTTCAAAGTTATTTTGAAATTTAGAAGTCTAGTGATTTTTAAGTTTAGTTAAAACTTGAAAAAAATCAAGGTGGAGATCAAGGGCTCCAAATGGAGTTTCATTAAAGTGATCAAGGGCTGAAATTAATTTCAGCCCATAACCTAATTTAAGAATGGTTATAAAACCCTCCCATAGCCCAAGCCCCCATCATTTGTGCTGAAAAAAATTTGAGAGCTTCTCTCTCTCCTCTCTTTCCCTTCCCTATTCTCTTCTTTTAGGGTTTCTTTTGGTTCTTGAGTGCAAGATCCAGACCTCAAGGGGTATGGAGAGGAGATCTAAGGTCCTCACCTTGCTGGAAGGAGGAGTTGATCGGTGGATCGAGCAAAAAGAGTTGTTCATTCATCAAGAAATACACTTTTTCAACAAAAGGTAGGGTTTCTATGCTTTTCTTGCAAGAACAGAGTTCTTGGCATGGATTTTGATGTTTTTTCATGAGTTTAGATCATGATCAAACCCTCCTAACCGTGGGTTTGACTCAGATCAAATGATCCATAGAAAAAATATGTTTTCCTTTAAAGAAAACCATTTTTGGAATCAGGTTTATCATAAAAATCGGTTTCTTAGAAATAGATTCGTAAAATATATTTGTATTTGATTCATTCCATGATTTTTATGCAAATATTAGTTTGGATTGATAGATTATGAAGTGTTCCATCTACTGTAAATATTTTAGAATTTTTGTAATTTTATTTCATGTGTATTCCCTATTTCTTTTAATTTTTCTTGGGATTCGGGTGACTCGGTTTGATTCACCTAAATGCAAATCTCGGAATTCCAGGTTTTCCACTTGACCTCCGTTCAGTAAAATGGTTGTTTCTTCCTCGTCCAGAGAAGTTTTGACAAACGAATTATTGCATTTGAATCCATTGTGCATCTACTGTAGAAATTTGGGCTCTGTTCATGGACCTAGCACGTCTTTGTGACAATCGAAACAAAAACTAATAGGTCTGTAGTAAAACATGCATAACTCCCTCATACGGAGAAGTTTTTACAAACGGTTTGCGGCTATTGATAGTTGACAACAATTCCTATATACTGTAAAAATTTCAGCTCTGTTCATGTTGCCAAAAAGGTTCTGTGAGCTCTGTACCAGTCAGACAAAGTTATGAAATTTGAAAAATTAGGGCAAATTCATAAATCAAGGCTCAAAGGGTGCATAGTATATATGTTTTTATTCAATTTCTTTATAGAATTAGTATGCATTATGTGAATGATTATGCAGGTCTGATTTTATGCAATCTTATATGATTATGGCATGAATTATAAATGGAAGGTTACACATTAAAGATTTAGGATCAAAAGGTCCAATGAATACAAGTTTATGTTTTAAATTCTAAAAATGTGTTGACTACATGTATGTCCATGATATCGTGATGATATGATTGTTTCATTGATATGGATGTTCATATATATTCTTCTTGTTGCATTGGCCATGTACATGCATATGCATTATGATGTGTGAAAATGAATAAGATGTTTATGCTATGCATGTGCTCAAATGTCTGTTACAAGTTTAATTATATGACTTTGTCCAATGCTTTATAAGAATGCATCCATGACCATAAAGTGGTTTAAGTTTGATGTTGCATAAAAAGTATGACTGTAATTAAGTAATCATGTGACATTAAACTCAAGATACTTGCTTGGAGAGTAGCAGGTGATACAAAACTTCGTGGGGCAAGTTCTGTTACGGGCACAGAAGGTTGCTCCTCCCCTCCCACGATTTTAGGGGGAAAACCTCTGCATTAGACTGCAACGTAGAGGTTATAGTACTCATGAGGAAAAGCTGATGCATCGGGTTGAAAGGTGTTGGGAATCTCTATTGTATTAACGTCTCTCACCCCGTCTTAGTGAATGGACCTGGCCAGGCTAAAGCCACCCCTGTATGTAAAACACGTCCTGTGTCGCGGTCCTGATCTGAGAATGTCTGCCTGTGTCGTATCAGCAAAGCTAAGAAGTGATAACTTAAATAATGTGTGCATTAATTTGGCATCGCATGCATCATCTAATTAAGAAAATGTAACTAAAGATAAGAAAATATGCATGCATTGAAAGAGCTTCTGCATATGGTAAGTCATGCATTTTAATGGTTCATGCATTTTGTATTTTGAATGTATGAATTTATGTTTTTATGTTAAATATGAAAATTCTAAACATGTATGATTTGTTGTATGATTGTTTAAGTTAAATTAAATGTTAAACCATGAAATTTCTATTGAAATCCTTGTCTTGTTATTCTGTCTTACAAGTTTAGCATAATTACTCTACTGAGACATGTTGTCTGACCCTATATGGTTTAAAAATTTTCAGGTAATGAGTAGGTACTTACGTGCGAAGGCGGAAGGTTGCGATGGGGACTGAGCCTACCTTTCCTCTGCTTCATGAATTCTGAACTCTGATTTTACTTTAATTCAATTCAATGACAAATGTGATAAATTTTGGATATTATGGAACTTGATTTTATTTCATGCATGGTTAATTAGTTGTTAAAGTTTAAATTCCATAATTATATGGTTGCAAGCATTCATCTGAAGTAGCACGCCAAGTTTTATGCCCAATGTGTTTTTCCGCTGTAAACTGCTAAAAGATTTAAATGTATTTCAAAAAAAAAAATTCCACCAATTTCGGGTTATAAAAATTGGGGTGTTACAAACATGGTATCAGAGCATAAGAAAAGTATGGCTCAAAGCTCGTCCAACCAACCACCATCGCTGTAAGTATGCTTCCATTTTATTTGTTTTGATGACTTATGAAAATTGTATGTCTGTAAATATTTCTGTTGATATATGCGGCAAGAATCAGAACGTAGATCTAATAGGGTAACATGAATGAGAATTTTTAGATTTATGTCCAACTTATAAGTAATCTGAATCCATGTGTGTGTTTGTAGATGGCCGAAAAACAGCCCCCAGGTTGGACTGCTCAGAGGGACTTCATTTTTGAAGCCCTCGTGAATCTGACGGCCTATTGTCAGAACCAGGCCGACAACGGGGGTAATGGCAATGGTGCAGGCCATCAGCATGATGGTCACATAGCGGCACCAGTTGTCGCAACCAATGGAGCATCATACAAGCGCTTCATGGAGTTGAGCCCTCCTGGTTTCACTGGTAAGGAAGATCCGGATGCAGCGGAGGAATGGGTTCGCGCCATAAGCGAGATTTTCGAGATTCTCATGGTTCCCGCTGAGAGGCAGGTTTCTTTTACCACTTATCGACTCCAAGGTGATGCCAAAAGCTGGTGGGAGACGACACGCGAGGTACGCTACATGCCTGAAGAGCGACGCACCTTCACATGGGAGGAGTTTACAGTGGTATTCATGGACACCTACTTTCCCCAATACGCGCGCGATCGTAAGAAACAAGAATTTTTAGATCTTCGACAAGGGTCCATGAAGGTGGCAGAGTGCACTACACGTTTCTGACATTTAGAGAAGTATTGGCCGCATACTTATACCACTGACGAGGCACGGGCTAAGAAGTATGTGAAGGGTTTATATGATGGCCTGAGAACGAGAGTGCTGACCAGCCATCCTCAAAATCTCAACCAGGCCATCGAGATGGCCACAATACTTCAGGTGAGGAAAACTAGAACCAACTTTTTGGTTTTTTTCCAAAAACAATCTCGATAGATCGTAACGATGTTTTTATGACGCAGGATGACTGGGAGTCTTCTAAGAAGACTCAGCCTAGCCGTTTCGACAAGTCGAAGGGCAATGGGAATAAGGCTCTTCGACCAGCAGCGGAGAGTAGTAAAGCGCCATCCGCAAAGAAGGCCAAGGGATAATAGGGCGGCACACCAGCACCGCAGTCTTATGCAGTATGTAAGACTGCAACAAGAGGCACCCTGGAGTCTGCTATAGAGTCTCGGGTGCATGTCTGAGATATGGAAAACAGGGGCACTTCATCAAAGACTGCCCTATGAGGCCAGCTCAGGAGGGAGTTGCCCCTGTTCCTAGAGGACCACAGCAGCAGCGACCCCAGCAGTCCCACCTGCAAGGTCAGAAGAAAGCTACTGGACGCGTGTATGCAACTTCTACAGAGGAGTTGCAAGAAGATGCCAACGTCATTGAAGGTATAATCCCTATTGCAAAGTTTGATGCTAAAGTTCTTTTTGACACTGGTGCTACGCATTCCTTCGTATCCGTACGTTTTGCGAATTTGATTGGTGTCATGCCGACTTCTTTGGGATATACTCTGAAAGTTATCACACCTTCGAGTGGTAGCTCTATCTCTCGTACCTATCTATCTAGAGTAGAGGTTATGATTGCAGGGCAGAACCTCCCTGCCAATCTTATCCTGTTGAATATGGTCGGTTATGATGTAATTCTTGGCATAGATTGAATGTATGAGCATTACGCTTGTATGTTTTATCGTGAGCGACGCATTCAATTTGCTCGCTCTGATCAGCCTGTACTCGAGTACAAGGCATGTAAAAAGAAGAGCAATTGATGACTTATCTTGGCATTAAAGGCACATCGTTGTGTAGAAAAGGGGTGTGAGACCTTTTTGGCCAGTGTTTCTTTGATAAACCCCAGTACTACACCACTGGAAGACTTGGACGTAGTTCAAGATTTTTCAGACGTTTTTCTAGATGACCTGCCAGGCATACCGCCTACCAGAGAGGTGGACTTTGCGATAGAGTTGGTGCCTGAAACGGCCTCGATATCTAAAGCACCCTATCGCATGGCCCCAACAGAGTTAGAGGAGCTAAAGAAGCAGCTGCAAGAATTGATGTATAAAGGCTTTATTCGGCCTAGTGTTTCACCTTGGGGAGCTCCAGTATTGTTCGTCAAAAAGAAGGATGGGTCAATGCGTATATGCATTAACTATAGGATGTTGAATCAGGTAACAATAAAAAACAAATATCCTCTTCCCAGGATCGATGATTTGTTTGATCAACTTTGAGAGGCCAAGGTCTTCTCCAAGATTGATCTTCGATCAGGGTACCCTCAACTGAAGATCAAAGAATCCGACGTGCAAAAGACAACATTCAGGACGCGATACGGCCATTACGAGTTTTTGGTGATGCCCTTCGGGTTAACAAATGCCCCTGCGGCATTTATGGACCTGATGAATTGGATCTTTCGGCCTTACCTAGACCTTTTCGTGATCGTATTTATAGACGATATCCTAATTTACTCCAAGAGCGAGGAAGATCATAGGGAGCATCTAAGGATTGTCCTCGAAGCACTTCAACAACATCAGCTATGTGCTAAGTTCTCAAAGTGCGAGTTTTGGCTGAATCAAGTTATGTTCCTTGGTCACGTAATCTCTAAAGATGGAGTGTCAGTCGACCCTACCAAGGTGGAAGCAGTCATAGATTGAAGACAGCCTAAGAGCATCTCAGATATACGCAGTTTTCTTGGGCTTGCAAGCTATTATCGTTGTTTCATTTAGGATTTTTCGAAGATCGCTTCACCTATGACGAAACTACTTCGTAAAGGAATTAAGTTTGTCTGGACCCAGCAATGCGAAGAAAGCTTTCAAGAGCTGAAGAAGAGGCTTACTACAGCCCCTATACTCACATTGCCTTCTGGGCAAGGAGGCTTTATGATTTATAGTGATGCATCAGGTACTGGTTTGGGATGCGTTTTGATGCAACACAGCAAGGTGATCGCCTACGCATCACGTCAGCTGAAAGTGCATGAGCGAAACTACCCCACACACGACTTGGAGCTTGCTGCAGTAGTCTTTGCACTAAAGGTATGGCGACATTATTTGTATGGCGAGCAATTTGAGGTCTTCTCAGATCATAAGAGCCTCAAGTATATCTTCTCACAGAAGGATTTGAACATGAGGCAGAGACGATGGTTAGAATTTCTAAAAGATTATGACTTCTCCATTTCTTATCATCCAGGCAAAGCCAATGTAGTGGCTGATGCTTTGAGTAGAAAGGCTGGGAGCCTTGAGAGTTTTATCAGCAATAAGTGGAAATTACTCAAAAACCTGATAGATTGGAAGCCCTTTGAAGCAGAATCGGGTCAGATTCAGATCGCTAGCATGGCAGTGCGAACAGAACTCATGGATCGGATCATTGCCCAGCAGAAGGATAATTTCGAATTCAATAAGATGATTGCAGCATGCAAGCAAGACCAGTCAACATTGCACTTAGAGGAGGATGCAAGCATCTGGTATGGCCAGAGGCTCTGGGTGCCCGCAGAGCCCCAGTTGAGGAAAGAGTTATTGGATGAGGCACATCGTACCGGATTTACTATACATCCCGAAAGCACCAAGATGTATAAGAATCTTCAGAGGAATTACTGGTGGCCCGGCATGAAGAA
The DNA here is from genome assembly GCF_984573655.1 of Nuphar pumila. NCBI lineage: Eukaryota > Viridiplantae > Streptophyta > Magnoliopsida > Nymphaeales > Nymphaeaceae > Nuphar > Nuphar pumila. The sequence goes on along the minus strand of NC_143264.1, from coordinate 41,082,631 downwards.
GGACGTCGCTGAGTACGTGTCGAGATGCTTAATCTGCCAGCAGGTCAAGATAGAGCACCAGAGACCAGGTGGTATGATGCAATCGATTGAGATTCCGCAGTGGAAGTGGGAAGACATTACCATGGACTTTATGGTAGGTCTACCTAAGACACGCCAGCAGTATGACACCATTTGGGTGATTGTGGATCGCCTTATAAAGTCGGCAGACTTCTTACCGACCAAAGCGAATCAAACCTTAGAGAGTTTGGCGGATTTATATGTCGACGAGATTGTCAGATTACATGGGATACCTGTTTCGATTATCTTAGACAGGGATCCTAGATTCACGTCAAAGTTTTGGGGACAACTTCAGAAAGCTTTGGGGACAAAGCTTAAGTTTAGCATAGCTTTTCACCCCCAGACGGATGGTCAGTCAGAGAGGACTATTCAAACACTCGAGGATATGTTGCGAGCGTGTGCGTTGGAGTGGAAAGGTGACTGGAGTAAGCACCTAAAGTTAGTTGAGTTTGCCTACAATAACAGTTATAATTCGAGTATCGGCATGGCTCCATATGAGGCATTGTACGGGCGACCCTGTAGGTCCCCTGTTTGTTGGAGCGAGGTAGGTGATCAAACTGTTGAATCGCCTATAGTTTTGCAGTATTATATGGATCAAGTACATTTGATTCGTAAGAGGCTTTTGACAGCGTAGAGTCGTCAGAAGAGTTATGCAGATCCAAAGAGGCGAGAGGTTTCTTTCGAGGTTGGTAATCATGTGTTTGTCAGAGTATCGCCAACGAAGAAAATATTTTGGTTCGGCAAGAAAGGAAAATTGAGTCTGAGGTATGTAGGACCCTTTCTCATCCTCGAGAGGATAGGAGGCACCGCGTATAGATTGGCACTTCCCCTTCAGTTCTCCAACATCCATGATGTTTTTCACGTGTCGATGTTGAGAAAGTATGTGTTAGATCCCACTCATGTTATTCAGTATGAAGAAGTCGAGGTTCAGAGAGACCTCACGTTTAAGGAACGGTCGGTAGAGATAGTAGATCGACGAGAACAAGTGTTGCGACATAAGTCAATTCCACTTGTTAAAGTACGATGGCAGCACCACAGGCTGGAGGAGTGTTCTTTGGAGCTCGAGGCTGATATGAGAGCTAAATATCCACACTTGTTCGATACGTAATGTTAACTAAATTTCGAGGACGAATTTTTTTTAAGGGGGATTGGATGTAATATCCAAAAAATTTTAAGTTCTTTTTCTATAATATTGTGAAATTTCTTGAAATTCATGCCAATATAAAATCCTAATTTCTTTAAAAATGAATGTTTGAGTATATTCGAAGGATTAAGGGGTTTAATTATATTGAATTGTAGTAAATATAAACCCTACATGGTTTGGATATCTGAGAAAATCCTAAGTGATGCCTAATTGGAAATGTCTCTCTTAAAAAGAAAATGTTGAATTTTATTTAAGTAAAGATAATTAAATAATATAAATTAACAAAAGTAGGGTGTGAACATATACATATTAATATGCTTAATAAGTTGTAATTAGTGGATAATTAATGTCTTTACATTTTATATGATTTGTGGTTGTATAAAACAAAATGATTTTTTTATTGGAATTTTATTGTTATTTAATTATAGTTTAATAAAATAGATTTTTTGTTATAAATTAAACCCATTTTATTAGTTTAGTAGGAGCCAATAGGTTGGTCGTCCCATCCTATGTGGCATCTTACTTCAAAGTTATTTTGAAAATTAAAAGTCTAGTGATTTTTAAGTTTAGTTAAAACTTGAAAAAAATCAAGGTGGAGATCAAGGGCTCCAAAAGGAGTTTCATTAAAGTGATCAGGGGCTGGAATTAATTCCAGCCCATAACCAAATTTAAGAAGGGTTATAAAACCATCCCATAGCCCATGCCCCCCTCATTTGTGCTGGAAAAAAATTGAGAGCTTCTCTCTCCGCCAAAAACCCTCTTCTCTCTCTCCTCTCTTTCCCTTCCCTATTCTCTTCTTTTAGGGTTTCTTTTGGTTCTTGAGTGCAAGATCCAGACCTCAAGGGGTGTGGAGAGGAGATCTAAGGTCCTCGGTGGATCGAGCAAAAAGAGTCGTTCATCCATCAAGAAATACGTTTTTTCAACAAAAGGTAGGGTTTCTATGCTTTTCTTGTAAGAACGAAATTCTTGGCATGGATTTTGATGTTTTTTCATGAGTTTAGATCATGATCAAACCCTCCTAACCGTGGGTTTGACTCAGATCTAATGATCCATGGCAAAAACACGTTTTCCCCTAAAGAAAACCATTTTTGAAATCGGGTTTATCATAAAAATCAGTTTCTTAGAAATAGATTCATAAAATATATTTGTATTTGATTTATTCCATGATTTTTATGCAAATATTAGTTTGGATTGATAGATTATGAAGTGTTCCATATACTGTGACTATTTTACAATTTCCAGAATTTTATTTCATGCGTATTCCCTATTTCTTTTAATTTTTCTTGGGATTCGGGTGACTCGGTTTGATTCACCCAAATGCAAATCTCGGAATTCAAGATTTTCCACTTGACCTCCATTCAGTAAAATGGTCGTTTCTCCCTCGTCCAGAAGAGTTTTGACAAACGGATTGTCGAGTTGGAAATCTAGCTCTATTGTGCATCTACTGTAGAAATTTGGGCTCTATTCATGGAATGAGCACGTCTCTGTGACAGTCAAAACAAAAACTGATAGATCTTATTAAAACATGCATAACTCCCTCATATGGAGAAGTTTTTATGAACGATTTGAGGCTATGGATAGCTGACAACAATTCCTATATACTGTAAAAAATTTAGCTCTTTTCATAAAGCCAAAATTTTTTTGTAAGCACTGTACCAGTCGGAGAGAGTTATGAAATTGGAAAAATTAGGGCAAATTCATAAATCAAGGCTCAAAGGGTGCATAGTATATATGTTTTTTTTCAATTTCTTTATAGAATTAATATGCATTATGTAAATGATTATGCAGGTCTGATTTTATGCAATCTTATATGATTATGGCATGAATTGTAAATGGAAGGTTACACATTAAAGATTTAGGATCAAAAGGTCCAATGAATACAAGTTTATGTTTTAAATTCTAAAAATGTGTTGACTACATGTATGTCCATGATATCGTGATGATATGATTGTTTCATTCATATGGATGTTCATATATATTCTCCTTGTTGCATTGGCCATGTACATGCATATGCATTATGATGTGTGAAAAAGAATAAGATGTTTATGCTACACATGTGCTCAAATGTCTGTTACAAGTTTAATTATATGACTTTGTACAATGCTTTATAAGAATGCATCCATGACCATAAAGTGGTTTAAGTTTGATGTTGCATAAAAAGTATGATTGTAATCAAGTAATCATGTGACATTAAACTCAAGATACTTGCTTGGAGAGTAGCAGGTGATACAAAACTTTGTGGGGCAAGTTCTGTTACGGGCATGAAAGGTTGCTCCTCCCCTCCTACGATTTTAGGGGGAAAACCTCTGATTAGACAACAACGTAGAGGTTATAGTACTCATGAGGAAAAACTGATGCATCGGGTTGAAAGGTATTGGGAATCTCTCTCGTATTAACGTCCCTCACCCCGTCTTAGTGAATGGACCTGGCCAGGCTAAAGTCACCCCTGTATGTAAAACACGTCTTGTGTCATGGTCCTGATCTGAGAATGTTTGCCTGTGTCGTATCAGCAGGGCTAAGAAGTGATAACTTAAATGTTGTGTGCATTAATTTGGCATCGCATGCATCATCTAATTAAGAAAATGTAACTAAAGATAAGAAAATATGCATGCATTGAAAGAGCTTCTGCATATGGTAAGTCATGCATTTTAATGGTTCATGCATTTTGTATTTTGAATGTATGGATTTATGTTTTTCTGTTAAATATGAAAATTCTAAACATGCATGATTTGTTGTATGATTGTTTAAGTTAAATTAAATGTTAAACCATGAAATTTCTATTCAAATCCTTGTCTTGTTATTCTGTCTTACAAGTTTAGCATAATTACTCTATTGAGACATGTTGTCTGACCCTATATGGTTTAAAAAATTTCAGGTAATGAGTAGGTACTTACGTGCGAAGGCGGAAGGTTGCGACGGGGACTGAGCCTACCTTTTCTCTGCTGCATGAATTCTGAACTCTGATTTTACTTTAATTCAATTCATTGACAAATGTGATAAATTTTGGATATTATGGAACTTGATTTTATTTCATGCATGGTTAATTAGTTGTTAAAGTTTAAATTCCATAATTATATGGTTACAAGCATTCATCTGAAGTAGCACGCCGAGTTTTATGCCCAATGTGTTTTTCCGCTGTTAACTGCTAAAAGATTTAAATGTATTTAAAAAAAAAAATGCACCAATTTCGGGTTATAAAAATTGGGGTGTTACATGCCCTCCTTTCCACTCCCGATTGGCAGTCTGTTAGGCTGCTACTGTGCAGCCTGTAGTAGGCAAGTCCCTAGCATTGGGACAACTTCCCAGGCTGCAGCCTCTACCACAGCAGTTCAGCCATGGGCAGCCCCATTCTACAGCCCTGCGGGCTGCGAGTGTGTGATGCCTTAGCGCCCATTTTTCGGTCGTTATGGCAGCGGGTTGCTCGTGTCCTGTGGCAGCCCAATACTGCCCCATTTTCTCAGGTTTTGGCAATGTGTTTGGTGGCTTTCGTTTCACGCACGAGTGTGGCATGTGCGAGGCACTTTTGTTGGGTTTCACTTTTGCGCTTGTTACGTCACAAACCTACTTGTGGAATGCATGTTTCTCACAATTTTTGGCTACGTATTTTTTCAGACACCGTGGTTGTGGCATGTGGTCCCTCACATCAATACTAGCAAGTGTATGATTGAAGCATAATCGCCACTATTCAAATTTTCACAAAGAAAAGCATGCCAATGTAATTCTCGCAAATATATTATGCAAAGTTGACGCACATCACTCGCACATCATGACACATGCATGAGAATCTTTGTTAAAATATGTAAGTGTTGCGATTATGTGAACTGCCCTTGTATTTAATAATGCCAAATAAGATGCAAAAAGTCTTGTGATATAACGCGCAATTGCAAATGCTTAATTTATCGTAACTGCAAATAATATGCGAAAATGTGTAGTTGGCTTACGTATCGAACATCGTTGCCTACTTACACTTTGCACTTGCACATGATTGACACAAATGCGATATGAAATATATGTGACATGCATAGTTAATGTGAATTACATCTTAGCATGTGTGCGAAATTTATCGAAACATGTTTTGATTAAGTTAAAAATTTTACACACTTTGGCACATCATGTCACTGAACTAAAACGTGTTGAATCAAGTTAGTTTGTATATCAAGTGTCTTATTTTGTAAAAAAAGTTTCTATCATGCAATAGATGGTTAATGGAATTACGTACATTTATATTTGACACACGATGCACACATGACCCTTGGTTTGTCCCGAATGACAAAGGGGACATGGACATCATAGTAGGGTTATGACACTTATTTTGTGTAATTGGATGCTTGTTTGAAACTTCGTGGCGAGTTGTGTTGGGATTGGGCTCTTTTTTGTGAGAAAAGCACACTTGTGTTCATCGTGTCATAAACCCATAAATAATGAATGTGTGATGATCGCCTTCACAGGCGAAGAGCTCTTTTGAGGTTGTGTGAGGCTAGAGCACGTGAATGGGCAGGCTAGACCATGAGTGTTGTTCGTGTTGCTCTGCAGAAAACACAAGGCCAGATGGGCCTAACTACCTCAAAATGAGGAAAACTCTACTAATTGAAGCCCTAATAAGATAAACTGCCCTGTTACTGTGATCATGCAAAAATTTTTCTCTCATTCCTCTTTTCCTTTCTCTTCGCCTTTCTAGCCTCTATCCCCCTTTTTGAAGGGGAATAAAAAGACAGAAAGAAAAGAAGAGAGAATGAAAAAAGGAGAAAAGAGAGAGAAACTCTTTTGCAAGGTCTCGTTTGACCAAAATTTTGGAAAAATGTTTTCAAATCACTCGCCCCCGTTTTGAAAATCTGCGGGAAAAATGAAGAGACGGGATTCGCTCGTCGGTACGAGGTTCGACCGTTCCTGGCGCCTTTACCAGAAGTAATCAAACCAAGGATCGAATTTATGCCTTTTGCTTTGCTAAAATATCATCTAAGAATTTATCCTAAGTCTAAATGCACAAAGAGTCATGCTTGTGTGAATGCAAGGATGTATGCTCTTTTGAGAAAATGATTTGAAAATTTCTAAGTGTTTCTGAGATGAACTTAATAATGGAGTGAAGAAATGGTTTTGCAATTTGAATCTAACTTAGAACTTTGAGATAGATCTTGGGAAGATTTTTGGAGTTCTAAGCTTTGAAATAATCAGAGTTGGAGAAGTAAATCTTTGATTTTAATGAAGAAAAGGGGAATTTTTAAAGCTGAGATAGAAAAGGAAAAAATGAAGTTTCAAAGTCAAAGGTTTTGAATTTGAATTTTTAATCTGGAATGCTAGATGGATTTGGATCTGAAATATAAAAATGAAACTTGGATCCGAAGTCTGGAATCCAAGATGGAATTGGATTCGGGATCTAAAATCCTAAATAGAATTGGATCCGAGGTCTGGGATCCGAAAATGGAGTTGAATCCGAAATCTAAATCCTAAATTGAACTGGATCCGAAGTCTGGGATCCGAGATGGGGTTGGATCCAGAATCAGAAATTTTTAAATGAAATTTGGATCCGAAGTCTGAGATCCAAGATTGAGTTGGATTTGAAATCTGGAATCCTAAATGGAATTTGGATTTAAAATCTGGACCCCTAATTGGAATTGGATCTGAATTCAGAGATCCAAGGTGAGATTGATTTTTTTTTAAGATTCGAATTCAAATATGGAATTGGGTTCTAATTTTAGAATCCAAGGGGAAATTTTGGATCTTTTGAAGATCCGAAATGGGACTTTTGAAGAGGGATCTATGTTTTGAAAACCCAAATTTAAAATTTAGGAAAAACTGAAATTTTGAGATTTAAAATCAATCGCAAAACTTTGATTTTGAATTGAAAATCAAGACTCAATCTTTAGATATAACCCTTGAAGATGAAGAATAATTTTGATTTTTGAAGTTTAGAATTTAGAAGATGAATCAGGAATTTCAAAGTTTAAATTGAACTTTGAATTTTGATTTGAATTTGGAAATGGAATATTAAATAAAAATGAATCTGAAATTTCAAAGTCAAATTGGACTTTGAAATTGAATTTTGAATAGAAGAATGAATTTGAAATAGAAATTGAAGATTTGATATTCAAGATCACTTGGAGTTTTGAAAAGGAATTTTGAAAATATGATGCAATTCTATCCTAAATGATGAATGAATTTAAAGAGTTTGAAATTGGATTTGAAAAGCATATTTCATTCCTTAAGTGAATTAAAATAAGATTGAAGATATAATACATCCCTGACTATGGTCATTGAATATATTATATAATAATCATATTTGAATTCAGATGAAGAATAAAATACATTTCAGTGCTTTTATAGAGTTTAAAATGAAATTAGCTCTCAATATACCTTGACTATGGCCATTGATATATATTTTGAGTTACTTTTAGGTTAAGATCTAATAAAAGAAGAAAACATTTAAAAATATGATGATTTTTGAGGAGGGATCCAGTGTGGATCCGGTGTTATTTCATAAAAGATGAAAACCATAAGTTTTGTTCACATCTTGACTATGGCCATTGATGTAAATCGTCAACTTAGGATTTAATCACCTCTTATTAGAATGGTGCACGTGCCATTTGTGTTTCCATCCATGAACTTTATGAAATAAAAGGTAAAATGAGAGGAAACAAGCAATTTCTAAGACATATACATGTTTATACATTCTAAATCTAATGCTTGAAATTAAACTTCTCATTAATACCTAACTATTACAACTTGAATTTACAAGATGTTTCTAATCCAAGAGGGAGGAATTTAACACTCTAGTCTCTCCTGCAAAACAGAATTATCACGGAGCAAGATTTCAAAAATATGAAAGATGATAGAAGATATTAAATCGAATCTAAGATGTTATGCTCATATGGAAAATATATATGGAGATGCCCTCATTCAAATGAGAATGTGATACTTACCTCAACCGAGGGAACATGTTGTGGAAGTCGCCAACATAACGATAATGCATGATGTGCAAGAAATGTGAGGAAGATGTATGATATGCAAGTGGTTGTGAAGGTAAGTTAGGTTGGAGAATATGTTAATGATGCAGAAAAACACAGCACAAGCCTGTGAGGGAGGTGGAGTGCCTAGTTGCAGGGTAGTAAAGGGGTGAGCTGAATGCAGGTTGACTATAAGCATAGGCGATTGCAGCTACCGGAATATATAAAGGCAATGAGAACAGAGATACCAGGGGGTGCAGATGCTGCCATGTGATGCCTAATGGCAGGTAATAGATAATAGTAATTGCAGCAAAAGCAAAGTGGAATGGGCGTTGGGGGTGATAAAAGCAGGGTGCAAGAAATGATGATATGTAATAGGTGGCTGGAACTGGAATGTTGAAATGGCATGTGATGAAGGGTACACAGAACCTCAATAGATTGAGCTCACAGACTTAGCAAAGTGTTGGATCTACACACTGCTGGGCCTATACAGGCCTAGCCGAATGTAATGGACACAGTTGTGGGTTTATATTAACCTCCAGAGGGGATAACAAGTCGTAGGGATGGTGACAATATGGGGTTGTGAAAACAGAAAAATGAGGTGTAATATGGTGGAGGTGACAAATGTGAGAGGGTGTGAAGCTCAAGGTGTTATATACAAGTGAAGTGATGATAGAAGCTGGCAATTATGAACGTTGTATTGCAGATGCAACAGGGTAGTTGAGTGATAACTTGCAGGAAATGTTGTTGGAGTATGCACACAGGGTGTGTGCATACTATGGGAGGCTGATGAATTTTATAACAGCGAAGCATAAGGCATGAAGGGATGAGATGGTGTTGAAGTAATAGGAATGAGATCTGATATGCTCTACATGATGAGTATCCAGAGGTGAGTGCATAAATGTCAATATGATGACTATGCTGTGTGATGAATGTGAGTAATGGCATACTATGAGTGCAATGACAACAGGAAGCTGTGGTATAAACATACAGTGAACAGATGATGGTATGATCTTAAAGAGATATATAACAACTGGACATAAGCACTGCTACAGTGGAGTTTACAGGAAACAGTTATGAATGACTACAATGGGTGATGTACATACCATTGTTTAAAAAGATAGAGAAAGAAAAAGTGCACAGATGGTATGAAAGTGTTGATGTCATTAAGAGCCAATTGGGGTTTAATTCACGAAGTGATCAATTAGCAGATGCATCAACAAAATGCATAGGTGGTGAGTGCATCCGCAGGGATGCTTCATGATCCTACAGTCACAAATCGTCATTTTTTTTTTCGACTGATGCTTTTCCAACCAAATCATATTCTGATGTAATGCAACCAATGACACTCAGAATTCCAATCCAAATTGAAGTTTTGTTTTTCACTAAAAATTTAGTGATGCCGAAGCCACCAAAGTGTGCCAACAAATCGTCATCTGAAATATCTTCCAAAGTTTTTGACAATTAGCTCCATGGACCCTCGATGAAGATGTTCCATTGTGCAAGCCGCGTCCACCATTATGCCAAGCCTCTGAAGTGGTTCTAGAAACCTGTAGCAATGATCGTAACAAGTTTTTTTTTTTATCTGTTTCTACCCCATATTCTACATTCGGTATGGGATGTCTTCTATGCTCTTTGCTCCAATCGGATATCCACGACCGTTACTGTGGCCTGAATAAGGTTTGATATGAACTCATTCTGTGGCCCTTTATCAATATTTCTTCAACATCCAGTGAAACCATAATGTGACGTGAAACAAAGAAAGTCCATAGCTGCTTGCCATAACAATTTCTTAAGCAAGCTTTTAGAGAGGGTATTCTAAGAAGCAATGGAATACTAGCAAACAGAAGTATAACACTTAAGACTTCTGAGAAAAGGAAAACTCTTCAAAGAGAAAAATACCCTGCCCAAAAACCATCATTCAGAAATATGTGATCTATACCCCTTATCACCTCCCAATAAACGAAATATCTCATAACAGCATGGGATCCAAATTTCTCTAAAATCTGGGAAACATATTTTATGATGCAATGAAGAAGATCAATCTCAGGCTCAAACAAACTTACTGGACCTACTCTGCTAGCTTTATCAGCCGATGCAAGGCTGATAACAGGTTGTGAGTATAACCCCTGCTGGACCCACTAAATACAAAGGAGAAGTCGGGCCAAAACAGGAATTCAAAAGATTAAATTCACACAACCCATAAATTGACCTATTTAATGGTTGAATGCTATATTGATGATATTGAATGCTATGCAGGGAATCCAATCAAGAAATGTTATGGGATGCAACAGACAAAATCAGAGGTGCAAATTAAGGGGTGCCAAACAATATATGGTATCGATGTAAATGACAATCATGAATGATGACAATCATGATGATCGAGATACAGCAAATGTAAAAATGGGAGGGAGTGACATTTACTGCAGATGGTAAATCTAAAACATGACAAAACAAACTGCAGAGAATAATGTTGAACACCTGAACATAATAAAATGTAAATGATGTCGTTAAAACTGAAGGCATTCGTCAATCAAATGTGGTATATACCACAACTTTCACAAAATTGCAGGAAGGGTGTATGAATTGTGCTCAATATGCAGTGCGAGAATTGTAATCACACAGAACCTGCGAGCTTACCATTCTGTTTTGATATGGGTACTTACTAAGTCCCCATTCAGACTTATATTACCCGATCTATCATTTATATAAAACAAAAATTGAACCGGACAATGAAATGCAGCAATACAATATGGTAAAAGAAAGAAACATGATATAACAAATGAACTATTAGAAAGGAATGCAACCGACGCTACTACAATCAGCGTTTACTAAATAAAGAAGTGATCAGGAGAGTCTCAGACATGAAACAATATGAAAATGATCACCCGTTCAATGGACGGGATGGGCAACATGACCAAAATCAATGGCTGAGACTATACATTTCTGTTATGACAGTGCACAACACGCATTTAGGGTGGAATCGTATGGACATTATCCAAGGGCATATTGATCGCCCAGATGGACAACCCATTTGAATCACCCTTCTGAAGAAGCATGATCCCAGCAGGTAGAAATTGCAGAAGAGATTCATAACTCCAACTCGTAAATGAGCTAAGTACATTTTCAGAAATTATGAACTGCAAAAATGGATTACGTAGTAAAAGAGAAAAAAAAAGGAATCTAATGGAAAATTTACCATTACAGAAGTAAGATTTTGGAATCTGAGGATTCCATTTGATATTGCACAATGCGCGTGAATCAATAATTGCTATATGCAAAACTGATATCGCGGTAGTGCTCTATTGGGGCGATCAAACAAGAAAGAAAAAAAAAATCAGGAATAGTAAAGAGGGAAGGAATTGAGAGGCGACTCACCGGATAATTGTAGAGATCTGGAAGGAGGAAATCGATTTCCCCTTTGAAGAAAAAAAGAACCGTTGGTTTCCCTTAACTTGCAGAGATTTTAGAAGAAGGGGGAATGGTGCTCCTGCTGTAAGGTCTTTCTCAGAATCGCAATGGAGGAGAAGAAGAGAATGATCCTGAAGATGGGGGGGTCGGAGATCTTTCCGTGGAACTAGAGAAGGAGCTCATTGGTCCCTCTTGCTTGCAGGAACTTTGGAGGAGGGGTTCAGGCTCAAAGAGGGAAGAAACCAGGGGAGCAGGCCGACGACTATAGCCAAAGCGGATGGAAGAGGCCGGGTAAAGGGGTAATGCTTGATGGATCTTTGGAGAATGATCGATGATCCTCCTCTCCTCCTGTGCATGTTCTTATAGAAAAACAGAAGAAGGCTCGAGAAGGGCAAGACAGTTGAGGATCAATGGGTGAGAGAGAGGCAGATGATCAAAGGGTCGAGCCCTTTGGGAAGGATCGAGAAGAGGCCGTTGCGTGACTTGCAATGGGGGTCCCTTTTGTTTTAGAAAAATTTCAAAACGACTGTTATTTTTAGAAAAAGTTTTTCTAAAGGGGGTTTTCAAGCAAAAAGAGACTCTTAAAGGAGATTTCTAAAACTTATTGTTTTCGTATTTTTTTTTCTTATACATTTTTTTCGCTCTTTTTCTTTGCATTTCCTATTTTTTTTAGTGTTTTTGAAATAAAAATTTCTAAAACTAAGGGATTTTTAAACTAAATTTACAAATATTTACAAAAGAAGGGTTTTCTGAGAATTCTGGGTTATTTTTGGAAAAATTTCTTCAGAAAACAGGTTCGGATCCAGGTTTTGAGAAAATATTCGAGTTTTTAACCCCGAACCAAGAGATACAGATCATCGAATCCAAACAGACACTGGATCGACTGTCTGAGCCTTTCAGAAATTCTTTTTGGTATATTTTGCAAATTTAATTTTGAAAATTGGATAATAAGGCTTCATCTTGGATTTTAGCAATGGATCCTGATCTAAAATTGAGTCAGGCATAAAAATTGATTTGACTCCAACAAATCTGAGGAATAAACTGGATTTTTGTTTTAAATTGACTTAATTTTGTCAGAAAATGAGGATCAGGGATAAAAGGGGAAATATTTACTAGATTTTGAAAAATTTGGGGTTGCCCCTTTTTGCTACTAAGCCGGTTGAAAGCTGAGCTTAGTGGCAAAGAAACACTCCAAATTTGAAAAATGACCCAGTCAGCAGCTCTGAACTGGGTGTGGAAGAATTATTTTGAAAAACATGGCTTCTCAGGCTTAAAACCTTATCCTGAATGGTTCTGGGGGGACGAAATCCTCGAAAATGATATGACTGAATAATAGAAATGAGGAAATCGCGATGGGATTTTGGGTAAAGGTCCCAAAATGGTAGAAAATCAGAATTTTGATCAAGTCTCATGGGTGAGACAAAATCAACTTTTGGAATGACTCAGGTTTAGCCCTTAACCTGGATGGGACGAAGATAGATCAAGATAATTTGGATGAGGAAAGGAATATAAGCGGACCTCGATGGGACATTTTTTAGAGAAACGCCTCATGAGATGAAGCTCAAGCATGATCCTTTCTAGATGGATGTACAAAGCATGGATTCCTTTGTGGGAAAACCATGATGGGAATGGGAGGATTGACTTGTCGAAACGAGGCTCAGGTTTGACCCCAACCTGAATGGAAAAATACCTCGTGGAGTGAGGTTCAGGCTTAACCCTTAACCTGAAAGGGACGACCATACGGAATCCTCGGATGAAGAAACTGTGATGGGACAGAAAGAAATACATTGCCAAAGCTAGATTCAGGTTTTTACCCTTGTCCTGAGTGGAGGAATTGCACGAAGTCCTCAAATGAAGAAACCGTGGTGGGACTAGAAAGGATATCTAGTTGAAGCGAGACTCAGGTTTAACCCTAACCTGAATGGAAAGTACCTCATGGAGCGAGGCTCAGGTTTAACCCTTAACCTGAAAGGGACGACCATATGGAATCCTCAAATGAAGAAACCATAATGGGACCTTCGGATTTTGGACGAACAAATCCGGGAGGGGTTTGCGAGAAGAGAAAAACAAGGGGTTCCCTAAAACTTGGAAAAGGGATGATCTAGGGCATCTCATTGCTAAGACTAAATCAGCTTTTAAAAAAAGACGACCTCTCGCAGAAAGTTTGGGGGACACCTCGAGGAGCGAGGTAACAGGTTTAATCCTTAGTCTGAATGTATAGAGAATCCTTTAGAAGCGAGGAAACTGTGATGGAACCTCTAGACTTTGCACAACAAGTCCAAGAGGGGTTTGCAAAAGGATGAAAATGGGGGTCCCCAAAGCTTGAAAAGGGGTTGATCTTGGGCGCCTCATTGCTGAGACTGAAACCATGAAAAGGGGAAAGGACTTTTCAGTCCTAATGAGGGATGACGTCAGGATACGTCAAAACGAACATCAAGTTCTTACTTCATGTTGGGATAACGAGAAAATATTGCCAATAAGATGCCAAAAATTTGTAATTGACTCAGAGTGATTGAATTATGCATATATATATATGTGAAAATATCACCTCTTTCCACCTAGAGTATTAACTCTAATTGGGCTAACTCTGTAGAATCAAGAATAAAATTCAATATTTGTTTGTTGTTGATTTTTTTCAAGGAAGATATCAATTTTCTTGATATGAAAAGAGAGGAAACATTCTTAGCTTCATAAAAGCAATTGAGTGAAAAGATATTGATAAAAGAATTTCACATAGATAAAGATGATTCCTGACAGTTTCAGGCAGTTTGATATCCTGGGTTTTTCCCATTATGATCCTTTTGCACTCTTTTGAATCATAGAGATTTCTTGAGCTTTTACATCATCCTTCATTTTGGAGATGTCCTGACTTTTCTCTCTTTTTTGGGGAAGGGTACGTCACAAACTCCTTCATCTTAGAGATGCTCCAATCCTTCTTTTTCTTTCTCAAGAATTATGCTTGGTGACATTGGTTCATTGGTCAAAATCTTTGAGTGATAGCAGAAATCAAATATCCTTTAGGGTTTGTCGGGAGGTTCATCGCAGTCGCCTTCATCTTGACGGTGATCTGAACATTCTCTGGAAGGATCCATCACAATCTCTTTCATCTCGGAGATGATCCAAATCTTCTTTGGCCTCGGGGGTCTAGCTCGCATATTCGTCTTCATCTCGACGATAATTGAGAGATCCCTTTTGCAGATATTTGATTGCAGCTTAAATGACTGAGGATATATGGATTGGGTAGGTCCTTTTTACTACGCAGGATATTTCCACTGTCTTACTGCTAGAAGAATGATCTTTAAGAATGTGTCATAGTTGTGATCAATATAAATTCACTTATGGCTCTTCAGCATCATCGAATTTTCCTTTGCTGGTCATATCAGAGATTTTTTTTTCATCTTCTTGGTTGACCAACAGAAAAAGTTTGAATTTAGTTCTTATTTCGCAAAAGTCTTTCTCTTTTGGAAATAATACTTAAAGGTAGTTTGAGGAAATTCTTTATGTGATGAAAGCTTTGAGTTCAACAATGACTTTTTATAGCAAATTGGCAAAATATTCTTGAAATCCTTGATGAATGTAATTACTTGATATCGAATTGACACGTCTGTGACAAAATTATCATCTCTTTTTCCCCAAAAAGAGAGACTCAGGCTTAGCCCTTACCTGAATGGGAAGTTGGAAATACTCCTCTCTTCCCCAAAGAGGAGGTGTTTGCAAAACGAAACTTTCGAAGAGAAATTAAGTTTTCGTCAAAACTCCCTATCTCTTATGGAAAGGCGGCCGAAAAAAACAAAGTTGAGAAAGTATCACAGAGGAACGAGTCCATCACACTCTCCCTAGAAGAGGGTCTTCTATGAAGGGGTTGGCCAAAGATGAGAAAAACGGGGGCCACAAAAAGAAACGAGCTTCCGTCGAAGCTCTCTCTGAAAAAAGGGTTCTTTTGTGTAAAGTTAGTTGTTGTTTTGCAAACTGTTCGTGAAGAAAAAAAGTTCCTTCAAACTCTCCCTGGGAGAGGGTTCTTGCGAACGAAAGATGGTTGCATACGAAAGGAACGAGCTCCCTCGAACTCTCCTTGAGGAGGGTCCTTTGCAAGAGAAAAAGATTGATTTTTGAGAAATCGGTAACCCGAAGGTTGAAATTGAGATTTAAAGCTTAAATTGTGATGAACAATTAGTACAAATACTGAACCTGGAGGACTAACTTGATCAGTCGGCCAAACACTAGCACGAGCGCTAGATGTACCAGCACTGGATTTGAAGTTGTACCAGTACGAGCACTAGTTTTTGAAAAACACACCAGTACGAGCACTGGATTTTGAAAATGCCCCAGTACGAGCGCTGGGTTTCGAAAATGCACACCAGTACGAGCACTGGGTTTTTGAAATTGCACACCAGTACGAGCACTAGGTTTCTAAAATGCCCCAGTACAAGCGCTGGGTTTCCGAAACTGCACACCAGTACGAGCACTGGGTTTTCGAAATTGCACATCAGTACGAGCACTGGGTTTCTAAAATGCCCCAGTACGAGCACTGGGTTTCTAAAATGCCCCAGTACGAGCGCTGGGTTTTCGAAAGTGCACACCAGTACGAGCACTGGGTTTCGAAAATACACACCAGTACGAGCACTAGGTTTTTTTAAAAACACACCAGTACGAGCACTGGTATTTGAAAATGTACACCAGTACGAGCACTGAGAAGAGACCGACATTCTAAGATACTTGAGAAATTAAGCGAGAATGATTGTCGGTGTTTCAGGATTATCCCTTATCCTGAAGGGAAAACAACATAAAAAGGGAAATCCCGAGTCGGAACCCGGATCTTCAAAATAATAATAAAAATGGAAAACCTGAGTTTTGAAAAACTCGAATCTTCAAATGAACAATCGGTTCCAACACGAGCGTTGAATCCAATAGGAAGTTTGAGTCGGAACTCGAAACTTCAAACGACATAAAAAGGAAAAACCCGAGTCAGAACCCGGATCTTCAAATTAATAATAAAAATGGAAAACCCGAGTTTTGAAAAACTCGAATCTTCAAAGGAATGATCGGTTCTAACACAAGTGTTGAATCGGATAGAAAGTTCGAGTCGAAACTCGAAACTTCAAACGACATAAAAAGGGAAAACCCGAGTCGGAACCCAGATCTTCAAAATAATAATAAAAATGAAAAACCCGAGTTTTGGAAAAAAACTCGAATCTTCAAAGGAACGATTGGTTCCAACACGAGCGTTGAATCTGATAGGAAGTCTGAGTCGAAACTCCGAAAAAAAGAATATATACAAAAAGAGAAAACCCGAGTTGGAACCCAGTTTTTCAAAACAAAAGAATGAATAAGAAAATTGAGTTTGAGAACTCGAATTCTTGACGTAACAATTGGTCCAATGCGAACATCGGATCCAAAAGGAAGCCCAAGTCGGAACTCACAACTCCGGAAATAAAAATATATACAAAAGGGAAAACCCAAGTCGAAACCCGATTTTTCAAAAGTAAAAGAATGAATGAGAAAATCGAGTTTTGAGAACTCGAATTTTCAAAGGAACGATCGGTTCCAACACGATCGTTGAATCCGATAGGAAGTCCGAGTCGGAACTCGTAACTCCGAAAATAAGAAATATATACAAAAGGGGAAAACCCGAGTCGGAACTCGGTTTTTCAAAACAAAAAAATGAATGAGAAAATCGAGTTTGAGAACTCGAATTCTCAACGTAACAATTGGTCCAATGCAAACATTGGATTCAAAAGGAAGCCCGAGTCGAAACTCACAACTCCAGAAATAAAAATAAATACAAAAGGGAAAACCCGAGTCAGAACCTGGTTTTTCAAAAGTAAAAGAATGAATGAGAAAATCGAGTTTTGAGAACTCAAATTTTCAAAGGAACGATCGGTTCCAACACGAGCATTGAATCCGATAGGAAGTTCGAGTCGAAACTCGTAACTCCGAAAATAAGAAATATATACAAAATGGGAAAACCCGAGTCAGAATCCGGTTTTTCAAAACAAAAAAATGAATCAGAAAATCGAGTTTGAGAACTCGAATTCTCGACGTAACAATTGGTCCAATGCGAACATTGAATCCAAAAGGAAGCCCGAGTCGAAACTCGCAACTCCGGAAATAAAAATATATACAAAAGGGAAAACCCGAGTCAGAACCCGGTTTTTCAAAAGTAAAAGAATGAATGAGAAAATCGAGTTTTGAGAACTTGAATTTTCAAAGGAACGATCGGTTCCAACACGAGCGTTGAATCCGATAGGAAGTCCGAGTCGGAACTCGTAACTCCGAAAATAAGAAATATATACAAAAGGAGAAAACCCGAGTCGGAACTCGGTTTTTCAAAATAAAAGAATGAATGAGAAAATCGAGTCTGAGAACTCGAATTCTCGACGTAACAATTGGTCCAATGCGAACATCGGAACCAAAAGGAAGCCTGAGTCGGAACTCGCAACTCCGGAAATAAGAATATATACAAAAGGGAAAACCCGAGCCGGAACTCAGTTTTTCAAATTAAAAGAATGAATGAGAAAATTGAGTCTGAGAACTCGAATTCTCGACGTAACAATTGGTCCAATGCGAACATCGGAACCAAAAGGAAGCTCGAGTCGGAACTCGCAACTCCGGAAATAAAAATATATGAGACCCGAGTCGGAACCCGGACATTTTAAAAAGAAAAAAAACAAAAAGAAAACAAAAACCTGAGTCAGAACTCAGATGGGAAGGAAATGTTTCTAACCCGAGAGTCGGATTCTAGAAGGATTGACAAAAAGCATGAATAGATTCCGACGATCATGAAGATGAGAGACTTATTCAAGATCCTCGACCCAAGATGGCCCAAGATTTGAATTTTATTTATGATGGTTTCCAGGATTATCCCTTATCCTGAAGAGAATTTGACAAAATTTGAAAAAGATTGGTAGAGATTGATAAATGATAAAGAATTGATAAAATGAAAGAATCAATAAAGTTAGTGAAATTAACAATAAAAAAGGATTGGTAGAAATTTGAGGGAAATTTGATGATAAAGATTTTAGGATTATCCCTTGCTCTGAAAAGAAAAAGGACCTCGCAGGGCGATGTTCAGGTTTATCCCTTAACCTGAAAGGAGAAAAAAGAGAATAAAATTTATAAAAATGGAGAAGAATTAAAGAAATTTATTGAGAATTTATTTTGGAAAAGAATTCTCGTAGGTAGCATTGTTGCTCCCATGAGGGGTCTCAGGATTATCCCTTATCCTGAAGGGGAAACACCTCGAAGGATGAGGGTCAGGTTTATCTCCTAACCTGAGAGGATAGACAAAAAAAAGAATACCTCATTGAAAAGAGGCATCAGGTTTATCCCTTAACCTGAAAGGGTTATAAAGATTGATAAAATTTAGTAAAATAAAAACTTGATAAAACATGACAAAATTGATAAAATTGATAATAAATTGATGAAAAATTGATTAAATTTGAAAAATAAAATGAATGTAATTAATGAGAAAATCAAGATTAACTTAAAAATTGATAAGGCTTTTAGAAAAGAGTTTGTCTGATCCTGCCTGCATATGAAGGAAGACAAGTATAGATCAAAAATAAAATGCCCCAATATCATGGAGAAGAATGTGAGGATTTGATGGAAGATCATTGCTTTATTGCAAAAAGTTCTTTGAAGAGTACAAAGGATAGAATGGACATTGTTATCATCGCAAAATTTTTACTTTTTGTGAGTCAAACTGACCTTTGAAAAAGATTTTCAAAATAACTCGCCTCCGTTTTTAAAATGCGGGATAATTCCGAAGAATGGGACTCGCCTGTCGGTACGAGGTTCAACCGTTCCTGACGCCTTTACCAGGGGTAATTGAACCAAGGATCAGTTGTGTGCTTAGCTTTGCTCAACTTGTCTAAATCATATTCTATTTCCTAAATGCACAAAGAATCAGGCATGTGCTATGAATTTCTGAAAATGCATATTTGAAAACATGATGTTTGTTTTGAATATTGGAAAATATTTGGAAAATAAACTCTTTGAAAATCGTGAATCATGTTGAGATATTGTATTTGAGAAAGTGAAAATCGATTTCTTAAGAAATATAAGGATTTTGTGAAAATAGATTTTGAGAAATGTGAAATAGCTTTGGAAAACTTGATTTCTTTGAATTCAAAGTTTTGAAATTGAAAATATAACTTAGAAAATCGAATTTGGAACTTGGGAAATACTTTGAAATATCCTTTGAAAACTCAATGTTTTGAGAAAATCGATTTTTGAATAAGACTTAGAATTTTTTTTGAGAAAATTGATTTTATGATTTGGAATTTGAACTTGCAAATTGAATGAAATGAATGAATATAGATTTGAAAGACTTGATTTTGAGGAATTGAGAAAATCCTTTTTGTATTTTTGAGAAATGCAGTGCATTTTGAAGTTAGCCTAAGAGTGTAGGCTGAATGTGGCTAATACAAAAATTACAAATCTGGGTATCATTCGTATTCTGACTATGGCCATAAATACAAACTCCACAAAGTTTGTCAACTCCATAAGAGCTAGTGCACGTGCCATTCGTGTAGACCATAGTGAATTTATGAAAATGTGCATGAATGATACATTCATTAGACATTTAATATTTGTAGAATTAAACTATATGCAATGCAATCCTAATCTATGCAGGAATTTAAATTCTTATTCCAAAGTTTACATTTAATTTACATCACTAATTGAATTGAAAATACAGAAATTAAAGTCTTCAATGTACCTGCAAAACTAGAAAACTTGGTTAGTGAATATATGTTGGCTTTTCTAGGTTTATCCAATAACATCTAGAAATTACTGGATTTTGCTAGATATAAGCCTTTTCCGTGATTCCCTTAAATAAAAATGATAAAATATGAAATCAAATTGAATAAATAACAAGGATGATATATGAAATTTCGAAATTGAGGTCAAAATGACCAAAATACTCCTAATAACAAGACTATGGCCTTGAAATTAGGGTTTTCAGAAAGATATTTGGTAAAAATGCAAGTTTTGAAATTTAAATGAAAATAAACTAAGCTAAATATGATATGACATGCTAAAAAATATGAAAACTAGGGTTAGGGATTTTGAAATTGAGGTCAAATGACCAAATTACCCCTAATAACAAGACTGGTTTTGAAATTAGGGTTTTTCAGAAAATATTTTGGTAAAACTTAGGTTTTATGCACTAAATGAAGTCAAATAAGCATCAAATTTAACCTAAAGCATCCTAATATGATTATGAACATGATTAAACCCTAAAAATACATGATTATGCACGAAAATCCAAGAATATCACAAAAACTGTGATTTTGGCAATATTTCAGGATTCTTCGGGTACCCTGTTTTGCAATTTGCTTAATTCAGCCATCAATCGGATTACAAACTTCATCAAATTTGGTACCTAAACTTGTTATAACCCTAATGTCGGATTGTAATTATAAAAATAATTTTTTGACATTGAATTAATCCGAAAATTGCATTAAGTCCTTAAAATATACTATTTTTTACCTAGTTCACCAGTCGGTCTCAGTTTAGGACCCGAATCAGGAGTCAATCCTCCATTGAAATCTCTGAATTTTTACAGAGGAAAATTAGACAAAAAACAGAACTTTTACTTTTTACAGATCTGAAAAAACAGTTCAGATCAGGGAGATCCCTTTCCGACAATTCGGACTTGAATATTGCAAACCAAACATGAGTTAAAACAGACACTGCAGATTAAAAATTCTGGAATAAATATCAGTACTATTCCAAAATATTTGAGATTTTAGCAGTGAACCGAGATTATAAAAATAACAATACTCACCTTTTACAGATCATGAATCGGATCTGTGGTTTGGGATTTATGAATAACACAAGTCTGATTAGGGTTTTGGTAATCCCTAACGAGTTTTAAATTGAAAATCAGATTCTCTGACAGAGGAAAAATATTAAATAGTAATAAAAAAATCTCAAAATTTTACAATAGCTAGATCTAATCAATGTGAATCCATGGCACTTTACAGATCTTAAATTGGACATTGGATGAGAAAACTCACACCATTGCAAGTTACCTTTTTTATTTTAACAACGATTTTCAAGTTTTAAAAACCCGACTTGATGTCTGATTTTTCTGACAGGGTTCCCGAAGTCCAAAATCTCTGATTTTTTTACAGTAATTCAATCACGTATGCATGCATCACATATAAAACAATCAGAAATAAACAGCAGGTATTTCAATCCGAAATAACATTATCTTTACTGTTTTAAGCTTAAAACACACAGAAATCTAAGAAACTTAAGAAATCATGCATTATCTAATGAAAAATGATAAAATAAACCATAAAACAGTAAATAAAAATTATTTCTATGCTGAAAAACGTGAAATAAACATGAATAAACAGAGAAATAAATAAAAATTCGGGAATCAATGGCTAAAATTTAATATTACCTTTAAAAGCATGGATTTAACCCATCAAAAGGGTAAATCGCATGATTTATTGGTTAATAATGTAAAAGAACATGCTAAAATTGATTCTAATGGATTAAAATCCCTGTAAAACACACAAAACAGTGTTATATCACCTTCTTAGACCATTCTTTATGGTTCTTGAGGTGGAACCATGGTTGAATCTTCATAATGAGGGGTGTCCAAGGCTAAATCTAAGTTTAAAGCATTGAAATCATTAAATAAAATAAGAAAAAGAGAAGAAATTAATACCTTGGAGTTGCAGCAATGGAGGAAGGGCTGGAGAGGAGAGAGAAGCTCCAAGATTTGGTAGAGAGTGAATAATGAAAATCGTCCCCCTCTTTTTTTTCTATTTATAAAAATTTTTTAGGTTTAAAACAAGTGTTTTAAAAATTTTGGACTCTCTAAGGGGGGGCGATTTTTTGGTGAAGTTACTTTCCTACCCCTAGCCTAATTTATCTAAATAATCCCTAATTAACCCCTAGTCTATCCTAGAAAACCCTCAAATGTGATGCCACTTGGCATTTTTCACATTTGGGTTTTTAAAACACCTTTAAAAACCTTTAAAAACACTAGTTTTAAAAACTAACTTTCAAAAGGAGTTTTCAAAATGGTTTTTGACTCCTCTAAACCTATAACACTAACCAAGACACTGACTAACCCTAGTCTAGCCCTGACTTACTCGAATATGGCACCACTCCGAGTGGGCCCAACTTGAGTTTTTCAAAAAAGATGATTTTAAAGCTTGAAATTGAAAGCATTTTCAAAAGATTTTTGAAAGAAAATTTGAAATTGAACATTTTGAAATAGCATAGGGTTCTAACTGGGTCAGAACTCCTCTGGATATGGTGCCAACTGAGTGGGCCCACATCGAATTTTGAAAATTTTGGAATAAACACTGAAAATCACTTTAAAAATGGGTTAAAATCAATAGCTGAAATTCAAGATTTTTGAAAATAGGGTCTCAAGCGAACTGGAACTCCGAGGTAGAGTCCTGAACTCTTAGGACTCTGAGATTTTGAAATTTAAAAAGCCAAATGAAATAGTCTTTGAAAGATTTCATCAAAAATTGGTAAAACAAGTTGGAAAATACAGTCAGGGTTAGACTCCTAACTCGACCGAACTCTAAAATAGAGTCCTGAACTAACTGGACTCTGTAAAATGACCTAAATTTCGAAAACAAACGGAAAGGATTGAAAATGGAAGTAAAACAGACTTTAGAACAAACTCCTGACTGGACTAAGACTCTGGGACAGAGTCCTGATCGGACTAAAACTCTAGATTTCTGAGAAATTTGATAAACAAAGGAATTCAGAAGTGACACCACCTAAATGGGTCTCATCTGAGAATTGAAATCAATTGAGATTTGAATTTGAAGTGAATCCAGATTGTTTTCTGAGAAAACATTTCGAAATACAAGGTCCTGGGGTTGGAAAATGACAGAATATTGAATAAAACCCAGGTTTTAAAATTGATTTTTTGAAAGAAGAGCTCTAAAACTCAAATCTGGATTGAATATTTTGAAAACAGGAGTGCTGGATCTCAAAAATGAGATGTAATGACATGCAATGCTATGCAATGCAATGAAATGATATGCTGAATTCATGCAATGAGAAGCAATGACACATGAAAGGGATGAATACTGAATGAGGAGGAAAATTTGGGGTGTTTACAGATGCCCCTCTTTGCTGCTAAGCCGGTTAGAGGCCGAGCTTAGTGGCAAAGAAAAACACACCAAATTCAGACTATAAAAATGCCCCAGTTAGATAAATTTAATTGGGTACGAAAGAATTAGTTCAAATGATGGTGGTAGATATAGCATAAAGAATAAAGAAGAAGATTCACCTCATCGAAATGAGGCTCAGGCTTAGCCCTTAACCTGGATGGGACGACAAATGAGATACCTCATCAGAATGAGGCTCAGGTTTTACCCCTTGACCTGATCGGGGATGATACCTCGTGGAAAAACGAGGTTCAGGCTTAACCCTTAACCTGAAAGGGGACGATACATCGTGGAAACACGAGGTTCAGGCTTAACCCTTAACCTGAAAGGGGACGATACCTCGTGGAAAAATGAGGCTTAGGCTTAACCCTTAACCTGAAATGGGATGATACCTCATGGAAAAACAAGGCTCAGGCTTAACCCTTAACCTAAAAGGGGACGATACCTCGTGGAAAAACGAGGCTTAGGCTTAACCCTTAACCTGAAAGGGGACGATACCTCATGGAAAAACGAGGCTCAGGCTTAACCCTTAACCTGAAAGGGGACGATACCTCATGGAAAAATGAGGCTCAGGCTTAACCCTTAACCTGAAAGGGGATGATAAACGGAATCCTCAAATGAAGAAACCATGATGGGACCTTCGAATTTTGCACAATAAATCCGAGAGGGGTTTGCAAAAGGAAGAAAGGGGGTTTCCCTAAAGCTTGAAAAGGGATTGATCTTGGGCGTCTCATTGCTGAGACTGTATGGATTTTAAGACAGATGACCTTTTGCAAAAAAATTCAGGTTTAACCCTTACCCTGAACGGGGGCTGTCTATGGTGGGACAGTGGGGAACACAGGGAAGTGTGCTAATCTAAGAGCCCAGGCGCTCAAACTAAAACAAGAAGGGAAGGATCTTGGATGACTCCCATCATCCGATTCTAAAAGGGATAACAACAACGCCTGGATACATCAAAATAGACATTAAGCTCTCACTTCATGTCGGGATAACTTGAAAAGATTGCCAATAAGCTAAAAATTGTGGTTAATTAAAAAATGATAAGCATATATATGAAAAATATTCTCTCTTGTCTACCTGAAGTATTACCTCCGACTGGGCTTAACTCCGTAAAATCAAGATTCGAATTCAAATATCATTGCCTTTGACTTTCTCTCAAGGAAGCTATCAATTTCCTTGATATGGGCGGAAAAGAATATATTCTTGATATTGCGAGAACTATTGGTGAAAGGATATTGATAAAAGAATTTCACAAAATTAAAGAAGATTCTTGATAGATTCGGCAGTCTGATATCCTGGGATTCTTTTCTCATGATGATCTTTCTGCACTCTCTTTTTGACAGAATTGGAGCTCTCTTGGATTTTTTGGGAATTACATCATCCTTCATTTTGGAGATGTCCTGCCTTTTTTCTCTTTTGGGGAAGGGTACGTTACAAAATCCTTCATCTCAGAGATGTTCTGATCCTTCTTTTCTCTCAGGGATTATCTTGACGATTGTTGGCTCATTGGTTGGGAATCTCTTGATGATATCATAAATTAAATATCTTTTAGGGTTTGTCGGTAGGTCCATCACACTTGCCTTCATCTCGACAGTGATCTGGACTTTCCTTGGAAGGATCCGTCACAAACTCTGTCATCTTGGAGATGATCCAAATCTTCTTTGGCCTCGGGGGTTGACTCGCATAATTCGTCTTCATCTTGACGACAATTGAGAGATCCCTTTTGCAGATAGTTAATTGCGGCTTAGGTGATTGAGGAGATATGAAGGTTGAGTGGATTTTTCTGACTCACTCAGGATATTTCGATTGCTTATTTTCCAAGAATGATCTTTAAAAATATGCCATTGACTGCGATCAATATCAATCACTTCTGGCTTTGCAACAACATTGAATTTTCTTTGTTGGCCATATCGCAGATTTATTCTTCATCCTCTTGGTTGGCCAATAGAAAGATTTTGAACTTTGAATCCTTTTTGGTGAAAGCTTTGTCCTTTCGGAAGTAATACTGAAGGTATTTCGAGGTATAATTTTATGCAATAAAGATTTTGAGATCAACAACTATTTTTCATGACAAATTGGCAAAATATTCTTGGAATCCTTGGTGAAAGAAATCACTTGAGATCTAAATGACACATCTGTGGCTAGATTCTCCTCTCCTTTCCCCAAAGGAGAGACTCAGGCTTGACCCTTACCTGAACGGGTAATAAAAAGATACTCCTCTCTTCCCTGAAGAGGAGGCGTTTGCAAAACAAACTTTCAAAGAGAAATTAAGCTTTCGTCAAAACTCCCTATTTCTAGACTTCTCTTATAGAAAGGAGGCCACTAACAAAGATTGGAAGGATATCATAGAGGAGTGAGTCCATCACACTCTCCCTGAAAAAAGGGTCCTCGATGACGGGGGTGGCCTAACAAAAGACATTTAAGATTACAAGGAGGATGAGTTTCCGTCGAAACTCTCCCTGGAAAAAGGGTTTCTTGCGTGACAATAAAGATTATTTTGCAAACTGTTCGTGAAGCACGAGTCCCTTCAAACCCTCCCTAGAAAAAGGGGTTCAACGAACGAACAATAAAGACATGCGAAAAGAAACGAGCTCCCTCGAACTCTCCCTGAAAAAAGGGTTCCTCGCAAGAGAAGTACTTGACGATTGATTTTGATAGATTTTGATAACTCAAAGAACTGCTTGATAACACGAATGACTAGAGGTCTGACAAAATTGGCAACCCGAATGTCAAATTAACAGAATGGAACGACCCAAGGGTCTGATACAGATTGTTTGGTTCGCAGGTTTGAAGATTAACATTGAGTCTGAACCCCAATATGAGATTTATGTTGTGACCAGTATGAAGACCAAACTTTGATAGAAATACCAATATGAGCACTGAATTTTAAAGGATTACCAGTACGAACCTTGGATTTTTGAAGGATACCAGTACGAGCACTGGATTTTTTTTTAAAAGACTACCAGTACGAGTACTAGATTTTGAAAGATTACCAGTACGAGCACTGAATTTTAAAAGACTACCAATACGAGCACTGGATTTTAAAAGGTTACCAGTACGAGCACTAGATTGTGAAAGATCATCAATACAAATACAAGATTTGGTAAAGCAATCAAGACAATGTTGGATTTCATAAAAGAACCAATTTGAAAATTGGATTTAACCGGACCAGTGGAAAACTGGGTTCGGTTGGAAGCTTTGAATCGGAATTCAAATTTTCAAGGAAAGACTAGATGAATTAGATTTTGAAAGAGAATTCAAGTCAGAACTCGGATCTTCTAGACCAATTGCCAAATTTGCAGGAAAGTTTGAGTAGAAGTTCGAACTTTTAAAGGAAAGCTAAGCAAATTGGATTTGGAAGAAAATTCAAGTCGAAACTCTAATTTTCTAGACCAACTCTGAAGGAAAAGAAAACTCGGGTCGGAACCCGAATCTTCGAAGGAAAACTAAATCCATTGTGGAAGAAAAAGAAATTCGAGTCGGAACTCGAATTCCAGAGGAAAACTAGATTAACTAGAAGGAAAGAAGATTCGAGTCGGAACTCAAATCTCGAAGAAAAACTAAACCGGTTAGAAAGAAAGGAAATTTGAGTCGGAACTCAGATCCCGGAGGAAAACTAGATCAACTAGAAGGAAAGAAGATTCGAGTCAGAACTCAAATCCTGAAGGAAAACTAAACCGGTTAGAAGGAAAGGAAATTCGAGTCGGAACTCGGATCTCGGAGGAAAACTAGATCAACTAGAAGGAAAGAAGATTCGAGTCGGAACTCAAATCCCAAAGGAAAACTAGATCAATGTGGACACTGAATCTTAAAGTGTACCAGTGCAAACACCGGATTTCGAAAATGTACCAATACAAGCATTATGTTTTGAAAAATTATCAGTACGAATACTGGGTTTTGGAAGATTACTAGTACGAGCGCTGGATTTTGGAAGATTACCAGTACGAGCATTGGATTTTGGAAGATTACTAGTACGAGCGCTAGATTTTGGAAGATTACCAGTATGAGAACTGGATTTTTGAAGATTACCAGTACGAGCACTGGATTTTGAATGGTTACCAGTACGAGCACTGGGTTTTGGGAATTTATCAGCACGAACACTGGATTTTTTGAAAAATTACCAACATGAACACTGGGTTTTTTTTTTGAAAAATTACCAGCACGAACACTGGATTTTGAAGAATTACTAATTGATTTTGATAGAAGATTTTCAGTCTTCACCCGCACGACGACTTGGACAACTGTCGGGGCCTCAGGATTTATCCCTTATCCTGAATGGGTAACTCAATGCAAATTGATGCAGATGAATGCATGCAAATGCAAATGAATGTAAATGGGTGCATATGTGTGCAAAATGAGAGATTTGTTTGATCCTGCCTACACACAGGTTGTTTTGAATAAAAGGCAACTTTATAACAAGAATGCCCCAGTATATTCTGGGGAAGAGAGATATTTCGATAAAAGAATAATTGATCATTTATTGAAGGGAATTTTTGAAGAATACAAAAGATAGAATAGAGATTTTCTAGGTATAGAATTTCTTCAAATGTCGAGCATTAATGGGGTCGGATAGTTCTACCCCGTCTGCATTAATCAGACGATATGAATTACGGGGCAACGCTTCTTTCACCACGTAGGGACCTTCCCAGTTTGGTGACCATTTGCCACGTGTACGATGCTTGAGATGAGTCGTTGATCTAAGGACCAAGTCATTAACTTGGAATCTCCTTTCGATGATTGACTTGGCATATTGCCTTGCTATCCTCTGACGATAAGACTGAGCGTGCTCTGCTGCTTTGAGTCTTTTCTCATCGAGTAAATCCAACTGTACCAATCTCTGTTGCTGATACTGATCGAGTGGTAGCTCTAAAAGAGATGCGAACTTAAGGGCGGGCTTCTGAACATGAAGAGGTAACACCACCTCAGTCCCATAAACAAGTTCTGAAGGAGTTGCATTGGTTGGGGTTCGAATGGTAGTTCGATATGCCCAAAGTGCATCATGGATTTTCTCGTGCCAATCACGACCCGTCTCAACGGTTCTTTCCAAGATGCGAATCAAACTCTTGTTGGTTGCTTCTGCCTGACCATTTCCTTGTGGATAATAAGGAGCTGAAAAATGATGATGAATTCTAAATTTTGAACAAAAGATCTTCATTCTCTCATTCTTGAAATGAGTACCATTATCTGACACGATGTCGTGAGGTATACCGAAATGACAAAGAATGTTCTTATGAATGAACGAGACTACATGTTGACCTTCCACTATACGCAGAGTGATGACTTCAACCCATTTGGTGAAATACTCTATTGCGGCAAGGAAATATTTATGACCATTGGAAGCTGAAGGAGTGATGGGTCCTACGACGTTGAAGGCCCACATAGAAAATGGCCATGGAGACACGACTGATTGCAAGTACGTGGCTGGCGCATGAATGAAAGGTGCGTGCATCTGACACTGAACGCACTTCTTCACAAAACGATAGCAGTCCTGCTGCATGGTTCTTCAATAGTATCCTGCCCGAATGATTTGTTTAACAAGGGTTTGGTAGCCAGCATGACCACCGCAAATACCTTCATGCGCTTCTCGCACGATTTATTTGGCTTCTTCTTCGTCTAAGCACCTGAAATACTCAGAACTGAACCCACGACGATAAAGAACATTGGCAAGGATAAAATAGCGGGCAGACATATGCTGGATTGCTTTTTGCTCCTTCTTTGACAGTTCTGGTGGAAGCTCACCAGTTTCAATAAAGTTTTTAGTATCTTGGTACCAAGGCTTTTTTTTCTATTCCGCCTGGTTGACTTGCATTACCGGAACGAAGGCATGTTGGTCAAGTCTACCGATTTCAAAAGAGCGACAGGACTCTCCATTTCTGAAAGACATAATGGAGCCCAAGCTGACCAAACCATCAGCTATTTGATTAAACTCTCTTTTGATATGGAAAAGTTGAAATTCATCGAAATTGTTGATAAGGGCTAAAACGATCTTTTGGTAAGGGAGCAGCTTCTGATCTTTTACTTGCCATTCAGCTTTGACTTGGCTGACTACGAGCAATGAATCGCCGAAAGCGTGTACCCTCTTAACATTGAAGTCTTGCAAAATTCTCATACCTTGTATTAAAGCTTCATACTCAGCCATATTATGGGTACATTGAAAATCCAGTTTCAGAGAAAAGGGGATCATCTCTTTCTCTGGTGTGATCAGCAAGATTCCGATCCCTATGCCGGCCATGTTCTTGGATCCATCGAAAAATAGATTCCAAACTGGAGATTGTTGGGCATTACAGATCCGTTCATCGGGAAAACTATCCTCGATTTTAACATCTTCTGCCAAAGGAAAATCTGCCAATTGGTCCGCCATTGCTTGACCTTTGATAGATTGCTGAGAAACATACCCCAGATCATACTGCATTAACAGGCTTGCCACTTAGCAATTCGTCCACTGAGAAATGGTTGTTCGAGAATATACTTGAGAGGATTAAGTTTTGAGAGAATCTTGACTTCTGATGCTAACAGGTAATGTTTCAACTTCTAACACATCCATACCAATGCTAGGCATGTCTTCTCTATCTGAGAATATTTCTTCTCGTAATCAATGAAAGTCTTGCTTACATAATAGATGGCATGTTCAATCAAACTGCCTTCCTCATACTGTGCCAAGAATCCGCCACAAGCGGCTTGGTTAACTAAAACATATAGCAAAAGAGGCTTTCCCAATTCTGGTGGCTTCAGAACGGGCGGATTAAGAAGATATTTCTTGATACGTTTAAACGATTGCTGACACTCTAGTCCCTATTCAAATTTCACTTCTTTTTTGAGTAGGTGATTGAAAGGTTCACATCTCATGGCAAGGTTGGATATGAATCTCCGAATTGATTGCATACGTCCCTGAAGACTACGCAATTCCTTAAGAGTAGTTGGAGGTGGCATGTCAATGATGGCCTTTGCTTTAGCGGGATCCATTTCTATCCCCTTTTGCTGACCAAGAAGCCTAGCAATTTGCCTGATTCAACCCCGAAGACACATTTCTAAGGATTGAGTCTCATTTTGTAAAGAATGAGTCGCTTGAAGACTTGACTTAAAGAATCAATATGATCTTCTCCTTCTTTGGATTTGACCAGGATGTCATCAACGTATGCATCCATAGTCTTGTGCATCTGATCATGGAAAATGACAGCCATTGCACGCTGATAGGTTGCCCCAGCATTCTTGAGCCCAAACGGCATAACTGTATAACAGAAAGTGCCCCATGGCGTAGTGAAGGATGTTTTGGATTGGTCACGAGCGGCCAACTTGATCTGATTATATCCATAGTATCCGTCCATGAAGGAGAACATGGCATGCCCAGCCGTGCTATCAACTAGAAGATCAATATTTGGGAGTGGATAGTCATCCTTCGGAGTAGCTTTATTAAGATCGCGAAAGTCAATACAAATTCGCACTTTGCCATTTTTCTTGGGAACTGCAACGATATTCGCCAACCAGTCCGGATAATCTATTGCTCGAATGAATCCTGCTTTAAGCAAGTCCTCAAGTCCTTCCTTGACCTATTGCTCGATTTGAGGATCCATTTTTCTTAACTTCTGCTTAACAGGTTTCGCATCAGGCTTCAGAACGAGTCGATGTTCCACCAATTTAGGATCTAAACCTGGCATATCTTCATAAGTCCATGCGAATACTTCTTGGTACTGCTTAAGAAAGTCGATGAGCCTTTCCTTCTCATCTGTACTTAGGCTGGTGCCGATCTTGAGAATTTTCGGACTATCTTCTGAACCAATATTGATGTCCTCAGTCGAATCCTGGACTAGGGTCGATGGTTCATCTTGTTTCTGAATCGCTGCAAATTCTGGCAACTCTGGAAGCGACGAATCAAATTCTGCCATTTCTTCTGACTGCTTTGTGACCTTACTGTCCTCTGCTCTTACCCAGACCCGATGTATCTTTGCCGGTTTCGATAGGATTGAAGGATTGATGACTAATCTTTTTATCGGTTGAGAAGACATTCTGAAATTTTGAAAAAGAATAGCTTTTAGAAAAAGTTCATTTACTATGACATAAATTGCATGAGAATAAAAAAGATAAGAACAATGAATTTTGAAGACAAATTGCAGAGGAATAAGAGAAGGATGACATCCAGACAGACGAGAAAATTGATAACTTTATTGAAGACTTGAAATGAAATAAAGACATTTAAAATGAACTGAAATGGGACATTGTCCCTGCAAACTGCAGAAATCAAATGAATGAAATAGAAAAGACAGATGGTAGAAAATTTTTAATGGATCCCTTTAATGAAGACAGTATTTTTGTGAGATCTTTTGCCCATGAATCTCAATCCTGTCCTGCGCGGATGATGATCAGGGACCACTGGCTCTAGTCGGCCATCTCCGTTCTTGCCCAATCCTTTGAAAGGCTGATAACCATGCTCCAGTAACAGGTCAAACCCTTTCTTGGTTCTAACAAACTGCGGGAAAAGAGGATGGTCCTTGAAAGTACTGTAATCGAGACGACCTCCGATCTTAAAGAAATGTGGTCCTTGCCATTGGACCATCGCTGTGTGGTTTGTCTCTGATGTTGCTTCTAACTTTAGCATTTCAAGGCTTTCACTGAGAACAACCTCTTCACTTTCCCTAATGCTGGGGATATCAGCAGTATAAGTTGGCCTAGGGATCATAGGCTGAGGTAGCCTCTCTTCAGGATCTTCCCCCAAAATAGTAGTTATCATGCCACCTTTAGACCATTTGATGCACTGATGCAGAGTGGATGGTACGGCGTTGGCATTATGAATCCATGTTCTTCCTAGCAGAAGATTATATGTTGGCGGCACGTTAACGACATGGAAAAGCACTGTATGAACAGAGTAGTTGATAAATATTTCCAAGAAGATCTTTCCCTTTGTTGTCTGTCCATGATTATCGAACCCATAAATGGTGATCGGATCCAGTGTATACTATTCTTCTTTTATACCCAGAGCCTTGGCAGTCATTTCAAGACAAATGTTGAGGCTACTGCCTCCATCTACAAGCACGTGGGGTACAGTCATTCCACGGGTTCGCACTACAATGTACAGGGCATTGTTATGAAATGTGTGAGGTTTTGGCAGATCCTCATCTGAGAAGGTTATGGGAGCATTGGTCATGGCTTGATTAACGATCTGAGCCATGTCTTCAGGTGTGGTGCCTGGCTTGACCTTGATTTTTTGCAGTAAATCGTCCAGGACTTGCTGATGCTTAGGAGAGGCACGTGCCAACTCAAGGATAGGGATATTATAGAGGGCAGTGATTGGTCTTTGCACTGTATCGACTTTTTCTTCTGATGTTCTCCCTTTTTCCGAAGTAGATTTGACAAAGCTCTTGGGTAACCACGACATTCTTTTGGCTACCTCTGGAGATACTCCAGCAGGCTCTCTCAAAACTTTCAGCTTACTGAATGCTGAAACGAGGTCCATCTTTTGAGAACTGGACTGGGCCTTATGCAACACTAATACCTGATGTTGTACCTTGATATCGCTGCTAGGGCATGGCTGGATATGATCTTGTGGCTGAAAGGGATGATCAGATATCATTGTTGTTGAGTGCTGCAAGAAAGGCTGATTTAGAATTCCCATTTTCTCATCTTCAGCCCCTTCTACCAACAGATTTTTGTCAATATAATCTTGCATGATGTTTTTTAGAATGAAACAGTTCTCGGTATCATGTCCCACAGTTCGGTGGAACTTGCAAAGTCTGTCCTTCATTTTTCCCATAACCACTGGCGGGTCAGCTACCCTTGGAAGCTTAATCATATCACTGTCGAGCATATATTCTAATACTGACTTGAGGGACTGGTCTAGAGGAGTAAACTTGCGGTTATAACTCCATCCTTCCCGCTTCGACTTTTCCTGTGGTCTTGATCTCTGTTCGAGGGTCTGCTGTGGCTGCCTATCATATTGAATAATTGACTTGTCTTTCTGATCACTTTTGTTGGGATTTGACCCTCCTGAAGCATAACTGTGATTTTTCCCATTTCTTTTGTTCTAATTCTTGCTGTTACTGGCAGAGTAGGTAAAATGGGTTTTCTTCTTTGATTCTTGTTGACTGTTATTCTTTGTAAACATAAAAACTTCATAAGATCCGTTCTCCATACTCAACTCGAGCCATTCGGCTCGTTCTGTCAGTTCTATGAAGCTCTTTGATGGAGATGTAGAAATCAGTCCCCTCAGGGATTGCGAGAAGTTGCTCAGGATCAAAGATAGTGCGTGTCTTTCTGCTATTGGCTCACGCATCTTATTGCAAGCGGATCTCTATCTATGAATGAAATCTCTAGCCTTCTCATTTTCCTTCTGCCTCAGACTGCAGAGATGACTGAGAGTCGGGAGTGCTTCAGCATTGAATAGAAAATGCTCAATAAATAAATTAACCACTTTGTCGAACTCTTTCAGTTCTATCGGATTAATGTGCTCTGAGTACCACTTTGCTGCGACACCTTCCAAACTGCGAGGAAAGCAGAGAAATAAGGCACGATTGTTCCTCTTGAACCTGGAACATTCTGCGAAGAATAGGGCGAGATGTGCTTTTGGATCACCTGAACCGTCAAACTTGATAAATTTCTTGGGGAGATTATCAAGATCATCATCCCCATCCAGTCCATCATAGAAGTCTTCACTTGTAAAGACTCTTTTGCCCTTGTCACGAGCTTGAAGATCCTTAACCATCTTCATCACATCTATGAGTTGTGACTGCGTAGGGTCGTCAACAGACTGATTCTTGGATTTGTAGGCCGACCCCTACCCCTGAGTCGACCTTTTGAATTATTGCTTGTTTTCATACTCTTTGTCAGTATCATCTGCTGATTCTGGCTCATCAGACATTTCCTCATGACGATTCTGCTTTTTACTGATTTTCACATTCCTGGCCGTGTGGCCCCTATCCTTCTGTTTGATCTGAGTCTGTTCAGCATTGGCTTCAGCTTGCTCTGCCAGCATCTTGGTCATCATTTTCTTGAACATGACGTACATCTGGGGATCCACGTCATCCTCTACTTGTTGACCCTAACTACGGGGCGAGTCCATTTCCTCTTCTGACGCGACTGAGTACGCGATGCCTTCAACTGATGTGGTTTTCTTTCCGGACCTTGTATGAACCATCGAATATCACAAAATGTTCTCTTGAATGTCACTGGTGCTCTCTCTGGAATATTGCTAACGCTCTCTGCAAGGCAGAGCTGATGGTTAGGCTTTTGAAGGAAATTTGGTTTGGAGGAAGATATTTGTTGAGAATTTTGGTAGACAATTAAAAGAATATCCCATTACTAGGGATTGAGTCGTCGCTGGAGTTACGACAATTGCGCTGCTATTCTTTGCAAAATAAACAACTGAAAATATACCTTGTTACCTAGGCGAGGTCGTCAAACCAAGGAGAAATGAAGATTAAAGGAATTTTATTGAAAATATGATTTTAATAATACACTTGACAAAGGGGAGAGGGAGAGACAATTTTTCACCACTCCTGATAATCAAAGAACATTCGAGGACCAGGAAAAATAGTAAGAGTAACAAAGGAATCCCAGCCATGTCTGGCAGAATGGTATGCTCCAGACCACTAATCTGATGTGAGATCGAATTCTGGCAAAATCCCTGATAATAGACGAGTTTCTATGCACTTCTGTCTCTGAGAGAACTGCCTGACACAGCGCTCTGGATGGTAATATGCACAGAAGAATAGACCAAGTAGCCTGAATTGCTTGCCATATGCATAAGTATATCTGGGAGGTGACTCCTGACGATCAAAGTAGTCTCATACGACCTCTTCCTCCAGAAGGTTATCGATCAAGAATCGGTATCGAGCAACTGGAAGAAGCTTTTCACCTTTATATCTGAATGAACTGGCTCGGGCTAGCACATGCCGGAGGAACCAATATTGTAATACGTAGGTGCACCCTTCGACTAGAATGGATTCTCCGAGTGTGAAACGGGTCAACCCCCGGTACAGAAAGGCGAGTGCGGCTATGGCTATGGAGAGGCGGCTGGTCTGTCGACTTCCCCACCTTCGCAGAAGCTGAACTATCCTGATATCCATGTAATTTCGTTCGTCTGGAAAAAGGGCTAATCCCACAGTGCATAAGACCATCGCATGTTGGATTCTCTCTCGAGCTGTTTGAGATAAGGAACTGACTTCCACAAATGCCCCATACTGTCTGTAGATTTCGAGCAGGTCCACATATTCATTTCCATTCTCCTCGATCAAAGGGCAAGACTTGCGTCCTGTCATGCGGGCTAAAGCATCCTTAGGGTCCAGACCCTTGAAATTAATCAGAAACTGCTTCTCCAATGGATCTCTAGGTTGACCGGCTGGCTCGGGCAATTCCATGATTTCTGAAAATTCATCTATCAGTACTGTCATCTCGCCCCATGGGAACCAGAAAGTAGAAGTGCTCGGATTCCACCATTCTGCTAGTGCATGGATCAAATTGTCGTTGATTGTCTGCTTTCCCACTGCGGACGCCAGTTCCAATCCAAAATCGTCCAAATGGTTCGAAAACATACGATAGAAGTTCTTGAGCCATGAATAGTACCACCGGGGAATGAAGGATCCGGTGCTGAGGACTCGATTGTTCAGGAAGACTTTGTCGCACCTCGTAGGAGATGTGACCCTCAGGGAAGACTGAATCAAGCTAACTGGATGCCATCGGACTGGAAAACATGAAAAATTGGAGTAAGACTCAGGAGAATACAAGAAATTTGAGAAAAATGCAGGCAGGATAAAAATAAAGCAGGAAATTCGAGATCCAGAAGAAAGGAAAGATGGGAAATCACCTGGAGTTTTGAGGAAAATGGAGGAATTTTATGAAAATCGTCCAGGGTTTAATGAAATATACGGAAGTACTTTATAAAATGAAGTATTTTGAAAATCGTTCAGGGTTTAAAACATGGACAGTACATGGACATGGATTGAGGATTTTTGGAAAAATCGTCCAGTATTTTTTTTTTTAGAGAATTGGGAAAATATGGAAAATAAAAAGGAAATGACTATAACACATTCTGCACAAACAAGTATGCACATACATCATTCCCTAAAAGTTGACTATAAATGCAAAAGTTTTGAAATAGTTGTAGGACCTTAATCCTAACTCTAAGGTTCAGATCAACTGTATCTAATCTAGTTATGCCTATATACTCGAGCCAAGGCCCGATGTACGTGGCATAAAATCAAATTCTCCGGTTCTAGGTTCAAGTTTTCCAACATCCTTGAGCACCTGTCGATATACGTTGGACTATGGCCCTTGGTACGTGGCAGGGGGTTTTCACCCAAATAAGTGGCCCAGTTATGAGGCTCTGTCCCGAACTATGGTTCTGGAAGAGAGCCCAGCAATGTGAAGACCGGGACAATATAGGTATGGTGGTTTTTGAAAATATGATCACATGCAATCAAATCAGAAGGCTCTAAGTCCTAAAGAGATAGAAATTTTGAAATATTTGAAGAAACAAACATTGTTTTCAATCAAACCTAGATTGAGGAGGGTTGTATTAGACCTAAGTCTATGTGAGCATGAATAATTTTCTCGTCAATATGGTCCTACCAAACCATAATTAGTCTACACGCAGTCCATGTCAGCTGGGTTCAAATCTAGGTTCCTAGGTTCACATGATAATAGAAAGTAAAAGCTGACATTCCATGAAACACGATTTTGACAATTTGAACTAAGTTAAGCACACAATTGATCAGGCGAAGACAGGTCCCATCTCGGTCGCCAAACCTGTTATCATCGCAAAATTTTTACTTTTTGCGAGTCAAACTGACCTTTGAAAAAGATTTTGAAAATAACTCGCCTCCGTTTTTAAAATGCGGGATAATTCCGAAGAATAGGACTCGCCTGTCGGTACGAGGTTCAACCGTTCCTGGCGCCTTTACCAGGGGTAATTGAACCAAGGATCAATTGTGTGCTTAACTTTGCTCAACTTGTCTAAATCATATTCTATTTCCTAAATGCACAAAGAATCAGGCATGTGCTATGAATTTCTGAAAATGCATATTTGAAAACATGATGTTTGCTTTGAATATTGGAAAATATTTGGAAAATAAACTCTTTGAAAATCGTGAATCATGTTGAGATATTGTATTTGAGAAAGTGAAAATCGATTTCTTAAGAAATATAAGGATTTTGTGAAAATCGGTTTTGAGAAATGTGAAATAGCTTTGGAAAACTTGATTTCTTTGAATTCAAAGTTTTGAAATTGAAAATATAACTTAGAAAATCGAATTTGGAACTTGGGAAATACTTTGAAATATCCTTTGAAAACTCAATGTTTTGAGAAAATCGATTTTTGAATAAGACTTAGAAATTTTTTTGAGAAAATTGATTTTATGATTTGGAATTTGAACTTGCAAATTGAATTAAATGAATGAATATAGATTTGAAAGACTTGATTTTGAGGAATTGAGAAAATCCTTTTTGTATTTTTGAGAAATGCAGTGCATTTTGAAGTTAGCCTAAGAGTGTAGGCTGAATGTGGCTAATACGAAGATTACAAATCTGGGTATCATTCGTATTCTGACTATGGCCATAAATACAAATTCCACCAAGTTTGTCAACTCCATAAGAGCTAGTGCACGTGCCATTCGTGTAGACCATAGTGAATTTATGAAAATGTGCATGAATGATACATTCATTAGACATTTAACATTTGCAGAATTAAACTATATGCAATGCAATCCTAATCTATGCAGCAATTTAAATTCTTATTCCAAAGTTTATATTTAATTTACATCACTAATTGAATTGAAAATACAGAAATTAAAGTCTTCAATGTACCTGCAAAACTAGAAAACTTGGTTAGTGAATATATGTTGGCTTTTCTAGGTTTATCCAGTAACATCTAGAAATTACTGGATTTTGCTAGATATAAGCCTTTTCCGTGATTCCCTTAAATAAAAATGATAAAATATGAAATCAAATTGAATAAATAACAAGGATGATATATGAAATTTCCAAATTGAGGTCAAAATGACCAAAATACCCCTAATAACAAGACTATGGCCTTGAAATTAGGGTTTTCAGAAAGATATTTGGTAAAAATGCAAGTTTTGAAATTTAAATGAAAATAAACTAAGCTAAATATGATATGACATGCTAAAAAATATGAAAACTAGGATTAGGGATTTCGAAATTGAGGTCAAATGACCAAATTACCCCTAATAACAAGACTATGGCCTTGAAATTAGGGTTTTTCAGAAAATATTTTGGTAAAACTTAGGTTTTATGCACTAAATGAAGTCAAATAAGCATCAAATTAAACCTAAAGCATCCTAATATGATTATGAACATGATTAAACCCTAAAAATACATGCTTATGCACAAAAATCCAAGAATATCACAAAAACTGTGATTTTGGCAATATTTCAGGATTCTTCGGGTACCCTGTTTTGCAATTTGCTTAATTCAGCCATCAATCGGATTCCAAACTTCATCAAATTTGGTACCTGAACTTGTTATAACCCTAATGTCGGATTGTAATTATAAAAATAATTTTTTGACATTGAATTAATCCGAAAATTGCATTAAGTCCTTAAAATATACTATTTTTGACCTAGTTCACCAACCGGTCTCAGTCTAGGACCCGAATCAGGAGTCAATCCTCCATGGAAATCTCTGAATTTTTACAGAGAAAAATTAGACAGAAAACAGAACTTTTACTTTTTACAGATCTGAAAAAGCAGTTCGGATCAGGGAGATCCCTTTCCGACAATTCGGACTTGAATATTGCAAACCAAACATGAGTTAAAACAGACACTGCAGATTTAAAATTCTGGAATAAATATCAGTACTATTCTAAAATATCTGAGATTTTAGTAGTGAACCGAGATTATAAAAATAACAATACTCACCTTTTACAGATCATGAATCAGATCTGTGGTTTGGGATTTATGAATAACACAAGTCTGATTAGGGTTTTGGTAATCCCTAACGAGTTTTAAATTGAAAATCCGATTCTCTGACAGACGAAAAATATTAAAAAGTAATAAAAAAATCCCAAAATTTTACAGTAGCTAGATCTAATCAATGTGAATCCATGACACTTTACAGATCTTAAATTGTACATCGGATGAGAAAACTCGCACCATTGCAAGTTACCTTCTTGATTTTAACAACGATTTTCAAGTTTTAAGAACCCGACTTGATGTCTGATTTTTCTGACAGAGTTCCCGAAGTCCAAAATCTCTGATTTTTTTACAGTAATTCAATCACGTATACATGCATCACATATAAAAAAATCAAAAATAAACATCAGGTATTTCAATCCTAAATAACATTATCTTCATTGTTTTAAACTTAAAACACACAGAAATCTAAGAAACTTAAGAAATCATGCATTATCTAATGAAAAACGATAAAATAAACCATAAAACAGTAAATAAAAAATATTTCTATGCTGGAAAACGTGAAATAAACATAAATAAACAGAGAAATAAATAAAAATTTGGGAATTAATGGCTGGAATTTAATATTACCTTTAAAAGCATGGATTTAACCCATTAAAAGGGTAAATCGCATGATTTATTGGTTAATAATGTAAAAGAACATGCTAAAATTGATTCTAATGGATTAAAATCCCTGTAAAACATACAAAACAGTGTTAGATCACCTTCTTGGACCGTTCTTGATGGTTCTTGAGGTGGAACCATGGTTGAATCTTCATATTGAGGGGCATCCAAGGCTAAATCTAAGTTTAAAGCATTGAAATCATTAAATAAAATAAGAAAAAGAGAAGAAATTAATACCTTGGAGTTGCAGCAATGGAGGAAGGGCTGGAGAGGAGAGAGAAGCTCCAAGATTTGGTAGAGAGTGAATAATGAAAATCGTCCCCCTCTTTCTTTTCTATTTATAAAAATTTTTTAGGTTTAAAACCAAGTGTTTTAAAAATTTTGGGCTCTCTAAGGGCGGGCGATTTTTTGGTGAAGTTACTTTCCTACCCCTAGCCTAATTTATCTAAATAATCCCTAATTAACCCCTAGCCTATCCTAAAAAACCCTCAAATGTGATTCCACTTGGCATTTTTCACATTTTGGGTTTTTAAAACACCTTTAAAAACCTTTAAAAACACTAGTTTTAAAAACTAATTTTCAAAAGGAGTTTTCAAAATGGTTTTTGACTCCTCTAAACCTCTAACACTAACCAAGACACTGACTAACCCTAGTCTAGCCCTGACTTACTCGAATATGGCACCACTCTAAGTGGGCCCTACTTGAGTTTTTCAAAAAAGATGATTTTAAAGCTTGAAATTGAAAGCATTTTCAAAAGATTTTTGAAAGAAAATTTGAAATTGAAATTTTTGAAATAGCATAGGGTTCTAACTGGGTCAGAACTCCTCTGGATATGGTGCCAACTGAGTGGGCCCACATCAAATTTTGAAAATTTTGGAATAAACACTGAAAATCACTTTAAAAATGGGTTAAAATCAATAGCTGAAATTCAAGATTTTTGAAAATAGGGTCTCAAGCGAACTGGAACTCCGAGGTAGAGTCCTGAACTCTTAGGACTCTGAGGTTTTGAAATTTAAAAAGCCAAATGAAATAGTCTTTGAAAGATTTCATCAAAAATTGGTAAAACAAGTTGAAAAATACAGTCAGGGTTAGACTCCTAACTCGACCGAACTCTAAAATAGAGTCCTGAACTAACTGGACTCTGTAAAATGACCTAAATTTCGAAAACAAACGGAAAGGATTGAAAATGGAAGTAAAACAGACTTTAGAACAAACTCCTGACTGGACTAAGACTCTGGGACAGAGTCCTGATCGGACTAAAACTCTAGATTTCTGAGAAATTTGATAAACAAAGGAATTCAGAAGCGACACCACCTAAATGGGTCTCATCTGAGAATTGAAATCAGTTGAGATTTGAATTTGAAGTGAATTCAGATTGTTTTCTGAGAAAACATTTCGAAATACAAGGTCCTGGGGTTAGAAAATGACAGAATATTGAATAAAACCCAGGTTTTAAAATTGATTT
This sequence comes from Nuphar pumila, assembly GCF_984573655.1. Lineage (NCBI taxonomy): Eukaryota > Viridiplantae > Streptophyta > Magnoliopsida > Nymphaeales > Nymphaeaceae > Nuphar > Nuphar pumila. Next base: position 41,040,938 of record NC_143264.1, on the reverse strand, counting down.
TTTGAAAGAATAGCTCTAAAACTCAAATCTGGATTGAATATTTTGAAAACAGGAGTGCTGGATCTCGAAAATGAGATGTAATGACATGCAATGCTATGCAATGCAATGAAATGAAATGATATGCTGAATTCATGCAATGAGAAGCAATGACACATGAAAGGGATGAATACTGAATAAGGAGAAAAATTTGGGGTGTTTACAAACATTTAAGTGTTATCGTCGCAAAATTTTTCCCCGTCTTCCCTTCCTTGCGGAAGAGAGAGGGAAATGCTTTCGCAATTCAAACTTGACCGGATTTTGGAAATTGTTTTGAAATACTCGCCTCCGTTTTGAAAATTGCGGGAAAATCCATGGGATGGGGCTCGACCTGTCGGTACGACGTTCGACCGTTCCTGCCGCCTTTAACAGGGGTAATCGAACCAAGGACCAAAATTGTGTTTGACTTAGTGAAATTACCGAAATCGTGTTCTATCCTAAATGCACAGAGAATTCAGGCATGTGCTATGAGATTTGGTAAAATATGGGTTAGAAAACTATGATGTATGCTTAGAAAACATTTGGAGTTGAAAAGCATTTCTCAGGAAAATATGGAAATCAATCTCTCAGAAAAACTCAGACGAAGAAGGTTTGAAATCTCGAGAAAGTTTATAAAGAGTTGGAAAATATTGAAGAAGTGAGAATCTCGAGAAAATCTTGAGAAAGTTTATAAGCTTTGAAAAATCATGAAGAAATGGAAATCTCAGGAAAATTTTGAGAAAGTTTAGAAAGATTTGTAAAACCATGAAGAAATGAGAATCTCAGGAAAATTTTGAGTAAGTTTAGAAAGACTTTGAAAACCATGAAGAAATGAGAATCTCAGGAAAACTGAAGGAATTCTTGAGAAAAGATGAACATTTGAAAAGGAAAGCACTTGTTGAGAAAATGCAGACTTTGAGAATTTTCTTAAGAAAAGGATAGGAAATTTATAGGAAAAATTCATTAGAGAAGGAAATTTAGAACTTAAGAAATTGAATTCCTGAGAATCTTGTCTTTGAAATGTCTGCAAATCAACTTTTTATTCTTAAGAAAGATGAGAAACTCCTTTTGAAAAGAATCTTAAGAAAATAACATTTCCAAGGAAAATCATAGGAAAACTTTGATTTGGAAAATCCAACTCCGAATATCATCATAGTTTCTTGAGAAATCGATTCCATGAAGTGAAAATCTTTTGAGAAAATCATGAGAAAAACAAATGATGCAGTTGATGTGAATGAATGAATGCACTTTTGAAAAGATTTCTGAAAATTTTATTGGAAAAATGTGGATTAAGCCAAAGTAAATCCTTCATATATTCTGACTGTGGCCATGAATATATTCAGGGTTTATTTGAGTTAATTCACAATATTTTGAAAACATTGGAAATATGAGGTGCATTTTCAAGATAGCCTAAGAGTGTAGGCTCAATGTGACTGGTAGAGAGATGATGGATCTGGGTCTCGTCCATATTCCGACTAGGGCCGTAAATATGGACTCCATCGAGTTCATCAACTCTCTAAGAGTTGGTACACGTGCCATTCGTGTTCATCCACGGTGAATTTTGAAAATTTGAGATATATGCATCATAGAATCAGGATATTACTGAAATCAAACTATATGAGATGCGGCCTAATCTAAGCAGTAAAAGTAAATCTTATTCCAAGGTTTACATTGGATTGTTACATTGCATAACATAAAAAGAAAATTGAAATGGAGCCAAGGAATCTGCATCTTCTAGATTTTCCTGCAAAATGAGAGTTAGTACAAAATAACCAAGGAAATGGACATATATACTATATACAACAAAGATATATATGTAGATATAGAAGTATTTGAATTTATGCTAAATGATATATGGTAATGAAGATATATTTGCAAAAAAGTAAAAGAAAAGGAAAAATATATGTGATATCCAATGCACATGAAGGTATATATATATATAAGTATATATATATGTATATATATATACATATATACATATATACGTATACATATGGGTAGATATACATACATATCAATATATATATATATACTTATAATAAGAGAATATACATATAAATGAAAATTCCATATAATGGGTAAAATCATAAAATACAGGTATAGACAGTTTCTGTAGGTGATTTCACACAACTATACTTCTCAAATTATAATGCAGTTTCCAGTAAAAATGGGTATAGAGCTTCCCTATATATCCATAATGAAGCACGCCAAAGATGGTTGGGAGATCACGATTGGATATAGAGATATCCGTTCATGAATATGGCCAAATATCAAGACTGCACACTTGCAGCAGAAAATGAATGTGCTGGAAATGGGTTGTGGAAGCATCATGGACTATTTCCAGGATATCATGAAAAGGATATGAAAAGCTTGGTAAAAAGGTGAAAATGTCGTGGAAAATGATGAAACAATATGTATAATTGGTGCTGCAAATGGGGTGATATTATAACAATATAGCAAACAAGAATTTAGCACTAAGCTAAGCAAAATCTCATAAAACCAAGGGTGATGTTCCAGCCATAGCTTCATAAAACAGAGATTTTAACAGCAAGCTAGACAAAATCTCATAAATCAAATGATGGTGTTCCAACATAACTTCATAAAACAGGAATTTGAACATCAAGCTCATAAATCAAATGATGAAGTTCCAGCCATAACTTCATAACACAAGAATTTTGAACATCAAGCTCATAAATCAAATGATGATATTCCAGCCCATAGCTTCATAAAACAGAAATTGTAGCATCAAATGATGAAGTTCCAGCCATAACTTCATAAAACAAGAATTTTACCATCAATCTAAACAAAATTTCATAAATCAAATGATGAAGTTCCAGCCATAACTTCATAAAACAGAATTTTTACCATCAAGCTAAGCAAAATTTCATAAATCAAATGATGATGTTCCAACATATCTTCATAAAACAAGAATTTGAACATCAAGCTCATAAATCAAATGATAATGTATTTACAAGAGTAAGAGAAAAGAAAAATACATGTAATAGCAAATACTCATGAAGGGATATATATATATATATATAACTATATATATACATATATATATCCATATATACATATACACGTATACATATAGATAGATATACAATAGATATATATATACATATAATGAGAAGACATATATGTTTGATGGAAATTCCACATAATGGGTAAAACCAGATAATACAGGTATATACATTTTCTGTAGGCAATTTTACACAGTCATATTTCCCAAATTACAACATATTTTTCAACAAATTCGGGTATGGAGCTTCCCTATATATCAACAATGAAGCATGCAAAAGATGGTTTATAGACAATGAATGGATATAAAAATATCCATCCATGCACATGGCCGATTATCAAGACTGCACATCTGCAGAAAAGTGAATGGGTAAATGCATAACATGCAAAATGTGCAGGAAATATGTTGCAGTCACCCTTGATCCTTCTTCATGTTGCCTCAATATCCATTGGTACAGTTTCTCATGGGAAGATGAATATTTAACAAACATAAGCACAAAGATAAATGAAAATAATAACCGAACAACAACCACATAATAGTGATGTCTCCCCATCGCAGAAATCAACTGACTTAAAAAGCATTTGTTGCATTCCTCAGCTATTGTTCCACTCGCATGGGAAGATGAAGCCTCTTGCCATGAGACAATGTTCTTCTCTACATATGTTCTTCAGTGAAAAAGAATCAGATTTCTTTGTTTACTCGATAACATGTACTCCAGCATGCCTAGTTTGTTGAAAACATAGGCCTGTAAATAAATTTTGCTTCCTGAAACTGACACAGAGTCCTTTATTGATGGGTAAAAAAAAAACTACAGGAACTACGAATAAATAATAATAATAATAAAAAAAAAAACAGACACCATATAGACCTCCTATCTTTTTCTACATAATACAGATTGGTGATGGCAACCAAAGCATCAACTGCATACAGATAAACCAGGCTACATAATCCAGTTTTGCTAGTATTTAGCTCTAGGGCCCTCGACTTTGATCCTTGAACAACTTAAGCTAAGTCGTCTAAGGCTACGCAACACACAAGATTACCATTGATTCCCTTTAAACATACACTCTGAACATAGCAATCAAAATCTAAAATTCAGTTTATAGAAGAGACCCCAATTAAACAAATGATAGTACAGCCATCTCCATTGGCTTCTATCATCAACACACAAAAGGCTTAGAAGAAACCAATCAACATTCTGGAACTCCAAACTACACAGCTCGAGATAAACATAAATCGGGAATTTAAAATGCCCACAATCTACAAACAATAAATCTAGCACAAAACCCAAAAGAATAATAACAAATCCAGACAAACAAGCAAAACAACGTATAATCTCTTCAATAAAAAAAAAATGCACAATATTTCTGTACCAAATGATTGGTAGATAGCAGTAAAAGAGTGATTCTTTGTTGCTGGGCTAAATGAAAATGGAGAAAGGAATCGGCTGGATCTCCTGTAACCAGCGATGAAGAGGCCTGATCCTCTTCTATTGGGCTGAAGGGAATAAACAACTGTTGGAGGGCCTGCGGCTGAAGTGAGGATGGCAATCGTCTGGGGTTCCTGTTGGCTGGAGAAGATGGGAAGCAACAGTTAGGCTGGAGGTCCTGTTGGTGTGGATGGATTGAAGAACAGGGGCAAACGTTGGCTGGGGCTGAAGAATCGAAGTTGGGGATGTAGGAATCGTTGAAATGTCTGCTGGTTGGGCTGAAGGCTGAAGGAAGATCTGGACGGCAACTGGCTGGGCTGAAGAAGATGCAAACTCCTCCCCCTTCAATGGACAAAGGCGCTGGTGATGAAGGCCCTGCCAAACCCAAAACGCCTCCAATTCCTCTCGGCTCCTCCTCCCTTGCCCAAAACTCAAAGAGCAATTTTCCTCCCCTTTCCTTCGTGAGTGCCTCCCTTTTTAAAACTTTCCTTTCCTCCTCAAAAGAAACGCATCCCCTTCCCCCTTAATGAGGTTCCGTTAAATTTTTTTTTGAAAATTTTGTTGGAAATTTTGCAAAGGCGTGAAACCGATGCCTCATTATTTTGAAAACTTGTTGTTTTTAAAAGAGGCGCCTCTTTGGTTTTTCCAAAACCTTGTTTCATTTCCTAAGTTTAGATAGAAATCAAATTTATTATTTTTTTTATTTTTTTTTGGAAGTTCGGCTGTGCCATTTAAGGCTGCCTCCTTCTTAAAACAAAAATTATTTAAACAAATCAAAAAAATAAAATAAAAAAAATAAATATTGAAATAAATGAGAGGCTTTTATGGAAATGCCATCTCAATCCACTTTTAAAATCCTTTTGAAGATAAAGCTTTATTTTGTTTTGTAAAATTTTTTTATTTTCAAATAGGGTGCCACATGTATGTGGGCCCACTAAAAAAATAAATAAATAAATAAGAATTTTAAAAAGAAAATTTTGCAAATTGGTATGACCTCCGAGTGGGTCCCACTTGAGAATAAGATACTTACCTGGGAATCCGAGTATGGTGCTAGTTCAAAGGCGGGTCCTGCTCCATTTATTTGAAAATATGAGATAAGACATTATTTATTTTCAAGAATTTGGAAAAATTGGGTTTTCAGGGCAAAAAAATATGGATAAATGTAATAACAAAATTTGTAAAGAGATTTAAAATCTTTTGCAAAAAGTCTTGAGATAACGTCTTTAAAATCAATTTCCAGATTGTTTTCCTGAGAAAATTTTTTGTAATTCACAGTCCTGGGGGTAAAATGGGAAAATTTGGTAATTTTGAATACCTAGGGTTTTAAAAATCGGTTTTGAAAAGTTTAAAAATCAAATCTGGATTGACAATTTTGAAAATCAGGAGTTCTGGATCTCAAACTGACATGCTATGCAATGAAATGATGCAAAGTGTTCATGCAATGCGATGCAAAGACATGTTTCAGTGAAATGTCACTCTGAGCTCGAACTTGGAAATTCTAACTTTTTGTCCAGAAAAAGGATTTTGAAATTTTGCAATTTAAGATGTCTCTGAACCTAAATATAAAAATTTTGAGGCTCAAGAGTGAAATTTAGGACTTTCTGCCAGGTTCAATCTTTAAAAATGACTATTTTGCCCTTCATTGCTTCTGGAGAACTGAAATGTGCCGATTAAGGGCAATGTTAAGAAGGTGAGTGAAAATTTGGGGTGTTTACAGATGCCCCTCTTTGCTACTAAGACGGCTTATGGTCGAGCTTAGTGGCAAAGAAAACACACCAAATTTGGGCTATATAAAAATGCCCCAGTTAGAAGGATCTGCCTGGGTATGAAGAAAATTAGCCCGAGGAAGATGGTAGATATGAAATGGAGAAATGAAGAGGAAAGACTCACTCTGTGAGAGTGAAATTCAGGTTTATGCCCTTAACCTGGATGGGACAGGAAATGCTCCGTATGGATCGAAGCTCGGGCTTTGACCCTTAACCTGATCGGGCTGAAAATGGAATACCTCATTGAAGGAGGCTCAGGTTTATACCCTTATCCTGATTGGGTGGAAAATGAATTGGTATGATGGAACCTTCGGATTTTGCACAATAAATCCAACAGGGGTTTTGCAAAAGGAAGGAAAATGGGGTCCCTAAAGCTTGAAAAGGGGTTGATCTTGGACGTCTCATTGCTGAGACTAAAATCAGCTTTTGAAATTGCCTCTTGCGGGAAATGATTGTTGGTTCGACCTCGAACCGAAATGGGATTGTCTATGGTGGGACAGTGGGGACACAGGGAAGTGTGCAAATCTGAGAGTTTATGCTCTCAAAGAAGGGAAGGAATCAAGTCCTTAAGAGGGATGTAAAATTGGTGTCATGATGTATCAAGGACGGATATCAAGCTCTCACTTCATGTCAGGATAACTAGAAAATATTGTCAAAATATTGAGAATTCTGTTGTTGATTCAAAGTTTTTGAAGATGTTGCACATTATTGCAAAGATATTTCTTACTTTCTACCCAAAGCATTACCTCCAAACAAGGTTCACTTCGTAGAATCGAGACTTGCAATCCTAATTGTTTGCAATTGACCTTCTTCAAGGAAACTATTAATTTCCTTGATATGAACAAGAAAGAGAATTTGATATTATGAAAGCAGTTGATGAAAGAGTATTGATAATAGAATTTCACAAATTCAAAGAAATTCTTGGTAGATTTGGCAGTTTGATATCCTGGGAGCTTCTCTCATGATAATCTTGCTGCACTTATTTGGCTCTTTTGGGTTTTTGCTACAGTCTCCTACATTTTGGAGATGTTCTGACTTTTTCTCTCTTTCTTTTTCCTCTCTTGCTCTCTTTTGGGAAGGTACGTCACAAGCTCCTTCAACTTGGAGATGTTTTGATCCTTCTTAGACGATGGGTTTGGAGATCTTTGGATGATAGCTGAAATTAAATATCTTTTAGGGATTGTCGAGAGGTTCATCGCATCTGCCTTCATCTCGACAATGCTTTGGACTTTCCCTGGAAGGATCTGTCACAAACTCCGTCATCTTGGAGATGTTTCGAATCTTCTTTGGCCCCGGGGGTCTACTCGCTTAGTTCGCCTTCATCTTGACGACAAGTGAGAGATCCCTTTTGCGGATGTTTAATGGCAGCTTAGGTGATTCTGAGGAGACAAGGTTTTGATGAATGCTCTTTTTTCCTAGAGCTCAGGATATTTTCACTGCCTCGTCTTTGCAAGAGTAGCCTTTAAAGATGTTCCATTGACTGCGATCAGTATCGATCATCTACGGCTTTTCAATAACATTGAATCTTCTTTTCTGGCCATATCGAGGATTTATCCTTCATCCTTTTAGTTGGCCAATAGAAAGAATTTGAATTCTGAATCTCTTTTCACAAAAGCTTCACTCTTTTGGAAGTAATGTTAAAGGTAAATAGAGATTTGTGCAATAAAGATTCTGAAATCAACAAATAATTTGACAAATTGACAAAATTTTCTTGAAATCTTGGTGAAAGAGAGCATTTGAGGTCCGGCTCAACACATCTGTGACGAAAATTCTCCTCTCTTTTTCCCCAAAAAGAGAGACTCAGGCTTAGCCCTTACCTGAATGGGAAATGGGAAATACTCCTCTCTTCCCTGAAGAGAAGGTGTTTGCAAAACGAACTTTCGAAGAGAAATTAAGCTTTCGTCAAAGCTTCCTAATATTAGGCTTCTCTTATGGAAAGGGGCCGATAATAGTGAGGTCAGAAAATTTGAGTCATGAAAGGAACGAGTCCATCACACTCTCCCTGACAAGAGGGTCCTTCATGACGGAAATGGCCTAGTATGAAATTTACAAGAAAAGCGAGTCTCCGTCGAGCCTCTCCCTTTAAAAGGGTTCCTTGGGTGAAATTGGGAATTGTTTTGCAAACGGTTCACGAAGACACGAGTCCCTTCAAAACTCTCCCTGAAAAGGGGCTAAGTGAACAAATTGGATAGCATGCGAAAGAACGAGCTCCCTCGAACTCTCCCTAAACGGGTCTCTCGCAAGAGAAAATGATTGAAATTGGATATTGAAATTGATTGACGCAAAGGTCGAAATTGGAAAATTGATTGTTTGGAAATTGGATGACCCGGAGGTCAAAATTGGATAATTGAATGACCTAACGATCGAAATTGGTAATTGATAGACCAAAAGGTCGAAATTGTGTGACCCGAAGGTCGGAATTGAGAATTGAGTGACCCGAAGATCGAAAATTAGAAATTAAATGACCTGGAGGTCAAAATTGAGAATTGAGAATTGAGAATTGGAATTAAAATTGGAAATTGGGTGACCCAGGGGTCGGAATTGGAGAATTGCATGATCCAAAGATTGAAATTGGAAATTAGTGGGCAAAATATCAAATTTGAGCAATTGACAGACCCTGAGGATCGAAATGACTTGTATCAAGAAAGGAGAATGATGAATTATTGTCAGAGCTCGAATAAAATATAGAGATCACGAGTCGGAACCTGGATCAACAAAAGAAAATGAAGTGCTTGAATTAGAGTTTGGATAAGACAAAGAGATCTCGAGTCGGAACTCGAATCAACAGAGAAAATGAAGAGCTCGAATCTGAGCTCGAATAAAATAATGAGATCATGAGTCGGAACTCAGATCAACAAAGGAAAATGAAGAGCTCAAATCGGAGCTCAAACAAGATAATGAGATCACGAATCAGAACTCGGATCAACAAAGGGAAATGAAGAGTTCAAATCAGAGCTCGAATGAAGAGATCTCGAGTCGGAACTCGGATCAACAGAAAAAAATGATTTGAATAAAAACCCGAGTCGGAACTCGGTTTTTTTCGAAAAGTTGGGATTTTGAAAATGTACCAGTTTAAACACTGGATTTTGAAATAATACCAGTTCGAGCATTAGGTTTTGGTTCAGTATTGGTGATTACTTTCCCATTTTGAATCATTAGGAATTATGATGGGACTGTTTGTTGAAATTCTAATACTGATTGGATTGTTGTTAATGCAATTGAATCCAAATGAATCTGAATTGATGCACATGAATGCACAAGTGTGTAAAATGAGGAATTTGTTTATCCTGCCTGCATACAGAACAAAATTTTAAAAATGCCCCAGTGTAACTGGGAAAGAAAGTTAGATCATTATTTGAAGGAAACGGGAAGATTACAAGAGGAGACTAAATGTTTCAAGTGTAGAACTTTTTCAAGTGTCGAGCATTAATGGGATCTGGCAATTCTACCCCATCGGCATTGATGAGCCGATATGAGTTGCGGGGTAATGCTTCTTTGACAACATATGGGCCTTCCCAATTTGGTGACCATTTGCCGCCTGGACGATGCTTGAGATAAGCGGTGGATCGAAGTACTAAATCATTGACTTTGAATCTTCTTTCGATGACAGACTTCGCATATTGCCTGGCTACTCTCTGGCGATAAGATTGAGCATGTTCTGCTGCTTTTAGCCTTCTCTCATCGAGCAAGTCTAATTGTACGAGTCGCTGCTGCTGGTATTGATCAAGAGGTAATTGCAGAAGCGATGCGAATTTCAAAGAGGGCTTTTAAACATGTAGCGGCAATACTACTTCTGTTCCATATACCAATTCTGATGGAGTAGCATTCGTTGGGGTGCAAATAGTGGTCCGGTAGGCCCATAGTGCATCGTGGATCTTCTCATGCCAATCACGATCTGTTTCCACAGTTCGCTCTAAGATACGAATTAAGATCTTGTTGGTGGCCTCTGCCTGACCATTCCCTTGAGGATAATATGGGGCAGAGAAATGATGATAAATCTTGAACTTTAAGCAGAATGTCTTCATTCTTTCATTCTTGAAATGACTGCCATTATCTGATACAATGTCATGCGGGATGCCGAAACGACAAAGGATGCTCTTGTGAATAAAAGAGACCACGTGTCGGCCTTCTACTGTGCACAGAGTGATAGCTTCTACCCACTTGGTGAAATATTCTGTTGCGGCAATGAAGTATTTATGGCCATTTAAAGCTGAAGGAGTGATGGGACCTACGACATCGAAGGCCCACATGGAGAACGGCCATGGAGAAACAACAGACTGTAAATAAGTTGCCAAAGCATAAATAGAAGGTGCGTGTATCTGGCATTGCACACACTTCTTCACATAATGATAACAGTCTTGTTGCATAGTCTTCCACTAGTACCCTACTCTTATGATTTGCTTGACAAGGGTTTGGTAGCCGACGTGGCCACCACAAATGCCTTCGTGTGCTTCTCGCACGACTTCTTTGGCTTCTTCTTCATCTAAACATCTGGAGTACTCTGAGCTGAATCCACGACGATAGAGGACATTGGCCAAAATGAAATATCGAGTGGACATACGCTGGATTGCTCGCTGCTCTTTTTTTGAGAGTTTTGGAGGAAATTCGTCGGTTTCTATGAAAGTTTTGATGTTGTAATACCAAGGTTTCTTCCTTTGCTCAGCCTGGTTTATATGTTCTGTTGGAAGGAAAGCAGGTTGGTCAAGTCTGCCAATTTCAAAAGAGCGACAAGATTCTCCATTTCTGAATGCCATAATGGAGCCTAAACTGGCTAGGCTATCGGCCACTTGATTAAAATCTCTCTTGATGTGGAATAACTGAAATTCTTCAAATTTGCTGACAAGAGCTGAAACAATTTTCTGATAGGGGAATAACTTCTGATCTTTCACTTGCCATTCGGCTCGAACTTGATTGACAACGAGTAATGAGTCACCGTAAGCGTGCACTCTCTTGACATTGAAGTCTAGTAGAATTTTTAGGCCTTGAATCAGGGCTTCATACTCAGCCATATTATGGGTACATTGAAAATCTAACTTGAGAGAAAATGGAATCATTTCTTTCTCTAGAGTGATTAATAAGATCCCAATGCCTATTCCAGCCATGTTCTTGGAACCATCGAAAAATAAATTCCATACTGGAGATTGCTGGATATTGCAAATTTGCTCATCAGGGAAGTCATCTTCGGCTTTCACCTCTTCTGCTAGAGGAAAATCTGCCAATTGATCTGCAATTGCTTGACCTTTGATTGATTGCTGCGAGACATATTCTAAGTCATACTGCATCAGTAAGACTTGCCATTTTGCGACTCGTCCGCTGAGGAAAGGCTGCTCTAAAATATACTTGAGAGGATTGAGTTTAGACAAAATTTTGACTTCTGATGCTAACAGGTAGTGTCTTAGCTTCTGACACCTCCATACCAGAGCTAGGCAGGTCTTCTCTATATGAGAGTATTTCTTTTCATAGTCTATGAAAGTCTTACTCACATAATAGATGGCGTGCTCTATCAAGCTGCCTTCTTTGTATTGCGCCAAGAATCCGCCGCATGCGACTTGATTGACTGAGATATATAATAAAAGAGGTTTTCCCAATTCTGGCGGCTTCAGGATTGGAGGATTGAGAAGATACTTCTTGATTCTATCGAACGATTGCTGACACTCTGGTCCCCATTCGAACTTCACTCCTTTTCTGAGCAGGTGATTGAAAGGTTCGCATCTCATTGCCAAATTGGAAATAAAACGCCAGATTGATTGCATACGTCCTTGAAGGCTACGCAATTCTTTGAGATTTTTCGGGGGTGGCATATCAATGATAGCCTTTGCTTTGGCTGGGTCAACTTCAATTCCCTTTTTGCTGACCAGAAAACCCAACAGTTTGCCTGATTCGACTCCAAAGACACACTTTTGCGGGTTAAGCCTTAACTTGTAAAGAATGAGTCTCTTAAAGACTTGGTCAAGCACTTCGAGGTGATCTTCTCCCTCTTTAGATTTCACAAGGATATCGTCAACATATACATCCATGATTTTGCGCATCTGATCGTGAAAGATAACGGCCATTGCTCGTTGATATGTTGCTCCGGCATTCTTGAGCCCAAAAGGCATAACTGTATAGCAGAAAGTGCCCCAAGGCGTAGTGAAGGAAGTTTTGGATTGGTTGCGGGCGGCCAACTTAATCTGATTGTAGCCGAAATATCCATCCATGAAAGAGAACATAGCATGTCCTGCCGTGCTATCGACTAGAAGATCGATGCTTGGAAGTGGATAGTCATCCTTCGGAGTTGCCTTGTTGAGGTTTCTGAAGTCTATGCAAATTCTCACTTTGCCACTTTTCTTTGGGACAACGACGATATTGGCTAACCAATCCGGGTAGTCAATAGCTCGGATAAATCCTGCTTTGAGCAAATCTTCAAGTCCTTCTTTGACCTGCTATTCTATTCTTGGATCCATTTTTCTCAGCTTCTGCTTAACTGGTTTAGCATCTGGCTTCAAGACGAGACGGTGTTCGACTAATTTTGGGTCTAAGCCCGGCATATCTTCATATGTCCATGCGAACACTTCCTCATGTTGTTTGAGAAAATTTGTAAGTCTTTCCTTCTCTTCTGGATTCAAACTGGTTCCGATCTGGAGGATTTTGGGATTTTCCTCTGAACCGATATTGACATCTTCAGTCGGATCTTGTACTAGAGGAGATGGTTCATCTTGCTTCTGAACAGCGGCGAACTCTGGTAATTCCTGAAGAGACAGATCAAATTCTGCATAATCATCTAACTGTTCTGCAACCTTGCTATCTCCTGTGCTTGCTTTGACTCGGTGAATTGTTGCCGATTTCTGGAAAGCCTTGGGATTGATAACGAGTTTCTTGATTGCTCGGGAAGACATTTCTGAAATTTTGGATAAGAAATGGGATTCAGGAAAAATCGTCCATCATACAACAAACCATCATTTAAAAAGAATTATGCATAAAATGACATTGAGTTATAAAATGAGGATGTAGAGACAAAAGAGGCAGATGGCATCCAGATAGACAAAGAAAATTGACATTTTATTGATTTGAATTGATAAAAGACATTGAGACATTTATTTTGAAAGGAATAGAAAGGAAATGCAACAACGATTCTCAATGTGCCCCTTTAACAAAAACAGTCTTCTTTGGTGAGCTCCTGCCAGAAAACCCTAATCCTGCCCTGTGGGGACGATGTTTTTGGATTATTGGCTCGACATGACCATCTTCATTTTTGCCTAGTCCTTTAAAGGGTTGATAACCATGCTTCAGAAGTAAATCAAATCCCTTTCTTACTTTCATGAATTGTGGAAACAATGGATGATCTTTGACAGTGTCATAGCTGACACGACCTCCAATCTTGAAGAACTTGGGACCTTTCCATCGGGTCATGGCTACAGTGTGCAGGGATGATTCTGATGTTGCCTGGAGTATCTCCTGATTTTCTTTGAGACTGATTTCTTCATTCTCTCTGATGCTAGGAATATCTGCAGTGAATGATGGTCGAGGGATCATAGGCTGTGGGAGCCTTTCTTCCGGGTCCTCTCTGAGCACTGTTGTAATCATTCCACCTTTGGACCATTTTACGCATTGATGCAAGGTGGAAGGCACTGCGTTTGCATTATGAATCCACGTCCTTCCGAGCAACAGATTATAGGTAGGTGGCACATTGACCACATGAAAAAACACTGAATGCACAGAATAGTTGATGAACACTTCCAGGAATATCTTGCCTTTAGCTGTTTGACCATGGTTGTCAAATCCGTAGATAGTGATAGGGTCTGGAATGTATTCTTCTTCCTTAATGCCTAGTGCCTTTGCGGTCATTTCAGGACATATATTGAGGCTGCTGCCTCCATCTACTAGCACATGGGGTACTGTCATTCCCCTTACCCGAACGACGATGTAAAGAGCATTATTGTGAAAGGAATGAGGCTTTGGAAGGTCCTCATCCGAGAAAGTAATCGGCGCATTAGTCATGGCTGAATTCACAATTTGTGCCATGTCTTTAGGAGTGGTACTGGGCTTAACTTTGATCTTTCTGAGCAGATCATCCAGTACTTGCTGATGCTTGCAGGAACTTTTGGCCAAGTCAAGAATGGAAACATTGGATAGAGCGGTCAGAGGCTTCTGACTTGAATTCTCCGGCTTGGGCTTGATGATTTGATTGAGAAAATCAGGAAGTCCCTTTGACTTGGGGACTGACTTTACAGGTGCTTCAGAAATTTTCATCTTGCCCAATGCTGAGATTAGATCCATCTTCTTAGAATCAGGAGTTGCTTGTCGTAGTACTGACACCTGGTGCTGAACCTTGAGATCTTGTGTAGAACACGGCTTGATGTGTTCGTGAGGCAGGAATGGTTGTGCGGACACCACCGCCGTGGTGTGCGAAGGAAAAGGCTGCTTAAGAATGTCCATTTTTTCTTCTTCTTCTTCTACCAATAAATTCTTGTCAATAAGATCCTGCACAATATTCTTGAGAACGAAACAGTTCTCAGTGCTGTGTCCCACTGTTCTGTGAAACTTGCAGATTGATCCTTCCATTTCCCCATAGGCACTGGGGGATCAGCCAACCTCAGTAACTTGACCATTTCCTTCGACAACATATACTCGAGCACATCTTTGAGTGATTGATCGAGAGGAGTGAATTTTCGGTCATAACTCCATCCTTCATGTTTAACTTTTTCACGCAATTTCGGCCCTTGGTCTTGCTGAGAAGGCTTGCTGAATTGAGGAGCAGGCTTCATTTTCTGATCTCCTTTATTATTGGAATTGCCTGCGCCGTAGCAATAATCTTTCTTCTGCCCTTTGTACTGATTTCGGCTATTGTTGTTGTTGTTGTTGGCAGAGAAGGTGAAGTCAGCTTTCTTCTTCTACTCACCTTGGGGATTACTCTTGGAAAAAGTGAAGCCTTCATAGACTCCATTCTCTACGCTCAGCTCGAGCCATTCTGCTCGCTCAGTTAATTCAATGAAGGTCCTGGACGGTGCAGTAGAGATTAATCCTCTTAATGGTTGAGAAAAGTTGTTGAGGATCAATGACAAAGCGTGCCTTTCAGATATGGGATCTCTCATTTTGTTGCAGGCTGACCTCCATCTGTGAATGAAATCTCGTGCTTTTTCATTCTCATTCTGCCTCAGACTGCATAGATGACTTAATGTTGGGAGCGCTTCTGTGTTGAACAAAAAGCGTTCAATAAATAAATTCACCACTTTATCGAACTCCTTCAGCTCGATGGGATTGATATGCTCAGCATACCATTTAGCTGCAACTCCTTCCAAGCTGCGAGGGAAACACAGGAATAATGCTCTGTTATCTCTCTTGAATCTTGAACACTCTGCGAAGAAAGTGGCGAGATGGGCTTTCGGATCGCCAGAACCATCAAACTTGATGAATTTTCGGGGAAGGTTTTCGAGATCGTCATCCCCTTCGAGGCCGTCATAGAAGTCCTCACTGGTGAAGACTTTCTTGCCCTTGTTGCGGGCTTGGAGATCCTTAACAACTCGGGCCATTTCTCTGAATTGTGACTGCAGAGATTCTTCTGTGACTTGATTCTTTGTTTTGCGGCTCCTCCTTTGTTCTCGCCCACGTTTCTGAAATGCCGGAGGCACCTCATATTCTTTCTCAGTGTCTTCAGTTGATTCGGATTCATCTGAGATTTCTTCTGGCTGAATCTGCTTTTTGGGAGCCTTCTTATTCTTGTGCTCGTGGAACTTTTCTCTGAATTGATTTTTTTCTGCACTAGTCCCAGCCTGTTCACTCATCATTTTATTCATCATCTTTCGGAACATGGCATACATTTGCGGGTCTATGCCATCATCCTCTTGTTGTTGATCTTGATTCACGGGATGATCCATTTCTCCTTCTGAGGCTGAGGAGTGTTGAGGTGATGTGGTTCTTTTTCCTGACCTCGTTCAAACCATCAAATTCTGCGGATGCTCTCAGATTTGCTGCGGATGCTCTCTGCAGGGCAAAGACCTGATTAGATTATGAAGGAATTGGCTTTTGGAAGAAATATTTATTGAAAATATGGTAGACAATTTGAAGAAGATGTCCCATTACTAGGGACTAAGTCGTCGCGAGAATCACGACAATTGTGTTGTCAATATGAGAAACAATCAACAAAATATGCCTTGTTACCTAGGCGAGGTCGTCAAACCACAATAGAAAAAGAGAGAATTTTATTAAAATGAGAAAACATGATTTTATTGATCTTGACAAAGAGGTGGAGGACAAACAATTTGCCACCATTCACGATAATCAGCAGACACTCTAGGACCAGGAAAGATTTTAAGAGAGACAAAGGAATCCCAGCCGTAGCGGGCAGAATGATATGCCCCGGACCATTGTGCGGAAGTGAGCCATAACTCCTGATAACAATCGGGCTTCGATGTACTGCTGTCTCTGGGAGAACAGACGAACACATCTCTCTGGTTGGTAGTAAGTGCAGAAGAATGGTCCCAGTAACTTGAACCTCTTGCCATAAGCATATGTGTATCTAGGAGGAGATAGTTGCCGATCAAAATAGTCCCAGACTACGTCATCTTCTTGAATGTTATTGATCATAGACCGATATTGTGCCACTGGAAGAAGTTCTTGACCATTGTATCTGAAAGAGCTTGCTCGGGCTGGAACATGCTGGAAAAACCAGGATTGAAGTGCGTAGATGCAACCTTCAACTAAGATGGATTCTCCAAGTGAGAATCGGGTCAAACCACGATATAGGAAGGCGAGCACTGCCATGGCTATGGAGAGACGATTGGTTTGTCGACTTCCCCATCTTCTCATAAGCTGGATTATTCTGATGTCCATGTAGTTTTGTCCATCTGGGAAGAGGGATAATCCTACAGTGCACAGGACCATTGTATTCTGAATCCTTTCTTTAGCTGTCCTGGACAGCGAACTGACTTCAACGAAGGTCCCATACTGACGATACAACTCGAGCAAGTCGACATATTCATTCCCCTCCAACTGGATCAAGGGCCAGGATCGGCGGCCTGTCATACGAGCTAATGAATCTCGGGGGTCCAAACCCTTGACATTGATCAGGAATTGATGTTCTAATGGATCGCTTGGCAGACCGGCTGGCTCTGGCAATCCCATGATCTCTGAAAATTCATCCATTAAAACGGTCATTTCTCCCCACGGGAACCAGAATGTACATGTCCGAGGATTCCATCGCTCCGCCATTGCGTGGATCAAGTTGCCGTTGATGGTCTGCTTCCCAACTGCTGACGCCAATTCTAATCCGCACTCGCTCAAATGGTCCGGGAACATTCGGGAAAAGCTTTTTAGCCAGGAATAATACCACCGGAGAATGAAAGTTCCGGTGCTAAGGGCTCGATGTTCAGGACGACCTTGTCGCACCTCGAAGGAGATGTGACCTTCAGGAAAGATAGGATCGACTTGACTGGATGCCATCGAACTGAAAACAGAGAAAGACTCAGAATGAGACTTAGAGAAATGTGGGAAATTTTTGAAAAATTTTGCAAGCAGGATATAAAATGCAGCTGGAAATTCGAGACCCAGTAGAACGAAAGAAGGAAAAGTCACCTGGAGTTTTGAAAGAAATGAGATATTTGAGAAAATTATCCAGGATTTGAGAAAATAAAGGGAAAAAGACAAAAAATATGGGTATTTGAAAATATTTTTGGGAAAATGTAAGAAAATAGAGGTAACATACAAACAATCACATCCTGCACAAACATTCATGCACATACAGCACTCCCTAAAAGGCTGACTCTAGATGCATTATTTTGAAAACAGCTGTAGGACCCTAATCCTAACTCTAGGTTCAGATCATCTTTGTCCAATCCAGTTATGTCGATATACCCGAATCGAAATTCGAGGTACGTGGCATATAATTTCAACTCCAGTTCTAAGGTAAGGTTTTCCAACATCCTTGAGCGCCTACCGATATACTTCGGACTGTGGCCCGCGGTACGTGGTAGGGGGGTGTTAACCCAAATAGTTGGCCCAGTTGTGAGGCTCTGTCCCGAACTAGGGTTCTGGAAGAGAGCCCAGCAACGTGAAGACCGGGTAATGATAGGTAATGGAGATTTTGAAAAATGATCACATGCAAGAAATAGATGGCTCTAAATCCTAGAGAGATAGACTTTTGAAAATCTTTGAAGAAGCATACATTGTTTGCATTCAGATCCTAAATTGAGGAGAGTTGTATTTAGACCTAAGTCTATGTGAGCATGAAAATATCTCCTCAATATAGTCCTACCAAACCATGCCTAAGCTATATGCAGTAAATGTCAGCTAGGTCAGAATCTAGGCTCCTAGGCTCACATGATATTGAAAGTAAAAGCTGACATTTTGTGAACATAATTTCGATAATTGAACTAAGTCAAGCACAATTTAAGTCAGACACGGACAGGTCCCATCTCGGTCGCCAAACCTGTTATCGTCGCAAAAATTTTTCCCGTCTTCCCTTCCTTGCGGAAGAGAGAGGGAAATGCTTTCGCAATTCAAACTTGATTGGATTTTGGAAATTGTTTTGAAATACTCGCCTCCGTTTTGAAAATTGCGGGAAAATCCATGGGATGGGGCTCGACCTGTCGGTACGAGGTTCGACCGTTCCTACCGCCTTTAACAGGGGTAATCGAACCAAGGACCAAAATTGTGTTTGACTTAGTGAAATTACCGAAATCGTGTTCTATCCTAAATGCACAGAGAATTCAGGCATGTGCTATGAGATTTGGTAAAATATGGGTTGGAAAACTATGATGTATGCTTAGAAAACATTTGGAGTTGAAAAGCATTTCTCAGGAAAATATGGAAATCAATCTCTCAAAAAAACTCAGACGAAGAAGGTTTGAAATCTCTAGAAAGTTTATAAAGAGTTGAAAAATATTGAAGAAGTGAGAATCTCGAGAAAATCTTGAGAAAGTTTATAAGCTTTGAAAAATCATGAAGAAATGGAAATCTCAGGAAAATTTTGAGAAAGTTTAGAAAGATTTGTAAAACCATGAAGAAATGAGAATCTCAGGAAAATTTTGAGAAAGTTTAGAAAGACTTAGAAAACCATGAAGAAATGAGAATCTCAGGAAAACTGAAGGAATTCTTCAGAAAAGATGAACATTTGAAAAGGAAAGCACTTGTTGAGAAAATGCAGACTTTGAGAATTTTCTTAAGAAAAGGATAGGAAATTTATAGGAAAAATTCATTGGAGAAGGAAATTTAGAACTTAAGAAATTGAATTCCTGAGAATCTTGTCTTTGAAATGTCTGCAAATCAGCTTTTTATTCTTAAGAAAGATGAGAAATTCCTTTTGAAAAGAATCTTAAGAAAATAACATTTCCAAGGAAAATCATAGAAAAACTTTGATTTGGAAAATCCAACTCCGAATATCATCATAGTTTCTTGAGAAATCAATTCCATGAAGTGAAAATCTTTTGAGAAAATCATGAGAAAAACAAATGATGCAGTTGATGTGAATGAATGAATGCACTTTTGAAAAGATTTCTGAAAATTTTATTGGAAAAATGTGGATTAAGCCAAAATAAATCCTTCATATATTCTGACTATGGCCATGAATATATTCAGGGTTTATTTGAGTTAATTCATAATATTTTGAAAACATTGGAAATATGAGGTGCATTTTCAAGATAGCCTAAGAGTGTAGGCTCAATGTGACTGGTAGAGAGATGATGGATCTGGGTCTCGTCCATATTCCGACTAGGGCCGTAAATATGGACTCCACCGAGTTCATCAACTCTCTAAGAGTTGGTGCACGTGCCATTCGTGTTCATCTACGGTGAATTTTGAAAATTTAAGATATATGCATCATAGAATCAGGATATTACTGAAATCAAACTATATGAGATGCGCCCTAATCTAAGCAGTAAAAGTAAATCTTATTCCAAGGTTTACATTGGATTGTTACATTGCATAACATAAAAAGAAAATTGAAATGGAGCCAAGGAATCTGCATCTTCTAGATTTTCCTGCAAAATGAGAGTTAGTACAAAATAACCAAGGAAATGGACATATATACTATATACAACAAAGATATATATGTAGATATAGAAGTATTTGAATTTATGCTAAATGATATATAGTAATGAAGATATATTTGCAAAAAAGTAAAAGAAAAGGAAAAATATATGTGATATCCAATGCACATGAAGGTATATATATATATATATATATATAAGTATATATATATATATATATATGTATATATATATATATATACATATATATATACATATATACGTATACATATGGGTAGATATACATACATATCAATATATATATACTTATAATAAGAGAATATACATATAAATGAAAATTCCATATAATGGGTAAAATCATAAAATACAGGTATAGACAGTTTCTGTAGGTGATTTCACACAACCATACTTCTCAAATTATAATGCAGTTTCCAGTAAAAATGGGTATAGAGCTTCCCTATATATCCATAATGAAGCACGCCAAAGATGGTTGGGAGATCACGATTGGATATAGAGATATCCCGTTCATGAATATGGCCAAATATCAAGACTGCACACTTGCAGCAGAAAATGAATATGTGCAGGAAATGGGTTGTGGAAGCATCATGGACTATTTCCAGGATATCATGAAAAGGATATGAAAAGCTTGGTGAAAAGGTGAAAATGTCGTGGAAAATGATGAAACAATATGTATAATTGGTGCTGCAAATGGGGTGATATTATAACAATATAGCAAACAAGAATTTAGCACTAAGCTAAGCAAAATCTCATAAAACCAAGGGTGATGTTCCAGCCATAGCTTCATAAAACAGAGATTTTAACAGCAAGCTAGACAAAATCTCATAAATCAAATGATGGTGTTCCAACATAACTTCATAAAACAGGAATTTGAACATCAAGCTCATAAATCAAATGATGAAGTTCCAGCCATAACTTCATAACACAAGAATTTTGAACATCAAGCTCATAAATCAAATGATGATATTCCAGCCCATAGCTTCATAAAACAGAAATTGTAGCATCAAATGATGAAGTTCCAGCCATAACTTCATAAAACAAGAATTTTACCATCAATCTAAACAAAATTTCATAAATCAAATGATGAAGTTCCAGCCATAACTTCATAAAACAGAATTTTTACCATCAAGCTAAGCAAAATTTCATAAATCAAATGATGATGTTCCAACATATCTTCATAAAACAAGAATTTGAACATCAAGCTCATAAATCAAATGATAATGTATTTACAAGAGTAAGAGAAAAGAAAAATACATGTAATAGCAAATACTCATGAAGGGATATATATATATATAACTATATATATACATATATATATCCATATATACATATACACGTATACATATAGATAGATATACAATAGATATATATATACATATAATGAGAAGACATATATGTTTGATGGAAATTCCACATAATGGGTAAAACCAGAAAATACAGGTATATACATTTTCTGTAGGCAATTTTACACAGTCATATTTCCCAAATTACAACATATTTTTCAACAAATTCGGGTATGGAGCTTCCCTATATATCAACAATGAAGCATGCAAAAGATGGTTTATAGACAATGAATGGATATAAAAATATCCATCCGTGCACATGGCCGATTATCAAGACTGCACATCTGCAGAAAAGTGAATGGGTAAATGCATAACATGCAAAATGTGCAGGAAATATGTTGCAGTCACCCTTGATCCTTCTTCATGTTGCCTCAATATCCATTGGTACAGTTTCTCATGGGAAGATGAATATTTAACAAACATAAGCACAAAGATAAATGAAAATAATAACCGAACAACAACCACATAATAGTGATGTCTCCCCATCGCAGAAATCAACTGACTTAAAAAGCATTTGTTGCATTCCTCAGCTATTGTTCCACTCGCATGGGAAGATGAAGCCTCTTGCCATGAGACAATGTTCTTCTCTACATATGTTCTTCAGTGAAAAAGAATCAGATTTCTTTGTTTACTCGATAACATGTACTCCAGCATGCCTAGTTTGTTGAAAACATAGGCCTGTAAATAAATTTTGCTTCCTGAAACTGACACAGAGTCCTTTATTGATGTGTAAAAAAAAAACTACAGGAACTACGAATAAATAATAATAATAATAAAAAAAAAAACAGACACCATATAGACCTCCTATCTTTTTCTACATAATACAGATTGGTGATGGCAACCAAGGCATCAACTGCATACAGATAAACCAGGCTACATAATCCAGTTTTGCTAGTATTTAGCTCTAGGGCCCTCGACTTTGATCCTTGAACAACTTAAGCTAAGTCGTCTAAGGCTACGCAACACACAAGATTACCATTGATTCCCTTTAAACATACACTCTGAACATAGCAATCAAAATCTAAAATTCAGTTTATAGAAGAGACCCCAATTAAACAAATGATAGTACAGCCATCTCCATTGGCTTCTATCATCAGCACACAAAAGGCTTAGAAGAAACCAATCAACATTCTGGAACTCCAAACTACACAGCTCGAGATAAACATAAATCAGGAATTTAAAATGCCCACAATCTACAAACAATAAATCTAGCACAAAACCCAAAAGAATAATAACAAATCCAGACAAACAAGCAAAACAACGTATAATCTCTTCAATAAAAAAAAAACGCAGAATATTTCTGTACCAAATGATTGGTAGATAGCAGTAAAAGAGTGATTCTTTGTTGTTGGGCTAAATGAAAATGGAGAAAGGAATCGGTTGGATCTCCTGTAACCAGCGATGAAGAGGCCTGATCCTCTTCTATTGGGCTGAAGGGAATGAACAGTTGTTGGAGGTCCTGCGGCTGAAGTGAGGATGGCAATCGGCTGAGGTTCCTGTTGACTGGAGAAGATGGAAAGCAGCAGTTAGGCTGGAGGTCCTGTTGGTGTGGATGGATTGAAGAACAGGGGCAAACGTTGGCTGGGGCTGAAGAATCGAAGTTGGGGATGTAGGAATCGTTGAAATGTCTGCTGGTTGGGCTGAAGGCTGAAGGAAGATCTGGACGGCAACTGGCTGGGCTGAAGAAGATGCAGACTCCTCCCCCTTCAATGGACAAAGGCGCTGGTGATGAAGGCCCTGCCAAACCCAAAACGCCTCCAATTCCTCTCGGCTCCTCCTCCCTTGCCCAAAACTCAAAGAGAAATTTTCCTCCCCTTTCCTTCGTGAGTGCCTCCCTTTTTAAAACTTTCCTTTCCTCCTCAAAAGAAACGCATCCCCTTCCCCCTTAATGAGGTTCCGTTCAAATTTTTTTTGAAAATTTTGTTAAAAATTTTGCAAAGGCATGAAACTGATGCCTCATTATTTTGAAAACTTGCTATTTTTAAAAGAGGCGCCTCTTTGGTTTTTCCAAAACCTTGTTTCATTTCCTAAGTTTAGATAGAAATCAAATTTATTATTATTTTTATTTTTTTTTGGAAGTTCGGCTGTGCCATTTAAGGCTGCCTCCTTCTTAAAACAAAAATTATTTAAACAAATCAAAAAAATAAAATAAAAAAAATGAATATTGAAATAAATGAGATGCTTTTATGGAAATGCCATCTCAATCCACTTTTAAAATCCTTTTGAAGATAAAGCTTTATTTTGTTTTGTAAAATCTTTTTATTTTCAAATAGGGTGCCACATGTATGTGGGCCCACTAAAAAAATAAATAAATAAATAAGAATTTTAAAAAGAAAATTTTACAAATTGGTATGACCTCCGAGTGGGTCCCACTTGAGAATAAGATACTTACCTGGGAATCCGAATATGGTGCTAGTTCAAAGGCGGGTCCTGCTCCATTTATTTGAAAATACGAGATAAAACATTATTTATTTTCAAGAATTTGGAAAAATTGGGTTTTCAGGGCAAAAAAATATGGATAAATGTAAAAACAAAATTTGTAAAGAGATTTAAAATCTTTTGCAAAAAGTCTTGAGATAAAGTCTTTAAAATCAATATCCAAATATCCAGATTGTTTTCTTGAGAATTTTTTTTGTAATTCACAGTCCTGGGGGTAAAATGGGAAAATTTGGTAATTTTGAATACCTAGGGTTTTAAAAATCGGTTTTGAAAAGTTTAAAAATCAAATCTGGATTGACAATTTTGAAAATCAGGAGTTCTGGATATCAAACTGACATGCTATGCAATGAAATGATGCAAAGTGTTCATGCAATGCGATGCAAAGACATGTTTCAATGAAATGTCACTCTGAGCTCGGACTTGGAAATTCTAACTTTTTGTCCAGAAAGAGGATTTTGAAATTTTGCAATTTAAAGATGTCTCTGAACCTAAATATAGAAATTTTGAGGCTCAAGAGTGAAATTTAGGACTTTCTGCCAGGTTCAATCTTTAAAAATGACTATTTTGCCCTTCATTGCTTCTGGAGAACTGAAATGTGCCGATTAAGGGCAATGTCAAGAAGGTGAGTGAAAAATTGGGGTGTTTACATTAAGCATAAAACTTCTTCAGATGTAGAGCATTGATAGGATCTGGTAGTTCCACCCCATCTGCATTGATCAAACGATAGGAATTGTGAGCCAGCGCTTCCTTAACCACATAAGGGCCTTCCCAATTGGGTGACCACTTGCCCCGTGGTCGCTGCTTGAGATGAGTCGTCGATCTGAGTACCAAATCGTTAACTCAGAATTTTCTCTCAATGACGGATTTTGCGTAGTGCTGAGCTATCCTTTGACGATAAGCTCGAGCATGCTCCGCTGCCTTGAGTCTTCTCTCGTCTAGTAGATCTAACTGTACCAACCTCTGTTGCTGATATTGATCAAGTGGAAGTTCGAGGAGCGATGCGAACTTGAGTGCGGGCTTCTGAACGTGAAGAGGTAATACTACTTTAGTTCCATAAATAAGCTTCAAAGGAGTAGCGTTGGTTGGGGTCTGAATGGTGGTTCGGTAGGCCCAGAGCGCATCGTGCATTTTCTCGTGCCAATCATGTCCCGTCTCCACCATTCTTTCCAGAATGCGGATCAAAATCTTGTTGGTGGCCTCTGCCTGACCATTCCCTTGAAGATAATAAGGAGTTGAGAAGTAGTGATGAATCCTAAACTTCGAGCAGAAGGTCTTCATCCTCTCATTCTTGAAATGGCTGTCATTGTCAGACACAATATCATGCGGCACACCGAAACGACAAAGGAGGTTTTTATGAATAAAAGAAACCACGTGCTGGCCCTCCACCGTTCGCAGAGTTACAACCTCGACCCATTTGGTGAAGTATTCTGTAGCTGCGAGAAAGTATTTGTAGCCATTAGAAGCTGAAGGAGTGATCGGACCTACCACGTCGAAGGCCCACATTGAAAAAGGCCAAGGAGAAACCATGGATTGCAAATATGCAGCTGGCGCATGAATGGAATGTGCATGCATTTGATATTTGACGCACTTCCTTACAAATTGATGGCAATCCTGTTGCATGGTTTTCCAGTAATACCCCGCTCGGATAATCTGCTTGACGAGTGTTTGGTAGCCGACATGGCCACCACAAATTCCCTTGTGTGCCTCTCGGACAACTTCCATGGCTTTATTCTTATCTAAACATCTGGCGTACTCAGAACTGAACCCACGACAATAGAGAGTATTGGCAAGGATGAAATAACGGGCTGACATGCACTGAATCGCACGTTGCTCCTTTCTCGGCATTTTCGATGGGAATTCACCGGTTTCAATAAAATCTTTGATATCTTGATACCAAGGCTTCTCTTTCTGAGTGGCTTGGTTTACTCGCTCAGCTGGAATATAGGCAGGTTGATCAAGTCTGTCAATCTCGAAGAAACGGTAGGATTCACTGTCTTTAAAAGATAAAATGGAACCCAGACAGGCTAGGCCATCTGCTATGTGATTGTATTCTCTCTTGACATGATTTAGCTGAAATTCTTCAAAGTTGCCTATGAGAGCCAAGGCGATCTTCTGATAGTGGATCAACTTTAAATCTTTGACTTGCCACTCAGCGTTGACTTGGCTAACAACAAGCAATGAGTCGTCGAAGGCATGTACTCTCTTGAAATTGAAATCCTGCAGAATCTTGAGGCCTTGTATTAGAGCTTCGTACTCGACCTTATTATGAGTACATTGAAAGTTGAGCTTGAGAGAATAAGGGATCATTTCCTTTTCGGGAGTGATCAACAAGATCCCAATCCCTATACCAGACATGTTTCTGGCTCCATCAAAGAAAAAGGTCCAAACTGGGGACTCCTGAACATTGCAGATGCGATCATCAGGAAAATCGTCTTCCGCCTTGATCTCTTTTGTCAACGGAAAATCTTCCAACTGATCTACGATGGACTGGCTTTTGACTGACTTCTGAGATACATACTCCAAGTCATACTGCATCAGGAGAACTTGCCATTTTGCAATCCGTCCAGTAAGAAAAGGCTGCTCAAGGATGCACTTGAGAGGATTGAGTCATGACAAAATTTGGATTTCTGAGGCCAAGAGATAATGTCTCAGCTTCTGACACATCCATACTAAGGCTAGACATGTCTTTTTCATCTGAGAATATCTCTTCTCGTAGTCGATGAAAGTCTTGCTTATGTAGTAGATGGCATGCTCTATCCTGCTGTCTTCCTTATACTGCGCAAGAAATCTGCCACAAGCATTCTGATTGATAGAAATATATAGGAGAAGTGGTTTTCCCAGTTCTGGTGGCTTCAGAACCGGTGGATTGAGGAGATATTGCTTGATGCGCTTAAACGAGAGCTGACATTCTGGTCCCCACTCAAATTTTACTTATTTTCTCAATAAGTGATTGAAGGGCTCGCATCTCATGACCAAATTGGAGATGAAGCGTCGAATTGACTGAATGCGACCTTGAAGGCTTCGTAGTTCTTTTAGATTGGTGGGAGGCGACATATCAATGATTGTCTTTGCCTTGGCAGGATCCACCTCTATCCTTTCTTGCTGATCATAAATCCAAGCAGCTTGCCTAACTCTACCTCAAAGACGCACTTCTACGGATTGAGTCTCAACTTGTACAGAATGAGTCTTTCAAAGACTTGGCTGAGAGCATCGAGATGATCCTCTCCTTCTTTGGATTTGACCAGGATGTCATCTACAAAGGCATCCATGTTCTTGTGCATCTGGTCATGAAAAATAACCGCCATTGCCCTCTGATAGGTTGCCCCAGCATTTTTGAGTCCAAACGGCATGACTGTGTAGCAAAACGTACCCCAAGGCGTGGTAAAAAAAGTTTTTGACTGGTCACGATCAGCCAGTTTGATCAGATTGTAGCCTGAGTATCCATCCATAAAGGAAAACATGGCGTGGCCCGCCGTGCTATCGATCAAAAGATCGATGTTGGGGAGTGGATAATCATCTTTTGGGGTGGCCTTGCTTAGATCCCTGAAATCAATGCAGATTCGAACTATGTCATTCTTTTTGGGAACTGCCACAATGTTCGCCAACCAGTCTGGGTAATCAATAGTCTGGATGAATCCTGCCTTTAACAACTCCTCAAGTCCTTCTTTAACTTGTGGTGCTACGCGTGGATCCATTTTTTTGAGTTTCTGCTTGATTGGCTTGCAATCTGGCTTCAGCACGAGACGATGCTCGACCAGCTTGGGATCTAAGTCTCGCATATCCTCATAAGTCCAAACAAAGACTTCTTGGTGCCGTTTGAGGAAATGGATGAGCCTTTCCTTCTCATCTGAACTTAAGCTAGAACTAATTTTGAGGATTTTTGGGTCATCTTGTGAACCGATATTGACATCCTCTGTCGGATCTTGAACCAACGGTGATGGTTCGTCCTGCTTCTGAATACTGACAAATTCTGGCAATTCTTGAATCACTGAATCAAACTCTGCTAATTCTTCGATCTGCTCTGTTACCTTGCTGACCTCTGCCTTTGCCTTGCAGATTCTGGCCGGTTTGGATTTATTTTGAGAAAAATTTGAATTGATAACGAGCCTTTTGAGAAATTTAGGAGCCATGATTCTGGCAATCCTGAAAAGTGCAAAGAAGGTTTTTGAGAAAAAGGTAAGATATTCAAAAATAGCCTTTTGTACAGAAACAAAGAATGATGACATAGAAAAAGATATAAGCAAAGAATCGTGTACGCCAAGATGAGAAGAGGAAACAAAATTTTCATTGATTGAATAACTTTGATATTTACAGATGATTGTTGATGAAGAAAGGAAAAACTGGGGTGGACTTGCCCCTACAAGACGACATAAGGAGAACATGAAAAGAAAACAGAAAGCAAAGGCATTGTCTTCATTCTGCTCTTTTGATGAAGGTGGTTTTTCTGCCTGATGACTGACCGATGAAACCCAAGCTTGTACCATCAATAAGTCGAACGGGGATGATTGGCTCTATCATGCCGTCCTCATTTTTACCAAGGCCTCTAAAGGGCTGATAGTCATGCTTTATCAGTAAATCAAATCCCTTCTTGGTTTTTGAGAACTGAGGGAAAAGAGGATGATCCTTGAAAGAAGTGCAACTGAGGCGCCCACCTAGTTTGAAGAAACGAGGTCCCTACCACTGTACCACTGCGGTGACATTCTCTGTTGGCTGGACTTCTTTTAGCTTGAGCATATCCAGGCTTTCACTAAGATTAATCTCATCGACCTCCCGAATGCTTGGGATGTCGGCAGTGAAAGTGGGACAAGGAATCATCGGTTGCGGGAGTCTTTCCTCTGGATCTTCTCCCAAGACTGTGGTAATCATGCCTCCTTTCAACCATTTTATGCATTGGTGAAGGGTTGAAGGAGCGACATTGGCATTATAAATCCAGGTACGTCCCAACAGAAGGTTGTACGTGGTTGGCACATTCACCACGTGAAACAGAACGGTATGTACTGAATAGTTGATAAAAAATTTAAGGAAGATTTTCCCCCTGGCTGTTTGCCCATGGTTATCAAAACCGTAGATCGTTATCGGATCTGGGGTATATTCTTCTTCTTTCAGGCCCAAGGCCCTAGCTGTCATCTCTGAACAAATATTGAGGTTGTTGCCTCCGTCAACAAGCACGTGAGGGACTGTCATGCCCCTGGTCTGCACCACTATATAAAAAGCATTGTTGTGAAATGAATGAGGTTTTGGCAAATCCTCATCTGAAAATGTTATTGGTGCATTTGTCATAGCCTGGTTGACTATCTGAGTCATATTATGCGGAGTCGTGCTAGGTTTGACCTTGATCTTTCTTAGCAGATCTTCTCGCACTTGCTGATGTTTAGGTGAAGCATGGGTTAAGTCCAAGATAGAGATGTTTGATAATGCCGTGATCAGTTTCTGAACTGATCCCGAAGTCTCACCCTTCTTTGAAGCTGCTTTGATAAAGCGCTTCAGAATCCTGGGGATTGGCTTGGCAATTTCTGTCGTCATCTTCGCTGGCTCCTTAATTGGTTTCTTGCTGCTAGAAAATGAAGTGATGTCCACCCTCTTGGTGGAAGACTGTGCTTGACGTAGGACTAGGACCTGATGTTGATCCTGTATATCCTGGCTGGAATATGGCTGGATGTTGTTCTGGAGAAAGACTGCCTTCTCTGAAGCCACTAAAGCTGAATGTTTTGGGAAAGGCTTGGACAAAATCTCGGGTTGTTGTTCATCCTCGTCCTCGATCAACAAATTCTTGTCGATGCAATCTTGGATGATGTTTTTGAGGACAAAACAATGTTCCATGTCATGTCCAACAGTCTGGTGAAACTTGCAGAATTTATCTGTTCACTTACCCATGGTAACTGGAGGGTCCGCCACTTTGGGGAGTTTGATCATCCCTTTTGATAGCATATATTCCAGGATGTCTTCCCGGGATTGCTCCAAAGCAGTGAATTCCCGATCATAACTCCATCTTTCATGCTTTGGTTTCTCTTGTTGTTTTGCTTCTGGCTGCTGTACTGGCTGGACTGGCTGTGGCTTAACAAATTTCCCTTTCTGGGTTGCAGAGTTCGTTCTTTCGGCCCTGGAGTGTCCTGAATTCTTGTTGCGATTTTTCTTGCTCTTCTTGCTGCCAGAATTGCTGCTGCTGCCTGAAAAGTCTGTAGAATAGGCAACGTGTGCTTTCTTCTTCTACTCAGGGTTCCCTCTAATGAAAGGGTAACCTTCATATAGGTCGTTGTTTAGCCCTGTCTCGAGCCATTCAGCTCTCTCGATCAGTTTAATGAATGACTTTGCTGGAGATGTAGATATTAGATTCCTCAGAGGCTGAGCAAAGTTGTTCAGGATGATTTGCAACGCATGTTCCTCTGGGATGGGAACCTTCATTTTGTTACAGGTTCTCCTCCACCTGTGGATGAATTCGCCAGCCCTTTCATTCTCATTCTGTTTAAGATTGTACAGATGGTTGAGAGTTGGTGACGCTTCAACATTGAACATGAAGCGCTCGATGAAAAGATTCACGACTTTATCGAACTCTCGTAGTTTGATAGGGTTAATGTGATCTGCGTATCACCTGGTTGCGGTACCTTCTAGGCTGCGGGGAAAGCAGATGAACAGAGCTCTATTATCTTTCCTGAAATGACTGCATTCCGCGTAGAATATGGCCAAATGAGCCTTGGGATTGCCTGTTCCATCAAACTTGAGAAATTTTTGAGGGAGATTCTCCAGATTGTCATCCTCGTCTAGGTCGTTATAGAAATCTTTGCCAGAATAGGTCTCCTTGCCTTTGCTCTTGGCCTGGATATCCTTAATTGCCCGAGTCATTTCTCTCATTTGCTCGTGCAATGGATCCTCAATTGGGATGGGTTTGTTCACAGATTCGGGTTTTGCGGTGATCTTCACGAACTGCCGTGGAGGATTCTGACTGTAGACAAATTGCTCTTCCTCTTCTGACTCTTCCTCTGTTGATTTTGTATCTTCAGAAGTAGTGTCTGGCTGAACTTTCTTTCTGACGATCCTGACTTGCTTTTTCACAGCCTTCTTTTTCAATTTGCTCTTAGAAGCGACCTTCTTCAGACTGGCCTCAGCTTGCTCTGACATCATTCTGACCATCATTTTCTGGAACAGACTGTACATGGCGGGGTCGATATCATCGCTTTTGTTCTGACCTTGCCCTCTGACTGACTTGGGAGAGTCTATTTCTTCGTTCTCACTGTCACTGTGTTGAGGAGTTGTTTCTTTCCTAGCTCTTGTCTAAACCATTCTGACAATGTCAATGATTTCGGCAGAATAAGGGAATGGTTAGAGCGCGGAAGAACTTTTGAAAACATAACCTTTTGAGAAAAGACAAGAATGGAAGAATTGATAGACAATTAAACAGATTATCCCATCACCAGGGATCGAGTCACCACAAAATTTGTGATAATTGTGTTTACCACTTTTGTGATAACGGAAAATGTGCCTTGTTACCTAGGTGAGGTCGTCCATCATGATAAGAGATATTCAAAGAAGAATAAAAGGAATGTCCCATCACTAGGGATGAGGTCGTCACGAGAATCGTGACCATTTATGCCATAAAACAAATAAAAGAATAAAATTTTGGCCTAAAAAAAAGCTTTTTAATAGAACAAAAGTTGAACTTTATTGAGGACAAATTCAAATACAAAGAGAAGATGGGCAGACAGTTTGCCACCATTCTCGATATTCAGAAGATATATTGGGTCTAGGAAATACAGACAAAGGAATGAAGGAGTCTCAAGTGTATTTGGTTACATGGTATGCCCCAGACCACTGATCCGACTGCAGATCAAATTTTGGCATGTGGCCCACCGAGAAGCGAATGTTGACACGAACCTGCCGTTGCGAGAACTGTCTGAGACACCTCTCTGGCTGATAGTCGACACAGAAGAAGGGACCAAGCAGTCTGTAGCATTTGCTATGAGCATAAGTATAGCGAGGAACTGACTCTCGTCTGTCAAAGTAATCCCAAAGGATCTCTTCCTGATGCAGACTCTTGATCGAAGCTCGATACTGAATAGCAGACTTCGGCCTCTTGCTGTTGAACCTGAAGGAACTGGCTTTCGATGGCATGTGTTGCAGGAACCAAGACTGCAAGGCATACGTGCATCCTTCCACCAGAATGGTCTCTCTAAGGGCGAAATGAGCTAAGCCGCGGTAGAGAAAGGCTAGAGCTACCATGGAAACTGAAAGTTGACAAGTCTACTTGCTTCCCCATCTTCGAAAGAGTTGAGCGACTCTAACATCGATGAAATTCTGACCGTCTTAAAAGAAGGCTAATCCCACTGTGCATAGGACCATGGCATGCTAGATTCTTTCTTTCGCTGCTCGAGACAAGGTATCAACTTCCTCATAGGCTCCATATTTGCGATAGAGCCCGAACAAGTCGATGAACTGACTTCCGTTGATCTTAGTGAGAGGCCAAGATTTGCTCTCTGTTGCCCTGGTTAATGCTTCTCGAACACCTATCCCCTTGACATTGATCAGGAACTGTTGCTCAACCGGATCATCTGGCTGACCAGCTGGCTCTGGCAATCCCATGATGTCACTGAATTTGTCCATTAGCAGAGTCATCTCTCCCCATGGAAACCAAAATGTGCAGGTACGTGGATTCCATCGTTCTGCCATAGCTTGAATCAGACTATCGTTGATGGTTTGCTTGCCCACAGCTGACGCCATCTCCAATCCACAATCATCCAAGTGGTGTGGGAACATACGCGAGAAGGTGGCGAACCAAGAATAATACCACCGAGGGAAGAAGGAATAAGACTGGATAACCCGATGATCCGGGGATCCATCCTTTATCTGATAGAAGACATGATCTCTGGAAAAGATAGTATCGAGGGAATCAGGCGCGTTCGGAAATGATACTGGGGAAAAAAATGAGGAGAATTAGATAGAATGCAGGACTTACGAATAGACTCTTGAAGAAAAGAGGATAGACACAAATCCTGAAAATTTTTTGAAAGATCAAGGGAATTTAGAAAAAGGGATTTCCAGGGTTTTTAAATAAAATTTGACACAAAAGAGAAAAGAATATAGGTAAAGAAAAAATATACACTTGGGGTTTTTTGAAAACAAGGGAAAATTTTGAATAATATACCCAGGGTTTGAAAATTTTTGATATATAGAAGAATGCAAGAAAATATCGCATAATCAAAGTTGCACAAACAAGGATGCACACACAACACTCCCTAAAGGCTGACTCTAAATGCAATATTTGAAATGGCTTGTAGGACCTTAATCCTAACTCTATGGTTAAGATCATCTGATTCCAATCAAGGTATGCCGATATACTCAAGCCGAAGCTCGAAGTACGTGGCATAGAAATATTTCTCCGGTTCTAAGGTAAAGGCTTCCCAACATCCTTGAGCGCCTACCGATATACCTCAGACTATGGCCCTTAGGTACGTGGTAGGGGGGCGCGAACCCAAATAAGTGGTCCAGTTGTGAGGCTCTCTCCCGAACTATGGTTCAGTGAGACAGCCCAGCAATGTGAAGACTGGGACAATATAGGTAGGGATGTTTTCGAAAATATGTTCAACATGCAGATAAAATCAGAAAGCTCTAATGCAAGTCCTAAAGAGATAGAATTTAAATAAAATAAAAGCATACACTTGCATACATTGTTTGTATTCAATCCCTAAAATTGAGGAGAGTTATATTTCAGACCTAAGTCTAATGTGAGCATGGAAGAATCTCCTCAATATGGTCCTACCAAACAATACTTAAATCCTATATGCAATGATGTCAGCTTAGGACAGAGTCTAGGCTCCTAAGGTTTGCATGGAAATGAAGCTGAAATTTGTTAGAATAAAGACTTAGATAATATCAAAGCAAAGCAAAAGGCAAAAATTTGACCGGACGAAGACGGGTCCCATCTCGGTCGCCAACTTCTTTGATCATGCAAAATTTTTCCTCTCGTTCCTCTTTTCCTTTCTCTTCGCCTTTCTAGCCTCTATCCCCCTTTTTGAAGGGGAATAAAAAGATAGAAAGAAAAGAAGAGAGAATGAAAAAAGGAGAGAAGAGAGAGGAACTCTTTTGCAAGGTCTCACTTGACCAAAATTTTGGAAAAATGTTTTAAAATCACTCACCTCCGTTTTGAAAATCTGCGGGAAAAATGGAGAGACGAGATTCGCTCGTCGGTACGAGGTTCGACCGTTCCTGGCGCCTTTACCAGGGGTAATCAAACCAAGGATCGAATTTATGCCTTTTGCTTTGCTAAAATATCATCTAAGAATTTATCCTAAGTCTAAATGCACAAAGAGTCATGCTTGTGTGAATGCAAGGATGTATGCTCTTTTGAGAAAATGATTTAAAATTTTTCAAGTGTTTCTGAGATGAACTTGATAATAGAGTGAAGAAATGGTTTTGCAATTTGAATGTAACTTAGAACTTTGAGATAGATCTTGGAAAGATTTTTGGAGTTCTAAGCTTTGAAATAATCAGAGTTGGAGAAATAAATCTTTGATTTTAATGAAGAAAAGGAAAATTTTTAAAGCTGAGATAGAAAAGGAAAAAATAAAGTTTCAAAGTCAAAAAAATGGGTTTTGAATTTGAATTTTTAATCTGGAATGCTAGATGGATTTGGATCTGAAATATAAAAATGGAACTTGGATCCGAAGTCTGGAATCCAAGATGGAACTGGATCCTGGATCTGAAATCTTAAATAGAATTGAATCTGAGGTCTGGGATCTGAAAATGGAGTTGAATTCGAAATCTGAATCCTAAATTGAACTGGATCCAAAGTCTGGGATCCAAGATGGGGTTGGATCCGGAATCTGGAATTTCTAAATGGAATTTGGATCCGAAGTCTGAGATCTAAGATTGAGTTGGATTTGAAATCTGGAATCCTAAATGAAATTTGGACTCCTAATTGAAATTGGATCTGAATTCTAGGATCCAAGGTGAGATTGGTTTTTTTTGAAAATTCGAATTCAAATATGGAATTGGGTTCTAATTTTAGAATCCAAGGGGGAATTTTGGATCTTTTGAATATCCGAAATGGGACTTTTGAAGAGAGATCTGGGTTTTGAAAACCCAGATTTAAAATTTAGGAAAAACTGAAATTTTGAGATTTAAAATCAATCTCAAAACTTTGATTTTGAATTGAAAATCAAGACTCAATCTTTAGATATAACCCTTGAAGATGAAGAATAATTTTGATTTTTGAAGTTTAGAATTTAGAAGATGAATCAGGAATTTCAAAGTTTAAATTGAACTTTGAATTTGGAAATGGAATATTGAATAAAAATGAATCTGAAATTTCAAAGTCAAATTGGACTTTGAAATTGAATTTTGAATAGAAGAATGAATTTGAAATAAAAATTGAAGATTTGATATTCAAGATCACTTGGATTTTTGAAAAGAAATTTTGAAAATATGATGCAATTCTATCCTAAATGATGAATGAATTTAAAGAGTTTGAAATTGGATTTGAAAAGCATATTTCATTCTTTAAGTGAATTAAAATAAGATTGAAGATATAATACATCCCTGACTATGGTCATTGAATGTATTATATAATAATCATATTTGAATTCAGATGAAGAATAAAACACATTTCGGTGCTTTTATAGAGTTTAAAATGAAATTAACTCTCAATATACCTTAACTATGGCCATTGATATATATTTTGAGTTAATTTTAGGTTAAGCTCTGATAAAAGAAGAAAACATTTAAAAATATGATGATTTTTAAGGAGGGATCCAGTGTGGATCCGGTGTTATTCCATAAAAGATGAAAACCATAAGTTTTGTTCACATCCTGACTATGGCCATTGATGTAAATCGTCAACTTAGGATTTAATCATCTCTTATTAGAATGGTGCACGTGCCATTCGTGTTTCCATCCGTAAATTTTATGAAATAAAAGGTAAAATGAGAGGAAACAAGCAATTTCTAAGACATATACATGTTTATACATTCTAAATCTAATGCTTGAAATTAAACTTCTCATTAATATCTAACTATTACAACTTGAATTTACAAGATGTTTCTAATCCAAGAGGGAGGAATTTAACATTCTAGTCTCTCCTGCAAAACAAAATTATCACGGAGCAAGATTGCAAAAATATGAAAGATGATAGAAGATATTAAACTGAATCTAAGATGTTATGCTCATATGGAAAATATATATGGAGATGGCCTCATTCAAATGAGAATGTGATACTTACCTCAACCGATGGAACATGTATAACATGCTGTGGAAGTCGCCAACATAACGATAATGCATGATGTGCAATAAATGTGAGCAAGATGTATGATATGCAAGTGGCTGTGAAGGTAAGTTAGGTTGGAGAATATGTTAATGATGCAGAAAAACACAGCACAAGCCTGTGAGGGAGGTGGAGTGCCTAGTTGCAGGGTAGTAAAGGGGTGAGTTGAATACAGGTTGACTACAAGCACAGGCGATTGCAGCTACCAGAATATGTAAAGGCAATGAGAACAGAGATACCAGGGGGTGCAGATGCTGCCATGTGATGCCTGATGGCAGGTAATAGATAATAGTAATTGCAGCAAAAGCGAAGTGGAATGGGTGCTAGGGGTGCTAAAAGCAGGGTGCAGGAAATGATGATATGTAATAGGTGGCTGGAACTGGAATGTTGAAATGGTCTGTGATGAAGGGTACACAGAACCTTAATAGATTGAGCTCACAGACTTAGCGAAGTGTTGGATCTACACACTGTTGGGCCTATACAGGCCTAGCTGAATGTAATGGACACAGTTGTGGGTTTATATTGACCTCTAGAGGGGATAACAAGCCGTAGGGATGGTGACAATATGGGGTTGTGAAAACAACAAAATGAGGTGTAATATGGTGGAGGTGACAAATGTAAGAGGGTGTGAAGCTCAAGGTGTTATATACAAGTGAAGTGATGATAGAAGTTGGCAATTATGGATGTTGTATTGCAGATGCAACAGGGTAGTTGAGTGATAACTTGTAGGAAATGTTGTTGGAGTATGCACACAGGGTGTGTGCATACTATGGGAGGCTGATGAATTTTATGACAGCGAAGCATAAGGCGTGATGGGATGAGATGGTGTTGAAGTAATAGCAATGAGATCTGATATGCTCTACATGATGAGTACCCAGAGGTGAGTGCATAAATGTCAATATGATGACTATGTTGTGTGATGAATGTGAGTAATGGCATACTATGAGTGCAATGACAACAGGAAGCTGTGGTATAAACATACTGTGAATAGATGATGGTATGATCCTAAAGAGATATATAACAACTGGACATAAGCACTGCTATAGTGGAGTTTACAGGAAACATTTAGGAATGACTACAGTGGGTGATGTACATACCATTGTTTAAAAAGATAGAGAAAGAAAAAGTGCACAGATGGTATGAAAGTGTTGATGTCATTGAGAGACAATTGGGTTTTAATTCACGAAGTGATCAATTAGCAGATGTATCAACAAAATGCACAGGTGGTGAGTGCATCCGCAGGGATGCTTCATGATCCTACAGTCACAAATCGTCATTTTTTTTCGACTGATGCTTTTCCAACCAAATCATATTCTGATGTAATGCAACCAATGACGCTCAGAATTCCAATCCAAATTGAAGTTTTGTTTTTCACTAAAACTTTAGTGATGCCGAAGCCACCAAAGTGTGCCAACAAATCATCATCTGAAATATCTTCCCAAGTTTTTGACAATTAGCTCCATGGACCCTCGATGAAGATGTTCCATTGTGCAAGCCGCGTCCACCATTATGCCAAGCCTCTGAAGTGGTCCTAGAAACCTGTAGCAATGATCGTAACAAGGTTTCTTTTTTTTTATCTGTTTCTACCCCATATTCTGCATTCGGTATGTGATGTCTTCTATGCTCTTTGCTCCGATCGAATATCCACGACTGTTACTGTGGCCTAAATAAGGTTTGATATGAACTCATTCTGTGGCCCTTTATCAATATTTCTTCAACATCCAGTGAAACTATAATGTGACGTGAAACAAAGAAAGTCCATAGTTGCTTGCCATAACAATTTCTTAAGCAAGCTTTTAGAGAGGGTATTCTAAGAAGCAATGGAATACTAGCAAACAGAAGTATAACACTTCAGGCTTCTGAGAAAAGGAAAACTCTTCAAAGAGAAAAAGACCCTGCCCAAAAACCATCATTCAGAAATATGTGATCTATACCCCTTATCACCTCCCAATAAACGGAATATCTCATAACAGCATGGGATCCAAATTTCTCTAAAATATGGGAAACAGATTTTATGATGCAATGAAGAAGATCAATCTCAGGCTCAAACAAACTTACTGGACCTACTCTGCTAGCTTTATTAGCCGATGCAAGGCTGATAACATGCTGTGAGTATAACCCCGGTTGGACCCACTAAATACAAAGGAGAAGTCGGGCCAAAATAGGAATTCAAAAGATTAAATTCACACGACCCATAAATTGACCTATTTAATGGTTGAATGCTATATGGATGAGATTGAATGCTATGCAGGGAATCCAATCAAGAAATGTTATGGGATGCAACAGACAAAATCAGAGGTGCAAATCAAGGGGTGCCAAACGATATATGGTATCAATGTAAATGACAATCATGAATGATGGCAATCATGAATGATGACAATCATGAATGATGACAATCATGATGATCGAGATACATCAAATGTAAAAAGGGGAGGGGGTGACATTTACTGCAGATGGTAAATTTTAAACATGACAAAACAAACTGCAGAGAATAATGTTGAACACCTGAACATAATAAAATGTAAATGATGCTGTTAAAACTGAAGGCATTCGTCAATCAAATGTGGTATATACCACAACTTTCACAAAATTGCAGGAAGGGTGTATGAATTGTGCTCAATATGGAGTGCAAAAATTGTAATCACACAAAACCTGCGAGCTTACCATTCTATTCTGATAAGGGTACTTAATAAGTCCCCATTCAGACTTATATTACCTGATCTATCATTTATATAAAACAAAAATTGAACCGGACAATGAAATGCAGCAATACAGTATGGTAAAAGAAAGAAACATGATATAACAAATGAACTATTAGAAAGGAATGCAACCGCCGCTACTACAATCAGCGTTTACTAAATAAAGAAGTGATCAGAAGAGTCTCAGACATGAAACAATATGAAAATGATCACCCGTGCAATGGACGGGATGGGCAACATGACCAAAATCAATGGCTGAGACTATACATTTCTGTTATGACAGTGCACAACACGCATTTAGGGTGGAATCGTATGGACATTATCCAAGGGCATATTGATCGCCCAGATGGACAGCCCATTTGAATCTCCCTTTTGAAGAAGCATGATCCCAGCAGGTAGAAATTACAGAAGAGATTCATAACTCCAACTCGTAAATGAGCTAAGTATATTTTCAGAAATTATGAACTGCAAAAATGGATTACGTAGTAAAAGAGAAAGAAAAAAAAGGAATCTAATGGAAAATTTACCATTACAGAAGTAAGATATCGGAATCTGAGGATTCCATTTGATATTGCACAATGCGCGTGAATCAATAATTGCTATATGCAAAACTGATATCGCGGTAGTGCTCTAATGGGGCGATCAAACAAGAAAGAAAAAAAAATCAGGAATAGTAAAGAGGAAAGGAATTGAGAGGAGACTCACCGGATAATTGTAGAGATCTGGAAGGAGGAAGTCAATTTCCCCTTTAAAAAAAAAAAAAAGAACCGTTGGTTTCCCTTAACTTGCAGAGATTTTAGAAGAAGGGGGAATGGTGCTTTTGCTGTAAGGTCTTTCTCATAATCGCAATGGAGGAGAAGAAGAGAATGATCGTGAAGATGGGGGGGGGGGGGGGGTCGGGGTTCTTTCCGTGGAACCAGAGAGGGAGCTCGTTGGTCCCTCTTGCTTGCAGGAACTTTGAAGGAGGGGATCAGGCTCAAAGAGGGAAGAAACCAAGGGAGCAGGCCGGCGACTATAGCGAGAGCGGATGGAAGAGGCCAGGTAAAGTGGTAATACTTGATGGATCTTTGGCGAATGATCGATGATCCTCGTCTCCTCCTGTGCATGTTCTTATAGGAAAACAGAAGAAGGCTCGAGAAAGGTAAGACAGTTGAGGATCAACGGGTGAGAGAGGGCCAGATGATCGAAGGGTCGATCCCTTTGGGAAGGATCGAGAAGAGGCCGTTGCGTGACTTGCAATGGGGGTCCCTTTTGTTTTAGAAAATTTTCAAAATGACTGTTATTTTTAGAAAAAGATTTTCTAAAGGGGGTTTTCAAGCAAAAAGAGGCTCTAAAAAGAGATTTCTAAAACTGATTGTTTTCGTATTTTTCTTTTCTTATATATTTTTTTCGCTCTTTTTCTTTGCATTTCCTATTTTTTTTTGTGTTTTTGAAATAAAAATTTCTAAAACTAAGGGATTTTTAAACTAAATTTACAAATATTTACAAAAGAAGGGTTTTCTGAGAATTCTAGGTTATTTTTGGAAAAATTTCTTCAGAAAACAGGTTCAGATCCAGGTTTTGAGAAAATATTCGAGTTTTTAACCCCGAACCAAGAGATACAAATCATCGAATCCAAACGGACACTGGATCGACTGTCTGAGCCTTTTAGAAATTCTTTTTGGTATATTTTGCGAATTTAATTTTGAAAATTGAATAATAAGGCTTCGTCTTGGATTTTTGCAATGGATCCTGATCTAAAATTGAGTCAGGCATAAAAATTGATTTGACTCCAGCAAATCCGAGGAATAAACTGGATTTTTGTTTTAAAATGACTCAATTTTGTCAGAAAATGAGGATCAGGGGTAAAAGGGGAAATATTTACAAGATTTTGAAAAATTTGGGGTGATCACAGTTACCCATTCATGAAATGGTCTACCTTAAAGAGGATGGATGGTACAACTCTGAGTGACTGTTCGATTTCATGACACGTTTAATGAGCAAAGGCATCCTTTAACCTCCCATCACTCAGAGTTAGGGAGGTCGAGGTGACCTATTAAGGTGCCTCAGCTACTGCAGTAGTGTGGATTGCAAGTTGTTACCTGTGCGAGGTTTTCTCTTGACTACGAGTCACTCGCATAAGATTTACTTGGTTTGTAGGTACTCTGGTTATCACGTAACATAAAATAATAAATGTTAGCAGTATTTTTTATAGAATGTGAGGTTCCTTCGCATACTCGAAGGAGTAATCATGACAGAACAATTAAACTAACTTACTAATTATTAATTTATAAACTTATGATTAGGTCGTAGTTAAATTCTTAGTTGTTTAACTACTTAGTTGTTTAGATATTGAGGTTCATTGCCTTGCTTATAGTTCCTTACTTATTATAGTTGCACTTAATTAATGATTTCAAATGTTTCTTATTGTTTTATCATGCTAAAGTTACTTATGTCGATATGATAATTAGCCTTGTTGATATTTGCATCAATGTCATTATTGCCTTGTTTTTCCTAAATGTATGGTTGAAGATATCACCTCACCAACTTGCAAGAGTATTGACCTCGTTTCATGGGGATAGAGGTGATGACTGCTAGAGTGCGGTCGCGATGACTGCACGACAGAGGCTTGGAACCCACACTTTGGACTTACGCGGTCTTGGCAGTAGTTTTAGGAAATCCTCAATTTTGGTTTTGAGAGACCCCTTTTGTAAATGAGTTGATGTATATCTTTGGTCTCATTTTGTAAATCAAATATGGAATAAAATGTTTTTTTGTTTTTCATCTTGTAACCGTCTCAAATTTTTCAACTGGTTTCCCTTATGGTCTTTTCGCTTGTATAATGTTTTCAAAAAAAAAAATCCTCTAAAAATCTAAGGATTTTACAAGTTTGGATTTTGGGGCGTTACAATGCGGCATCATGTTCCAAGGTTTCTCCAGGCAGTGTTGCACCACTTCCTTTACAAAACCAGGTTTATAGAATATTATTTTTTTATGCAGTGATATTTGTAATAAACAACTTGTTTTAATAAATGGAACACTTTGGTGGTCAATGAATGCTTGGCTACATACCTCTGACTTGCCCAGTGTTTTCTAAAATCGATGACTCATTATCGTTCATTTTCGTTGCTAAAAAACTTTTCAAAATTCTACTGCAAAGAAAAAAAAAGAAATCCATGGATTTTCGACTAAGTAATGTTTTGGAAATCTGGGGCATTACTGTAAAACCCATAATTTTTTTGATACTTTACAAGAAATAATAAGTAAATTAAGAATAAAATATTAATCAAAATTAAGCTATAAACTTATTTATAATTCAAGTATTAATGGGGATTCAAAATAAATTTCAAGTTGAGAATTTATTCTGAATCAGGGTTGTATTTTTTTAATAAGATGTAATTTAGATTTAAGTTGAATTTAAATGAAAACTTAATTTGAGTTTTAATATTAGTCAGGATTCAAACTAAGTGTATATTTTAATTTGAAGTCTTATTGAATTTTAATTTCAATTTCTAAAGTTTTATCAATTTGAATTTTGATTTGGAAATTCGAATTCAGATCAGGGTTGGATTTGAATTCGAATTTAATAAATATGTCTCGAACATTATAAATTAGATTTGAGTTTGATTCAAATGTAAATTAAGACTTAATCGAATATTAATTCAAGTTTGAAACCTAATGTACAAAACCAAAACAAAATCAAATAGTCAATATGATAATAGGTTTTGCTGACTCAGGTAGGAATCATTTT
Source organism: Nuphar pumila (assembly GCF_984573655.1). Classification (NCBI taxonomy): domain Eukaryota; kingdom Viridiplantae; phylum Streptophyta; class Magnoliopsida; order Nymphaeales; family Nymphaeaceae; genus Nuphar; species Nuphar pumila. The sequence goes on along the minus strand of NC_143264.1, from coordinate 40,998,266 downwards.
TGAAATACATTATTGAGAAAATGATATTTTTAAAAATAAAATTTCATAATGATAATTTTGCTAGACATTGTGTTATAGGGTTTGTAGGATTTAGAAAAAAATTAATATGGGAAAAGAAACCCTAAAGGCCCCAGGTCTCACTGACCCTATAGAGATCAAATTTTTTAGAAATAAATTCTGAGAAATTCAGCCTTAAAAGAATAATTGCAATAAATAATTTATTTATGTGGAGAATCTAAAATCTAATAATGGAATTTAATTAGATATTGATTTAACTAAATTTTTATTTAGTAACATTTCATGTGAATTTATAATTCTAAATATGAAACATTTTATTTGAATTAATTTGCATTTAAGTGGAATTTAATTTAGTGGAATGGAATTCAAAAATTAGCTATATTTTATAAAATAGTAGGAGCCCATAGGTGGATCATCTCATCTTATATGGCATCCTAATTTAAACTTTAAAATGAAATAAATAAAAAGTAACTTTAAATTGTAATTAAAATAAAACTTACCAAAAAACAAAACAAGGAAGGAAAAGTCAAAACTTTTCTTTTTTTAAAATTAAGCCCCATAAGAGGGGGTCCAACCCTAGAGGGGTCCAGGAAGGTCCAACAAGGGCTAGACCAATGAAAGGAAAAAGGAAATAAAGAAATGAAACGAAGGCAAAAAAAACAAAAGGAAAGAAAGGAGGGTTAGAGATTAGGAAACTAACCTTGATCTTGGATTGAGGGCTGGGATTCAATCCAGCCATTAACCTCACCACAGCCCTATAAAACCATGTGAGGGGCACTTGCCCCCTCCATTTGCCCTTTTGAATTTTAAGCCATTTTCCCTCTCTCAAATCCCTTCCTCTTTTCTCTCTCTTTTCTCTACACCAAATTCTTGGTGTTTTCACCATTGGCTCTACAAGGGGAGGCCTTCCTGTGGTTGAAGAAGGTGTAAGGAGGCTGCAACCAAGTTCATGGTACGTGTAGATCTCTCGGTTCATACAAAGAGTCCAACTGAATAGCGTAGGAACAAGTTTTTGCCAAAAGGTGGAGGGATTTATACAGTTCTACAAATTTTTCATAAGCATGAACCCTAAACCAAGCCTCACATATGTGGGTTTGGCTTAGGGATTTTGAAATATGAAAATAGAATGAAGAGAAAACCCCCTTTGAACACACGTTTTCCCCAAAAATTGGTTTTTCAGAAAATAAAACCATAGATTTTCAAAATATGTTGGTTATGCTATGATTTGTCTGTAAATCTTGATTTGGGTCAGCAATATATGTTATGTTTTTAGTTATATCGGGTTTTTAAAAAAAATGGTAAATTTAGTAAAACCCATGAAATTCAAAATTAGGTGAATGCAAAATTTAATTATAGTTTGGTAGAATATGTGCAAGTGAATATTCTGTGATTTTTACAGAATTTTTTAATTTTTAATTATAATAAAATTCCATGATTTATTTATTAAATTATGTAGTAACCGAAATTAATTTTGAGAAATCATGTTGTGTGAAGGATGGGACTACTTTTTTGGCCAAACAGCTGAGAAAAATATATTTGTCCATTGTAGCTTGTGTAAAATTAGTATGATCTAATTTTGGGGAATTTTCTGATTTAAATTATGTTAAAAAAAATCAGAGGTACGGATTCGGTTAACCTAGTTTGGCCCCACCTGAATGCATAGATCCAATATTATGTATTTCTGGCTTGACATCCGACAGGTAAATCGCTCTTAATGCCCTCATCCGGAGGTGTTTTCATGAGACAGTCGAAACAGAAAAGTATATATCTATAGTAAAATATTTATAACTTTCTCATACAAATGAATTTTTATGAACGGTTTATGGTTGTGCAAAGCTAAAAAAAATTACTTTAATCTATGAAAAATTCAGCTTTGTTCACCAGTTGAATTTTTTTTTGTGAACTCTGCAATAGTGAGACAGAGTTGGAATCTTTCACAAATTAGAACTGGTCTAAGGACCGAGCCCAAACACTTGCATATTTTCTTTTGATGGATGTGCATATCATTATGAATAGTATGAGGATTGTCTGAACATGCATAGGTCTATTTATATGCAGGGAATGACATGCCTATGTTATGGCATGAATATATGCTTAAAATCATGAGACATGTTTGCTTCAAGGGCTATGCATTAAGGGACCGAAGGGTCCGAATTACATAGTGTGTTGTTAATGTTCAATGTAATTTTTGCTATATATATACTCATGTTATGATGATGATGATGTTGTTGATGTTGTTATTATGTTGATGCATATAAGTTATTTTTATCGCAGTGCTTATGTACATGCACATATATTAGCCAAAGCATAAGAATGAATGTGTAAGTGAATGCAATGATTCAAAGAATGCATCCATTGCCCAAAAAGTGGTTGAATCCTTATAACGGATTCAATTATGATGTTGCATGTATGGCATTAAAGTAATTAAGTAAAATATGCGACATTAAAGTAAGGGCTTGCAAAGAGAGGGCAAGTGGTACATCCAGCTTCGTGAAACTCTATTTTGAGCATAAAAGGTTGTTCCTCCCCACCCACGAAGATAGAGAAAACCCTCTCCATAGACTGCAGTGTAAGGGGAAGAAACTCATGAGTGAAATTCTAATGCATCGGGATGGAGGTGTTGGGAGTCTCTCTCGCTTTGTCATTCCTCACCCAAGACTGGTGAAAGGTGCTCGGCGAGGCCAAAGCCAACTCTTATGTAAAATACTGCCTGAGCCATGACCCTAGATCAGGTATCTGCCTGTGTTTGTACCCATAGAGCTAAGAAGTAATAACTTAAGATGTATGTGCATTAGTTAGGCATTGCATGTATCATTTAAGAAGGAACATGTAACTAAAGATAAAAATTGGTTCATGTATTTAATAGCTTTTGTGTTTGGTAAGTTCATGCATTATACTTGCTTTGGTTGAAATGGATAATGCATATTGGTTTGATTTGGTAGTTAGTATGCTTGCTTTAATTATTAAAATGCATGATTAGTTCGTTAGATTTAAATTATGAAAAATTAGATGAAATTTTTGTTTCGTATTTCTGTTTTACGAGTTTAGTATACTTTGCCCTACTGAGACATTATGTGTCTGACACTATTCGATTTAATGTTTTACAAGAAGTGAGTAAAGCTTACAAGCGAAGGCCGGAGGTTACGACAGAGACCGTGCCTATCTTTCCTATACCTCCAAAGATTTTGAGACTCTGATTATTTCTTCTTAAATTTAATTAGAATTAGACAAATATAATTAATTATGAATGATTGTAGACTTTGATTATTATATGCATGCTTGAATTTAATTTTTTTGTTTCACAATTATATGGTTATGAATGGTTACGAAAAGTAGCACGCCAAATTTTAGACCCGACAAGTTTCTCGGTGTTATTTTTTTTAAAGGATTTAAAAGGGTTTAAAAAAATCCACCATTTTTCAAGTTTTAAAAATTGGTGTGTTATAATTACAGAATTGGTATCAGATCTTATGTCTGAGAAACTTGGTTCAAGAGCTTTCATGTTCACAATATTGCATTGTAAGTATGTTTTCAAGCTTTCTGATCAAGTAAATCCTTGTCAAACTATAGATGGTAACCCATGATTCATGCAGCTACTTTTATCGGTGTCAAATCATGCATTTTGAATGGCTGTGTTCATTTGAATTTCAAGACTACCAATTTTTTGGCAAAAAGGGGCATTCTGCCAATGAATGCCAAAGGAAACACACTGTTTATATGTGTCGACGGTCAGCGCTTGGTCTTAGAGACGAGACCTTGCGCATCAGTGGACCCCATCACTCGAGTGTGGGGAGTAGCAATACCCCATCAACTTCAATAGGATCATTGAGTCTGGGAGGCAATGATTGGCTTTTTTCTGCAAAATTCTATCACTTACCAAGCTATCATCCAACAACATGTACACTCAGATTGTACAGCCCGAATAAGGGATACAACTCTTTCTATCCACCGATTTTGAGCTCAGATTCTCCGAGTCATAATGTTGCCATGCCACAGAATGGACGAGCATCACCGGTCTACTCCTCTGGCTTCACTTAAGAGTACGAAAATGCCACCTAAGCCAACTTCAGTTGCGCCTAAGCCAAGGTGATGTGGCAATCGACGAGCCTATCTGAGGTTGTTCATGTCGAAAAAGAAATTCAGTCCTTAAGAACTGGTTATGCTTTGAGTCAACGGACTTGTGTGTGAGGTTTTCGCCGCCTATGTCTACTAGTGAAGTGTGACACTTATATTTAAAGGCAATGTATGCTTGTTTGTAATACAATGTATATATATATATATATATATATATACAAGTAAAGAAAATTTTACTTTCTTATATATATTGAGAAATTGAACCACATTGTTTATATGTGACTAGATAAATGGATCCTACAATAAGGAGAACCGCGTCGAGCGAGGAGTCTCACAAGTAGGGATTCCTATTAGAGACTCTCAACAAACTTATAACTGGCATTCGCGAGACAAGGCAAGAACCAACCCCGCCTCACAATGAGAGCTCAACCTATGAAAAGTTCTTCAAACTCAACCCACTAGTCTTTGTTGGTAGAGTCTATCCAGAGCTTGCTTAAAGCTGGATCAAGAAAACAAAATGTGCATTCCTAGTATTGAGAGTCCCAGATGACAGAAAGACCAACTTCAGCACATATAGGTTGAAGGATAATGCATGGAAGTGGTGGGATACCATGAAGATTATCCAGATCTGAATATTAGATGAAACCAATGAAAGATGAGTTGGATTCCATAGAAAGAAATATAGTTTGAGAACTAACTACTTTGCATGAAGGTTGCAAGGCAGTTGGTAGTATGTGGGTTCTAAAAAACTCAAGTTTGATAAAACTATTGATAAGTTCAAGATAAAATTTATTGCGAAAGACTATTTTTAACTTAAGGGTATAGAATATGAAAAACTTATTCTCCTGTGACAAAATTGGCCTCTATTCAAATTATTTTGGCATTGGTGACTTATTTTGATCTTGACTTATATCAAATGAAAGTGAAAACAACTTTCTTGAATGGTGAATTAAAAGAAACCATATTTATGCAACAACTAGAAGGCTTTGAAATTGATGGTCAAAAGGATAAAGTATACAAGTTGAATAAATCTTTTTATGAGCTTAAACAATCACTTAGGCAATGGTACTTGATATTTCATAAAGTCATAACTAAGTTGAGTTATGAGATAAATAATTTAGACCATTATCTATATACCAAGAAAAGTGAGAATAAGTTTACTATTATTTTCCTCTACGTTAATGATATATTAATTTCAGGAAATGACATAGACATGATAAATGAGACTAAGTCTTGATTAAGTACTCGATTTGAAATTAAGGATATGGGTGAAGCCTCATATATCCTTGGAATTAAAATTCAAAGAGATAGAAAATTGAGGTTGTTATGCTTAAGTCAAGAGTATATTTTAAAGAGATTTAGAATGGAAAGCACCAAGGCGGAGAGTATTCTTGCGGTTAAAGGCCTAAAACTAAGCATGAATGTTTATCCAAAAGATGGACAAAAAAGGCTAGATATTCCCTATGATCAAGCAATTGAAAGCCTTTGTATGTTATGTTGTGCACTAGACTTGATTTAAGTTTTGTTGTTAGTCTACTAAGTAGATACCAAAATGGTCTTGGGCTTCTTCATTGGGAAGCAGTGAAAAGAATCTTTCAGTATCTAAAAGAAACTAAGGAACTCAAGATGCTATCAAACAGATATGCTAGAGCTTGTTGGCTATGTCACAGGGATTCGGTCAGTAGGGTGCTGCACCTACATCGATGCGATGTGACTCGAGTGTGATTGTGGTCAAGCCAACCCTGGGTGTGGTCAACTCACTCAGGGTCATAAATGTCAAACCCTAGACCCAAAAAAAATACGATGAAACGGATTGGGTGAGGGATTAGGACAAAAAATTAACTGTTTTTTTTATTTCATTAGTATCATTGTTAACTGTTAAAAAATTTATATATATATATATATATATACCCTCTCACACCCAAGTTATTTTAAAGTACCGCATTGACGCACCTGCACCCGCACTTGCACTCGTACCCACCTATGTGACATAGCTTGTGGGTTATTCTTATATAGATTTTGTTGATGATAGAGATAAATCAAAATTCACCTCTGGTTATGTATTTACATTAGGAAGTGAAGCAATTGCATAGTCATGCAAGAAGCAAGGGTGTGTAGCATGACATACCCAATAAGCTGAATATATAGCCTGTAACATGGAGGTCACTTTTGGCATTTGGATTAATCGCTTCTTAAATGATTTAAAATTGAATATTCCAAAAGATGTCATTCAATTTTATGTTCTTTCAAGTAACATGGTGGCAGATCCATTGACTAAGGTAACACAATATGTCCTTTATCGCCAGGTCGGAGATGTAAGGTTATGTGGCCATAAGACAGCAGTTGGGAGGGTCATCCCCAGGGTTGTACATTCTCAATGGTTGGGCTATCTGAACAGGTGACAGTTAACTACTAAACTGTTAAAATGAAATATATAAACAAGATAATCAAAACACAAAAAATACAATTATAGTCTTATTTAAGGGTTGTGACCCTTGGGGTTGAAGGGAAACTTCACCATTGGGCATGTCCCATTCCAACTCACTTTCAAGGACTATAAGTAGGGGGGTATGGGGTCAGAAGAACAGGATGTGGTAATTGAAGTATACAGATTTACAGATATACAAGATCACTGATTTACTTGGGTTATCGATTTTCTGGTGAAAGAAAATCACACTGAAAGGCACAGAGGTTGTGATGAAAAGAACAAGTCCATGGAGATTTACCGGGTAACAGCGCATGCCCTAGACCCCAGCTCACACCTTCCGCAAACAAGTCTTACAAGTACGCCCGACGGTATTACCATCGGGGGTCCTTTGAAATGCCATTGATTCAGTTGATGAACAACATCCAGCCACCATTGCTGGAGCCTATGCTCTTATTAGTCCATTACATATGCCTCTAGATGCCGTTTATCTAAACCATCAATGACACTGAAATTTTTTGTGGGGCCCATTTGGGGCATAGGGACTCCAAACATGGTAAACGTCTAGGGTAGGCCGATTTGCTTCATCCAAACATAGCCTAAATGGATTTTTTTAGATCAACATAAATTTTCCTAGGATAAACACTGGGACCCATTTCTGTCCTCTTGCTATTTTATGAGTTTTATTACATCTCCACGGCAATTTTAGCACTCATGTATCATGGTTGATGATCATGCTCGTTGTTTGAATGGTTGTCTGATAAATGAATAGCACGTCATTGATCAAGACCATTTGCTCAATATTGCGTTTGCAAACCGCTTTAATAGGACCATGGTTGTGTCCTTTATGGACATATAGACATAGCCACAAATATCCCCAACATTTTTAAAATATCATGATTTTATCACAACACTATCAGGGGACAATGTGATATAAAAAAAGGGATATTTTCAAAATGTTGATTATTTTTAGAATATCACATTTTAAACCAATATCAATGTGATGAAAAACATTTTTGCCCCTTTCTATGTTATTTATGTTTTCATTTTTATATGTATTTGTATACTTATGCATACCAATCTCTTTTTCAGAATATTGCAATATTTCCCTCATCGATTTTTTCCCAAAATCGAGATTTGAAGGCATGCTTTAAAACAGCCTTGGTCAACTTCCAAGCCCTATGGTATAGAAACTTGGCTTGGCTTGGCGTCGTCAAGTTGGGGATCAGACTGGCAGAAGTATTTTATTTATTTGTCTCCACAATATAAAATAAGATAGAAATCCTTTCTTTACATATTAAAAGAGATTTACCTAGTAAAAGAAAGAATAATACAATTAAAACTATAGAAACGCCAAGATAAACAAAATCATAATATTATTGCAACAATATGATTACATTTTGAATGAAAAAAATATAGCAATAGTTTTCTTTTAAATAGTCATTCTATTACATATAAATGGTTTCAAAATATTGGCCGTTACTGTAACTATAGTTTGCTTCAACAATAATATGATTATAATCATATTGTGATTAAAACCATATTATTGTGATAGCATGATTATATTTTGAACGAAAGAATATCGCAATATTTTCCCTCCGAAATGGTCTTTCTATTACACAGAAATAGCTTCAAAATGTTTGCCATAACTGTGAGTATGGTTGGTTTCAACAATTTGTTGGTCTCGGGCAAAGGCGGAGATTGGGGGGGAGAGGACTGGGATGTAGTGAGCGAGATGATGAGACATCGAGTGAGCACGATGATGAGACACCGATCTTTTGGGTAATTTGACTAATCAAATATGTGCTAGTTTGATTTAATCAAATTATAGGTGGATTAGAGTGGATTTAATCAAATCAACACCGAAGTAGGGTTGATCCTGACCTGAAACAATTCTCTGTATTTATTTTTTATCAAATTTTATTTAAAATAAAAAAACAATTTACCCATTTTGGGGATAAATCCTATTTTTTATTCCTGAATGAGCTCCTATGCATATATTCCTATATATATATATATATATATATATATATTCCTATATATATATATATATATATATATATATATATATATATATATATATATATATATATATATATATATATATATATATATATATATATATATATGCAGATGTCTCTCAGTCTTTTATCTCATGTTAATTGTTTGACTCACAAATTAAATTAAAGTGGAAGATGAATGTTGACTGTTGATGGTAATTTATGTTTTTCGGTGCAATAATTCTACTTTATCTACTCATTTTAGTTGGAACAAAACTAGGAAAAGGTTGTGAATCAGTGACTTCTGAATTTTAGAATAAGTTCTAATTTCTGAATTATAGAATCAATTATCTACTTTATCTACTCAAATTATATAGAATTATAGAAAAGTCCTGACTTCTAACTTGTGTTTTAATGTTTTGATATCAAATTAATTATCTTTGGACAGTAGGAGAAGGTTGTGAATCAGTGAATTTATTTGAAGGACAAGAAGATATATTTAAAGGTTGTTAATTAGTGAATATCGTTTCAGTGGTGCTAACTCTTATCTAATTACTCTCCTAGTGACTTGTGAGTATATGCTTAACTCTTATCTAGTTGCAATTTACAAATTTATTGTGGTTATTTGTCCTTATCCACACCCTATGCACGATTATTAGTTTGTTATAGTTGTTAAGTGTTAATTGTTATAGTGTTAATTTATTAATCGGTATAAACTTATAGTGTTATATTGGTATTTTTTTGTCATTTATCACCAATCAGTAATTGTTGTTGAGAAACTCTGTTTTGATGTCACATAATATGATACACTGTCTTATTGGATTTCATATGATATGATAATATGTCTTCTTGAAAAATGTTATATAATGACTGGATATGTTTTGCCATATATCTAACGAGTATTTGATGCAAGGATATCTCACTCAAAAAGGATGGAGACCTCTTGTTCAAGTACAACTATGATGCAATCATACTCCTTGAAGAAAAAGCTTGTTGAGCCATGCACTCCTAAAGACCATCTAAAGAGATCGGCTTCCTTAAGTTGAAGATTTTTTCTTCTTTAGAGTCATTTGTAACAGAACCTTCAGAAGGATGCATATTGCATATTACATACTCACTCATAAAAGCTATTTCATAAAAGTATACGATAGTTTCAAAAAGCTACTTTTTGAAAACAAATAATTGTACCTTCTTACAACCCTTTATGAAAAAGGTATTTTGATATGATTTCAAAATGTAATAATTGTACCTTACATCATATACAAGACAACATGAAAAGAAATGATTTCAAATATAGGAAAAAGACAAAACATGAAATCGGCTACACAAAGAAAACAAATATAATATTGTTTTTGAAAAGACTCTAGTTACCTTCTTTAAAGAAATGATTTCAAATATAAGAAAAAGATAAAACATGAAATCGGCTACACAAAGAAAATAAATATAATATTGATTTTGAAAAGACTCTAGTTACCTTCTTTAAAGAAAGGATTTCAAAGATAGGAAAAAGACAAAACATGAAATCGGCTACACAAAGAAAACAAATATAATATTGGTTTTGAAAAGACTCTAGTTACCTTTTTACAAACTCATAGAATGTCGACTTACTTGAAGTCATCATTCTCTTTGTATAGCATTAAATACCTTCTGTAAAGAATCCTTGTTAAATATCCTTCTCAAGAATGTCGACTTACTTATAGTCTTCATTCTCTCTGTAGACTTTGAAAAACATAACATAAAGAAAACTCTTGACATGACTATGTACAAATAAATATCTCAAACCTTTATTGTACTTACACTCATTTAAAGTAAAGAAGTACCTATGTACCACAAATCATTAATTAGGATAAAGACAAAACTACATGACAACCTACAATCCAACGTTCAATGTACTATTGTAAGAAATAGACTTTTTACATAAAATATGTATTACCTAAAATATTACAACGACTAGTGTACCCTATATTTTACTTTTATGGAAAGAAGACTTTCTCGAATTTCTCTAAAGATGTTTTTTGAAATGACATGACATTTCACATCTCAAAAAGGCTACGATTTCAAAAAGCCAACGACTATTTTTTTAAGCTATAAAAACACACTCAAATGAACTATTCAAAAAAAGAAGGGAATGGAATAGACACGTGAGCTTACAACGAGAAAAATACCTATTCGATATTTGAAAGAGAGCCTAGAAAAAGAAAGAGAAAAAGTCAAAAATAACTCTTTGACAAAGAGTATCTTCTGAGTGACAAACAGAACATTCTGAGAATCCTTCATTTGTGCATTCATATCATCCTGAAGGTTCTATAGGAAGTATTGTAACTCTGTTATTCATTGTATTCTTTCTTTATTGAAAGAAGTAGACCTCTGAGAAAGAGGGTGTTGCCCTTCTCTGTTGAGAGAAGAAGACCTCTGTGGAAGAGGGTGTGCCCCTTCTCTGTTGAGAGAAGAAGACCTCTGAGGAAGAGGGTATTGTACTATTTATCCGGTGACTCAGATGTTATAGTGGAAAGCTCAAGTGGTTTGCTTGGGGACTGGATGTAGGTCAGGGTTTTGACCGAACCAGTAAATCCTGTGTTTATTGTGTTGTGCCTTATTACTTTATTTTTTATTATATCAACTTGCATCGTATTTCACTATTCACCCCCCCCCCCTAGTGGAATTTCATTTGGTATCAGAGCAGGTTTGCTGGTTTCGACATAACAAGTCTTCCAGCACATATGACATCTACCTCTTATGCTCGTGATATTGAAGGTCAACACGCATCTCGTCCTCCTTTCTTCAACGGCTCCAACTATGGATACTGGAAGTGCAGAATGACTATATTTCTCAAATCCATAGATTTTGCTGTATGGAAAATTGTTGAGCATCCATACACATCTCCTTCCACAGACTATAACTTATAGTCTGATGAAGAAAAGAAAATGGCAAACCTAAATGCAAAGGCTATGAATGCCTTATATTGTGCCATCGATCAGAATGAATTCAATAGAATATCTATATGTGAATCTGCATATGATATTTGGCATTCTTTGGAGGTTATTCATGAAGGAACCAACAAAGTGAAAGAAGCCAAAATCTCATCTCTTGTCAGAAAATATGAGTTGTTCAAAATGAACAAAGATGAACCCATCACAGAGATGTTCACCAGATTCACCAACATCACCAACGATCTGAAATCTCTGGGTGTAACCCACTCTCAGACAGAAAAGGTGAAGAAAATCTTGAGATCTCTCACAACTGATTGGGAGAAAAAGACTACTGCTATTGAAGAAGCTCAAGATTTATCCAAACTTTCCCTGGACGATCTAATAGGAAATCTTATGGCATATGAAGTCCACATGAAGGAAAGAAGGGAAGAAGAACAACCTTTGAAGAAAACTCTAGCCTTCCCAGCCCTTTCTGAGGATGAAGACTCAAAAAAAGAAACTGAGATTGCGCTACTCATCAGAAAATTTCAGTGCTTTATGAGATGGAACCGGCTTCCAAATAAGCACAAAGAAAGAAAAGACCCAAAAGAAGATTCTATGTGCTACCAGTGTAATAAGCCAGGTCACCTGAGACGTGACTGTCCTCTTCTCAAAAGAAAATCCAAGACTGAGGAACCAAAGAAAAGGTTCTTCAAGAAAAAGGCTCTGCATGCTCAATGGGATGATTCAGAACCATCCACCAGTGAAGAGTCAAATGATGATGAAGCAGAAACCGCCAACATGTGCTTCATGGCAGAAAGCTCTTTTTATTAATCTCTTGATTTCTCCTTTGAAGATCTTCAAAATGCTTTTCAGGAACTTTTTGAAGAATCAAGGAAAACGATTCTAAAAAATAAACAGTTAAAATCTGAGAATCTAGAGCTCCTTTTGAAAAATGAAAAACTTAGTATTGAAAATTCTGAGTTACAAAAGAAAAATCTTCTTATTACTTCTGAAATCTCGACTACTAGCTTCAAGACTAAAAATCTGCAAGTAGAAATTTCAGAATTAAAAAGTAAAACTGAGAACCTTATGAAAACGGTTTTCAAGTTTACTAAAGGAAAAGAGAACTTGGATAAACTCCTATCCTCTCAAAAAGTCTCTTTCTACAAGAATGATATTGGCTACTCTCATTTCAACAAGCCTTCTTGTATGAATCAAAAGACCACTTTTGTGAAAAGTTCTTCTGAACCAAATAAGGAGTATTATAATTTTAATTTTTTGAACTCCTCTAAGGCTGTAGACAAACCCAAATCCAAATGGATATGGGTTCCAAAGTCTAACAAAAAGGGACCCGATTGGGTACCAAAAAGAAATTTTACTTAATGATTTGCAGGCTCCAAACAAGAAGAACAGATGGATTCTAGACAGTGGATGTTCAAAACACATGACTGGACATTCAGATCTCTTTGTTGTTCTTCATAAAAAAAAAGGAGGAACCGTCACCTTTGGAGATAACAACAAAGGTTTGATAATAGGTATTGGTAATATTGGAAATATAGATAAACCTCTTATCAAAGACGTTCTCCTGGTTAAAGGCTTAAAACATAACCTTCTAAGTATTAGTCAAATGTGTGATACAGGTTATAATGTTAGCTTTAATCATAATGCTTGTCTTATAGCAGACACCAACGAAAATATTATCTTAAAAGGTATAAGAAAAAATAATATATATGAACTATACCTAGAAAACATCACAGAACATTGCCTCATAGCTAATAATGACTCTCAACACTTATGGCACATGAGAATGGGTCATGTCAATTCTAAGTACATATCTAAATTAGCTAAAGATAAGTTAGTACGTGGGTTACCCAAAATATCTTTTAAAAAAGATTATTTTTGTGATGCATGTCAATTAGGAAAACTGTCTAAATCATCTTTTAAATCAAAAAATATCATTTTAAGCAAAAGACCTCTAGAGCTTCTCCACCTGGATCTCTTTGGTCCTTCTAGAGTAGCTAGTCATAATCACAACAAATACATTTTTGTCATTGTAGATGACTACTCAAGATTTACTTGGGTAATATTTTTGAAAAACAAAAGTGATACGTTTTGTCAATTTGAAATTTTATATAAAAAATTATAAAATGAAAAATCTTGTTCTATTGTTAAAATCCGTAGTGACCATGGAGGAGAATTTGAAAATGAACTTTTTGTAAATTTTTGTAACTTGCATGGTATTTCTCATAACTTTGCATTTCCTAGAGCTGCACCTCAAAAGGGTGTAGTAGAAAGAAAGAATAGAACCCTTCAGGAATCTGCTAGAACTATGATCCAACACAATAATCTTGCTAAATCTTTTTTGGCAGAAGCTGTTAATACTGCATGCTACATAACAAATAGAGTTCTCATTAGACCCTTATTAAATAAAACTCCCTATGAACTATTCTATGACAGAACTCCAAGAATAGACTATTTCAAAGTCTTTGGTTGTAAATGCTTTATCCTAAACACAAAAGATAGCCTAGATAAATTTGATGCTAAATCTATTGAAGGCATATTTTTAGGATATTCAAGTCATAGTAAAGTATACAGGGTTTTCAATAAGAGTTCTAAGTCTATTGAAGAATCTATGCATGTTAGTTTCTGTGAATTTATTGATCATCTGTTCATAAGCAAACTAACGATGATGATGTTGAAAGTACAGATTTATTTTTAGATAACACAGCTAAGTCTAATGAAGATGATCATCAAAGAACATTTGTCGATATCAAAGATCATCCTCAAAAGCAGATTTTGGGAGAACTGACAAAGGGGGTTCAGACTAGAGCTCAGCTAGAACGGATTGCAAATATGGCATTCATTTCTCAACTTGAACCAAAGAAGATTGATGAAGCCATCATCGATGAGTTCTGGATGCTAGCCATGACTGAAGAACTGAATCAATTCCAAAGGAATGAAGTTTGGGATCTTGTACCAAGACCAAAGGATCATCCGATCATTGGGACAAGATGGATCTTCAGAAACAAGCTAGATGAAACAGGTAATGTTATAAGAAACAAAGCAAGACTAGTAGCTCAAGGATACAACCAGGAGGAAGGTATTGATTTTGATGAAACATTTGCTCCTGTTGCTAGACTTGAATCTATTAGAATGTTTTTAGCATATGCAAGCTATATGGATTTCAAATTATATCAAATGGATGTTAAAAGTGCATTTTTAAATGGTTTTATAAATGAAGAAGTTTATGTAAAACAACCTCCAGGATTTGAAAATGAACAATATCCAGATCATGTTTTCAAACTCAAACGTGCTTTGTATGGATTAAAACAAGCACCTTGTGCTTGGTATGATAGACTTAAAACCTTTTTATTAAAAACTGGTTTTTCTGTAGGCAAAGCAGACTCTACTTTATTTGTGAAAATAGTGAATAATCATACCCTAATTGTTCAAATATATGTGGACGATATCATCTTTGGATCTTCTAACAGCACTCTTTGTGAAGAATTTTCTAAGTCCATGCAGAAAGAATTTGAAATGAGTATGATGGGAGAACTCACCTACTTTCTTGGACTGCATATTAAGCAAACCAAGGATGGAGTTTTCATCAATCAGTCTAAGTATGCTCGTGAACTTCTGAAGAGGTTCAACATGAACTCAACTGCTTCAAAATCTACTCCTATGAGCACTACTACTGTTTTGGACAAAGATGAAGATGGTAAGTCTGTTGATACAAAGGTACACCGAGGTATGATAAGATCACTTCTCTATTTAACTGCTAGCCGTCCAGATATTATGTTCAGTGTTTGCTTGTGTGCTAGATTTCAGTCAAATCCAAAAGAATCACATCTTAAAGTTGTAAAAAGAATAATGAGATATTTAAAAGACACAGTTGATTTTGGATTATTCTATTCAAAATCTTTTACATTTGATTTAATCTCATACAGCGATGCTGACTTTGCTGGAAGTAAATCTGACAGAAAAAGCACAAGTGGAACATGTCATATGCTAGGACACTCACTTGTATCATGGTTCAGTAAGAAACAAAACTGTGTATCCTTATCAACTACTGAAGCCGAATACATTGCTGCTAGCCTAGCCTGTACACAAGTTATCTGGATGAAACAAACCTTAAAAGATTTTGGTTTAAATTTTGAAAATACAACTATTTTCTGTGATAATACTAGTGCTATAAACTTATCTAAGAATCCGATTTTACACTCACGAACTAAGCACATTCAAATAAGACACCACTTCCTAAGAGAACAAGTCTTAAACAACATAATTAAACTTGAATTCATACCCACTAATCAACAGTTAGCAGACATTTTCACTAAACCATTGAAATATGAAGACTTTACACGAATTAGAAGAGAACTAGGAATATGCAAACTAAGTGACTTATAAATTAATCACACTTATTATAATTAATACTTCTTATAAGTTATGTTAAAATCTTATTTTAAAAGGTTTTTCTTCTTATCGATTTTTGTTAGTCAAACTAGGTTTCCATATTCACGTATACTCTAAACTCTTATAAGACACATTCTTTATGTCTTTCAACTTGTCATCTTTCAAGTACACATCCATAATGACTCCTTGTCCTATCTCCTTTTCACTTATATCCATAAGAACTAATTATATTAAAAGTTATCATGACTTTGTTCACATCACTCATCTCATAACTCCTTTATTATTTTTGTCCTTTTGTGAAAACTTCTCTTACGATAAGTTGATTCACCTTCAACATGATAACATATTAGTTTATGAGAAATCTTGTTTTTCAAATTTTAGTCAAAATCGAATGATTATTTTTTTTGGTTCTTTTACCTTCTTCTAAAGATCTAGTTGCTATGTTTTTACGTAAAAATTTTACTATATCATTTGATATATCATATATTACGTACACTCTATTTTTATCATGTCTTCCTTTCCTCCTATCGAGACACTTCACTAAAACATTAATGCCTTTCATGAAAAATTCAAATGATTATCCTCTCGTACCACCTTTTAAGTTGTTATATTTCACGTAAATTTTTTTTACTATATCATCTCTTATATCATAGCCTAAGAACAATCTATTATCATCTCTTCATGTGTTACATCTTTTACAAAAAGTATTGTAAAAAATTCTCTTTTCAAAAACTTGTACTCCACTCATTAGTACGCTTTGTATCACCTTTTTATCTCTCTCTCTCTTTCTCTCTCTACATTATACGAAGTTCCTTTTCATCCGTGACCATGACTCTCTCATATTTTTATATCTCTCTCTAATCGAGATTCATTAAAACCTTGTCCTTCACTCCACTTTATGTCATACATCTCCTATCCAACTTCAAGTGATTGGTGTCCTTTATGACCACTCTTATTTCTTTTACATATCCGTATCACCCTCCTTTATATATATTCACTCCTTTCACGTATATCAAAATATACACTTCTTAAATAAGAAATTATTGCATTTCCTCATACTCTCATGTTTGTCCTATTCCAAACTCCCTCTTCACGATTTTGGAATGCTTTCACATAAAGTAAATCCTTGAAAAAGTTGTTTGTTCTTATTAGGCCATTATTCACTCTCTATTCTTCATGATCTTCACGAAAATCTTTAAAAACTCTTGAATCATTCTTTCTCTTACGTTTGAAATGACACTCCATACTCAATTCATGACTCTTCTCACTATCCAACAAGATTGCCCATAGAAAATTTGTTACATATATAGAAAAAATTATTTCGAAACTATGTCCTTCTTAATATCTTCACTAATATAATACACTATCTTCTGAAATTGATTTGATTTGTCATTCACAAGTCTCTTATTTTACAACTCACGCATTTCCTCTTTCCACTAAAATCTAAAAATCCTTCACTTCCAATGTCATTCTTTTCTTATCACCATTATTTTTCTTCTTCTATTTATTAGATTGATTCATATCTCTTTCCCACGATTTTCTCTATTCTCTTACAAACCCTTACTCCTTCCAAGATCTTCTCTCTTGCTCATTTTTTTTTGCAATGGCATTCTCTTGCACATCCGACTTACTCCAAGCTTCGGAGTTGAGATTTCCGGATCTCATTCACACTTATCACTACATAAAATCTTTGACAATCCTACCAGGCAGCTTGGTTCACCTTGAAGCCTTTCTAGCGTTCGACTTACAAACTTCTCTTTCTGAACTTATTTATGTTCTAGCCTCTCCAAAACAAATGCCCATCTATCCTCACCTTATCAAAGTTTTCTACACCAACCTTTCTATCGACCATGATCACTCTTCTATCACTTCCATGGTACATGGAAAAATTTTCTCCTTTGACATATCTCAGTTAGGCAATATTTTGAATATTTCTTCTTACGGTATTGAACTTCCCAACATTGTTCCTCTCGACCACTCTGTGTTTCAGAAAATCCTCCTCTCCACTCGCTCCACTCACTTCCCATGGCATGAGAGCAATCTCCAACCTCATGCTCTATTGTTGTCCAAAATTATTTCCTCCAATATCGTCCCCAAGTCACCCTCCAGGGGATTTATTGCAAATGAAGTCTCCCTTCTTCTTTATGCCATCTTCTCTGCCTTTCCCATCAACTGGTCCAGTGTCATCTTCCACAACATGATCAACTTTCGTTCTTTTAAGTCTCTTCCCTTCGGATATTTCATCACACTCATTCTTGAATTCTTCCAGATTCCTCTTGCAACCGATGTCGTCTACTACTCAAACAATATAATTGATGACTCCTCTCTCCATGAAGAAGAGTCCTCTCCTCTAAACTCTGACGACGAAGGCCCTCAAGAAACAGATCAAGCAGCAACTTCTGACCTTGACATCTTCACAGCTATTGTCAATGTCCAGAACACCCAGGATCTCCTTCTGAAGAATCAAGCTTCACTACAACTCGGCCAAGATGCATTACTCCAAAAGTTTCACCCTTCCTCCGGCTCAAAATAAACTTATTTTTTTTGTCTGTAATAACTTTTAATGAATTTTGGTCCGTAATAACTTTACATTTTTTTTGTTTTGTCTGTAATAACTCTCTTACTTTGATCCCTTCCTTTTTGTCCATGACAAAGGGGGAGAAAAATCCTGTCTCCATTATTGGAGAAAAATACTCTCTTTAACATTTTTTTTCAATAGTCTTATGATATTATTATTTCTATGCATAATGTCTTTTTGACAGAGGGAGCATATTTTGTCATCATCAAAAAGGAGGAGAATGTTGAGAAACTCTGTTTTGATGTCACATAATATGATACACTGTCTTATTGGATTTCATATGATATGATAATATGTCTTCTTGAAAAATGTTATATAATGACTGGATATGTTTTGCCATATATCTAACGAGTATTTGATGCAAGGATATCTCACTTAAAAAGGATGGAGACCTCTTGTTCAAGTACAACTATGATGCAATCATACTCCTTGAAGAAAAAGCTTGTTGAGCCATGCACTCCTAAAGACCATCTAAAGAGATCGGCTTCCTCAAGTTGAAGATTTTTTCTTCTTTAGAGTCATTTGTAACAGAACCTTCAGAAGGATGCATATTGCATATTACATACTCACTCATAAAAGCTATTTCATAAAAGTATACGATAGTTTCAAAAAGCTCCTTTTTGAAAACAAATAATTGTACCTTCTTACAACCCTTTATGAAAAAGGTATTTTGACATGATTTCAAAATGTAATAATTGTACCTTACATCATATACAAGACAACATGAAAAGAAATGATTTCAAATATAGGAAAAAGACAAAACATGAAATCGGCTACACAAAGAAAACAAATATAATATTGTTTTTGAAAAGACTCTAGTTACCTTCTTTAAAGAAATGATTTCAAATATAGGAAAAAGACAAAACATGAAATCGGCTACACAAAGAAAACAAATATAATATTGGTTTTGAAAAGACTCTAGTTACCTTCTTTAAAGAAAGGATTTCAAAGATAGGAAAAAGACAAAACATGAAATCGGCTACACAAAGAAAACAAATATAATATTGGTTTTGAAAAGACTCTAGTTACCTTTTTACAAACTCATAGAATGTCGACTTACTTGAAGTCATCATTCTCTTTGTATAGCATTAAATACCTTCTGTAAAGAATCCTTGTTAAATATCCTTCTCAAGAATGTCGACTTACTTATAGTCTTCATTCTCTCTGTAGACTTTGAAAAACACAACATAAAGAAAACTCTTGACATGAATATGTACAAATAAATATCTCAAACCTTTATTGTACTTACACTCATTTAAAGTAAAGAAGTACCTATGTACCAGAAATCATTAATTAGGATAAAGACAAAACTACATGACAACCTACAATCCAACGTTCAATGAACTATTGTAAGAAATAGACTTTTTACATAAAATATGTATTACCTAAAATATTACAACGACTAGTGTACCCTATATTTTACTTTTATGGAAAGAAGACTTTCTCGAATTTCTCTAAAGATGTTTTTTGAAATGACATGACATTTCACATCTCAAAAAGCCTACGATTTCAAAAAGCCAACGACTATTTTTTTAAGCTATAAAAACACACTCAAATGAACTATTCAAAAAAAAAAGGGAATGGAATAGACAAGTGAGCTTACAACGAGAAAAATACCTATTCGATATTTGAAAGAGAGCCTAGAAAAAGAAAGAGAAAAAGAAAGAGAAAAAGTCAAAAATAACTCTTTGACAAAGAGTATCTTCTGAGTGACAAACAGAACATTCTGAGAATCCTTCATTCGTGCATTCATATCATCCTGATGGTTCTATAGGAAGTATTGTAACTCTGTTATTCACTGTATTCTTTCTTTATTGAAAGAAGTAGACCTCTGAGAAAGAGGGTGTTGCCCTTCTCTGTTGAGAGAAGAAGACCTCTGTGGAAGAGGGTGTGCCCCTTCTCTGTTGAGAGAAGAAGACCTCTGAGGAAGAGGGTGTTGTACTATTTATCCGGTGACTCAGATGTTATAGTGGAAAGCTCAAGTGGTTTGCTTGGGGACTGGATGTAGGTCAGGGTTTTGACCGAACCAGTAAATCATGTGTTTATTGTGTTGTGCCTTATTGCTTTATTTTTTATTATATCAACTTGCATCGTATTTTACTATTCACCCCCCTCTAGTGGAATTTCAATTGTATCTGATTCGGTGTACTTGTGTAGAATTGTAATGATTAATTGTGTAAATTATTGATAGTTTACGTGTTTGATTAATAATTTTATCATCAATCAGTAATTGTATTGATTCGGTGTACTTGTGTAGAATTGTAATGATTAATTATGTAGATTATTGATAGTTTATGTGTTTGATTAATAATTTTATCACCAATTAGTAATTGTATGTGATTCGGTGTACTTGTGTAGAATTGTAATGATTAATTGTATAGATTATTGATAATTTACGTGTTTGATTAATAATTTTATCACCAATCAGTAATTGTATCTGATTCGGTGAAAAATTTATACTTGCTTTTATCTAGTTTTTTTTTACTACCTTAACATGATATTCAATTATTTTTTTATTATTTATCACCAATCAGTAATTGTATCTGATTTGATGTACTTATGTATAATTGTTATGTTGAACACTTAAAGTAATACTTCTGTAAGTTGAAATAGTCAAAGTTATGCTCATGCAGTATCTTATTTATTTGTAGAATTTGAAATGGAAAGAGGACAATCTTCGAGCACTAAGAAAAGAAAAAACTTGTTATCATTTTTTTTGAAGTTAGACGACTCTTCAGATGGACAAGTCGAGGAAACTCCAAGTCCTACTTCAACCATTCCTTCATCACCTGAGCATATTCCATCTCTAAATCCAACTTCAGAATCTGATTTTTAAATTGAAAGAGATCCGGGTAAAAGAAAGCATATGTGTGATCACCCTGTTAATGAAATAGATCGAATTAGAAGGGCTTATCTGAGGGTGGGACCTTTTCAACCAAAACTTGCATACTACCTAAGTAGACAATGTGGTAAACAAGTGTGTCAATGTCAAGAACATTGATATGATAAGTTTCATTGGCTAGAGTATTCTCCGACAGAAGATAAAGCATATTGTTTTTATTGCTTTCTTTTTCTTGATAATCGACTTTCTTTGAATCTCTCAGCATTGGCAACAGTTGGGTTTAATAATTAGAAGAGGGTTAGTCAAGGAGAAAAATGTGATTTTCTTACCCATGTCGGTTCTTCACCGTTTTCATATCATAATGTATGTATAAGAAATGCAGAGATTTTGATGAGACTGGGTCATCACATTGACAAAGTGATGAATGTTATATCCCAAGAGGAACGTCAGAAAGCTCGTTTGAGAGTAAGAACCTCAATGTTAGCTCTTCAGTGGTTAGCGCTCCAAGGTTGCGCATTTAGGGGCCATGATGAATCTTTATCTTCATTGAATCGTGAAAATTTTGTTGAACTGGTTGATTATTCTAGAAAAATGAATGTTGATGTTGGTAAGATTGTTTTGGCTAATGCTCCAAGAAATGCCACATACACTTCTTCAGATATCTAGAGGGAAATTTTGTACATTATGGCAAACCAAGTACAAGGTATGATTCGTAATGAAGTTGGAGATGCATCGTATTGTATCCTTGTTGATGAAGCACGAGATGCATCTAAACGAGAACAAATGTGCATTGTATTGAGGTTTGTCAATGAAGAGGGAATTTTAAGAGTGATTTTTTGCAATTAAAAGTGTTAGTGATACTACCTCGTTGAATCTGAAAAATCAAATTTCTGATATTCTTAATAGTCACAACCTTCAAATTCATAATATGCGAGGACAAGGGTACAATAATGCTAGTAATATGCGGGGTGCTTGGAATGGGCTCCAAGCTTTATTTCTAAAGAATTGTCCTTATGCATATTATGTTCATTATTTTGCGCATCATTTGCAATTAGCATTGGTTTCTGCATCTAAGGATGTTCATGACATTTGGCAATTCTTTTCTCATTTGGATAATGTTGTTAACATTATTACTTCTTCGCCTAAGCGTATTGGTAAGTTGAAAGTTGCACGTAGAAAAGAAATTGAGCATTTGTTAGAAAATGAGGAATGGTCGACAGGAAGTTGGGCTAATTAGATTGGGAACTTGCATAGAGCTGGAGCTACTCGTTGGAGTTCTCATTATGAATTTGTAAAGGGCTTGATGAATATGTACGTTGCAATATGTAAAGTATTTGAGTGCCTGATTGAAAATTCTCCAAGTGCTAGATTTCAGGCTGAAGTTGATGGTGCATACACTTGCATTACAAGTTTCGAATTTGTATTTGTCTTGCATTTGATAAATCGAATATTTGCAGTTATTGATATTCTATGTGAGGCCCTTTAGAAGAAAAATCAAGATATCTTGACTGCTATGAGATTTGTCTACACTACAAAGACTATGCTTCAAGCTTTGAGAGAAGATGGTTTGGAAGAATTCCTCCAAGAGGTAACATCATTTTGTTCAACAAATGATATTTGCCTACCTGACTTCAGTGGTTCATATATGGTTGGTTGATCCCGTGGTCGTGAGTATCCCTCAGTTGAGCATCACTATTATTTTGATGTTTTCAATAAAGCTATAGATTTCTTGTTGGTGGAGTTAAATACTAGATTTAATGACACATCAGTCAAACTTTTTTCTCTCAGTGCGACATTGGATCCTAGAAACTCATTTGAATCCTTTAATATAGTTGATATTTGCAAGCTTGCAGAGAAGTTCTATCATCAAGATTTTACACCACAAGATATATTTTACTTGAAAGCAGAGTTACAATATTATCAAATTGATGTGGTTTCTGATCCTCGATTTCAAGTACCTACTCTACCTGATTTGTATCAAAAGTTGGTTGCAAGTGGAAGGTTAGAAAGTTATGTCATGCTAACTAGATTATTTTGTCTTGTATTGACATTACCAGTTTCTACGGCCACTACAGAACCAACATTTTCAGTGATGAAGCATGTAAAGACGAAAATTCGTAACAAAATGGACGATGATTTTCTTGCTAACTGTATGACATTGTACATCGAACGAGAACATACTATGACTTTAGTTATAGATTCTCTTATAGATGAATTTTATGTTGCGGGTAACCGTCGGGGTCCATTTTAGTTGGTACTTTCATATTTTGATTTATTTTGTCATAAATAAAATTTATGCATTGTTATGAACTTCAAATTATCCCACCAGTGTTATATATTGCCATTAGATAATGTTTAAGAACTTTCCATTGAAGTTGAGAAAGACTGCAGCAGATAGTTTGATTTGTCCATATGAAATAGATTTTTATTAATAATTGTAGCCATTTTTTATTTTATCTCAAAAAAAAAAAAACAGGCGCACTGCCCCCGAACTACGCCCCTGGTATCAGGTAATGGATCATCACTTGCAGAGGCTATAACTGTTGAAGCATATCAACAAACACATGCATCATATTGAAATCTGTGAGTTTGTGCAGATGTTACATAGAGAGGCAGAGAGAAATAGTCTCATATGATCCATATCAAGTGCATCAGAAACAAATGCATTATGCTGACTAAAACTGGTCTCTCTCGGCTTTGTTAACAGGGACAGCCACAAAAACGTGGGTTACTTCCCCAACAAACGACGGCCGCGAGCATTAGCACCTTTCACTCTGTCGTTCAATTCTTCAATATCATCATGGAGGTGATCCAATGCTACATTTTGCCTGCAAATAACACGGTAGTATGCAAAAGAAATGAAACAATGAGAAAAAAAGACAAACAACTGGCTATCAAACCGGATAATAGATCATACATGTGAAGCAGGAAGCACGACCTGAATGTACTAGAACTAATAGATCGTTCAAAATGACGTGTATGATTTTGCCAAATTTTGAGATTACAATGGTAGTTCACGTCTGGTAAGACTCACCTATTTATCTCCGATCCCATATCCACAGCCATAATCTTTAGCTCGCCCAGCACATTGCTCAAATCAGAAAGCGCATCGTCCTGCTTTGCTTTCTCCACCTGTTTTAAGAAAAGAAACCAAACAAATGAGTCCTTGCAGACATGGCAGTGCAATTTAAGACATTTTTCAAACTATCCACCTGTACTCTTTCTTGAGCAGTTGATGGAGTAGAGTACTGTTGAGTGCTGGATCGTCCCTTAGGACTATGGGCTATTCCCAGCCGCTCCCTCTGTTCCATATGAGCTGCTCTTCTTTTGAATGAATCACCTGACAATCAAGAATGCCAATTCAATTGTGATCCGAGTAAAATAAAAAAATTTGTGACACCAAACAGTCGCTGTAAACCTGCCTTTTGTAATCACCGGTCCAGTGATTTGCCGGGCTTTTTTTGGTTTCCACGTTTTTGAGAAGATGCCACCCAGGTTACCAAGCAGCTTCTCCCCCTGATGAAGGAATATGATGCATTATGGAAAAACCATAAGCAAAAGATCTAATGACAAATTCCTCCAGATGAAAAATATATGATGCATTAGAAAAGACTACACTGCATTCATTAGTATTATCTTCTGCACGCATTGATCATCCCAGCATCAAAATCTGCTAAGAGCATTTTCGGTTTATCTGAATCTTCTGAACAAACATGAATTGACTCATGAATTGAGTTGGAATCCAGGCCAAGTTGAATCGCTGGTTATAGCCCCTCAGTTGGAAGCTGAAAGCCCTGGCTAAGTTGTCAACATTCATAGTTATCTCAAGTTAAATTAACTCAAGTTCAAGTCAAGAAGCAACCAGCCTTGGGAACCTGACTTGAGTGTTGATCCAATACAGGTTACTTGAGCGTGCAGACTTGGACAGCTCCAAGTCCCAAGTCAAATATTATTTTTATAAAAGTGTATGACATAGATAGATAGCTGGTCATATAGGCATTGAGAAAACAAAGTCGCCACCATATGGGATTCAGAAATAGGATTGCTAAAAACTACCTCAAAGAGGTGGAAGCAGAATTGAGGAATTGGGAGGCTTTTGGCAATGCCAAAAGCTAATGCCCAAAGACATCCATCCCAACTCCTAGGCAATCTATATTCTATGTTTCCCCTCTGATGCCCTTCAACTCCAGGCTCCAAAACAGAACCTACTAGCAGTTAGTTGCGCATATTACATCCATCAAATTATTAAAGAAGTTTCAGAATGACATTCTTGGGAGATCCCTTCCTTCCGAGGGGCTAAAAAAACAGGTGGTGCAAATACACCAAGAAGGAACAGAATACACCTTGTTTACCTAACGTTGCTAGTAGAGAAGATGGTGCCAGAGGGCAGGCATTCAAAAACAAACAACAGTATAACTAAGCCATTACTCACTCATCTTCAGCAATTGAACGACATAACTATTATAAGTTTGCATATTAATATTCCATGCATACTACAACAACCAAATAGCAGTAGAATGGATAAACCCTATTATTAAAAACAAAAATCTTCTATCTAGTTAGCCACTCATCAGAATTATAGTAACTGAAAGAAAACAAATAGAATTATAAATAGAAGCAGCATGCAACTTTACATTTTGCCTATAAAAATCCGTCTTAAAACCAAAGTTTCTGTTTAGAAAAAGGTATTTTACATACACTCATTAACATAATGAATCTTTTTTCCCTCAAGAAAACCAAAAAGCAATACCTTAATCACAAATACAAAAGTGATTCGTTTTCATGAAAATAACTGTCTAATTTAACGATCCCCTAAAAGTGTATGCTATTTTGAAGGCCTTCCAAGCCAGAACGGATTTTTCTTGTTTTATCTTTTATCACCTATGATTCAACATATGACAAGAACTCGATTTACTTTAACCCCTACCAAGTTTTTCTCTGGTGAAAACAGAAGTTGTATAACACAAAGAACATATTATCTTTCTTCCAAACACTTCTTTAGTACTGTTCTTAGCATGCCTTTCCACACTTAAAGAATAGAGCTAGCCAACAAAGTGCAGGCTCTGCCTCCTCCCAAAACGTTGTCAATATAATTGAAACCATCTCAAACTCTACTTCAAAGACAAGATTAAATGAAACAAAACGCCCAATGCATGAGGATGATTAAAAAACAAATGAATGCATAAGAACACAATAATCAAATCAATCATCTCAGCGTTATAAAAAGCTATATGGTGGAGATAGATAGCAAACACATGCCCTTGATATTAAGAGTAATGCAGAGACTAAAAAGAAAGGAGAAAAATTTACTCTGCTAAGTTCTTGATCTACGCCCACTGCCTCATTATGCGTCCTTACGATTTGTTCGCCCTGCTGATGAAGCATGACCATCGTCTTCGTCGCGTCCTCCCTAATATCCTCGGCAATCCTCAAGCAGTTGTTCACCGTCGACGAAGTCTCCTCCGACTTATAGACCGCGTAATTCTCCAACTCCTGGACGGACTGGTTTTCGAGCCCTCCCGCATCGCGGAAGTCATTCTTGTACCGATCTCTCGCCGCCCGTGGGATCGAAAACTGCGAATTCGAAGCGGAATCATCCACCTCGGCATGAGCAGAAAACAATTCATCCCTCTGCTTCTGTTCTTCGGCTGGGTTTCCCGCCTTGGGCTTCTGGTCTTGTGCGACCCCGGGTTCCTTCGATCTTCCCGACGACCAGAAGGTGGATTCGCCCACGACCGCAGCCTTCTCCTTGATTTGGGCAAAGAATCTGCCACCCCCGGCCCCGTACCAACTGTTGCCACCCTTTGTTTGAACCTCAGAGCCATCTTCGCTATCACTAAATGGGTTTGTAGAACCAGATTTCTTGCCACCACCGGGCTTACCGGAAGAACCGGATTTTCCAGACACGGCGTCGTCATCGTCATCAAAAGGGTTGTTAGGGTAGGTCTGGAGAACGGGCTCAGACGATGGTCGTCTAGGGGGCCTTGCCGTGGTTCTTGTATCGGAATCAGAGTCGGAATCGAATGGGTTCGTTGCACGACTCCCTGAATTGGCGTAATTCCGGCCAGTTTTGGACATGGTGGTGTTGCGCAAGAAACCGCAAAAGCAGGCAAGAAACTAATGAAAACAAATAGGGATGAAGAATCAAACTAAACTCGCACTATCTTAACCAAGCAACAATATTAACACCAAAGGAAAAGAAAATCAAGAAGATGGGAGTTGCTTAAACGGTAGAAGCACCAGAGAGATTCCAGAAAAGAAAGGAATCAAGAAGTGGGTGGTCGATTGAATGGCAGAAATCACCAAGAAAACGTCGAAAGAAGGCTCGGAGAGGAGAATTTCCAAGTGGGTGTTCGTGACTTCTGACGCACTGGAATTGGAGAACAACCCCGTGAATCGAAAAGGAAGAACTCGGGAATACAATTGCAAACGGGGGAAGAAAAACAGGGCTTCAGACTGACTGAAGCGCCACAAACTGGGTCAAAGCAGCGTGATAGGAAGTCGGGAAGAAGGTGGCGCCCCAAATTAAACGGCAGAAAAAGAGAAAAAGATATATAAATTAAAAGGAAGAAGATTCAACGGAGAGAGAGAGAGAGATGTAGAAATTAAGAGGAAGAGGATTCAACGGAGAGAGAGAGAGAGAGAGAGTTTTGAATTCTCCCAACGCACCCCCTTAAAAAAGACGAGTAAAAAAAAGGCTTTTCTGTTTTTTCTTTCTATTTTTTGAGTGCCTATTTGTAATTTTTAAGGTTCACAATATAAAATTACCAACTTGTCCTCGGTACTGTCGGGCTTGCTTAGATTCTAATAGGAGCCTACCTCAAGAGTTGCTTGCTTTTGCCAAGTTGGAGCATGGCCCTTTTATGGGTGGGTTTCGTTTGAATGAGTGGAAGACTTGACTCATTTGTAACCACTTCACGGCTTTGTTTTTGTGGCCTAAATACTCAATGAAGTCTTTGACTCAAAACCAATCCAAAACCTAGACCGAGCTTTCATGAGAGACGTACATATTTTTACAATAGAGTGATTCATGCTTGAACTTCCTTGAGCCCGTTGAGGGTTTGGCATTTCGTGTAGAGCTCATGCTGGATCTTGATCTAGTTCTGTAGTGTCTAATGATTAGACTAACCTAAATCGACTTTCGTGTTGACTGAAGCCAAATCTTGTTTACTTGTTTATGATATAATTATTTTAACTCTCTTGTGATGGGTGTACACAATTTTTAAACTTTTTTTGTTTACTTATTTATGTGAATATTAGAAGTGTATATTTTTTTTGCAAGCTTGTAGAGGATGTAGGGGTATAGGAAGTTTGTATTTGAAGTGTGTTTGTTGCAGGCATGAAGAATACAATTTTTAAACTTGCTTTGTTTACTTGTTTATATGAATATTAGCAGTGTATATGTTTGTTGTAGGCTTAGAGAGAATGTAGGAGTTTGTATTTAAAGTGTGCTTGTTGCAGACTTAGAGAGGATACAATTTTTAAACTTTATTTGGTTACTTATTTATATGAATATGAAATTCCACTAGAGGGGGGGTGAATAGTGAAATGCTAATATGATCGATAAATTAAAAATATAATGCAATAAAGGCACAACACAAAAACACAGAATTTATACTGGTTCGGTCAAAACCCTGACCTACATCCAGTCCCCAAGCAAACCACTTGAGCTTTCCACTATAACATCCGAGTCACCGGATAAATAGTACAACACCCTCTTCCTCAGAGGTCTTCTTCTCTCAACAGAGAAGGGGCACACCCTCTTCCACAGAGGTATTCTTCTCTCAACAGAGAAGGGGAACACCCTCTTGCACAGAGGTCTTCTTCTCTCAACAGATAAGGACAACACCCTCTTTCTCAGAGGTCTACTTCTTTAAACAAAGAATGAATACAGTGAATAACAGAAAGTTATAATACTTCCTATAGAACCTTTAGAATGATATGAATGCACGAATGAAGGATTCTCAGAATGTTCTGTTCTTTTCACTCAGAGATTACTCTTTGTCAAAGAGTTATTCGTGACTTTTTCTCTTTCTTTTCTTTCTTTTTCTAGGCTCTCTTTCAAATATCGAATAGGAATTTTTCTCGTTGTAAGCTCACATGTCCATGTCAAATAAGTTATTTGATTTGTGTTTATATAGCCTTTAGAAAAATAGTCGTTGCCTTTTTGAAATGATAGCCTTTTTGGGATGTGAGATGTCAAGTCATTTCAAAAAAAACATCTTTATGGTTTTACGAAAAAGTCTTCTTTCCATAAAAGTAATATTTGGGGTACACTAGTCGTTGTAACTTTTTAGGTATGATATATTTTATGTAAAAAGTCTATTTCTTACAATAGTACATTGAACGTTGGATTTGTAGGCCATCATGTAGTTTTGTCCTTATACTAATTAATGATTTTAGTACTAAAGTATTTTATTTAGAATTTGTCACTTCTTTACTTAAATGAGTGTAAGTACAATAAATGCTTTGAGATTTTTATTTGTACATAGTCATATCAAAAGTTTTCTTTATGATGTGTTTTTCAATGTCTACAGAGAGAATGAAGACTCTAAGCAAGTCAACATTCTTGAGTAGGATTAAACTAGTTATAAAAAAAAAGATCTTTAGAGGAGGTATTTAATGTTTTACAAAGAGAATGATGACTTCAAGTAAGTCGACATCTTTGAGTTGTAAAAAGGTAACTAAAGTCTTTTCAAAACATATTATATTTGTTTCTCTTTGTCTAGCCGATTTCCATGTTTTGTCTTTTTCCTACTTATTTAAAATCATTACTTTTCAAGTTGTCTTGTATATGATAGAAGGTACAATTATTATATTTTGAAATCATGTCAAAATACCTTTTTCATAAAGGGTTGTAAGAAGGTACAATTATTTGTTTTCAAAAAGGAGCTTTTTGAAATTATCGTATACTTTTATGAAATATAGCTTTTATGAATGAGTATGTAATATGCAATATGCATGCTTCTGAAGGTTCTGTTACATATGACTCTAAAGAAGAAAAAAGGTCTTCATCTTGAGGTAGCCGATCTCTTTAGATGATCTTTAGGAATGCATGGCTCATCAAGCTTTTTCTTCAAGGAGTATGATTGCACCACGGTTGTACTTGAACAGGAGGTCTCCATCCTTTTTGGGTGAGATATCCTTGCATCAAATACTCGTTAGATATATGACAAAACATATCCAGTCATAATATAACATTTTTCAAGAAGACATATTATCATATCATATGAAATCAAATAAGACAATGTATCATATTATGTGTCATCAAAATAGAGTTTCTCAACATTTTCCCCCTTTTTTATGATGACAAAATATGCTCCTCCTGTCAAAAAGACATTATGCATAATATCATAAAATTATTGAAAAATGTCAAAGAGAGTATTTTTCTCCAATAATGGAGACAGATGTTTCTCCCCCTTTGTCATGGACAAAAAGGAGGGGATCAGAGTAAGCAAAGTTATTACAAGCCAAAATAATATAAAGTTATTACATTCCAAAATAATAAGTTTACTCCGAAGGTGAAGATGATTGAGGTGTTCGGGCATCGTGATCCTGCTGGAGGGTTTGTAGGGTCTGCTGCATCGAGGCTTGATTCTGAAGTATAAGATCCTGAGTTTGCTGGACATCCGTGATCGTAGAGAAGTAATCAAAGTCGGATGGAGGATCTGCTTCGTCAGAGCCGTGGTTGGTAGTGTGCAGGGACCTTGGATTGAAGGAAGTAGCATTGAGGATCTGTTTGGGATAGAGGATAACTTCATTTTGAAGGGGGACCTTGAAGAATTTTAAAATGGGAGTTATAAAACACCCGAAAAGAATATGCTGAAATTTTTGATAGCGAATAAAGTGGGCGAAGATGATGTTGGACCAATTTATCGGAGTAGAGCAGAAAATTGCGTAGAGGAGGAGAGAGATTTTTCTTGGTACTAATCCCTTGCGTGGAAGCTTGGGACAGATATTGTGGAGAAGAATGTGGGCAAGCAGTTGAGCATGAGGTTGGAGATTGCTCATGTGCCAGGGAAGGTGTGTGAAGTGGGTACAGAGAAGAATTTTTCAAAGTACCGAGCGGTCGAATAGTACTATGTTAGTTAGGTATGTGCCGGTGGAAGGAAGGTTGAGAATGTTGCCTAGTGAGGAAGCATCAAAGTAAATCATGTGTCCTCGGACTTTGGTGGTGATGGTAGTTTGGTCATGATTGGTGAAAAGATTTGTGTAGAAGAGTCGGACAAGTTCGGGATAGTAGGCAGCTTGGGATGAAGATCCTAGTAGGTGTTTAAAATCAGAGAAAGATCTTTCGAGGTCAAAGGATGCGAAGTCTTCGTAGTGAACCAATTCACCTTCATGAATTGGACGTGAGCAAAGTGAGTTGTAGTGATGAAATAGATCTGGAAACCTCAGATCGGCAGCGGTGATCACATTGTTTGAGGAAGAAGCCATTGCAAGAGCTTTTAGGAAAAAGAAACTAAGAAAGAAGAGCTTGGAAGGAGTAGTAGTTTGTAAGAGAATTTGTGTGCAATTGGTGAGGGATGAACCAATCTATTAAATAGAAGGAAGAAGATAATTGTGATAAGAAATGAATGACATTGGAAGTGAAGGATTTTTAGATTGTAGTTGAATGAAGAAATACGTGAGTTGTGGATTGAGAAACTTGTGAATGATAAATCAAATCAAATTTTGGAAGATAGTGTATTATATTAGTGTAAATGACAAGAAGGACATAGTTTTGAATAACTTTTCTATAAAGAGAAAAACTTTTCTATGGGAGAAGTTATCGAATTGTGAGATGTGTCATGTATTAAGCATGGAGTGTCCCATTGGACTTCACGTGTGATGAATGAATAAAGTCAAGAAGGTGAATACTCTAACGATTTTCGTGAAGTGAAGAGATGTAAGAATAGTTATGGAGTGAAGGAAATAATAGCCTAATAAAACAAGCAACTTTTTATACAAAATTTTACTTTCTGAAAAAGCATTCTAAATACGTGAAGAATGAGATGTGAATAAGACAAACAAGGACATATGAGTGAAAAGCAATAATTTCTTATTTAAGAAGTATTTTTATAGGTATGTGTAGAAGGAGTGTGAATAGTCATAAAGAAGGGTGATCTAATATACAAATTTGTAGAGAGAGATCATAGAGGTCATAAAGGACAACAATCACTTGATTTATGACATAAAGTAAAGTTATGATTGATATGACTTGATGTTTTGTTTAGAGGACATGGTTTTAATGGAGGGAGTATATAAGCTTAAAATATGTAGTGGTCACGGATGGAGAGTCTCTTCATATGAGATAGAGAGAAAGGAAAGAAAAAAGGTGGTACTAATAATAATAAAAAAGTGGAGTACAAGATGTCGAAAAGGAGACTTTATAATAATTTTTCATAAAAGATGTGAAGGATGAAAGGACGATAATTGATTGTACTTAAGCTATGATATAATATATGATATAGTAAAAAATTTACGTGAATTATAACAATTTGTCCTTGAAAAAGGTGGTGAAAATATGAAGGATAAAACACTCGATAACATAAAGTTTAGTGAAGTGTCTTGATAAAAGGAAAGGAAGGCATGAAAAGAGATATACCACTTGAATGAAGAACAATGATTAAAGGTATGATAAAATAAGTGAGGAACACAATATCATGTTGAAGTTCGGCTAGGCGGCTAGCTTATCGTAAGAGAGATTTTCACAAGAGGACAAAAGTGATAAAAGGTGTTATGAGATGAGTGATGTGAACAATGTCATGATAGCTTTTACTTAATATAAATAATTCTTATGGATATGAGTGAATGGAGTCATTATTGATGTGTACTTGAAAGATGACAAGTTGAAGGACATAAAGAATGATGAATGTGTTTTTATGAGTGATTAGAGTATTCGTGAATATAAAAACATAGTTTGATCTTGAAAAGTGGGAACAAAAACAACAAAACAACACAAAAAAAATCGATAAGAAGAAATCCTTTTAAAATAAAATTTTAACATAACATATAAGATGTTTTAATAAGTGTGACTGATTTATAAGTCACTTAGTTTGCATATTCCCAATTCTCTTCTAATTTGTGTAAAGTCTTCATGTTTCAATGGTTTAGTGAAGATGTCTGCTAACTGTTGATTAGTGGGTATGAATTCGAGTTTAATTATGTTGTTTAAGACTTGTTCTCTTAAGAAGTGGTGTCTTATTTTAATATGCTTAGTTCGTGAGTGTAAAATAGGATTTTTAGATAGGTTTATAGCACTAGTATTATCACAGAAAATAGTTGTATTTTTAAAATTTAAACCAAAATCTTTCAAAGTTTGTTTCATCCAGATGACTTGTGTACAGGCTAGGCTAGCAGCTATGTATTCAGCTTCAGTAGTTGACAAGGATACACAGTTTTGTTTCTTACTAAACCATGAAACTAGTGAGTGCCCTAGCATATGACATGTTCCACTTGTGCTTTTTCTGTCAGATTTACTTCCAGCAAAGTCAGCATCACTGTATGAGATTAAATCAAATGTAGAGGATTTTGAATAGAATAATCCAAAATCAGCTGTGTCTTTTAAATATCTCATTATTCTTTTTACAACTTTAAGATGTGATTCTTTTGGATTTGACTGAAATCTAGCACACAAGCAAACACTGAACA
Organism: Nuphar pumila; assembly: GCF_984573655.1. Taxonomy (NCBI): domain Eukaryota; kingdom Viridiplantae; phylum Streptophyta; class Magnoliopsida; order Nymphaeales; family Nymphaeaceae; genus Nuphar; species Nuphar pumila. Next base: position 40,964,371 of record NC_143264.1, on the reverse strand, counting down.
TAATATCTGGACGGCTAGCAGTTAAATAGAGTAGTGATCCTATCATACCTCGGTATACCTTTGTATCAACAGACTTACCATCTTCATCTTTGTCCAAAACAGTGGTTGTGCTCATAGGAGTGGTTTTTGATGCAGTTGAGTTCATGTTGAACCTCTTTAGAAGTTCATGAGCATACTTGGATTGATTGATGAAAACTCCATCCTTGGTTTGAGAATTTTAATATACTCATTTCAAATTCTTTCTGCATGGACTTAGAAAATTCTTCACAGAGAGTGTTGTTAGTAGATCCAAAGATGATATCATTCACATAAATTTGAACAATTAAGGTATGATTATTCACTATTTTTACAAATAGAGTAGAGTCTGCTTTGCCTACAGAAAAACCAGTTTTTAATAAAAAGGTTTTGAGTCTATCATACCAAGCACGAGGTGCTTGTTTTAACCCATATAAGGCACGTTTTAGTTTGAAAACATGATCTGGATATTGTTCATTTTCAAAGCCTGGAGGTTGTTTTACATAAACTTCTTCATTTATAAAACCATTTAGAAAGGCACTTTTAGCATCCATTTGATATAGTTTGAAATTCATATAGCTAGCATATGCTAAAAACATCCTAATAGATTCAAGTCTAGCAACAGGAGCAAATGTTTCATCAAAATCAATACCTTCCTCCGGGTTGTATCCTTGAGCTACTAGTCTTGTCTTGTTTCTTATAACATTACCTGTTTCATCTAGCTTGTTTCTGAAGATCCATCTTGTCCCAATGATCTGATGATCCTTTTGTCTTGGTACAAGATCCCAAACATCATTTCTTTGGAATTGATTCAGTTCTTCAGTCATGGCTAGCATCCAGAACTCATCGATGATGGCTTCATCAATCTTCTTTGGTTCAAGTTGAGAAATGAATGCCATGTTAGCAATCCGTTCTAGCTGAGCTCTAGTTTGAACCCCCTTTGTCAGGTCTCCCAAAATCTGCTTTTGAGGATGATCTTTGATTTCGAAAAATGTTCTTTGATCATCTTCATTAGATTTGGCTGTGTTATCTAGGAATAAATCTGTACTTTCAACATCATCATCGTTAGTCTGCTTAAGAATAGATTGATCAATAGATTCACAAAAACTGACATGCATAGATTCTTCAATAGTATATGAACTTTTATTAAAAACTCTGTATGCTTTACTATGACTTGAATATCCTAAGAATATGCCTTCAATAGATTTAGCATCAAATTTATCCAGGCTATCTTTAGTGTTAAGGATAAAGCATTTACATCCAAAGACTTTAAAATAGTCATAGAATAATTTATAGGGAGTTTTATTTAATAAGGGTCTAATAAGAACTCTATTGGTTATATAGCATGCAGTATTAACAGCTTCTGCCCAAAAAGATTTAGCAAGATTATTATGTTGGAGCATAGTTCTAGCAGATTCCTGAAGGGTTCTATTCTTTCATACTACTACACCATTTTGAGGTGCAGCTCTAGGAAAGGCAAAGTTATGAGAAATACCATGCAAGTTACAAAAATTTACAAAAAGTTCATTTTCAAATTCTCTTCTATGGTCACTACGGATTTTTACAATAGAACATGATTTTTCATTTTATAATTTTTTACATAAAATTTCAAATTGACAAAACGTATCACTTTTGTTTTTCAAAAATATTACCCAAGTAAATCTTGAGTAATCATCTACAATGACAAAAGCATATTTATTATGATTAAGACTAGCTACTCTAGAAGGACCAAAAAGATCCAGGTGGAGAAGCTCTAAAGGTCTTTTACTTGAAATGATATTTTTGATTTGAAAGATGATTTAGACAGTTTTCTTAATTGACATGGATCACAAAAATAATCCTTTTTAAAAGATATTTTGGGTAACCCACGTACTAACTTATTTTTAGCTAATTTAGACATGTATTTGGAGTTGACATGACCCATTCTCATGTGCCATAAATGTTGAGTGTCATTATTATCTATAAGGCAATGTTCAGTAATGTTTTCTAGGTATAATTTATATATATTATTTCTTCTTATACCTTTTAAGATGATGTTTTTGTTGGTGTCTGCTATAAGGCATGCATCATGATTAAAGCTAACATTATAACCTGTGTCACACATTTGACTAATACTTAGGAGGTTATGTTTTAAGCCTTTAACAAGGAGAATGTCTTTGATAAGAGGTTTATCTATATTGCCAATATTACCAATATCAATTATCAAACCTTTGTTGTTATCTCCAAAGGTGACGGTTCCTCATTTTTTATGATGAAGAACAGCAAAAAGGTCTGGATGTCCTGTCATGTGTTTTGAACATCCACTGTCTAGTATCCATCTGTTCTTCTTCTTTGGAGCCTGCAAAACATTAAGTAAAACTTCTTTTTGGTACCCAGTCGGGTCCCTTTTTGTTAGACTTTGGAACCCATATCCATTTTGATTTGGGTTTGACTAAAACTTTAGAGGCGTTCAAAAAATTAAAACTATAATACTCCTTTTTAGGTTCAGAAGAACCTTTGACAAAAGTGGTCTTTTGATTCATACAAGAAGGTTTGTAGAAATGAGAGTAGCCAATACCATTCTTGTAAAAAGAGACTTTTTGAGAGGATAGGAGTTTATCCACGTTCTCTTTTCCTTTAGTAAACTTGAAAATCGTTTTCATAAGGTTCTCAGTTTTACTTTTTAATTCTGAAATTTCTACTTGCAGATTTTTAGTCTTGGAGCTAGTAGAAGAGATTTCAGAAGTAATCAGAAAATTTTTCTTTTGTAAATCAGAATTTTCAATACTGAGTTTTTCATTTTTCAGCATAAGCTCTAGATTTTCAGATTTCAAATGTCTATTTTTGAGAATCGTTTTCCTTGATTCTTCAAAAAGTTCCTGAAAAGCATTTTAAAGTTCTTCAAAGGAGAAATCAAGGGATTCACTTACAGAGCTTTTTGCCATGAAGCACATGTTGGCAGTTTCTGCTTCATCATCACTTGACTCTTCACTTGTGGATGGTTCTGAATCATCCCATTGAGCATACAGAGCCTTTTTCTTGAAGAACCTCTTCTTTGGTTCCTCAGTCTTGGATTTTCTTTTGAGAAGAGGACAGTCACGTCTCAAGTGACCTGGCTTATTACACTAATAGCACATGGAATCTTCTTTAGGGTCTTTTCTTTCCTTGTGCTTATTTAGAATTCGGTTCATTCTCATGAAGCGCTGGAATTTTCTAGTGAGTGGCGCAATTTCAGTTTCTTTTTCTGAGTCCTCGTTCTCAGAAAGAGCTGGGAAGGCTAGAGTTTTCTTTAAAGGTTGTTCCTCTTCCCTTCTTTCCTTTATGTGGACTTCATAGGCCATAAGGTTGCCTATTAAGTCGTCCAGGGTAAGCTTGGATAAATCTTGAGCTTCTTCAATAGCAGTAGTCTTTTTCTCCCAATCAGTTGTGAGAGATCTCAAGATTTTCTTCACCTTATCTGTCTGGGAATGGGTTACACCTAGAGATTTCAGATCGTTGGTGATGTTGGTGAATCTGGTGAACATCTCTGTGATGGGTTCATCTTTGTTCATTTTGAACAACTCATATTTTCTAACGAGAGATGAGATTTTGGCTTCTTTCACTTTGTTGGTTCCTTCATGAATAACCTTCAGAGAATGCCAAATATCATATGCAGATTCACATGTAGATATTCTATTGAATTCATTCTGATCAATGGCACAATATAAGACATTCATAGCCTTTGCATTTAGATTTGCCATTTTCTTTTCTTTATCAGACCATAAGCTATAGTCTGCAGATGGAGATGTGTATGGATGCTCAACAATTTTCCATACAGCAAAATCTATGAACTTGAGAAATATAGCCATTCTGTATTTCCAGTATCCATAGTTGGAGTCGTTGAAGAAAGGAGGACGAGATGCGTGTTGACCTTCAATATCACGAGCATAGGAGGTAGATGCCATTTGTGCTCGAAGACTTGTTATATCGTAACCAGCAAACCTGCTCTGATACCAAATGAAATTCCACTAGAGGGGGGGTGAATAGTGAAATGCTAATATGATCGATAAATTAAAAATATAATGCAATAAAGGCACAACACAAAAACACAGAATTTATACTGGTTCGGTCAAAACCCTCACCTACATCCAGTCCCCAAGCAAACCACTTGAGCTTTCCACTATAACATCCGAGTCACCGGATAAATAGTACAACACCCTCTTCCTCAGAGGTCTTCTTCTCTCAACAGAGAAGGGGCACACCCTCTTCCACAGAGGTCTTCTTCTCTCAACAGAGAAGGGGAACACCCTCTTGCACAGAGGTCTTCTTCTCTCAACAGATAAGGACAACACCCTCTTTCTCAGAGGTCTACTTCTTTAAACAGAGAATAAATACAGTGAATAACAGAAAGTTATAATACTTCCTATAGAACCTTTAGAATGATATGAATGCACGAATGAAGGATTCTCAGAATGTTCTGTTCTTTTCACTCAGAGATTACTCTTTGTCAAAGAGCTATTCTTGACTTTTTCTCTTTCTTTTCTTTCTTTTTCTAGGCTCTCTTTCAAATATCGAATAGGAATTTTTCTCGTTGTAAGCTCACATGTCCATGTCAAATAAGTTATTTGATTTGTGTTTATATAGCCTTTAGAAAAATAGTCGTTGCCTTTTTGAAATGATAGCCTTTTTGGGATGTGACAACTTTTCAAGTTGTCTTGTATATGATAGAAGGTACAATTATTATATTTTGAAATCATGTCAAAATACCTTTTTCATAAAGGGTTGTAAGAAGGTACAATTATTTGTTTTCAAAAAGGAGCTTTTTGAAACTATCGTATACTTTTATGAAATATAGCTTTTATGAATGAGTATGTAATATGCAATATGCATGCTTCTGAAGGTTCTGTTACATATGATTCTAAAGAAGAAAAAAAGTCTTCATCTTGAGGTAGCCGATCTCTTTAGATGATCTTTAGGAATGCATGGCTCATCAAGTTTTTTCTTCAAGGAGTATGATTGCACCACGGTTGTACTTGAACAGGAGGTCTCCATCCTTTTTGGGTGAGATATCCTTGCATCAAATACTCGTTAGATATATGACAAAACATATCCAGTCATAATATAACATTTTTCAAGAAGACATATTATCATATCATATGAAATCAAATAAGACAGTGTATCATATTATGTGTCATCAAAATAGAGTTTCTCAACAGAATATTGGAAGTGTATATATTTGTTGCAAGATTTGAGAGGATGTACGGCATTTGTATTTGAAGTATATTTGTTAAAGACTTAGAGAGGATGCAATTTATAAACTCTCTTTGTTTACTTGTTTATTTGAATATTAAAAGTGTATATGTTTGTTCCAGACTTAGAGATGACGTAGAGGGTTTGTCTTTGAAGTATGGTTGTTGTAGGCTTGGAGGGGATACAATTTCTAAACTCTCTTTGTTTACTCATTTATGTGAATATTAGAAGTGAATATGCTTGTTGCAAGCTTGGAGAAGATGTAGGGGGTTTGTATTTGAAGTGTGTTTGTTGCATACTTAAAGAGGATAATTTTTAAACTCTCTTTATTTACTTGTTCATGTGAATATTAGAAGTGTATATGTTTGTTGCAGACTTTAAAAGGATGTAGAGGGTTTGTATTTGAAGTGTGTTTGTTGCAGGCTTAGAGTGGATATAATTTCTAAAATCTCTTAGTTTACTCGTTTATGTGAATATTAGAAGTGTATATATTTATTGCAAGTTTGGAGAGGATGTAGGAGGTTTGTATTTGAAGTGTATTTGTTGCATACTTAGAGATAATACAATTTTGAAACTCTCTTTGTTTACTTGTTTATGTGAATATTAGAAGCATATATGTTTGTTGCAAACTTGAAGAAAATGTAAGGGTTTTGTATTTGAAGTATGTGTGTTGCATACTTGGAAAATATACAAATTCTAAATTCTTTTTGTTTACTTGTATATGTGAATATTAGAAGTGTATATATTTGTTGCAGGTTTAAAGAAGATCTAAGAAGTGCAGTGGGTTTATATTTGAAGTGTATTTCTAAACTCAGAGGGATTTACTTGTTTTTGTTGAATATAAAAAAAAATTGAAATTAAGTTTTTGTTTTTTGCTTGCAGGTTTATAGCCTATAATGGTGAGATCCTTGTCTCATCATTATAAGCGAGATTCTTGTTTTCCCAGCCTATAATGGTGAGCAAATTCGCCTTGTTATAGCCTATAACGGTGAGTTAATTCGCCCTATTATAGCATATAACAATGAGTGAATACACCTCGTAGTCTATAACGGTGAGCTACAAATCTTGTTGTTAAAGATTGTCATGTTGTTATTGGTGTTTCCAGATTAAGCAAGATTCTTTATTGGTGTTGGTTCACCCTTTAACGTCAAGCTATAAATGTCATTGTTATTACTCAATAAAGGTCAATTCTTTGTGGCGACTTATCAGTGAGAATTCTCATCATTATATGTCTATAGCTGTGAGAAATAGGTCAATAGAGGCAAGATATGTTGCCGCTATTGACCCACATCCTTGTAATGGTATCACCAACCACCTTTCCAAGTAAAAACCAAATATGGATGGGTTATTGGGTTATCTTTTTATTAAAAGAGATTTATCATATTGCATATGCCTCATATTAGTTGGCATCGTCTGTTTTATATGGGTAGGTTCTCATAGTTTGTGTATTAACATAATTCATTCAATATGATTAGGTGCCTATAAACCAATTGAGCATCTTGCCTGTGAAGGTGATCCTAGAATTAAGTGTGCAGGTGTTTTTTCATAACTCGGTGCATTGATGTACCTTGAAGGTGGTCATACCTTGACTCATCATAGAGTCAATACACGTACATGCATGAATTAACGTCTTACAGTACGAACATAATAACACTATCTTATGATACTTAAGCAACATATCATCAGAACACACTAGATTAATACCAAACAACAAGAATTTATATTCTACAAACTTAGTTTAGAAATCCTACATTTGAGATATGATGAAAAAAAGTAGCAAAACTCGAAAATTGAGAAGTCTCGCAAAAACTGCAATAGATTTGCTATATAGGTAAGACACTGAATACTTGGTGTGGGACACACAATACCAAGCGAAATCACCAAAACAGGGTCAGTTGGGCATCTCACAGTGGGAGAGTGCTACAGTACTGCACACATAACAATAAATTTATCGCAATATGTTTTCGCATACGAGCAACAAAATTTATAATGTAAATCGATAACCTGATTGGCAAAACCCACAAAACATACTAAAAAGTCAAAAACAAGATTGGATAGTTGTGTGGAGCATCTCCATAAGTCTGTACGTTGTCCAAAGCACCACCATAATGATGGCACAAAAATCAAGGCACATGATTCTAAGGAAAAAATAGTATTCTATTGAAATTCAAACCAAAACAAGGAAAACAAAAAAAAAATGTTAGCTAAGTGAAAGATATAGTTGTTGTCATGGATGACAGAGGTGTCGATAGCAGCTCTGCATGATTCCCAATTTTGGAAAGTGGGCATGCAAAACGAGGCAAAGAAAATTAATGAAATCGACTAGTAATTTACTTAAACAATGAAAAACCAATAACCAAAAGTGAAAAATGACACATAAAATGTACCTTAGTGACTATTATGCGTGAAAATGATCTCAATCTACTGGGCACAAATCTCTATCCAGGAGAACATGCAAAAACCCAAATGAAAACCTTGTTTAGCATAAAATGAAAAACAAAATTCACAATAGAAGACATCACGATCTCTTAAATTTGACCCCTAGAAAAATAGAAAATACTCTCACACGGTAATAAAACATGGTCAGAAAGCAATCACTAGCAATTTAATGTGGCCTTGATCGACCTCCTGTAGAGAGAAAGCGAATGAAAACCAATGAAATAAAGATTCAACCAACCAGTTGAGCAAAAAAAACAAAATCCTGTGCTCCGACAAAGAATCAATCACGGCTGATTCTAGGAAGATGAAAAGAGGGCTCAAAATGTCGACAGGAAAATAGAAAAGAAAACAGAAAACCAAAGGAAAAAATAAGGAGGAGAGATTGGGAAGGGACTCACCAAAATTAGGGGTCTTCACGGCAGGTGGCATTCGGTCTGGCCCACTGTTGCTCAACGAAGAGGGAGAGGGATTGGGAAGAAGTAAGCTGGGTGGTCATCTTATTACCGTCCAGGCGATGGCTGTCGCTGGAGGAGTGTTGGTTGCGGTGGGGAGGGTTACCGAGGTAAGAGAGAAACAAAACGGGAGGAATGAGGGGCGACGGCTGTGGTGAGAAAAGAAAGGAGAGGGAGGAGGCGAGGAGGGAGAAAGAAGTGGAGAAGGAGGAGGAGGGCGTGATTTGTTGTGGTGAAATAGAAAGGGGGAAAAATAAACCCCTCCGTGCGCACGGTCTTGGGTCCGAATCGGGCATGTTTTATCTCAACCTAAAACGAAATTCTAAAAAAAATAACACTAACCTAAACCTAATTAACAAATAAAAATTTATTTTTAAATAACACTTGTTTTAAAACAAAGCCATGATAAAAAATGGAATATAATATTTGTTTTATTGTGTAAAATCCTTAAAACTTTATGTTTGTGTTGATCCATTTAGATCCAACCCATACAAAATTCAGGTCCACTTTAGTTTCCATATTTTTGTTAAAGATTTTCTTACATTTTATTCAATTTAAATAATTATACTAACTCTAAATAGTTCATGACTTTGGTACTTTCTAAAATAATAGTTCATTTGATTAAAATATTTTTCATAATTTTTTTTATAACCAAAATACCCCTTTTGAGAAAAAAATTTAAAAATCATTGAAATGTATCTAGTTAAGTTCAAAACACCAATGACTTTGACTTTGTGACTCACTAAGATCCTTATTTTTCGTGATAATGTAAATATTTTATTTAATATTTTATCTAAAATAATATTTAAAATGACTATTTTACCCTTACTAACCATAATTGAGTAAATGAGCGTGTATAATACCAATACTTGCAAATAAAAAGTAGAATTACAGTTCTAATTCGGTGACAAGGTTAAATTCTTTATTTATTTAAAATCTCAAATTATAGCATCAGAATATAAATCCCCCCTTGAAGCAGGTTGTATAAAAAAAACCCTCTCTCTCTCTATGCACGCAACTGCTATCATCAAAAGCCAACATGTGAGGAGGAACAACTTGTCATTGGGAAGTGAGGTGATCAAAAGGCCAATAGAAAGGCAAGTTCATAGTTTCAGGTTTTTGTATTTCTTCTTTTCTTTTCCATCTCTCTCTTTGTAATTTTCTTTTTCTTTTTTCTTCAAATAGTTTTTGTGTTTGTGTTTTGCTATTTAGTTTATTTTATTTGTTTTTATGATAATGTCGATTTTGAGATGGAGAAAGAAACGACTGTCTTGTATCATTTTTCTACTTCTCACGATGTTCTATTTTTCTTGCAAACAATACTTGCTACTCTCTCTCTCTCTCTCTCTCTCTCTCTCTCTCTCTCTCTCTCTCTGCTTGTATATTTATTTTCCTTATTTCATTGAGTTGTCTTTGATGATCCTTGACTTGATCGAGTCGTATAAACAAATTTTTTTAAGTTATAATTAAAATGATTTTTTTATTATATAACACGTGTTTATCATTTGGTATCTATTAAAGCTGAATTTAGTTAGATTATTAAATATTCTTTGAAGTAAATATTCTTCATTGGGTAAGGGGGACGATGCATAAGCTTTTCCAAAAAAAAAGGCCAATTAAGTTTAATTAAGAAAGAAGAAAGCTCTTGGAGGAAATGTGAACTACATGAAAAAAAGAAATATTTTTTTATCATATAACTTATGTGTTTGTCAATAAGTAATTAAGTAGTGAGATTCAGATTAAAGGTTGAGTTTAGGTGAATTATTAAATATGCACTAAAGGCAATGTTCTTCAATTGGTGAGAGGGACGGTGTATGAACCTTTTCTATTTAGGTTTAATTCAGAAAGAAAAAAATCGCTTTGAGAAAACATGAATTACATGTAGAAAAAAAAATATTATATAACTTGTGTTTTTCATTGAGTATATGCAATTTTTTTTTTTTGATATTTACATGGAGAAACTGCTCAGTTGCGCGCTGGCTATACCTGCCTTATGATCGCTGTCCGAGCAGCCTAAAACTCTGTGGGCTTATCCCTTGCCCCCAAAGAGTCACCACGCTTCAGCTTGCGCAAGAGGTGATGCTCATGAGATTTGAAACTAGACTGCCTTCCTAGCGGCCTAGGCCCCATCCCACTATGTCAAACCCCTTTTGGGGCAATTAAAGGTGAGTTTTGATGCATTAAACTTGCATATAAAGGCAATACTGTTCATTTAGTGCAAGAGATTGTGCTTAAATTTTTTCATAAAAAAAGTTAGTTTTAATTAGGGAAGAAAGCTCTTTGTGAAAGCATGAACTACATGCAGAAAAATAAATAGTGATTAATTTCATACCAAATTTTAGTAAAGTGCCCTTAAATATGCAATTAAAGGCAATATCCTTAATTGGATGTATGAAACGGTAGCATTAAATATGCAATTAAAGGCAATATTGTGTTGTCAATAGGATGCAAGAGGATGTGCACGATCCTTTCCAAACCAAAAGGCTTAATTAGTTTTAATTTGGGATTGAATGGATCCAAATCCGATCCAAATGCACATTCCAACTTGACTTCAAGGATCTAAATCTGGAAATAACATGTAAGATTTGAATCGGATTGCAGACCTACTGACTGGCAAGTCTGTTCGGGAGGATGTACGTACCTCTTGCTTTTGCCAACTATTTTCTTATAGTCAAGTTGGGAAATAATCGCTTGGGATCTAAAAAAGAAATACTTGCTGCTTGGAAGCATTGTGACATAAATGGAGACCGGGGTGTTCATATTTACAAATAGTCATGTAATCTCAGCAAAATGTAACTGGTTTTGAGGATATCTCATCCTCAAATACTGTATACTATAGTATTATTTTTAATAAATATTTTCACATTATTTCTCAAAAAAAAAAAAAACCACATACATCAATATTTCTTTTCCTAAAAAAAAGAGAGAGGATATTTTACCCAAATAATAAAAACATATAAAATATCAGCATAAATTATTTTCGGGTTTTTTTTAATATTTTCTGTTTTCAAAAATTTTATTGATGAGACTTTGCCATAAAAAATCAAAATGTGAGAAAAAGTGACAAATTTTCAATTTCATGAGCTCATGAATCATGATGTGTATAGTGCAATATTGAAATTTTTGAAGTAATAAAAATGCCCAAGATGAGCTCATGAATCATGATGTATAATGCCATATTGAAAATTATCAACCCAAGGGGTTACGTCTTAATCTTCTTGACATGTGCATTTATTTATTTTGCACCGCCAAGAAAAAAACATTGTTATGGATCGCATATTGGCAGACCTCCATTTGAGGTCACCTTACCTATCAAAAAACAGGTCCAGTTTTGACCTTGTGGGTGGTTTGATAACTCTAAATGACGTGCTCATCCATGTGTTTTTGATGAAAAAATGTGTTTTTTATGACTCGATAAAATATTTATACTGTAGGTCCTTGATTTTTAAAGCCTTATAAAAGCACAGAGCATACAATTTATGTGGTTCAACCGAAGCTTACGTAGCGCCAAGGGGTTTGGTGCTGTTGATGGGGGCCTTGTCCACTAGATGGGTAGTCGGGGTTTCATTCCCATAAGTGTCAAACCCCTTGCATTAATGAGAGTAGGATAAACTCTTTGCTCAACCGAAGCCTGGTGACTCCGTCGGGGCAGGGAGTGTAACATGGGTTTACACCGTAGGGAAAAGGATTGTAAGTATGGCAAGCTTAGCTAGTGCGACTAGGTCTATGATCTCAAAGTTGATTTTCCCGTCTTTCACTTACCTGTTATAGGTAACAATTAAAGAGACATTTTTTTTTTTGGAATCATGCAATCATAATGTGTGTCCAAGTTTTATGGATCTTAAAAAAACCAACAGGCTACAATGTACCAAAATTTCTTAGATTATTAAAAATCATGTTTTTATGTCAGAAAAAAACAATCCAAGGCGCCGACCTCAGCAATGCGTGCTTGTAACCCGAGTGGGGGCACAACGGATGGTTTGGACGCACATGTTGGACAGGCTTGGAGGGGTTGAGGGTGACACGTTACACAGTCTGCCCTGTTCCAAGCCAGGAGTTGAGTCCCCTGTCGAAAGGCTAGCGTGTGCTGGGTCTTAGAGAGGAGGGGACTGCACGAGGCTGGTTTTCACATTGCAGCGAGCACCTCCTTCACTGCTTGCCAAGCCTGCCTTCCTATGTGTGGACATCACCATTTTTTATCTACCACCGAGTTGGTATCTCATGTGGTAAGCGGAGTCTTGTGTCAGGCTGAAGGCCTTGGATTGAATCCCTATGCTACATGGGGCGATTGTTGTTCTGGTAGGGGTCCGCTTAACCCCAGCTAGACTTTCAAAAAAAACAATCCAAGGTAAAATCCATAACAAACAAATAATGATCAAATGCAAATTGGGCCTAATGACTACGGTAGTGATTACCAATGTGGTCACCAGGGTCCTCTGGAAGGCTCACGATCAAATCCCGTTAGCACATAGGGACTGCCATGGTTGAGGCACTTAAGGGCATGTTTGATGGCTGGTCCCGTGCATCGCATGGGACAAAAAAGACATTCAAAATGGTTTTTTTAACAAACATTGGATGCGGTAGACGGTGTTCCGCCGCATTCAGCTATTTTTTATCCACCTCTCCAATATTACAAAAAGAACAGGAATGGAGGGAACTATTAAAAAAAATGCATAGACGGGCACGTCGCGCCCGTCGATGCATCTCCCTCCCTTCTCCTTCTCCTTCTCCTTCTCCTTACTTGTGCCAGACCCTCGTGGAGTCGTTCCGGTCAGGCTTGTCGTCTCCTTCCCTGCGCCGAACTGTTGACAAGCTCGTTCCCCACCCCTCATCGAGACGCAGGCATCGAGCACCATCGGTAGCATGTGTGCTCTTTCCTCTCTCTCTCTTTGCAACCCTATCTCCCTCTCCCAAAGTTTGCCTGAGCCATCTCTCTCCCTGCAATCCTATCTTCCCCTCCCGAAGTTCGCTTGAGTCCTCTCTCTCTCAATGGAGGACTACTTCTCTCTCTCAGCCTATCTGAGAGATGACGCACGACACAACCCATAAAAATGAAGAGGGGGCTCTGATTTAGGGTTTTTTGCAAAAAAATAATTTGATTTTTTTCTTAATTTTCCTTATTTTTTCATACCTTCTGTACAAGGATTACCAGAATGACCAAAAGTTCACTCTCACCACCTACACATCCGCCGGTGTGCTGAGTCTCTTCTCTGAATTTTTCTTTTTCTTTTTTTTTATGTTTTTTGTCCACATTTTTGGGGATTTTTATGAGCTAGGTGTCAAGTAGCACTCCTTAGGCCCCCTTTTTCCTTCTCTTATGTGAAGAGGAAAGGCAGAGAGTTGTGAAACCCTAACGTCTTTTTCTGCCTAAAGAAGGAAGGAATAAAAAGAATTAGCTTGTTTTAATTTGTCTTTTGATGGTTGGAGTGAAGAAAAAATACACTTTTAGGTTGTAGTTGTCTTTTTTTCCCTTAGAAGGCCATATTTATGAGCGTGATGGATGCTATTTTTGTTAGTAATTTCTGTGACTTTTTTTAGTTTATCTTGGTTGAATTTCAGCTGCAGATGATGGTTTTTTATTAATGTTTTTGTTTTTTTTTACAAATTTTTTTAAGATTGGGTTGCTATTTTCTTTGCTATTAGAGAGAATGTATTTTTAATTCCTAGTTAGTTTTTTTTTTCATATTTGTTTTAGAGAGAGAGTACGTTGAATGTTGTTTTTGTTTAGCATTTCTATGAGTATTTTTATTGAATTTTTTTGGTTATTAAAATTTTCAAATTTTTTTTTTACCTTTTCTTTGAAGAGGAAAAGGAAAGAGAAAAACTTTGAAATTCAGATTTCATGGAATACATGGGGGGGGCAGGCTTGAAGGTGAATTGTGTATTTCATAATTCATATAATCATTTTTTATTTTATTTTTATAAGAAATTATATAGGTTCGTGATAAATTTATGAAATTATGTTTTTTTTTTTGTCATTTAAGCACTAGAAATTTTTTTCATTATTTTTTCTGCAATTTTGTTCTAAGATATTTACATTTTTGCTATTTGTGGTGGTAAACAGGAATGCAATTTTTGGTCATTGAAGCTTGAATCAAAAAGAGCTCTTTCGTTTCTTGAGAAGGCTTCGTCGGTTAACCGACGAAGCCTCTCACTTTCCTTCTCTTTTGTTTTGCTTATTGTTTACCTAGGTTGTAGGTCATTGGGGACCTGTATTTCTCCCACTTGGCTCAGCCAAACTGCTAGCTGAATTAGCTGATTGACTCAAGCCATCATTTATTGTCTCACTTCTATACACATGTTTCTGTTTTGATGTCTCTAGTGATTATTTTGGCTTGTTTGGTAGTTTTAATATGAATAACTAGTTTCTTAATTAGGCAAGCAAAAGAAGAACTACCAACAGTTGATCTGCAATCATGCAATGCAAAGTTTGAGAGAATTTATCAATAGTTATATCCCAAAGAACACTGAACAACAATTTGAGTGCTTGGAATGGACCTAAGAACAAAGCAATATGTCCAAATGTTCGATCAAATGTCTGTATTAATTAAAATCATTGTTTAATTAAAATCATTGCAAGCGTTTGATAAGAAATGCATTTTCACTTGATGGTTATTTTGTTACTCAAATTCAAATCTATATTCAGGGCAAAGCAAAAATTCATGATTTTAGATATAATTTCGTAATTTGATTTATATTTAGGCAAAAAAATTAATAAATTTGTTAAAAACATATAAAATGGTGGACAGATCAGGTCATATGATCCAAAATAAAAATAAAGTAATTAATTCGACCCATTATCCATGATTGTCCAAGTTGTCCGCACATCATCATTAAACAACGAACATTTGAAACATAGCATGTTGGACTTGGAACAATTGTTACAGAATGAACAGAGTCAATTTTTTGTTCATTTGGTCCAACCCTAGTCAAGCCATCATGCATACCCTAAATGTTAAATGGTGGTGTACTACAAGAGTTTTACCATGTAATGCGGGCCCATTAAGTGGCTCGGTTCTTGATAAGAGTTGTTCTTGATCACCAAAAAAAAGATATAAATAAATAAAACTTGCCCTCACGGTTTCCTAGCTCGGTGGTACATATAATTGATTGTACAAAAAGTATATACTCGTGTGCATTATAAGAAAGAAAAAGATTCTGACAATATTTTTAGCAAAAATATAAAACGAAAAAATAGGATGGTTTTTGAAGTTTAAAAAGAATAATAAATGATATTTAAAGTCTCAAACTTTTAAATCCAAAAATATTTGGAAATCACATAAAAGAGATGTTGATATGGTAACTTTAAAAATTAGTATTATTTTGCAAACTCACCATGCTTTTTATTTTTAATCAATTTTCATTTATCTAATGACATTTTCAGATTATTGAAGGTGTTTGTGGTTGGTACTTTTTACTTTCAGTTGGCTGAGGGCATTGACTTCTACGGGCAGGGCAGAAAATAGTTGGTAAAAAATGGTCATACTTACGCGAGCAACTTCCTTGAATTATAGTTAAAAATGGCCATGATTGATGCTTGTGATTGTTTTTTTTCAAAAAAAAAAATTTGAACTTTAATTTATGGTCTGCTTTTCATTCCTCAAAAAAAACTAATCCAAATTAGGCTTTACAAAAAAGAAAAAAACCTAAAATTACGCCATAAATGAAACTTACATGAGGACCTTAATGTCAAAATGATGTAGCCGGTCCCAAAACCTTCAACTTCACATTTACCTCAATGTTCCCATTTTAAGAAAGATTTACAATGTGTTCAAACCAAAATGACCAAAATGCCCCTTGAAAGGCTGTTTGACCAACTTTGCAAAACCTAGTCAAAGAGGACGTACTTGGTTTAGTAGTTGCTAGCTAGAGCCATGTGGTCATGGTCAACAATCACTTGAACATGGGCCACTATGATGCAGACCAAATCAACTTGTGCTACTCATCAAGCTATTGAAGTTTAAAATCAGAGATTTACCGGGTCCGGAGCCCAAAGTAGATTGAAAATATGGATGGACTGGATCAACTCTTCTGCGTTGACTTTATAGTCGGCTGCCATATGTTTTGACCCTTTTTTTGTGGACTTGGACATCGAATCCAAATGGATGTAGTTTCACTTTCAACATTCATCATAGAGTTGACAATCCAGTACTGGACGTGCTTGGCTGGGCTACAACTCTGCCCAGCCTTAACTTGACTCATGGGAGTCAAGAGACTCTTCGTTAAATTGCTAGATCTATTAAGATCTGCCTACTCCCAAGTACTTAACAAGACTTATGCCTATGATTACGTGGCTAAGGAGAATGTGGTTTTCATTTAGGATGGGTTCTATCTGTATTTATGAAAGCCTCCAACTCCTCTCTAAATTTTGTAGCTACTTCTCTCTCTCTCTCTCTCTTATTCTTCTTGATTCATCTTTTGTTCTTCTCTTAATTGTTGGAGCTTGCCTCCAACTGATAAAATAGTTCTTAAACTCGGACCTAGTTGTACGAGGATAATTTGGATAAATGATAAATGCACACCCCCCCCCCCCCCACATATCTATACTGCTTCCCAAGGACCTTAGCAAAGACCTCTCGTTGCTTCATCAACAAGCCTCCTTGTGAAGAAGATGTTGAACTTTCAATCTTCACAGATTGCAATTTCATCGGCATATCGTTTATAAACGATTATCAATAACTAATAATAATGTACAAAATATAATGGATGAATGTGACACTACAAAGTGTGAGTTATTTACAAAGGTGTTTTCTATTTTACTACAGATGAATGTATAGTGATCTGAATGGGTGTGCATCTCTTTATGTAATGCACTCGTCGTCGGTTCTTGCCTATCTATTTTAGTATGCAAGTAACAAATTAAGAATTTATTAGATTAGCACTATATTATATGAAAAAATAAATAAACTTATGGAATAAGAAACTTACCTTCGTATGATACCTTTTGAGGTACGAAGGCGATCCACTAATACGTAGGACTGTCTGTTTTGCTCTATTCATCAAATTTTTCTTCGACGCCCGCTATTAACCAAAGAAAGATCAATTAGTAGACAAAAATCTAAAAAATTAAACATTTATTTACTTATAAATATATATTAAATATTTATTGTCCAATAGTCTTCGGTAAAAAACTTGCAAATTTATTTTCATACTCCAGAATCACATTCCTCGAGAGGATGTTGTTCTGTTATGATGTGGTTTTCAAACTTCTGGTAATACTTGTGGAAACCTTCTTGAACCCTTGAGTATTATAGTGCAAGTTGTTTCTCCATGCCCACCTGATGTTCAGGTATATCCTTGTTTAAATCAAACTCATCATGCACCAAATTATCAAAATATAGTTAGTAATACTTTTTTTATGGATTAATCTATTTATCAAAATATAGTTAGGCAATATACTTACATAAATTGCCTCAAGCAACATCATATTTTCGTCTGGGACCTTCTTACATGAGTTATGAGTGAGTATGGTTTGTTCTTTGATGATGCACAAAAGCCTTCTAGAGAATGTGGAGGAGTCCTCACCCACGACTCCTTGCATTCTAAGCTTGATAGTTACTAAAGTTTTTTGTTGTTTGATTTGTTTGTGATGGTCTATGCATTTGTTTTTTCTACGTTTGTGCTGAAAAAACTCTATAGTTGTTAATTTGTAGTAATAAAAAAATATTAATAGAAATGATAGGAATAACTTGTTAATTATACTAAAAAATTACTAAAATATTGACATGAGGCCATCGTGAACTGCTTTGAAGCTACATTGGCTTGTGGTGTGTGGGAAGGGGGGCATATCTTCCTCCCTTGAAGTATCACCCACCTATGATCTGAAGTTGATCTTGTCTAGGTGTTCACCTTGCCTGGTGGGTGGTGAACTGAACTTAAGGTAAACGTAGACTACTTTGGAGTTACAGTGGCTTGTGATGTATGGGGGGCATATCTTCTTCCCTCGAAGTATCACCCACCTGTGATTTGAAATTGATCTCATTTAGGTATTCACCTTGGCTGACGTCAACCAAACCTATACATCATCGACGTGAATATGTCGACATATGTTAATTTTATGCATTTATGCTAATTAAACACTCATGCTATTTGAAAGAATCCAAATCAATAACTTAAGTCTTAAAAAATCATGCATTTATGCTAATTAAAAATCTCTTAATATTCTAATGAAAATCAAACATTCATTACTTGCCTAATGATAATAAAAAAATATACAACAAACCTGAATTTCTACAAACATCATAAATTATGCATTTATGATAATTGATAAAAAACCATTAATATTCTAAGTAAAATCAAGCATTCATTATTTATGAATTCATGTTTAATAGTAATTAGTAAAAACACAAAAAAAACCTAAAACCCTAATTAAATACTCATCTTATTTGCAAGAATCTAAATCAATAAATACCCTAAATCCTAAAAAAAAATCATTCATTTATGTTAATTAAAAATCTCTTAATGTTCTAATGAAAATCAAGCATTCATTACATGCCTAATGATAATAAAAAAATACAATAAACCCTAATTCCTACAAACATTATAAATTATGCATTTATGATAATTGATAAAAAAACCCTTAATATTCTAAGTAAAATAAAGCATTCATTATTCATGAATTCATGTTTAATATTAATTAAAAAATACAAAAAATCGTAAAACCACAACTCAACATTTATGTCATTAAAAAAAATAAATCAAATTCCTAAATCCTAACAAACATCACTCATAGATATACTAATTAAAAAAAATAAAACCCTAAAATTTTAATTAAAATCAAGCATGAAATCATAGAATCATGTTTAATGTTGATTGAGAAAGAAACACAAAAAATATCTATAAATTGATTCCGGTGGGTGGAGGGTTAGAGAGAGAGAGGGATTTAGGTGAGGGAGCAGACAATAGTGAGGGGGTGGCTGACGCTGGTATGGCGGGTGGAGGGTTAGAGAGAGAGAGATTAGAGAGAGAGGGATTCATGTGAGGGAGGGAGCATACCAAAGGGAGGGGATGGTCAACGGCAGTTCCATGGAGGGTGGCCAAAATTCGGCATCGAGTGGAGGCAATCGGTGGTCCATTGATAGTTCGACAGGTGAAGGGTTAGAGAGAGAGATCGTAGATAGAGAAATATGAAAAGGGCTCATCGAGCCCCTTTTATAAACTCTATAATAGTGACATAACTATCATTGTTATAAATTAAAACCTTATAATGGCGACATAACTGTCACCATTATTGATCTATAACAATGAAATCTTTTGGTTGTTAAATATAACCATAAAGTATTTTAATGGCAATATCTAACCGCCAGGTAATCTCATCTTTATTTTTAAACTTTATAACGATGACATAACTGCCATCACTATAGAGTAAAACCTATAACGACGAGATGTGTGCAGGGCAAGGCATTCCAGGAGATATCTAGCTTGTTGTTATTAGTAAGCTAATAGCAGCGACAATCATAGTCGTAGTAGAGAAATAACAGTGAGATATTTATAACCCTACTATTACTTATCAATTAGCAAGGACAAAAATCTCGACATTATTGTTTTATTAATAGCGGCGAGATTTTTTTCGCTAGAAAATAGTCATTGTTATTGACCCTCATCCTTAAAACATACAAAATTTGATGGACACTGTTGTTACTGCTATGCTTATCGAATGACAATGACTCAACGTCCCTAATCATCAGAGTTAGAAGACAAGGATACCAATATTTGTCTTAGATCCACAACTTCTGCAGTACGTTTATGATGCATCATCGGTTATCTTGGCTTTTGAAGAATCCTCTCTTAATTATTATACTATCCTCTTTGGAGTGAATTCAGCTAGTCATTCGGGGTATTAAAATACCTAGCATAATAATCTCTTGAATGGTCTCAGTCTTTCTCTACCTTTTCATCCTGTGAGTACCCATAGGTGGGTTAATATCAAAACAATAACCTTATGTTCACACAATTATTTGGAATAATTGAATATTTTATGACAAGTATTCATTAGTGCTTGATTGATGTATACACGACTGAATGTATGATTAAATCATGTATATTTTAGTTTTCTACCACTATATAATATTATTGTACCCAACAAACTAGATGTAGTCTGACCCCTTATCATTTCATGTGATGAGTAAAGTATACTTATGGGTGATGGCGAGATGACCACGTTCTATCTATTTTCATGTTTTATATATGCTTGATGTTTAGAGATGTTACTTGTTATGTTAAACAATTTTTAATTCAATTATGTTTTGAAATCCTCTTTGGAATAAATCGACTTTGAAATTCTGCATTCTCTATTTCAAAATCTATGTGTGTGGGATCAGACCCAGATTTAATAAGATCGAGATCCATTCCTTGTTGTTGCTTATTTCTCTGTAACCTACCCAAAGTTGCTAACTTAGATCTTTCGAATAATTTTTTATTATACGATCGATTTGACTCTACAAAGTGATTCATTACAAAAATTGTAATTTGTTTTTTAAATTTAAATTAAAAATTTTGAGGTGTTACAATGATAATATTCAAATACCCTACTGAGATCGTCTTTTATGTATGTGATCATGATGATTTTGGCAAGTACATTATCCTTTTTGTATTTATTATATACAAATATATTTTCTTCAGTTACGACTTCTTCAAGGTCCTGCATCTTTTACTTAAAACATTTTCAATGCCTTCTAGAGTTAGAGCAGGAGAAATTTTCCTTTTTATATGTGAAAGTTTGTATGATTTAGTTTATCAATTTTTGCTAGTTTGGATAAGTAAAAGTCTAACATCCAAGAGTAAAGTAAATAGTACATAACAATATTAGACATGATTATTCAAGATATCATACTTCTCATCAAGTATTCCATAAAATAAAAAATATTTCTCATGCACCAAAGAATAAATCCTATTTTGTGTATAATATAAAGTGTTTCATCTGATTTTGAGCACTATAATATCTAGTTTTCAAAGTTTAAACAATAATAAAAAACTCAATTAAAATATAGAAGAGAAATTAATTTTAACTTTATTTTTTTATCAAAATAAAGCTCCAAGAGGCAAACAACATAACAAAATCACTTTTTTATAATTTCAAAAAAGTCAAAAGGCTGGGTAAAAACAATAAGTCAGAACCCTGAAATAGAATTTCCAAAACTTGCAAAGTTAAACAGAAAAAACTAAGAACTTTTCTATAATTTTAAAAGGTTTAGGAGCCCGTTGGCTGCAACTCTGTCTCAAATAATTTTCTAGAGAATGCTTATTTTTAGAATTTTATATAAATAGAACCTCTATTCTGAAAATAACAGATGGCTTAAAAAATAACATAAAAAACAAGGGTAAATTTGTAATATTACTTTAGAAAATGATAAAAATAAAAAAAAGCACATATAAACGATGAAAACTCGAGGGTTCTCGACCTATCAAAAGAAAAAAAAATCAAAACCCTAGCCTCTGAGTTTTCCTCCCTTCAACGCTGTCGTCGCCTCACACTGGCAGTTCTGCCGGGCTTAGCCGACCGGCGGAACACAACCGTCTGATAAGCAAGGCCTTCCGATGGAGGCCTCTTCTCTGCAGCCGTTTCTCTCAGCCACAAAGCACGATCATTCGACGGGGATGAGATCTTTGTTGGACATTATGAGTTAAGGGTCCAACCCACAGTGTGACCCGGTTTGACAGCCATTAGTGGGTCACATTAGTGGCCACATAATGGGGTAGTAGGTGGGAGTTATGTGAATGTGGAGAGACCACATTCACGTAACTGCCTTAATCTCCCATTATATAAAGAGGTTAGGAGGCTACGAAGATTGATGAGTTATTCGTAGCAACTGTCTTGCCAAAAAGAATTCTACATTCTGATATCGTGGAAGGGTCCTGCTCACCGTCGACTTAAGGTCTGGGCTCATTGTGGGCATTGACCGGCTGAGGAGAACGCTGAATTCCCTACATGCATCCATGGCGAATTCAGGTATTCTTCCTGCATTTTTGTTTCACAGGATTCGCCAACAATCTCCTCACTCTGACAACAAAGGCTGCCAAGCACAGTCATTCAACGAAGGGGCGATCTCCACCTACAGTTGCTTCACATAGACAACATTGCTAGGCATGGCCGACGATTTTCTGTGGTTTTCCATTGAGGGTTCTCAGTGAAAAGGGTTTCTCGGTTTGTTTTCCTTTTCAGTGAAAGGTTTCACAGTGAAGGGTTTTCAGCAAAGGCTTTTCTCATGAGGGGTTTCTGTAAACACACCAAATTTTTACCTTCATCCAGTGTTTGTCCATTTCATAAGTCATCACAGATCATTGCATGTCATTGCACGTATTCTGCATAGCATTGTATGACATTGCATCTCATTTTCGAGATCCAGCACTCCTATTTCAAAACATTCAATCCAGATTTGAATTTTAAAGCTTTATTTCAAAATCAATTTCAAAACCTGGGTTTTTATTCAATACTCTGTCATTTTCCAACCCCAGGACTTTGTATTTCGAAATATTTTCTCAGAAAACAATCTGGATTCCTTTCAAATTCAAACTTTAATCGATTTCAATTCACAGATGAGACCCATTTAGATGGTGTCGCTTCTGAATGCCTCTATTCATCAAATTTCTCAAATTTTTGAAAGTTTCAGTCCGATCAGGACTCTGTCTCAGAGTCCTAATCCGGTCAGAAGTTTGGTTTTTAAGTCTGTTTTACTTCCATTCTCAATCTTTTTCGTTTGTTTTCGAAATTTAGGTCATTTCACAGAGTCCAGTTAGTTCAGGACTCTATTTTAGAGTTCGGTCGAGTTGGGAGTCTAACCCTGACTGTGTTTTCTGACTTATTTCATCATTTCTTGATAAAATCTTTTGAAAATTCTTTCATTTGGCTTTTAAAATCTAAAATCTCAGAGTCCTAAGAGTTCAGGACTCTAACCCAGAGTTCCAGTTCGCTTGAGACCCTATTTTCAAAAATCTTGAATTTCAAATACTGATTTTAACCCCTTTTCAAAGCCATTTTCAGTGTTTATTTCAAAAATGTTCAAAATTCGATGTGGGCCCACTCAGTTGGTACCATATCCAGAGGAATTCTAACTCAGTTAGGACCTTATGCCATTTCAAAAATCCTAATTTTAAGTTTACTTTTAAAAATCTTTTGAAAACTCCTTCGATTTCAAGTTTTAAAATCGCTTTTTGAAAAACTCAAGTAGGGCCCACTCGGGCTGGCGCCATATTCGAGTAAGTCAGGGCTAGACTAGGGTTAGTTGATGTCTTGGTTAGTGTTAGAGGTTTAGAAGAGTCAAAACCATTTTGAAAAACTCATTTTTGAAAGTTAGTTTTTAAAACTAGTGTTTTTAAAGGTTTTTAAAAGTGTTTTAAAAACCCAATGTGAGAGAATGCCAAGTGGCACCACATTTGGGGGATTCTTAGGTTTAGCTAGGGGTTAATTAGGAACTATTTAGGATAATTTAGACTAGGGGTAGTTAGGTAACTCCACCCCAAAATCGCCCCCCCCTTTAGAGTCCAAAATTTTCAAAATTGTCAATTTTTAAACCTATTTTTTTATTATAAATAGAGGCATAAGGGGGGTCGATTTTCCCATCTCTCTCTTATTGGATTCTTGGAGCTTCTCTCTCCTCTCCAGCCCTTCCTCCATTGCTGCAACTCCAAGGTATGAACTTCTTCACTTTTCTTATTTTATTCAATGCTTTTTAATGCTTTAAACCTAGATTTAGGCTTGGACACCCCTCCTTATGGAAGATCAACCATGGTTTCACCTCAAGAACCATCAAGAACCAGCAAGAATAATCCAAGAAGGTGATCTAACCCTGTTTTGGATGATTTACAGAGATTTTAATCCATTAGAATTGATTTTAACATGATTCTTTGCATTATTAACCAATAAAATATATGATTTACCCTTTTTAATGGGTTAAATCTATGTTTTAAAGGTGATATCAAATTCCAGCCATTGATTCCTTGTTTTTAATTTATTTTCATGGTTTATTCATGTTTGTTTTACGTTCTATAGCATAGAAATAAGTTTTTTTTACTGTTTATGGTTTATTTTATTTATTTACATTAGTTAATGCATGGTTTTTCAAGTTTCTTAAATTTCTGTGTGTTCTAGGTTTAGAACAGTAAAGATGATGTTATTTTGGATTAAAGCACTCATTGTTTATTTTTGATTTTTTTATATGTGATGCATGAATGAGTTATTGAGTTACTGTAGAAAAATCAGAGGTTTTGGATCTCGGGAACTCTGTCAAAAAAATCAGACATCAAATCGGGTTTTTAAAGCTTTAAAATCGTGGTTAAAATCAGGAAGGTAACTTGCTGTTATGATATTTCTCTCATCTTATATTCGATTTTAAATCTGTAAAGTGCTATGGATTCACATTGAGTAGATCTCTCTTCTGTGAAATTTTCGGATTTTTTTATCACTGTTTAGTATTTTTCCCTTTTTAGAGAATCTGTTTTTAAATTTAAAACTTGTTAGGGTTTACCAAAACCCTAATCAGACTTGTGTTAGTCATAAATCCCAAACCACAGATCCGATTTTAGATCTGTAAAAAGTGAGTATTGTTATTTTTCTGTCTACTGTTCACCACTAAAATTTCAGAGATTTTTGTTTAGAATTTCTATTTATGTCTGTATTTTCAATCTGGAATAGCTGTTTTAATCCCTGCTAAGAGTGATATATTTTAGCTCAGATTGCCGGAAGGGTTTCTCCCTAACCGAAGATGATTTTTCCGATCTGTAAATTGGGAAATCTCTGTTTTTTTTTCTAGTTAGTCTCTGTAAAATTTCATAAATTTCCATAGAGATTTGACTCCTGGTTCAGGTCTTGGACTGAGACTGGTTGGTGAATTAGGTCAAAAATAGCATATTTTTAGGGTTTAATGCAATTTCCGGATTAATTTAATGTCAAAAAATTATTTTTATAATTCCAATTCGATATTAGGGTTATAACAAGTGTAGGTACCAATTTTTATGGATTTTGGAATCCATTTGATGGCTGAATTGAGCAAATTGCAAAACCGGGTTCTTGAAAGATCCAAAAACACTGCAAAAATCACAAAATTTGTGATATTATTGGATTTTCGTGCATAAGCATATGGTTTTAGGGTTTAATCATGTTCATAATCATATTAGGATGCTTTAGGTTTAATTTTGTGTTTATTTGATTTTATTTAGTGCATAAAACCTAAGTTTTTACCAAAATCTATTTCTAAAAACCCTGATTTCAAGGACATAGTCTTGCTATCAGGGGCAATTTGGTCATTTGACCTAAATTTCAAAATCCTTAACCCTAATTTCATATTTTTAATCATGTCATAGCATATTTGGTTTTAGTTTATTACATTCAAATTTCAAAACTTGCATTTTATCAAAATATCTTTCTAAAAACCCTAATTTCAAGGCCATAGTCTTGTTATTAGGGGTATTTTGGTCATTTGGACCCCAATTTCGAAATTTCATATTTTATCTTCCTTATTTATTCAATTTTATTTCATACTTTATCATTTTGATTTAAGGGAATCATGGCAAAAAGGCTTATATCTAGCAAAATCCCATAATTTCCTGATATTGTTGGATAAATCTAGAAAAGCCAACATATTTTCATTAACCAAGTTTTCTAGTTTTGCAGGTACATTGAAGACTTTATTTTCCATGTATTTAAATTTCAATAGTGATGTAATTTGTAATTAAACTTTGGAATAAGAATTTACATTTCCTGCTTAGCTTAGGCATCATTGCATATAGTGTATTTTTATAATTTTAATGTGTGATGGATGATGATTCATGCATATTTTTACAAATTCACCATGGTCTACACGAATGGCACATGCACTAGCTTCTATGAAGTTTATAAACTTGGTGGAATTTGTATTTATGGCCATAGTCAGAATACGAATGATACTCAGATTTATAATCTTCACATTAGCCACATTCAGCCTACACTCTTAGGCTAACTTAAAAAATGCACTGCATTTCTCAAAAATACAAAAAAGTATTTCTCAAGTCCTCAAATCCATATTCATTCATTTCATGCATTTTTCAATTCCAATTCAATTCTCAATTCAAAGAAGTTCCTTTTCTCAAAATTCTCTAAGTCTTATTCAAAATCGATTTTCTCAAAATATTGATTTGCCAATGGTATTTCAAGTATTTCCCAAGTTCCAAATTCAAATTTTCTAAGTTAGAATTTCAATTTCAAAGTTTGAATTCAGAGAAACCAAGTCTCAGAATCGATTTTCACCAAATGTCAAGGATTCCTCAAAATCGATTTTTACTTCTCTCAGAAGTATATTTCAAATCCCATTTCACGATTTCTCATGTGATATCATTTCCAAGATTTACATTTTCTGAATATTTCAATCATTCAAAGCAAACATCATGTTTTCAAAATGTGCATTTTCTGAAAATTCATAGCACATGCCTGATTCTATGTGCATTTAGAAATTAGAATATGATTTAGACAAGTTGAATAGAGCAGAGCATAAGATTGATCCTTGGTTCAATTACCCCTGTTAAAGGTGGCAGGAACGGTTGAACCTCGTACCGACAGGCGAGTCCCATTCTACGGAATTTTCCCACATTTTAAAACGGAGGCGAGTTATTTTCAAAAACTTTTTCAAAGGTCAGTTTGATTTGCAAAGGTTAAAAATTTTGCGATGATAACAGTTTCTTATTCACTTCCTCTTCCCCTTTTGTACTTTTTTCAGAGGGTTTCGGGCAGAGAGACAACAGTCAGTTTGCGTTTTTGCCGGCCTACTCAAACTGCAGTCTAGGTTTCGTCGACAAACCAGGTACACGTATTTGTTTATTTTTATTTCATACCCTGATAAAGTCTGGTATAGTTTTTGACAATTGAGTGGTCGATTTTCTAGCGTCTATCTCCAAACAGAAAAAAGCAGACTAACCTTTTTAGCTTTTCCTATTTTTTTTCTAGTGGTGGTTGCATTCACGCAATCGATGACTTCGGATCGAGTAGCGAGTCCTCGTGCATGTGAGTCTCCGTGCACACCAGGTAACGAGACTCTGATACCACTATTGGCTTTTGATGATTGCAGATGTGCGCAGAGGGTGAGCGAGACAGAATGAGAGGAGGGTTTTTTGATACAACATGCTTCGAGGGAGGATTTACGCTTTGATGCCCTACAATGCACAAGTGGGAAGGGTATTTATAGCCTTCCCCTTGGATAGTCGTTTCCCCAACAATAATGTGTAATTTATTTTCATGCATTTAGAAATATAGAGAAATAAAATCAAAATATGTTTTTTTATTTTAAAAAACATTTATGTAATCAGTTTGGATTTGCCCGTTAAACGGGCAATCCATGCGTTAATGAGAGGGCCCTGGCCCTTCTCTCTCCTCCCATTGCCTAGCCTATTTAGGCCAACATCACAAGGATTCACAATTAAGAACCAAAGGAGACAAAAGATCAATGTTGTAGTCACAGAGTTCATGCACAAGATAGAGTCATATATAGCGTTGTTGCTGACCCTAAGTAAGAACAAATCACGTGAACACAAACAAAATGGATATGAGAAGTGGTGAAGCAAAAAAACTAGTATTAAAAAGTAGTAGTAAGCGAGAAAGGGATATAGTTATAAAGCTATTATGCAATTGCATAAAAATGAAAAGGAAACACGTATAAAGCAATACGAAGCCTCAATAGAAGCAAGTAAATAAGAAATCACGTCAACACAAATATAAAACAATACAAAACCAAGATTGGTATAAAGAAATTATAATTTTTTAATATAAAAAACATAAAAAGTTTGGAGGAAGTGACAAGAGAGAATCTTTAAGAAAGCTGAAGGGAATCAAAGAGAAAGCGGGCTTCCCACTAAAGAGAATAGGGTTTCTTATATTTTGGAAGTGGATTTTCAAAAGCTTCTCCTTCTTTCTTTCCGGAAAACTAGGAGTTTCCCATTTTTCAAACGAGCTTCCTGAAAACCTGTTTTTCCCATGTAGCAAGAAGCTTTAGGTAACTATAGAATACAGAGAGAGGTACACTCCCGACACGTCACACATCAGTTTTTTTGTGGGAACAAATTTCATTCATATTTTGGTTTTACATTTTGATTTCCAAAAAGTCATCCACATTATAAAATATTACAGGTTAGCTATTACATTTTGATATTGATTTCTATACCCACGATCCATCTATAAGTAGTAAGATGGGTTATTGTTTTTTTTGTTATTGATAAGCAAGCTGGGGGTTAGGTTTTGAACTTGCAATGTCCCAACACAAAGTGACGTGTAGGAATGTAAACCATTGAGATTCAGGTTGGATCTAGGCATTACCAAGTCCGACTCAACCGGGTTTGGTTGGGTTTAAAGTCAGATTTGGATAAAGAAAAGATAAAATCAAACCTGAATTCAACTAGCTTAAAATCTGGTATTTATACTTAATCAGGTCAGGTTTTTAAAATTTAATACTAAATTCTGATCCTATTATTAATTAGATCTAGATTTGGATACAAAATCTGCTTAATGGACTCGGATTCGGTGGTACTAAACTGTTTACATCCCTAGTGGTGTTCCCTAGCCGCTCCTATGAAACATGCTGGATCCCCCCCCCCCGTTGGTAAGGAACCTGCTAGTATATTTTTAAATACTTGATTTTTTCTATATCTTGCCCCCGTACATGTGAATTACGTGTTTGGGTTAGCAGAAATCGGTGTTTGGAGGATGTTTTTTTTATAGGCAAGCTGACAGGCCCTACCCGTTCATTATTTAATATAGAAATTGGTGTTTGGATCAACTTGTATGTTAGATTTTGCATGGGTTAAAAAATTAATGGCCTATAATATATTAAATTTTCAACCCTCATAAAATCTTATTTTTTTATCTTGAAAAAATAATAACCAAGAGTCGATTCTACCATTTTGACCATGTTGAACACATCTATAGGGTTAGATAAGGTCAAAACAATTCAACATCTCATTATGAGTTGTTCCTTGCCTACAAGGATACCAAATAGTCCCTCTCTCAATATATATATATATATATATATATATATATATATATAATAATAATAATAATAATAATAATAATAATAATAATAATAATAATAAAATGTTTTTTTTCAGACTTTTTTGTGTGATTTGCGTGCTTGATTTTAAGGGATCATTTCTTGGAGTATTTAATAATTATACATGGTGGGTGATCAAGTGCAGCAACACACTTAGGTAACGTTTGGATGACACCGAATACCAGGTTTCAAACCTGATTTTGTATGTCAAACCAAGTTTAATCCACAAAACCTGGTTTGGGACAGAACTGGGTTTTCAACCTAGTTTATCAAAACAGGTCCCCTCCTATGTTTTCAATTCTATTTATTGTGGGGACATGTTTCTCAACCTTTTCTTCTTCTTCTTCTTTTTTTTTTTTAAAAATACACCATGAAAACTGAGTCCAGCCATTTTCAGCCAAGAAATGATCAGTTTGGTACCACCCTCGCCGGGCAGTAACAGGTCTGTCATTTCTTACAAGTGAGCGGCCGAAAAATGGCTGGAACAAGCTCTTTTTTATGTTTTTTTAGTAAAATGTGGATGTCCACACGTTTTCCAGCTAGCCACTGGCCAAGAAATGGTCAGACTAGTGTTGCCCCTACCAGATGTGGATTCCCAAATTTTGAAAGGAAAAACAGGGGCAGTAAAAAAAAAATTGGATTTGAAAATAGATCCAAATTTGAGACATAAGAGAATATGGGGTTTGCTTTTGTGTCTTTCCTCCTCTATCGAATGGGTATCAACCTTTAGAAAGTTCAGAATTTTTAATGGGTGAGTTTTAAACTTTCAAGTGTGATGTAAATCGAGAGTGTTCAATTTATGATAGAATTTATGCTAGGCTAGTTTTATGCTTGAAAATCTAGAAAAGTAGGAAAATACAAAAAATGCAAGAAAATAATTGAAAACTTAACAAGAACGAAACTTGGATTCTCTTATCAACTATGCCTAACCTTCTACATCTCTCATCTTTTTATAGATGAATTATTTTTTAATTACAATTAAATTAATTAACATATTTCGATAGCTTTTCAAAAAGATAAAACTTATCCTAACAAAATGGATCAGACATATTGATCCAATATTAATATCTAAGCACAAAGATCAAAAACAAAATCTAAAATCTAAAATAGATTCATACAAATCTTTTTTATGGATTCAGGGCTTTTGCTCCGCTCCTCATCATTTATTCAAGTTGAAAGAGATTTGCCTTCAAGTTTGGATCTCGTTTGCACTTTTTTCAATCTCGTTCCACCTTGTAGGTTATGGGTTTATAATATAAAATCGGGTTTGTGTATTGTACTACAAATTGAGTGGATCAAGCTGGATTTGCTCTAATATTTACTTGAAAACCTAAAGCATTCTTTTTAAACTGTTCAAAATCTCATGAAATGCCTTCAAAGTAAAATGGGTCAAATGAATCTGGAAAAGATAACTTAGACAAAATTTGGATCCACTCTTAAGGAAACCCATTTGCAGCTTCTTGTAGAAGCCTATACTGATCTGGTTTGAGCAAGTACAAGGTCTTTAATGAGCTTTGGGTTGTGAGCTTTTGATATAAGAAAATATTGGATTTGGATATTAGTGTTTGGATCTGAAATATATTTGGGTATGGATAAGGTTTGCAAAATGTCACTCTGGATTGAGTCATGTGGATCTCAAGTTGGATCTTTGTAGTTTCAAACTAATCTGCTAAAAGAGGTTTGGATCTATCAAGAGATTTCAGATCCAAATAAGTTTTAATTAGATTTGGGACTTCAAATAGGTCTTGAATGGACAAGGGCTGTTGGGCCAAAAGTGAGGGGTAGTGGATGCACGAAAAGTACTGGCATCAATTGTTTCAACTTGATCCATGCTTTAGACTTTTTGATGGATATTTGAGATCTAAGGTTGTGCAAGTTGTGGGTGTTTGGTTAAGGTTTGGCTTTGGCTTTGTTGTTCATAATGGGTGTTTAGTCACAATGGTTTCAACTCAATGAATTTTGAGACAATAGTGGATTCAAATACAAGTGAGGTGGGGTTTGAAGTTGGTTTGGGTCCAAAAGAAGGTTAAAATTGGTTAAAACGGGTTTTGGATAAGAGTTCGGGTCTAACACACATGAATTTTGAGAATGGATTTGTGTTAAAAACTAGTTTTGACTAACAAACCAGTTTGTGAAGAAGGAACCGGGTGAAAATGCAAAGGAGAAATGTGTTGAAAGCAAAAATAACACATTCTTCCCATCTTCTTCTTACCCTCGATGGGTTGAGAGAGGGGGGCGTGGGATTTAGGGTTTTGGTAACCCCCTCATAGAGAGTACACATAGTTTGGATCTTGCATCAAGGGATTCCCAAGCAGATTTCAAATTATGGTTGTCGTATGTCAGTGACAAACCAAGGTCGACCTTAGATCCAAGTATGGATGCAATAAATTTGGCGTAAGTATACCTCATGGACCCAATCTACCATTTCATTTTTCATTCCACATTTACTAAATAAAAATTCACAACCATTTGTACATTATAATATCATTCACAAATAAGGAAAGTGTTTCAGGGCACAACCGTTTGTGCATGAAAGTTGATCAGGTCATGTTGAACATGAGTTTTTTGCTCATGGTGGCAATCTGTTTGCATTTAGCATTAGCATATAACTGTTCTGTTGACTTTTTAACTTTTTCAAAATACAAAACGGACGGCCATGATGTTGGCATGAGCAAAAAAGCTCATGTTTAGCATGACCTGATCTGCTTCCAATCATGCCTCGGGCATCGTCGATCTCTAACATGTTCTCCTTATCTCTTTCTTTTGTGGGTCTTAAAGAAAGAAAAAAATAGAATGTTGGATTGAAAATGATGGTGGAAATCTCACTCTTCATAAAATTACATCCGACATCCTTGTTCAGCGTTAAAATCTATGAGATTTTAGTGTGCATCTAAAGAATAGAATGCGTTATTAGCATTTTGCTTGTTCTTATATATTTATGACCCTATGACAGCCATCATAAAAATTTAGTCACACCCTATGAATATGAATCAATATGAGAATTTCGTTGGGGCATTCCCTACTGTGCGACGCGCTGTACTCTATAGGCCTGGAGGCAGTGATAAATGGGCAAGGGTTGATAGGTCGTCCCCCAGAAGCGACGCGTCATACCAGCGCCCGGTTGTGGTGTCAAATAGGCAAGGGTTCTCTCATTTTGTTGGACGGGTGGGGGTAAAGAAGATAGTTCAAGACCATAAAATTAGGTTAGCCACTTGGAATATAGGGTCTTTAACTGGTAAGTTGGTAAAGGCAGTAGAGGTTATGTGTAGGAGAAAGATTGATATTTTATGTCTACAAGTGACCAAATGGGTAGGTGAGAAAGCAAAAGTGATAGAACCTTGAGGATATATGATTTGGTATACAGAAATAAATAGGAATAGGAATGGAGTAGGGATTGTTATTAGTCATGAGTTTATAGATAATGTAGTTGAGGTCCGTAGGAAGGGTGATAGGATTTTACTTATTAAATTAGTATTAGGTACATATATTATTAATATTATTAGTGTTTAGGCACTTCAAGTAGGTTTAGATGATTCCATTAAGCGTCAATTTTGGAAAGATTTAGATGGAGTAGTATAAGAGATATCTTATGGAGAAAAGCTTTACATCGGCGGTGACCTTAATAGACATATAGGCATTAGTAGGGATGGATTTGAGAGTATCCATGGAGGCTATGGTATAGGAGAAAGAAACGAAAGTTGAGAAAGGATTTTAGATTTTGGTTTGTCCTATGATATGATCTTAGCAAACACTTGGTTTAGGAAGAGGGAGTCTCACCTAGTAACATTCAAAAGTGGGGTTAATACGAGTCAAATAGTTTTTTTCCTACTTAGAAAGAGAGATAGGGGTTGTTGCATCGATTATAAGGTTATACCGGGAGAAAGTGTAGCTACACAACATAGAGTCTTAATTTTAGATCTTAGAATTAGAAAATGCCGCAAAAGGGATAGACATAGGATAGATCTTAGAATTAAGTGGTGGGCACTGAAAGGAGTTAAATAAAAAATATTTGTAGAGCAGGTAGTTAAGGAAGCTAATTGGTGTCTCGAGGAGGATTCAGAATCAATGTGGAATAAGATAGCGGGTGGCATAAGAAAGGTGGCTAAGGAGGTATTGGGTGAGTCTAAAGGCGGTGCACCACTAGGTAAGGATATATCATGGTAGAACAAGGATGTCAAATTAGCTATTAAGGTTAAAAGAGAGTGTTATAGAAATCTAAGAGTCGTGATAATGAGAATTTGAAAAAATATATGATAGCAAAGAAGGAAGCTAAAAAAGTAGTTCGAAACGCGAGGGATAAGGTATATAAAGAGGTTTATGACAAGTTGGATACCAAAGAGGGCGAGAAGGATATTTATAGGCTTGCAAAGATGAGAGATAGAAAATCGAGGGATCCAGGTATGGTTAGATATATTAAAGATTTAACACAAATGGTTTTAGTCAAAGATGAGGAGATTAAGGAGAGATGAAAAGATTATTTTGATAAGCTATTTAATGGAAGTCATGCGCAGGATCTTGGAGACTTATCCATTCCTTGTCATGAGATGAATCGTGACTTCATGCGCAAGATTTAAAAGAAAGAAATTGCAAAGGCTTTGAAGAAAATGAAATCAAGAAGGGCAGTTGGCCCAGATGATATACCTATCGAGACTTGGAAATGCTTGGGTGAGAAAGGTTTAGAATGGTTGACAAATCTTTTTAACAAGATTTGGCGGACAAATAAGATGCCTAATGAGTGGAGGAAGAGTACTTTGGTGCCTCTATATAAGAATAAGGGTGATATACAAGATTGCACAAACTATCGTGGTATAAAACTCATGAGTCATACTATGAAACTTTGGGAGAGAGTGATTGAGTATAGGTTGAGGAAGGTTGTCATGATATCGGAAAATCAATTTGGTTTTATGCCTAGAAGATCAACTATGAAAGCTATACATCTTCTTAGACAACTTATTGAGAGATATAGAGAGAGGAACAAAGATTTGTATATGGTTTTTATTGATTTGGAGGAGGCATACGATAAAGTACCTAGAGATGTTCTCTAGTGGACAATGATGAAGAAATGTGTTTCTCTCAAGTACATTAGTATAATTAAAGATATGTACAAAGGAGTAGTAACCAATGTCCGCACTTGTGGAGGGGTGACAACCAATTTTCCTATAACGGTTGGGTTACATCAAGGATCTGCATTAAGCCCTTTCCTATTTGCTATAGTGATGGATGAGCTTACGAGATCAATTCAAGAAAATGTGCCATGGTGTATGTTGTTTGCTGATGATATTGTTTTGATTGATGAGACTAGAGCTGGGGTTAATGCTAAGTTAGAATTATGGAGACAGACATTGGAAGCAAGAGGTTTTAAGTTGAGTAAGAGTAAGACAATATATGGAATGTCGATTTAGTAAGCAACAAAGTAGTGATGGGAGTGTAGTGAAGCTTGGTGAGCAAGAAATACCGGTGGATGACTGTTTCAAATATTTGGGATCTATCATTCAAAAGTATGGAGAAATTGATGGAGATGTAAATCATACGATAAAGGTTGGGTGGATGAAATGAAAAAGTGCAAATGGAGTGTTGTGCGATCGTAGAATGCCATTGCGGTTGAAGGAAAAGTTTTATAGGATGACAATTAGGCCCGCTTTACTATATGGTACGGAATGTTGAGCTGCCAAGAGACATCATATTCAAAAAATGAGTGTAGCTGAGATGCGTATGCTTAGATGGATGTGTGGAAATACAATAAAAGAAAAGATTCGAAACGAGGAGATACGTAAGAAGGTAGGCATTGCATCCATTGAAAATAAGATGAGAGAGAATCGCTTACGGTGGTTTGGACATATTCGGCGAAGGCCTAATGATGCTCTAGTTAGGTGCACCCCTTCTTTATACATATGGTTCCTCGTGCACCTAGGACTTGTTGGAAGGCTTTTACAAGATGCAACCACCTAGTTAGTGACAGAGGCAACATCAACTTAAAGTATATGCATTTTATTTCTTCCCATAACATAAAGAAGTTGAGTTTTATTTTGAAAATACTGCTTATCATGGTTTCTCAGTTTTCCCCCAAAATGCATGAAGTTCCTTTGGAGGATTGGTTTTTATCCTGGAATTGCTTAGTATGGTGGCATACACATGGCATATTCATCATTTTTTGGCCTTATACCTATCTTAGTCTTAGAAATAAAGTTCAAACAAATGAGTTCTGGTTGTGTTGTTGATATAATATGAACAATTTTTTTTGTCTTAATTGTGATTCTCATGTTCAAGTATAGAATGTTGACAAAATTGTTGCATACACGAATCACACTGTTCTTTCTGAGGCATTGGAGAAGTGGAGTCTAGAGATCATGCATAAACTACTCCCAAGACATGTTATGATCATAGAAAGGATTGATGAAGAGGTTGGTTATGACAAATAAGTCTTAGCTCTAGCATGATTTTAGAACTTCTTTGTGTGCTTTCTTCTTATTGTTATTAATTATGTGCACGTCTTTCAGCTGATTGGGAGACTTGTTACAGAGTATGGGACAAAGGATCTTGAGTGATTGCAGAGGAAGATTTCAGGAATGAGAATACTAGAAAATTCTCCATTGCTTACATCCATTTTACAATTCTTTGTCAAGCCCAAAGTGTAATGTCTGAAAAAAAAAATATCTGAGTCCGACACATGTCGGACACGCACTAGGCACGTGTCAGACATGTGTCTCGGTCGACTAACGATACCGGATCCGAGCCAGACCCGGATTCGGCTTCTCGAAATTTCGAGAAGTCGGTGCACCCCCCCCTTTTTAAAGGGTTTGGGAGTGTCGGGCTAGGGCATTTGCCCTCGCCCGATTCTCGCTCCTCTCTCTCGTTCTCAGCACAGCTCCGGCGCCGTTGCTTCCACCCGGCGACCGGAGGAACAACACTCCGGCAACCATCTCGGTAGCAGTCGACTCCCCTCCTCCATGCGAGTGTCGAAACCGTCGTCTTTCTCTTCTTCTCCGGCGACTCACCGTCGGTTGCAGCAGGTAGGTGCCCTCCTCTCTTCTCCCTGGAGCTTGGGTTGTCGGCAGGGGGTTTAGCCCCCTGTCGTCGGCGATTCGTTGGCAGGGGGCTTGGCCCCTGCCGTCGTCGGTTTGTCAACACGGGGCCTGGCCCTCTGCCGCCCTCGGTGTGTCGACAAGGGGCTTGGCCCCCTGTCACCGACGATGTGTCGGTAGGGGGTTTAGCCCCTTGTCGCCGGCAGTTCCTCGGCAGGGGGCTTGGCCCCCTGCCGTTGTCGGTTTGTCGACAGGGGGCCTGGCCCCTTGCCGTTGTCAGTGTGCCGGCAGGGGGCTCCGCCCCCTGTCGCCTCTGTGTGTCGGCAAAGGGTTTGGTCCCCCTGTCGTCGTCGGGTGTCGGCAGGGGGGCTTGGCCCCCTGTCACTGTCTCTTTTGGTTGCCGGCAGGAGGCGGAGCCCCCTGTCATTGTTTCGGCTTGTCAGCAGGGGGCTTCGCCCCCTATCGCTGTTCTATTTGTCGATAGGGAGCTTGGCCCCCTGTCACTGACGACTCGTCGGCAGGGGGCTTGGCCCCCTGTCACCATTGGTTTGCCGACAGGGGGCTTGGCCCCCTATCACCGTCAGCTTGCCGGCAGGGGGCGGGGCCCCCTGTTGTCGTTCTGTTTGCCAGCAGGGGGCTTCGCCCCCTGTCGCTTTTGTTTGCCAACAGAGGGCGGAGCCCCCTGTCGTTGTTCGGCATGCCAGCAGGGGGCTTTGCCCCCTATCACTGTTCTGTCTGCCGGCAGGGGGGCCCGCCCCTCTGTCATCCCTTGTTGCTTCTGTGTGCCGGCAGGGGGCTCCGCCCCCTGTTGCCTTTGTTTGTCGGCAAGGGGATCCACCCTTTGTCGCTGTTGGTTGCCGCCTGTCGCCTGGGTTGTTCGTCAGGGGCCCTGTCTGCCTATCTCTGCTTGGCGGCCAGGCCCTTGTTTCGCTTTTGTCTTATGCTAACCTCTTTGGCGTGTGCAGGTTGCATGACGGAGCGCCCGCGTGTCTCGTGGCGTGAGACCCTTCGAACTTACGCCCGCAGGCGTGTAGGAACCCGCGACTCCCCAAGGTAGGGGAAAGTTGCGCGAAAGGACTTTGAATAAACTAAACTGAACTAAAGAAAAGATAATCAAACAATATGCATATATACGTATATGTACGTTCTTTTAACTCAAGGATGCGGTTTCGCGATCCTTGTCATATTTACTTTCCAGTACTTTACTTTCTGCTGCCGCCGCGCTATATGTGCCCAGGCTTTCTTTTCTGTTCTTTAACTCAAGGACGCGGTTTCGTGATCCTTGTCGTATTTACTTTTCAGTACTTTACTTTATGCTGCCGCCGCGCTATATGTGCCCAGGATTTCTTTTTTGTTCTTTAACTCAAGGACGCGGTTTCGCGATCCTTGTCCTATTTACTTTCCAGTACTTTACTTTCTGCTGCCGCCACGCTATATGTGCCTAGGCTTTACTTTCTGTCTTTTAAACTCAAGGACGCGGTTTCACGATCCTTGTTCTGTTTACTTTACAACACTTTACTTTCTGTTGCCCCGTGCTTTATGCGCCTTGGCTATTTACGTTTCAGCACCTTACTTGTTGCCCTGCTTGCTTATACTGACTCACTTCTTGCTTGTGCCATATAGACTACAATTATTCTATTATTCTGCCTTGCAGGTACCTCTAGAAATTGTTGTCAGCATTTGAGCTCATTTGAGTGTTTCTGGTGGCTTGTGGCTATAAACCTAGCCGCATCTCTTGGCAGTGCTATGCGATGCTATGATGCGTAGCACAAAGTGAATGGGCCTCATGTTCTGCATTTGGATATCTCACTAAATGATAATCATGCGCCTTCACAGGCAAGATGCTTGAGTGGGTCGAATAGACCACGGCATATAGAGCAAGGCGACGATGATGAATAACTCTTCATCGTGCTTGTTCGGGCTGGTTCATCAAGAGAGAGGATGGATGGTACAAAACCTTCGGTGAACAGACCATTCATGGCTATTTCGGGCAAAGATTCGGCTTCCCCAGTCACCGGAGGTAGGGCAAATGGCGTTACCATACGTATCCTAGGTGGTAGTCGTCCGACACTTCTGCAGAAGTTGGATGCATCCGTGGGCCCTTTTTAGCCTTTGGGGACTTACTCTTTCGACTATTGGTCGTTCCCTTAGGAGCGGACTCAGTCAGTCCTTCGGGGTATAATAAAATACATAGCATAATGAACCCCCGAACAGATCTCAGTTGTTTCTACGTTTACACATTTTGCGTACCCGCAATGTCAAGATAATAATTAGATCACAATGTGGCATGCTCACAGTTGTTGTTTTTTCTTTTCCTCGGACTGCATGATTTTACCTTGCTATCAGTTTGTTATTTGCAATAGTTAGAAGGTATGCATCATAAGTCTGGTTGTGATTGCTTACAGTTAGATTAATATCACTATAATACTAGTTTGCTTGAGCTCATGATATCTTGGTTAGTTTTGTTGTTCACCTGCATATGTTGTATCAGATTCTACTTGCTTCTATTTAAGCATGCTTTAGATTAGTTCATTTTATTCCTTCTGCGTACCTACCAGCTTTCAAAACTGACCCCATTTTTATGGGTGTAGGTTGAAATTCCACTAGAGGGGGGGTGAATAGTGAAATTCGATGCAAGTTGTTATAATAAAAATAAAGCAATAAGGCACAACACAATAAACATAGGATTTATACTGGTTCGGTCAAAACCCTGACCTACATCCAGTCCCCAAGCAAACCACTTGAGCCTTCCACTATAACATCCGAGTCACCGGATAAATAGTACAACACCCTCTTCCTCAGAGGTCTTCTTCTCTCAACAGAGAAGGGGCACACCCTCTTCCACAGAGGTCTTCTTCTCTCAACAGAGAAGGACAACACCCTCTTACACAAAGGTCTTCTTCTCTCAACAGAGTATGTAATATGCAATATGCATGCTTCTGAAGGTTCTGTTACATATGACTCTAAAGAAGAAAAAATCTTCAACTTGTGGAAGCCGATCTCTTTAGATGGTCTTTAGGAGTGCATGGCTCAACAAGCTTTTTCTTCAAGGAGTATGATTGCAGCATAGTTGTACTTGAACAGGAGGTCTCCATCCTTTTTGAGTGAAATATCCTTGCATCAAATACTCGTTAGATATATGGCAAAACATATCCAGTCATTATATAACATTTTTCAAGAAGACATTATCATATTATATGAAATCAAATAAGACAGTGTATCATATTATGTGACATCAAAACAGAGTTTCTCAACATTCTCTCCCTTTTTGATGATGACAAAATATGCTCCCCCTGTCAAAAAGACATTATGCATAGAAAAAATACTTATCATAAAAATATTGAAAAATGTTAAATACGAGTATTTTTCTCCAATAATGGAGACAGGTTTTCTCCCCCTTTGTCATGGACAAAAAGGAAGGGATCAGAGTAAGAGAGTTATTACAGACCAAAATTAATTAAAGTTATTACAGTAAAAAAGATAAATTATTACAGTCCAAAAAAAAACAAATGAGTTTATTCCGAAGGTGGAGAGGATTGATGTGAATGGTTGGCCTGATCCGGCTGGAGGGTCTGTAGAGTTTGCTGCAACAAGGCTTGACGGCGAAGTATGCGATCCTGAGAACGCTGGACATCCATCAGTGCAGAGAAGTAATCAAAGTTGGATGTTGGAGCTTCTTCATCAGAGCCGGGAAGGTGCAGGGACCTGAGATTGAAGGAAGTAGCATTGAGGACCTGAGAGGGATAGAGGATAACTTCGTTTTGAAGGGGTACTTTGAAGTATTTTAAAATGGGAGTTATAAAACACCCGAAGAGAAGAGGCTGGAATTTTTTATAACGAATAAAAAGGTCGAAAAGAATGTTGGACCAGTTTATCTGAGTAGAAGAAAAAATTGCGTAGAGAAGGAGAGAGATTTTTCTTGGTACTAATCCCTTGCGTGGAGGCTTGGGATAGATATTGTGGAGAAGAATCTGGACAAGCAGTTGAGCATGAGGTTGGAGATTTCTCATCTGCCAGAGAAGGTGTGAGCAGTTGGTACAGAGAAGAATTTTTCGAAGTACCGATCGGTCGAGTGGTACTATGTTGTCTAGGTTTATGCCGGTGGAAGGAAGGTTTAGAATTCTGCCTAATGAGGAAGCATGAAAGAACATCAGGCGTCCGCGTACTTTGGTGGTGATGGTAGTTTGCTCATGATCAGAGGAAAAATTTGTGTAGAAGAGTCGGACGAGTTCGGGATAGTAAGCAGCTTGGGATGAAGATCCTAGTAAGTGTTTAAGTTCGGGGAGAGATCTTTCTAGGTCAAATAATACGAAGTCGTCGTAGTGAACCAATTTACCTTCATGAATTGGTCGAGAGCAAAGGGAGTTGTAGTAGTGAAATAAATCGGGATACCTTAGGTCGGCGGCTGTGATTGCAGTGTTTGAGGAGGAAGCCATGGCAAGAGCTTAGAAAGAACGAGCAAGAGAAAAAAGACTTGGAAAGAGTAAGAGTTTGTAAGAGAATAGAAAAATTCGTGGTGAATGAGATATGAATCAATCTAATAAATAGAAGGAGAAAAATAATGGTGATAAGAAATGAATGTCATTGGAAGTGAAGGATTTTTAGATTTTAGTGGAAAGAGGAAATGCGTGAGTTATAAAATAAGAGACTTGTGAATGACAAATCAAATCAATTTTGGAAGAAAGTGTATTATATTAGTATAGATATTAAGAAGGACATAGTTTCGAAATAATTTTTCTATATATGTAATAAATTTGCTATGGGCAATCTTGTTGCATAGTGAGAAGAGTCATGAATTGAGTATGAAGTGTCATATTAAACGTAAGAGAAAGAATGATTCAAGAGTTTTTAAAGATTTTCGTGAAGATCATGAAGAATATAGTGAATAATGGCCTAATAAGAACAAACAACTTTTTCAAGAATTTACTTTATGTGAAAGCATTCCAAAATCGTGAAGAGGGAGTTTGGAATAGGACAAACATGAGAGTATGAGGAAATGCAATAATTTTTTATTTAAGAAGTATATATTTTGATATACGTGAAAGGAGTGTGAATAGATATAAAGGAGGGTGATACGGATATGTAGAGAAATGAGAGTGGTCATAAATGACATCAATCACTTGATGTTGGATATGAGATGTATGACATAAAGTGGAGTTAAGGACAAGGTTTTAATGAATCTCGATTGGAGAGAGATATAAAATATATAAGAGAGTCATGGTCACGGATGGAAAGGTACTTCATATAATGTAGAGAGAGAGAGAGATAAAAAGGTGATACAAATCGTACTTATGATTGTAGTACAAGTTTTTGAAAAGAGAATGTTACAACACTCTTTCGTAAAAGATGTAAAGCATGAAGAGATGGTAATAGATTGTTCTTAAGCTATGATATAATAGATGATATAGTAAAAATTTACGTGAAATATAACTACTTAAAAGGTGGTACGAGAGGATAATCATTTGAATTTTTCATGAAAGGCATTAATATTTTAGTGAAGTGTCTCGATAGGAGGAAAGGAAGACATGATAGAAATAGAGTGTACGTAATATATGATATAGTAAAAATTATACGTAAAACATAGCAACTAGATCTTTTAGAAAAAAATAATCATTCGATTTTGACTAAAAATTTGAAAAGCAAGATTTCTCATAAAATAATATGTTATCATGTTGAAGGTGAACCAACTTATCGTAAGAGAAGTTTTCACAAAAGGATAAAAATCATAAAGGAGTTATGAGATGAGTGATGTGACCAATGTCATGATAGCTTTTACTTTAATATAATTAGTTCTTATGGATATGAGTGAAAGGAAATAGGAAAAGGAGTCATTATGGATGTTGTAAGACCCATAATTTTTCAGTATCTTTCTGAAGAAATTCACGAGGCATTTTCAAGTAAATAGCATCTGAACCCGAAATACGAATCAGATCGATTTGTACGAGCCAGTTATACTTAAGATATTCGTCGCTTTGCGAATATATGCTCAAACACTCTAGAAGCCATAACTTCCTACCTAAACGAAATCAAAGGATTTCCTCGAGCCAACTTTCTTAGTTACGTCAATACGAAGAGAATGGCGTACTCAGAATT
Organism: Nuphar pumila; assembly: GCF_984573655.1. NCBI lineage: Eukaryota > Viridiplantae > Streptophyta > Magnoliopsida > Nymphaeales > Nymphaeaceae > Nuphar > Nuphar pumila. The sequence continues at coordinate 40,922,137 of NC_143264.1, read as the reverse complement.
TTTCGGAAAAAAATCGCCGAAAACCCAAAATTTTTGCGGGACCCACAGAAATGTTGGTGGGACCCACAAAAATATTCCTTAGAAAATATCTTGTGGGAGCCACAAAATATCCTATGGAAATATCTAGTGGGCCCCACCTCAAAAGGAACCTCCAGGAATTAAAATATAGCTCAGGGGTAAAAGGGGCATGGAAAAACCCAAGAGGAGGTGGGCTTGGGCTATAAATAGCGCTCCCCACTCTCTCTCTTCTCATAATTTCGACCCCCCCTCTCTCTCTTGCCTTCTCTCTCTCTCCTAAACCTCCCCTAGTGAGCCCAAGTGAGTCTGAGCCCACCTGACCTGGCCTGAACCCACCTGACCTGGTCTGAGCCTGCCTGACCTGGTCCTAGCTCACCTGACCTGGGTCTGAACCCACTTGACCTAGTCCTAACCTAGTTGACTTGACTTGAACCTAGTTGGGTTTAAAGTCAAAGTCAAAGTCCCTTTTTGTCCAGATTCCGGTTTGGATTTCTGAACCCAGACTTAGCCTACTTGAGCTGAGTTCGAACCTGCTGAACCCAGTTGACTTAGTGTTATCATCGCAAAAAATTTTCCCCTCCCTTGCGAGAGAAACGAATTCCGCGAGTCAAACTCGACCAAAGTTTTGAAAATTGTTTTGAAAATTTACTCGCCTCCGTTTTGAAAATTTGCGGGAAAATTCCATGGAATGGGATCCGCCTGTCGGTACGAGGTTCAACCGTTCCTGGCGCCTTTACCAGGGGTAATTGAACCAAGGATCAATTATGTGCTTTAACTTGACTCAAATATCTAAATTATGCTCTATTTTCCTAGAATGCACAAAGAATCAGGCTTGTGCTATGAAATTTTTAAAAAATGCAAGTTTGAGAAAATATGATGTTTGCTTTGAAAAATTGAAATGCATTTAGAAAAGGACTGGAAAATGCTTAAAAATGGAATTCCTGGGAAAATCATTGAATTTTATTGGAAATCAGAAATTTGCATTGGAAAGTGATTTCTCAGGAAAATTTGAACTTTAGAAAATTGATTTTGAAATTTGGAATTGCTTTTCTGAGAAAATAGATTTGAGAATTCTGAGAAAATCAAGAAATTCATTGGAAAATGACTTTTGAAATGGAAAATGAATTCTCAAGAAAACTGGAAAATATGAGAAAATAAATTTCTAAAAACTTGGGATTTTGAAATTTGAGAATTTGAAAACATAGGAAAATCTTGATTTGAACTTGGGAAATGCTTTGAAATGTCATTTGAAAACTTAGGATTTTGAGAAAATCAGATCCTGAGAAAGACTTGGAAATTCTTGAGAAAATTGAATTTTCTGAAATTGAAATTGAAAAATGAGTTTGAAATAATGCAATTTGAATGATATGAATGAATGAATATGAATTTGAAAAGGGAATTTCATTGAGGAATTGGGAAATCTTTTTAAAACTTTGAAAAATGCAGTGCATTTTGAAGTTAGCCTAAGTGTGTAGGCTGAATGTGGCTAATACGAAGATCATAAATCTTGGTTTTCTTCGTATTCTGACTATGGCCATAAATACGAATCCCACCGAGTTTATAAACTCCATAAAAGCTTGTGCACGTGCCATTCGTGTAAACCATAGTGAATTTGAAACAAATATGCATGAATCATACATCACATATTAAAATTTGCATAAATTAAACTATATGCAATGCAACCCTATTCTAAGCAGAAATGTAACTCTTATTCCAAATTATTATATTTGATGTTACATTGAATTGAAATAAAATAAGAAAATAAAATCTTCTTCTTGAATATTCCTGCAAAACTAGAAAACAAGGTTAGCACAAAAATGTAGGTTTTTCTGAATTTATCCGAAAATATGGGAAATTATCGGATATTATTCAGATATAAACCCAAAATCATGCCCCCTTTGATATAAACATGATGAATAATGAATAAATTTCGAAAATAAACTTGAAAATTCGAAATTGGGGTCAAAATGACCAAAATACCCCTGATGACCTTGAAATCAGGGTTTTCTGAAAGAATTTTTGTAAATTTTGGAAATTTGAAAATAAAATGAAATAAATCAAACATAATATGATGAAATATGATGATATGCATGAAATTTTGGGAGAATTAGAAATTGAAATTTCGAAATTTAGGTCAAAATGACCAAAATACCCCCAATAACAAGACTATGGCCTTGAAACCAGGGTTTTCTGAAATAAATTTTACAAAATTGAAAAATATGAAATGCAAAGGAGATTAAAATTAACCCTAATATGATTCTACATGCTTATGTACATGATAAAAACCCTAAAATGGCGAAAATATCATAAAATATCGAATTTAACCTGATTTTCGCTTGATTTTCGCTTCTGAATTTAAAGATAAACTAACACATGGAGCAAATGAACTTGGAATTAAACCAAATTTGGCATGGACACCTAAAATAACCCTAAAAATAGAATGGAGCTCGAAAATCTAATTTTTTTGTATTTTTAAATATGGAAATTCAAATAAAAACCCTAAATTTCATGATTTTTGCCTAAAATATTGATTCTAAAGGGGATTTAGGATATCAAACTTCCATAAAAATTTCCCAAATTTTATGGGATGACAGATGACAGTAAGGCAAAGATTTTTTCCTTTTACACTTTCTGTTTTTGACCTATGGTCGGAGCTGTACCACTCCGGCAAGTCGGATCGGAATCCGGCGACTCTAGTAAATGAAGGAAACAGACAGGTTTCGGTAGAAAATGTGGTAAAAATGGTAGACAGATGGGAAAATGGCTGAAATTGTGGGAAAATGTCCCTGACAAACAGAGTAAGATTTGATATTTTGACACTATTGGGATTCAGGTTACGGTTTGGAAAAGGCCATACTGTTATCATAGACCTAAATCTCTGAGATTTCTGGACATTGGAATCTGTTAGACAGAAATAGAAAATCCGGAAAAAATACTGGAACAGATCTAAAAATTCACAAATTTTGGTAAATGACAGGAAATTATGTTATGAACAACTTTTGTGTTGAAAGTTTTTGCAGAAGGGTTATAGATTGGATGGACTTGGTGCATTAAGGTCTGTCTATACCCTGACGAAAGAAAATCAATATTTTCCCAGGGGTCTGAGAAATCCGATTTTTTACAGAGGTCAAAACTAATTGGAAAAATCTCAAAATTTCCAGATCATTAGTAGATTCAATCATGAATTTACTGTGATTTTTGGAGGACGATTTGGATTTCCCATGAGGGTGGTGCCGGAGGTTCTTGTCTGCTAAAGCGCAAACTGGAAATTTAAAAAGACAGAAAACCCGATATAGGGTTTGATTTGTTTAATAGGGATGTAAAGCTCAAATGGATTTCAATTTTTTGCAGGATATCACAGACAGATAATTGTAACTATCACAAAAATTTTAGGATTTTTGAACGAAAAGTTTTATATGAAATCATAGCTAAAGTGGATATCTAAAATAAAACATAATGAACTATCAATTAAATTGAGCTAAATAACAAGAAACGGAGAAATGAGACTAAATGCAATACATAAAACATAAAATTTATCTAAAACATGGAATGAAACATGAAAAATTCAAGGAGACACAAATCATATTTATTTTTATGGCTATGAGAAGGGAGGATCTGGTCCATTGATTGGATGGATCATTTTCCCTCAATAGCAACAACATGAAACAAGGAAATCAAATGAAAATAATAATAATAAAAAAAAACAAAAACAAAATGAATATCTTACCTTGGGTTAGTTTGGATCAATTGAAGGAAGATGACACCAACTGAAAAGGGATGCTTCCTTGTATATGCTGGACCAGCTATTGGGCGTGAAGGTGGTTGAAGTTGGGTAGGGGTCCGGCTAGAGGAGCTCTTGGAAGAGGTGGCTGTTGCAAGATGAAGTTCGATGATGGCTGCTGTGGAGGTGGCTGGAACCGATTGCAGAGAAGGCTTCCAAAGTTCTGGGGGTGTTGAAGCTGTGGTGGAGATGTTGGAGCTGCTATGCTGCTGTGGAGGTGGTGAAGGTGGAGCAATGGAGGTTGATGTTGATAGCTCAAATCCGAAGGAGCTGCCAAGGAAGCACCGGCTGGGAAAGATGGGGGTGAAGGAGGAAGCTTGGTTGCTGTGGTGGCTGAAGCTAAGGTGCTGCTGGAGGTTGGAAGGCTGCTGTGGCTGTAGCAGCCAAGGAGAGAAGAAGATAGCTAAAGAGAGAGAGAGAGAGAGAGAGAAAGAGAGAGAGAGAGAGATGGGTTAGAAAGATGGGGGCAGCCGTATGGCTTTTTTCCTTCTTTTTTTCTTTTTGTTTTAGAACTTAGGTTTTAATTCCTTCCATACTTAGGTCTTTCTAGGTTTAATGAAAAGAAATCTCCAAGAGGTTTACGTGAATGGCTGGGCAAGAGGGAAAGGAAGGGAGGAAGGAAGGGAAGCAGGAAAGAAGAAAGGGAAGAAAAGAAAGGAAAGAAAGAAGAAAAAGAAAAGGAAAGAAAGGAAGAAGAAAGGGAAAGAGAAAGGGGAAAAGAAAAAGGAAAGGAAGGAAAGGAGAGAGGGCTGGAGGTTTGGGTGACCACCTTGTGGGTCCCACCTCCTCTCTAAAAAAATAAAAATAAAAATAAAAATAAAAAAATAAATAAAAATCAATAAAAACAACAATAAACAAATAAAAAGAAGCATCTTTTTTTTTTTTAATAAAATAAAAATGCAAATGAATGGGCCATCTCAGAGCGGGTCCAAATTTTGATTTTGAAATTCATTTTGACGATTTGAGGGGTAAAATAGTCTTTTTAGAAAATTTCCAGACGAAACGAGCTATTTTTGGCAGTTTTTGAAACGAGCTCCGATTTTAAAGTTCAATACCTCGTTGCGAAGCAAATCCAATGTAGAATTTGAAAATGTAATTTTGAAAGAAATCCAAATTGTTTTTCTCGAGAAAATGCTTCCAACAAAACGAGCTATTTTTGGCAGTTTTTGAAACGAGCTCAGATTTTGAAGTTCAATAGCTCATTGCGAAGCAAATCCAGTGTAAAACTTGAAAATTTGATTTTGAAAGAAATCCAGATTATTTTTCTTGAGAAAATATTTCCAAATTTAGACTTCCGGGGTGAAAATGTCAATTTTGGAAACCCGAGGTTTGAAATTGATTTCTGAAAACTTTTAAAACTCAATCTGGATTGAAATTTATAAAACTGGAGTTCTGGACTTCGAAAATGAAATGAAATGTGATGAAATGTTATGAAATGCTGAGAAATGATATGAAATGATGAGAAATGACATGCGAAATGCAGACCCTGAATGGAGAATTTTAGATGTTAGACCCCGATTGGCAGCTGTACCAGTTTAAAAAGCATTAAAATTGATAAAATTTGCAAAATAGCTCAAGAAATGGTTTTCGGGACTCTACTGGATCAGAGTGACACTGAAAATTGAGGTTCGAGCTGGATTGAACTGAAATGAGCTGGATTGAGCTGAGTTTTAGAGTTTCAGAACTCAAATGAACTGACCAGGCACTGACTCAACTGACCTTTTCGACTGAATTTTCAAGAAAAGCTGTCATTTTTAGAGAAATGGTACGGAATGGTCACTGGAGTGAAGTGAATTACGAACTTGAGCTGACTTTGAGCTAAAAAAAAAGGTCAATAATACTGACATGAACTAAAATCGAAGCTCGAACACTAGCTCAATTGGCTGAACTCAGCTCAATTTCAGCTGAAAGAGCTGAAATGGACTAAAATGGGCTCCTAGACACTTGGAAAGGCTTTTGAACTGAAATTGGAGCGCTTGAACTCGTGGTGAGCTCAAGTTAGACTCTGGGGAGTATGACTGACTATGAATGACTGACTCAGAGACAATTGGCCTGGATTTGAGTGAGAAGTAAGCTCATTTCTGAAGAAATGATCCCATTTTGGCAGGAATGGTCAGAAATGAAAATGGTTTATTCCTTATGAGATCAGATGAGCTTGAGATGACTGATATTCTAACTGTCTTGAACTGACCAATGAGCTTGGTTGACTCCGACTGACTGGGGTCTGGGATGACCTAGGGGTAAAATGGTAATTTTCCTAATGAAAATGGGTATAATGGTGATTTTCTGAAACTGACTCGGGGTTTGACTCCTACACTGACCTAACAGGGTTGGCACTGAACAAGGAGGATTGTTTGAGAATGAGTGAGGAAAATTTGGGGTGTTTACACTTAGACTGAACCCTGTTTGGTTCAAACCACTTAGGTTGAGTAGCTTGGCCTACTCTCCCTCTTTCTCAACTAAGTCAGCTTCATCTGACTTAGTCTGACCTTTCGAAGGAAGGCTCGAAGCCAAAGAAGCAACCCGGAGCCATTTCTTCCACGATTTGAAGTAAGTTCGCTTCGTTGATCCATCTCTCTCAAGTATTTGATTGTTTGTATATAGAATATACTTTCTGAAGTAGTATCTTGCTTTAGTTCTTGGTTGATCCCTCTAGGACGCTTCGGTGTTCACGCGCTCGCCTCGTAACTATCGTCGGATATATATGTTCGAATGCGCAGTATATGCGTTCTTCAAAAATAGTATCTCACCCTAGTTCTTGGTTGAGCCCTCTAGGACACTTCGGTGTTCACTCGCTCGCCTCGTAACTATCGTTGGATACAGATCTAGGTGTATATCTGCTGATTCTGCCGACACGTCTTATATCGCACAGGCTATGTAATTTACCTTTGCCGTCGCGTCGTATGATGCCAAGGCTCCCTGTTTTCTGCACTTCCGATTACTGCACTTCCGATTATGCATTTACTTACGCCGTCGCGTCGAACGATGCCAAGGCTCCTACTTTCTGCAATGTATTTACTTACGCCGTCGCGTCGAACGATGCCAAGGCTTCTGCTTTGTTATATATGTAGAATATTTCGTTCAGTTACACACCCTGAACAATAGTATATGCATTTCTTTACGCCGCCGCTGTATAAAGCACAGGCTTCTACTTATACTACATATATAGCGCATAAATGAGCGTTCAAATGGAGATCAACTCCAAATCGCCCATGCGATTCCTTGACCGCTCCTCGTTCAAGATTCTGCTTGACGAATGAAGCCCCTATTGGAAAGGCTTCACTTTTTGGCAAAATGCTCTTTACGTAAAGACTAAGTTAATTACGTATGGCCTGGCTATGGCCCAGGGTTCCTGCAACCTTGATGGATGCAAAGTACGCACAACGGTGCGCATCCATTTCTCGAATTAAGCGTGGCGATTTCCTACCAAAGAGGGAAGATGCTGCTGAAATGGATAAAAGAAACGCACGCTTTCTCCGTAAAAGAGAGGAAGTGCTGCTAAAATTTCTGAAGAAGCTAAGTATAGCTCAGAAAGAACGTAGCAGGATACTCTGACATATAGCAGAGTGCTACCCAGTTCATGGTTTGCCCTCTACAACGTAGAAGGGTTCGTCGCACCACTGCCGGTAGAGCAGGGGAGGTGCTGACGAAATGGTTGGCAGAAGAGCTGCCTGAACCAATGGAACGGCATAATGATGTCCGTTGATGGAACGATGCCAGATCGGCTCGTATCCTTGTGCCTACAAGGGCACCTTGCTCGTAAGGGCCGCTGAGCCGGAGTAGAGGTTGCGCCTTGGCTAGGTTTGGACTCGTTGCGTAAAAATACGCCGAGTAGCCGATCTATTTAGATCGAGTCATATGCATGCTCATTGAGAACGGTTACACAACCAGACTCGTAAGGGCCGAAGAGCCAGAGTGTGTTGTTTCCACCCAAAGAGGTGTGATGCTCGTGGTGGCCGAAGTGCCAAAGAGCGGTGTTCTGCATGCATATGAATAAGACTTAAGGTCGCACATACCCCGCGGTTGAAGATCGTGTTAGGGGTACCCCCTCAGTAATGACTGTGTTGGGGAAGACTGAATGGGGTCGGGTACATACTCCCGTAGTGCTGAAAGCACGGGCTGCCTAAATGGCATGCAGATTCTGTCCAAGTAATTGTAAGACTGGCAGACCCCTTCAGGAATTATGCTCACTGTGGAATGACAGTGATGGTACAGCCTTGAGTGACATGTATTTTACTTTGGACCTGATAGAGTCCACGATGGCCTCAGTCACTCATGGGTTTTGGGGTCGTGGTTATCCTTAAGATCTAAGGATTGAACCCAACTACTGCAAGTAGAGGATGCATCCGAATATGGGCCTAGTAGGATTCTCCCAGTTGAAACACACTGCCCTACTATGGATAGGGTCAACAGGCCTCTGGGGTATCTAAAATACATAGAATAATCAACCCCCAGAACGTCGCGTTGATGCCCGGACAATAGCTTTACCTGCGTACCAAAGGCGGGAGCGGTTAATTATCAAACAATGCATTAGTTCTAGGTACAGCGATGCTTTGAATGTATGAGTGGATGACGTGTTGAGTCAGTCCTGCATAACCTTTGTGAAGGTGTCATGTTCGGTATACTACTGGACCGATTGGGCAAAGACCCGTGTTGTATCCGCACGACTAAGCGAAGCTCGAGGAGTTATCCTTAGATGCGTGGGATACGGATGTGCCAAGTATGAAGACTTGAGCTAGACATCACTTTGAGACCCGGAAGAGGTCATGGCTAAGTCATGGAGACTTAAGCGGCTATTCAAATCACAGCCCTGAAAAGGCTTGCTCTAAGTCATGAGGACTCGAGCGGATGTTCAACTCATAGCCCTGAGGAGGCTCTTGCGATATACGCTAAGTCTTGGAGGCTTGAGTGTCGTTATTGCGCATTGCGACCCTGAGTGGTCATTATTGTATTTGAGTTGAATGGATGTATGACTGCATGCTTATCAGACCATCAGTGGTTCTGACCCCGTTTTATGGGGATTTCAGGTGTTGAACCTGCGTGGCGATATGCGGAGCAAGGCGGCATCGAGTTTCAGGGTTTCTCTAGACAGAGTTGTACTACTTCCTTTTTATTGAACCTACACTGCTTTTCTAAGCAGTGGTGTTGTAATAAACAAGTGGTTTTCGATAAATGGAACACTTTGGTGGTCAATGAGTTGCTTGGCCACATACCTGCAACGTGCTCGGAGTTTTCTAAAACTGACGACTCATTATCGTCTGATTCCGCTGCTAAAAGCTTTTCTAAATTCCGCTGCAAAGAAAAAAAAAAGAAATTCATGAAAATTTTAACTTAGCTTTGTTTTGGAAATCCGGGGCGTTACAGAATTGGTATCAGAGCATGAGTCTGAGAAACCTGGTTCAAGATCCGTCATGGTCCCGATATCGCACTGTAAGTATAAATTTTATACTTTCTCTGATTTGGGTGTATTTGTGTGAATAGATAAAATGGCTCCTAGGACGAGGAGAACCATGGCGAGCGAGGAGTCCCATACGCAGGACTTCCTCCTAGAGACACTCAACAGGCTTGTGTCTGCCATTCGTGAATCAAGGCAAACACTAGCCCCACCTCGCAATGAGAACCTTGGAGGAATAACATATGAAAGGTTCCTCAAACTCGACCCACCTGTTTTCATTGGTAGTGTCGATCCAGAGCTTGCAGAAAGCTGGATCGATGAAACAGAGCGGGCATTCCTGGTATTGGGAGTAGCAGAGGATAGAAAGACTAACTTCGGCACATATAGGCTGAAGGATAATGCACGAAAGTGGTGGGATACCACTAAGCTTATCCAGTTCTCACAAGTTGAAGTCGTTCCTTGGACTGACTTTCGGAGAACTTTCTTGGATAACTACTTCCCGTTGCACTCCAGAAATAAGAAAAAGATGGAGTTTCTAGAACTAGAGCAGGGTGGTATGAGTCTTATCGACTATACTACCAAGTTTCAGAACCTTGAGCGGTACTGCTCTCGGTTATTCGATACTGACCAAGAGAGGGCCGATAAATATATCAATGGATTTCGGGAAGGGCTACGATCTCGAGTCATAACTAGCATGCCCCAAACATTTCAAGCCGCTGTGGCAGCAGCTTCAAAGATTAGTGCAGACTGGGAGCGATGCAAAGGGGTCGTAGTGAAGCGACCGGTAGCAAGTAATGGGAACAACAAGAGGACGTTCCCCGGTGGCCAAGAATCACGACCAACTTTTTATAAGAGGGATTTTCAGGAGAACAACTTTACTCCTCCGGTCGAGCGGCCATTACAGATGGTAGAAGCCAATCAGCCCTACCAACAGTCTAATTTTCGATGCCCGAGGTGTAGCTCAGATCATCCCGGAGGGGTTTGTCCTCGCGATACGGGAGGTTGCCTGTATTGCGGCAAACCAGGGCATCGTGTAAGAGAATGCCGCAAGAAGGCCTCAGATCTTCAACGAAGAAATATGGGATCTGGAGGACCCTCTCAACAAATACAACAACAACGACTGCCACTACCCAGGATAGAGCAGAAACCTGTGGCAGGTCGTGTCTATGCGGTGACAGCCGAACAACTCACGGATAATGATCGTATCAAGGAATCTGAATACCTTGATAGATAGAGTTGTGTTGGGTAAGAAGCAATTGAAAGACAAGATCCAATGAATGCTTGAGACAAGTGGCTTATGACCTTGTGTACGGTCATCTGGATAGATATGTATCCTTGCTCTGTAAAGTAATTTTGGATTTGTCAAATAAAAATCTTAAGTGCTTATGCCCAAAATTTATGGCTATAGACCCCATGATTGAAAAATTAAGTTTGCGTAATTAGAACGTTAAAAGTTACTTAATAAAATAAACCATCGAGGAATTGTTCCCAAGAAGAGAGTCCTGTGAGGTTTTACATATTCAAGATCAGATCGTCTAGCCAGAGTGAGCCTGTGAGGGTATACAGCTCCGTGCGAGTGTATATGTTCCAAAATCAGTAGCTTAGCTAGTATGATTCTGTGAGGGTGTACTGATCCAATATCAGGTGAGTCTGACGAGGGCGAACCTGTGAGGAGGTACGTTTCCAATACCAGGTAGTCTGACAGGGGACTTATTCCAATATGGTTAATCTCTAGAAGAATGATCTGTGTGCACAAAATAGTTACACAGGATGGCTATGATAATAGCCGGTTGGAAGAACATTGATTCAACAAACTATCGTGGTTGTAGCATAATTTGAACTCAGATATGAGAAACATACCTCATTGATCACGAATCATGATACGAGGTTATGATTGGAATAAATGCGATGTTGAACTAAGTGAACAACATTATGAATCTAACATATAGGAGAAATATCCTGAGTTACGCACTTAGTACTCTTAACTGAATTTCGCGGACGAAATTCCTTTAAGGGGGTAATGATGTAAGACCCATAATTTTTCAGTATCTTTCTGAAGAAATTCACGAGGCATTTTCAAGTAAAAATAGCATCTGAACCCGAAATACGAATCAGATCGATTTGTACGAGCCAGTTATACTTAAGATATTCGTCGCTTTGCGAATATATGCTCAAACACTCTAGAAGCCATAACTTCCTACCTAAACGAAATCAAAGGATTTCCTCGAGCCAACTTTCTTAGTTACGTCAATACGAAGAGAATGGCGTACTCAGAATTTTTCGGAAAAAAATCGCCGAAAACCCAAAATTTTTGCGGGACCCACAGAAATGTTGGTGGGACCCACAGAAATATTCCTTAGAAAATATCTTGTGGGACCCACAAAATATCCTATGGAAATATCTAGTGAGCCCCACCTCAAAAGGAACCTCCAGGAATTAAAATATAGCTCAGGGGTAAAAGGGGCATGGAAAAACCCAAGAGGAGGTGGGCTTGGGCTATAAATAGCCCTCCCCACTCTCTCTCTTCTCATAATTTCGACCCCCCCTCTCTCTCTTGCCTTCTCTCTCTCTCCTAAACCTCCCCTAGTGAGCCCAAGTGAGTCTGAGCCCACCTGACCTGGCCTGAACCCACCTGACCTGGTCTGAGCCTGCCTGACCTGGTCCTAGCTCACCTGACCTGGGTCTGAACCCACTTGACCTAGTCCTAACCTAGTTGACTTGACTTGAACCTAGTTGGGTTTAAAGTCAAAGTCAAAGTCCCTTTTTGTCCAGATTCCGGTTTGGATTTCTGAACCCAGACTTAGCCTACTTGAGCTGAGTTCGAACCTGCTGAACCCAGTTGACTTGGACTGAACCCTGTTTGGTTCAAACCACTTAGGTTGAGTAGCTTGACCTACTCTCCCTCTTTCTCAACTAAGTCAGCTTCATCTGACTTAGTCTGACCTCTCGAAGGAAGGCTCGAAGCCAAAGAAGCAACCCGGAGCCGTTTCTTCCACGATTTGAAGTAAGTTCGCTTCGTTGATCCATCTATCTCAAGTATTTGATTGTTTGTATATAGAATATACTTTCTGAAGTAGTATCTTGCTTTAGTTCTTGGTTGAGCCCTCTAGGACGCTTCGGTGTTCACGCGCTCGCCTCGTAACTATCGTCGGATATATATGTTCGAATGCGCAGTATATGCGTTCTTCAAAAATAGTATCTCACCCTAGTTCTTGGTTGAGCCCTCTAGGACACTTCGGTGTTCACTCGCTCGCCTCGTAACTATCGTTGGATACAGATCGAGGTGTATATCTGCTGATTCTGCCGACGCGTCTTATATCGCACAGGCTATGTAATTTACCTTTGCCGTCGCGTCGTATGATGCCAAGGCTCCCTGTTTTCTGCACTTTCGATTACTGCACTTCCGATTATGCATTTACTTACGCCATCGCGTCGAACGATGCCAAGGCTCCTGCTTTCTGTAATGTATTTACTTACGCCGTCGCGTCGAACGATGCCAAGGCTTCTGCTTTGTTATATATGTAGAATATTTCGTTCAGTTACACACCCTGAACAATAGTATATGCATTTCTTTACGCCGCCGCTGTATAAAGCACAGGCTTCTGCTTATACTACATATATAGCGCATAAATGAGCATTCAAATGGAGATCAACTCCAAATCGCCCATGCGATTCCTTGACCGCTCCTCGTTCAAGATTCTGCTTGACGAATGAAGCCCCTATTGGAAAGGCTTTGCTTTTTGGCAAAATACTCTTTACGTAAAGACTAAGTTAATTACGTATGGCCTGGCTATGGCCCAGGGTTCCTGCAACCTTGATGGATGCAAAGTACGCACAACGGTGCGCATCCATTTCCCGAATTAAGCGTGGCGATTTCCTACCAAAGAGGGGAGATGCTGCTGAAATGGATAAAAGAAACGCACGCTTTCTCCGTAAAAGAGAGGAAGTGCTGCTAAAATTTCTGAAGAAGCTAAGAATAGCTCAGAAAGAACGTAGCAGGATACTCTGACATATAGCAGAGTGCTACCCAGTTCATGGTTTGCCCTCTACAACGTAGAAGGGTTCGTCGCACCACTGCCGGTAGAGCAGGGGAGGTGCTGACGAAATGGTTGGCAGAAGAGCTGCCTGAACCAATGGAACGGCATAATGATGTCCGTTGATGGAACGATGCCAGATCGGCTCGTATCCTTGTGCCTACAAGGGCACCTTGCTCGTAAGGGCCGCTGAGCCGGAGTAGAGGTTGCGCCTTGGCTAGGTTTGGACTCGTTGCGTAAAAATACGCCGAGTAGCCGATCTATTTAGATCGAGTCATATGCATGCTCATTGAGAACGGTTACACAACCAGACTCGTAAGGGCCGAAGAGCCAGAGTGTGTTGTTTCCACCCAAAGAGGTGTGATGCTCGTGGTGGCCGAAGTGCCAAAGAGCGGTGTTCTGCATGCATATGAATAAGACTTAAGGTCGCACATACCCCGCGGTTGAAGATCGTGTTAGGGGTACCCCCTCAGTAATGACTGTGTTGGGGAAGACTGAATGGGGTCGGGTACATACTCCCGTAGTGCTGAAAGCACGGGCTGCCTAAATGGCATGCAGATTCTGTCCAAGTAATTGTAAGACTGGCAGACCCCTTCAGGAATTATGCTCGCTGTGGAAAGACAGTGATGGTACAGCCTTGAGTGACATGTATTTTACTTTGGACCTGATAGAGTCCACGATGGCCTCAGTCACTCATGGGTTTTGGGGTCGTGGTTATCCTTAAGATCTAAGGATTGAACCCAACTACTGCAAGTAGAGGATGCATCCGAATATGGGCCTAGTAGGATTCTCCCAGTTGAAACACACTGCCCTACTATGGATAGGGTCAACAGGCCTCTGGGGTATCTAAAATACATAGAATAATCAACCCCCAGAACGTCGCGTTGATGCCCGGACAATAGCTCTACCTGCGTACCAAAGGCGGGAGCGGTTAATTATCAAACAATGCATTAGTTCTAGGTACAGCGATGCTTTGAATGTATGAGTGGATGACGTGTTGAGTCAGTCCTGCATAACCTTTGTGAAGGTGTCATGTTCGGTATACTACTGGACCGATTGGGCAAAGACCCGTGTTGTATCCGCACGACTAAGCGAAGCTCGAGGAGTTGTCCTTAGATGCGTGGGATACGGATGTGCCAAGTATGAAGACTTGAGCTAGACATCACTTTGAGACCCGGAAGAGGTCATGGCTAAGTCATGGAGACTTAAGCGGCTATTCAAATCACAGCCCTGAAAAGGCTTTCTCTAAGTCATGAGGACTCGAGCGGATGTTCAACTCATAGCCCTGAGGAGGCTCTTGCGATATACGCTAAGTCTTGGAGGCTTGAGCGTCGTTATTGCGCATTGCGACCCTGAGTGGTCATTATTGTATTTGAGTTGAATGGATGTATGACTGCATGCTTACCAGACCATCAGTGGTTCTGACCCCGTTTTATGGGGATTTCAGGTGTTGAACCTGCGTGGCGATATGCGGAGCAAGGCGGCATCGAGTTCCAGGGTTTCTCTAGACAGAGTTGTACTGCTTCCTTTTTATTGAACCTACACTGCTTTTCTAAGCAGTGGTGTTGTAATAAACAAGTGGTTTTCGATAAATGGAACACTTTGGTGGTCAATGAGTTGCTTGGTCACATACCTGCAACGTGCTCGGAGTTTTCTAAAACTGACGACTCATTATCGTCTGATTCCGCTGCTAAAAGCTTTTCTAAATTCCGCTGCAAAGAAAAAAAAAAGAAATTCATGAAAATTTTAACTTAGCTTTGTTTTGGAAATCCGGGGCGTTACAGATGTGTACTTGAAAGATGACAAGTTGAAAGACATAAAGAATGTGTCTTATAAGAGTTTAGAGTATACGTGAATATGGAAACCTAGTTTGACTAACAAAAATCGATAAGAAGAAAAACCTTTTAAAATAAGATTTTAACATAACTTATAAGAAGTATTAATTATAATAAGTGTGATTAATTTATAAGTCACTTAGTTTGCATATTCCTAGTTCTTTTCTAATTCGTGTAAAGTCTTCATGTTTCAATGGTTTAGTGAATATGTCTGCTAACTGTTGATTAGTGGGTATGAATTCGAGTTTAATTATGTTATTTAAGACTTGTTCTCTTAAGAAGTGGTGTCTTATTTGAATGTGCTTAGTTTGTGAGTGTAAAATAGGATTCTTAGATAAGTTTATAGCACTAGTATTATCACAGAAAATAGTTGTATTTTCAAAATTTAAACCAAAATCTTTTAAGGTTTGTTTCATCCAGATAACTTGTGTACAGGCTAGGCTAGCAGCAATGTATTCGGCTTCAGTAGTTGATAAGGATACACAATTTTGTTTCTTACTGACATGTTCCACTTGTGCTTTTTCTGTCAGATTTACTTCCAGCAAAGTCAGCATCGCTGTATGAGATTAGATCAAATGTAGAGGATTTTGAATAGAATAATCCAAAATCAACTGTGTCTTTTAAATATCTCATTATTCTTTTTACAGCTTTAAGATGTGATTCTTTTGGATTTGACTGAAATCTAGCACACAAGCAAACACTGAACATAATATCTGGACGGCTAGCAGTTAAATATAGTAGTGATCCTAACATACCTCGGTATACCTTTGTATCCACAAACTTACCATCTTCATCTTTGTCCAAAACAGTAGTAGTGCTCATAGGAGTGGTTTTTGAAGCAGTTGAGTTCATGTTGAACCTCTTCAGAAGTTCACGAGCATACTTAGATTGATTGATGAAAACTCCATCCTTGGTTTGCTTAATATGCAGTCCAAGAAAGTAGTTGAGCTCTCCCATCATACTCATTTTGAATTCCTTCTGCATGGACTTAGAAAATTCTTCACAGAGAGTGCTGTTAGTAGATCCAAAGATGATATCGTCTACATATATTTGAACAATTAGGGTATGATTATTTACTATTTTCACAAATAATGTCGAGTCTGCTTTGCCTACAGAAAAACCAGTTTTTAATAGAAAGGTTTTGAGTCTATTATACCAAGCACAAGGTGCTTGTTTTAAGCCATATAAAGCACGTTTTAGTTTGAAAACATGATCTGGATATTGTTCATTTTCAAATCCTTGAGGTTGTTTTACATAAACTTCTTCATTTATAAAACCATTTAAAAAGGCACTTTTAACATCCATTTGATATAATTTTAAATTCATATAGCTTGCATATGCTAAAAACATTCTAATAGATTCAAGTCTAGCAACAGGAGCAAATGTTTCATCAAAATCAATACCTTCCTCCTGGTTGTATCCTTGAGCTACTAGTCTGGCCTTGTTTCTTATAACATTACCTGTTTCATCTAGCTTGTTTCTGAGGATCCATCTTGTCCCAATGATTGGATGATCCTTTGGTCTTGGTACAAGATCCCAAACTTCATTCCTTTGGAATTGATTCAGTTCTTCAGTCATGGCTAGCATCCAGAACTCATCGATGATGGCTTCATCAATCTTCTTTGGTTCAAGTTGAGAAATGAATGCCATATTTGCAATCCGTTCTAGTTGAGCTCTAGTCTGAACCCCCTTTGTCAGGTCTCTCAAAATCTGCTTTTGAGGATGATCTTTGATATCAACAAATGTTCTTTGATGATCATCTTCATTAGACTTAGCTGTGTTATCTAAAAATAAATCTGTACTTTCAACATCATCATCGTTAGTTTGCTTATGAACAGATTGATCAATAGATTCACAGAAACTAACATGCATAGATTCTTCAATAGAATTAGAACTCTCATTGAAAACCCTGTATGCTTTACTATGACTTGAATATCCTAAAAATATGCCTTCAATAGATTTAGCATCAAATTTATCTAGGCTATCTTTTGTGTTTAGGATAAAGTATTTACATCCAAAGACTTTGAAATAGTCTATTCTTGGAGTCCTGTCATAGAATAATTCATAGGGAGTTTTGTTTAATAAGGGTCTAATGAAAACTCTATTTGTTATGTAGCATGCAGTATTAACAGCTTCTGCCCAAAAAGATTTAGCAAGATTATTGTGTTGGAGCATAGTTCTAGCAGATTCCTGAAGGGTTCTATTCTTTCTTTCTACTACACCATTTTGAGGTGCAGCTCTAGGAAAGGCCAAGTTATGAGAAATACCATGCAAGTTACAAAAATTTATAAAAAGTTCATTTTCAAATTCTCCTCCATGGTCACTACGGATTTTAACAATAGAACAAGATTTTTTATTTTGTAATTTTTTACATAAAATTTCAAATTGACAAAACGTATCACTTTTGTTTTTCAAAAATATTACCCAAGTAAATCTTGAGTAGTCATCTACAATGACAAAAACGTATTTATTGTGATTATGACTAGCTACTCTAGAAGGACCAAAGAGATCCAGGTGGAGAAGCTCTAGAGGTCTTTTGCTTGAAATGATATTTTTTGATTTAAAAGATGATTTAGACAGTTTTCCTAATTGACATGCATCACAAAAATAATCCTTTTTAAAAGATATTTTGGGTAACCCACGTACTAACTTATCTTTAGTTAATTTAGACATGTACTTAGAATTGACATGACCCATTCTCATGTGCCATAAATGTTGAGAGTCATTATTAGCTATGAGGCAATGTTCTGTGATGTTTTCTAGGTATAGTTCATATATATTATTTTTTCTTATAGCTTTTAAGATAATATTTTCGTTGGTGTCTGCTATAAGACAAGCATTATGATTAAAGCTAACATTATAACCTATATCACACATTTGACTAATACTTAGAAGGTTATGTTTTAAGCCTTTAACCAGAAGAACGTCTTTGATAAGAGGTTTATCTATATTTCCAATATTACCAATACCTATTATCAAACCTTTGTTGTAAGACCCGCAATTTTTCAGAAAATATCTGAATAAAATTCATGAGGCATTTACCGGTAAAAATAGCATTTCTTCTCAGAATGCGAAACGAATCAATTCCTGCGAGCCAGTTATACTTAGGATATTCGTCGAATTGCGAATATATGCTCAAACACTCTGGAAGCCATAACTTCCTAACTAAACGAAATCAATAGATTCGTACGAGCCAACTTTCTTAGTTACGTCAATACGAAGAAAATGGCGTACTCAGAATTTTTCAGAAAAAAATCGCCGAAAACCCGAAATTCTTGCGGGACCCACAGAAATATTGGTGGGACCCACAAAAATATTCCTCAGAAAATATCTTGTGGGACCCACAAAATATCCTATGGAAATATCTTGTGGGCCCCACCTCAAAAGGAACCTCCAGAAATTTAAAAGAAGCCAAGGGGTAAAAGGGGCATGGAAAAACCCAAGAGGAGGTGGGCTTGGGC
Source organism: Nuphar pumila (assembly GCF_984573655.1). Taxonomy (NCBI): domain Eukaryota; kingdom Viridiplantae; phylum Streptophyta; class Magnoliopsida; order Nymphaeales; family Nymphaeaceae; genus Nuphar; species Nuphar pumila. Next base: position 40,903,613 of record NC_143264.1, on the reverse strand, counting down.
TATAAATAGCCCTCCCCACTCTCTCTCTTCTCATAATTTCGACCCCCCCTCTCTCTCTTGCCTTCTCTCTCTCTCCTAAACCTCCCCTACCTAGCCTAGCCCACCTGAGCCCACCTGACCTGGTCTGAGCCTGCCTGACCTGGTCCTAACCCACCTGACCTGGGTCTGAACCCACTTGACCTGGTCCAAACCCAGTTGACTTGACTTGAACCTAGTTGGGTTTAAAGTCAAAGTCAAAGTCCTTTTTGGTCCAGATTCCGGTTTGGGTTTCTGAACCCAGACTTAGCCTACTTGAGCTGAGTTCGAACCTGCTGAACCCAGTTGACTTGGATCGAACCCTGTTTGTTTCAAACCACTTAGGTTGAATAGCTTGACCTGCTCTACCTCTTTCTCAACTAAGTCAGCTTCATCTGACTTAGTCTGACCTCTCGAAGGAAGGCTCGAAGCCAAAGAAGTAACCCAGAGCCGTTTCTTCCACGATTTGAAGTAAGTTTGCTTCGTTGATCCATCTCTCTCAAGTATTTGATTGTTTGTATATAGAATATACTTTCTGAAGTAGTATCTTGCTTTAGTTCTTGGTTGAGCCCTCTAGGACGCTTCGGTGTTCACGCGCTCGCCTCGTAACTATCGTCGGATATATATGTTCGAATGCGCAGTATATGCGTTCTTCAAAAATAGTATCTCACCCTAGTTCTTGGTTGAGCCCTCTAGGACACTTCGGTGTTCACTCGCTCGCCTCGTAACTATCGTTGGATACAGATCTAGGTGTATATCTACTGATTCTGCCGACGCGTCTTATATCGCACAGGCTATGTAATTTACCTTTGCCGTCGCGTCGTATGATGCCAAGGCTCCCTGTTTTCTGCACTTTCGATTACTGCACTTCCGATTATGCATTTACTTACGCCGTCGCGTCGAACGATGCCAAGGCTCCTGCTTTCTGCAATGTATTTACTTACGCCGTCGAGTCGAACGATGCCAAGGCTTCTGCTTTGTTATATATGTAGAATATTTCGTTCAGTTACACACCCTGAACAATAGTATATGCATTTCTTTACGCCGCCGCTGTATAAAGCACAGGCTTCTGCTTATACTACATATATAGCGCATAAATGAGCGTTCAAATGGAGATCAACTCCAAATCGCCCATGCGATTCTCTGACCGCTCCTCGTTCAAGATTCTGCTTGACGAATGAAGCCCCTATTGGAATGGCTTCGTATTTTCGCAAAATGCTCTTTACGTAAAAATTAAGTCAATTACGTATGGCCTGGCTATGGCCCAGGGTTCCTGCAACCTTGATGGATGCAAAGTATGCACAACGGTGCGCATCCATTTCCCCGGATTAAGCGTGGCGATTTCCTACCAAAGAGGGGAGATGCCGCTGAAATGGATAAAAGAAACACACATTTTCTCCGTAAAAGAGAGGAAGTGCTGCTGAAATTTCTGAAGAAGCTAAGAATAGCTCAGAAAGAACGTAGCAGGATACTCTGACATATAGCAGAGTGCTACCCAGTTCATGGTTTGCCCTCTACAACGTAGAAGGGTTCGTCGCACCACTGCCGGTAGAGCAGGGGAGGTGCTGACGAAATGGTCGGCAGAAGAGCTGCCGGAACCAATGGAACGGCATAATGATGTCCGTTGATGGAACGATGCTAGATCGGCTCGTATCCTTGTGCCTGCAAGGGCACCTTGCTCGTAAGGGCCGCTGAGCCAGAGTAGAGGTTGCGCCTTGGTTAGGTTTGGACTCGTTGCGTAAAAATACGCCGAGTAGCCGATCTATTTAGATCGAGTCATATGCATGCTCATTGAGAACGGTTACACAACCAGACTCGTAAGGGCCGAAGAGCCAGAGTGTGTTGTTTCCACCCAAAGAGGTGTGATGCTCGTGGTGGCCGAAGTGCCAAAGAGCGGTGTTCTGCATGCATATGAATAAGACTTAAGGTCGCACATACCCCGCGGTTGAAGATCGTGTTAGGGGTACCCCCTCAGTAATGACTGTGTTGGGGAAGACTGAATGGGGTCGGGTACATACTCCCGTAGTGCTGAAAGCACGGGCTGCCTAAATGGCATGCAGATTCTGTCCAAGTAATTGTAAGACTGGCAGACCCCTTCAGGAATTATGCTCACTGTGGAATGACAGTGATGGTACAGCCTTGAGTGACATGTATTTTACTTTGGACCTGATAGAGTCCACGATGGCCTCAGTCACTCATGGGTTTTGGGGTCGTGGTTATCCTTAAGATCTAAGGATTAAACCCAACTACTGCAAGTAGAGGATGCATCCGAATATGGGCCTAGTAGGATTCTCCCAGTTGAAACACACTGCCCTACTATGGATAGGGTCAACAGGCCTCTGGGGTATCTAAAATACATAGAATAATCAACCCCCAGAACGTCGCGTTAATGCCCGGACAATAGCTCTACCTGCGTACCAAAGGCGGGAACGGTTAATTATCAAACAATGTATTAGTTCTAGGTACAACGATGCTTTGAATGTATGAGTGGATGACGTGTTAAGTCAGTCCTGCATAACCTTTGTGAAGGTGTCATGTTCGGTATACGATTGGACCGACTGGGCAAAGACCCGTGTTGTATCCGCACGACTAAGCGAAGCTCGAGGAGTTGTCCTTAGATGCGTGGGATACGGATGTGCCAAGTATGAAGACTTGAGCTAGACATCACTTTGAGACCCGGAAGAGGTCATGGCTAAGTCGTGGAGACTTAAGCGGCTATTCAAATCACAGCCCTGAAAAGGCTTTCTCTAAGTCATGAAGACTTGAGCGGATGTTCAACTCATAGCCCTGAGGAGGCTCCTGCGATATACGCTAAGTCTTGGAGGCTTGAGCGTCGTTATTGCGCATTGCGACCCTGAGTGGTCATTATTGTATTTGAGTTGAATGGATGTATGACTGCATGCTTACCAGACCATTAGTGGTTCTGACCCCGTTTCATGGGGATTTCAGGTGTTGTACCTGCGTGGCGATATGCGGAGCAAGGCGGCATCGAGTTCCAGGGTTTCTCTAGACAGAGTTGTACTGCTTCCTTTTATTGAACCTACACTGCTTTTCTAAGCAGTAGTGTTGTAATAAACATGAGTTTTCGATAAAATGGAATACCTTGGTGGTCAATGAATTGCTTGGCCACATACCTGCAACGTGCTCGGAGTTTTCTAAAACCGACGACTCATTATCGTCTTATTCCGCTGCTAAAAGCTTTTCTAAGTTCCGCTGCAAAGAAAAAAAAAAAAGAAATTCATGAAAATTTTAACTTAGCTTTGTTTTGGAAATCCGGGGCGTTACAGAATTGGTATCAAAGCATGAGTCTGAGAAACCTGGTTCAAGATCCGTCATAGTCCCGATATCGCACTGTAAGTATATGTTTTTATACTTTTGTTCTGATCTGGGTGCATCTTTGTATAGATGGCAACTCATGACTCGCGTGGATACTGCTATCGCTGCAAGGTCATGCACGATGAGTGGATATGCCCGTATGAAGTCCAAGACTGCCAATACTGTGGCGAAGATGGGCATTCCGCCAACGAATGCCAAAGGAAATGTACCGCCGATATGGGTCGGCGGGCTTCAAAGGGTCTCAGGGATGAGACTTCGCGTGTTAGTGGACCGCATCACTCTAGTGTTGGGAGCAACCATACCCCAACATCTTTTGATGAATTACCAAGGCTGAGGGATTTTGATTTGAACTTCCCTGCGGAGGTCTATCACTCGCCAAACTACCATCCGGCATCGCATATGCCGAGCTTAAATGGCAGGAACAAAAGAGGGGATTCTTTCTGTTCGCCAATCATTATTCCAGACTCCCAGAGTCTTGATCTTGCTGACTGGGAAAGTGGACTGGAGTCCCTCATATATCCCCAATATTCGCTTGCTAGTGCGGAAGTGCCGCCCAAGCCAAAGCTAGTAGTGCCTGCTCCAAGGTCATGTGGCAATAGATGGACCTTTTGGAGTTCGTCTTCATCAAAGAAATCCAAGTCTTAAAGAGACTGGTGATGTTTTGGAGTCAGTAGACTCATGTATATAGTTTCTCAACGCCTAAAGTCTGCCAGTGCGGCATAACGTTTTGTTTAAGGCGATGCTTGTGTAAATGTGATGTATATTAAGTAAATAAAGCTTTTACTTCCTCATATACATCGAGAAACTAAAAACAAGTGCTTGTGTGTGCATAGATAAATGGCTCCTACGACGAGGAGAACCATACCAAGCGAGGAGTCCCATACGCAAGGATTCCTGTTGGAGACACTCAACAACCTGGTTACAGCCATCCGTGAAACGAGGCCAGAACCAGTCGCACCACGAAATGAGCACCTGGGAGGAGTGACTTATGAGAAGTTCCTCAAGCTTGACCCGCCAGTTTTCATTGGCAGAGCCAATCCTGAGCTCGCGGAGAGTTGGATCGAAGAGACGGAACGTGCCTTCTTAGTACTGGGAGTACCAGAGGAAAAGAAGACTAACTTTGGCACGTATCGGTTGAAAGACAATGCACGGAAGTGGTGGGATACCACTAAACTTATCCAGTTCTCACAAGTCGAAGTCATTCCTTGGACTGACTTTCGGAGGACTTTTATGGATAACTACTTCCCGTTGCATTCCAGAAACAAGAAAAAGATGGAGTTTCTGGAGTTGGAACAGGGCGGTATGAGTCTAATGGACTATACCACCAAATTTCAGAATCTAGAGTGCTACTGCTCTCGATTGTTCGAAACAGACCAAGAAAGGGCCGACAAATATGTGAATGGTCTGCGCGAAGGGCTGCGATCTCGAGAGATAACAAGCATGCCTTCGACTTTTCAGGCTGCGGTAGCAGCAGCTTCAAAAATCCAAGAGGACTGGGCACGATCTAAAGTGATCGTAGCAAAGAAGCCCATAGTGAATGGTGGGAATCGTAAAAGGACGTTCCCAAGTGGCCAGGGTTCACGACAACCCTTTCAAAAGAAGAAGTTCCAAGGAGGGAACAACACTCAGCAAGTCGTGAGGCCAAGACAGAACCCAACTCCGAATGGTCAGCAGTCCAACTTCAGCTGCCCAAGGTGTCGTATGAACCACCCTAGAAAGCCATGTCCTCGTGACATTGGTGGGTGCTTGTATTGTGGCAAGATGGGCCACTTTATAAGGGATTGCGCCAAGAAGGCTGCAGATGAACAGAGGAGTAATGCCGGATCTGCCGAACCCTCTCGACCAGCACCACAACGTTCTCAGTTTCAACGACCTCCACCTAGAATAGAACAAAGGCCTGCTGCAGGTCGTGTATACGCTGTAACGACTGAACAAGTCGAAAATGGTGACCTGATTGAAGGCACCGTACCTGTTAATGGACATGCAGCTTACGTCTTGTTTGATTGTGGTGCTACTCATACGTTTATCTCTGACGATTTCACCGAACAACTCCACGCTTCGGTGCAACCAATTGATAAAATGATCGAAGTGTATAACCCGTTGGGTTCACGCACCAAATCTATCCGGTGTGTGAAAAATTTGGATATTGAGATAGCAGGGCAACACTTGCCTACTGACGCCATCCTGATCGATATGATACAGTACGATGTCATTCTGGGAATGAATTGGTTGGCTCAGAATAATGCCAAGATTCTGTGCCGCGAGGGCAGAGTGATTCTATCTCGACCCGGATTGCCTAAAATGGAATACCGGTTATCCAAGCCTGTTCCACAGAAAAGGCTCATATCAGCACTTAAGGTACAAAAATACCTTAGGAAGGGTTGTGTGGCCTTCCTGTTGAGTCTCTCGGTGGAAAAATCCAACGACCAACCCCTTGAGAGTTTGGAAGTGGTACGGGAGTTTCCCAATGTATTTCCTGAGGAATTGCCAGGACTTCCGCCACTTCGTGAGGTTGAATTTGGAATTCAATCCTTACCTGGAACAGCGCCGATATCCAAAGCTCCGTATCGAATGGCGCCAGCTGAACTCAGTGAATTGAAGTGTCAGTTGGAAGAACTGATGGAACAAGGGTTCATCCGACCGAGTGTGTCACCGTGGGGAGCCCCAGTGCTGTTTGTAAAGTAGAAGGATGGATCCCTTCGGTTATGCATCGATTATCGGATGCTTAACCAGGCAACTGTTAAAAATAAGTACCCGTTGCCTCGGATTGAGGACTTATTCGATCAGCTCAGAACAGCGAGGGTGTTCTCCAAGATCGACCTCAGGTCAAGATACCATCAACTCAGAGTAAAGGAAGAGGATATACCTAAGACTGCCTTCAGAACGAGATATGGCCATTATGAGTTCGTAGTAATGCCCTTCGGACTCACTAATGCGCCTGCTGCCTTTATGGATCTAATGAACCGGATATTCAGACCATATTTGGATAGCTTTGTCATCGTCTTTATTGATGACATTCTCGTATATTCTGAGAACAAGGAACAACACATGGAGCACTTGAAAATCGTCTTGAAAACCCTTCAAGATAACCAACTCTATGCTAAGTTTTCAAAATGTGAATTCTGGCTAGATAAAGTGATGTTCCTTGGTCATGTGATCTCAAAAGATGGAATCGCAGTGGATCCTGCGAAGGTGGAAGCTGTGATGGACTGGAAGCAGCCAGAAAATATCACTGAGGTCCGCAGCTTCCTTGGACTTGCCGGATATTATCGGAAGTTCATACAGGACTTCTCCTGAATCGCCGTACCGATGACGAAATTACTTAAAAAGGGAGTCAAGTTTGAATGGACTGACCAGTGTAAGGAGTGCTTTGAGGTTCTCAAACAGAAGCTTACCACTGCCCCTGTCCTTACCTTACCTTCTGGTCAGGGAGGCTTCATGGCTTATACCGATGCCTCGGGAACAGGTCTGGGTTGTGTGTTGATGCAGCATGGCAAAGTAATCGCCTATGCGTCACGACAGTTGAGGGTCCATGAGAAAAACTATCCAACCCACGACTTGGAGCTTGCCGCGGTAGTGTTCGCGCTTAAAATCTGGCGACACTACCTATATGGAGAGAAATTTGAGGTCATGTCGGACCATAAAAGCCTAAAATACCTCTTTTCTCAAAAAGAACTCAATATGCGGCAACGACGATGGCTGGAATTCCTCAAAGACTTTGAATTCACGCTTTCCTATCACCCTGGAAAGGCGAATGTTGTAGCAGATGCCCTTAGTCGCAAGACTGTTGGCACTCTGGCCAGCCTAACCGGACAATGGAAGTTGATGGAGGATTTCGTCAACTGGAGGCCATTTTTGGCTGATTCTGGCCGAATCCAAATGTCATGTTTGACGATCCACATTGAGTTCCTCGATCGCATCGTAGCCGAACAGTTCAAGGATCCCCAGTACTTAGAATTGAAAGCTCGTGTTGAAAAAGATGACACTTTCTTCCATTTGAAAGAAGATGGAGGAATATGGATGGAAGAAAGGATTTGGATTCCAAATAACCCTGAGCTAAGACAGGAAGTACTCCAGGAGGCTCATAATAGCAAGTACACCATTCACCCTGGAGGTACGAAGATGTTCCGAGATTTGCAGAGGAAGTACTGGTGGAAGGGTATGAAGCGTGATGTGGCTACGTTTGTCTCGAAGTGTTTGATCTGCCAGCAAGTTAAGATCGAACATCAGCGACCTGGTGAAAAGATGCAACGGATCAAGATTCTAGAATGGAAATGGGAAGGCATTACGATGGATTTCATCATTGGATTGCCTCGATCCAAGAGACAACATGACTCAATATGGGTGATCGTGGACAGACTCACCAAGTCTGCTCACTTCCTGCCAATCAACACTCGATACTCAACTGAACGATTGGCAGGGATCTACATTCGGGAAATCGTCAGACTCCATGGAGTGCCGATTTCGATCATATCTGATCGTGACCCGAAGTTCACCTCTCACTTTTGGGAGCAGCTTCAGAAAGCCCTGGGGACAAAACTCAAGTTCAGTACAACATTCCATCCCCAAACAGATGGGCAATCAGAACGAACCATACAGACTCTTGAAGATATGCTAAGAGCCTGTATGCTGGAATGGAAAGGTGATTGGGATTCCCACCTAGCGTTGGCTGAATTTGCTTATAATAATAGCCACCACGCTAGCATTGGGATGGCACCGTATGAAGCCTTGTATGGACGACCCTGTAGATCACCGATCCATTGGGGTGAAGTGGGTGAGCGAACCTTGGACTCGCCCATTGTGTTGCAGCATTACACTGAGCAGGTCCACATGATCAGAAAGAAGCTACTGACTGCTCAGAGTCGACAGAAGAGCTACGCCGATCAGCGGCGTAGGGAACTCACTTTTGCGGTTGGAGATAAGGTTTTTATCAAGGTCTCTCCAACTAAGAGTGTGTTTCGTTTTGGAAAGAAGGGGAAGCTCAGCCCCAGATTCGTTGGTCCCTTCGAAGTTTTAAGCCGGATCGGAGAGACTGCCTACCGAGTAGCATTGCCACCACAATACGCGCAAATACATGATGTATTTCACGTATCAATGCTTAGAAAGTACGTTCATGATCCTTCTCACGTCATTCAACATGAAGACATTGACATCCGAGAAGATATGACGGTAGAAGAAAGGCCAGTGGAGATCATGGACCGATGGGAGCAAGTGCTAAGAACAAAGGTCATTCCACTTGTTAAAGTAAGGTGGCAGCATCATGGAATCGATGATTGCACTTGGGAACCCGAATCGGATATGCGGGATAAATATCCTGAACTCTTCACCTTGTACTCTTAGCTGAATTTCGCGGACGAAATTCCTTTAAGGGGGTAATGATGTAAGACCCGCAATTTTTCAGAAAATATCTGAATAAAATTCATGAGGCATTTACCGGTAAAAATAGCATTTCTTCTCAGAATGCGAAACGAATCAATTCCTGCGAGCCAGTTATACTTAGGATATTCATCGAATTGTGAATATATGCTCAAACACTCTGGAAGCCATAACTTCCTAACTAAACGAAATCAATAGATTCGTACGAGCCAACTTTCTTAGTTACGTCAATACGAAGAAAATGGCGTACTCAGAATTTTTCGGAAAAAAATCGCCGGAAACCCGAAATTCTTGCGGGACCCACTGAAATATTGGTGGGACCCACAGAAATATTCCTCAGAAAATATCTTGTGGGACACACAAAATATCCTATGGAAATATCTTGTGGGCCCCACCTCAAAAGGAACCTCCAGGAATTTAAAAGAAGCCAAGGGGTAAAAGGGGCATGGAAAAACCCAAGAGGAGGTGGGCTTGGGCTATAAATAGCCCTCCCCACTCTCTCTCTTCTCATAATTTCGACCCCCCCTCTCTATCTTGCCTTCTCTCTCTCTCCTAAACCTCCCCTACCTAGCCTAGCCCACCTGAGCCCACCTGACCTGGTCTGAGCCTGCCTGACTTAGCCTGAGTCTGCCTGACCTGGTCCTAACCCACCTGACCTGGGTCTGAACCCACTTGACCTGGTCCAAACCCAGTTGACTTGACTTGAACCTAGTTGGGTTTAAAGTCAAAGTCAAAGTCCTTTTTGGTCCAGATTCCGGTTTGGGTTTCTGAACCCAGACTTAGCCTACTTGAGCTGAGTTCGAACCTGCTGAACCCAGTTGACTTGGATCGAACCCTGTTTGGTTCAAACCACTTAGGTTGAGTAGCTTGACCTGCTCTACCTCTTTCTCAACTAAGTCAGCTTCATCTGACTTAGTCTGACCTCTCGAAGGAAGGCTCGAAGCCAAAGAAGTAACCCGGAGCCGTTTCTTCCACGATTTGAAGTAAGTTCGCTTCGTTGATCCATCTCTCTCAAGTATTTGATTGTTTGTATATAGAATATACTTTCTGAAGTAGTATCTTGCTTTAGTTCTTGGTTGAGCCCTCTAGGACGCTTCGGTGTTCACGCGCTCGCCTCGTAACTATCGTCGGATATATATGTTCGAATGCGCAGTATATGCGTTCTTCAAAAATAGTATCTCACCCTAGTTCTTGGTTGAGCCCTCTAGGACACTTCGGTGTTCACTCGCTCGCCTCGTAACTATCGTTGGATACAGATCTAGGTGTATATCTGCTGATTTTGCCGACGCGTCTTATATCGCACAGGCTATGTAATTTACCTTTGTCGTCGCGTCGTATGATGCCAAGGCTCCCTGTTTTCTGCACTTCCGATTACTGCACTTCCGATTATGCATTTACTTACGCCGTCGCGTCGAACGATGCCAAGGCTCCTGCTTTCTGCAATGTATTTACTTACGCCGTCGGGTCGAACGATGCCAAGGCTTCTGCTTTGTTATATATGTAGAATATTTCGTTCAGTTACACACCCTGAACAATAGTATATGCATTTCTTTACGCCGCCGCTGTATAAAGCACATGCTTCTGCTTATACTACATATATAGTGCATAAATGAGCATTCAAATGGAGATCAACTCCAAATCGCCCATGCGATTCCCTGACCGCTCCTCGTTCAAGATTCTGCTTGACGAATGAAGCCCCTATTGAAAAGGCTTCGCTTTTTGGCAAAATGCTCTTTACGTAAAAATTAAGTCAATTACGTATGGCCTGGCTATGGCCCAGGGTTCCTGCAACCTTGATGGATGCAAAGTATGCACAACGGTGCGCATCCATTTCCCCGGATTAAGCGTGGCGATTTCCTACCAAAGAGGGGAGATGCCGCTGAAATGGATAAAAGAAACGCACGTTTTCTCCGTAAAAGAGAGGAAGTGCTGCTGAAATTTCTGAAGAAGCTAAGAATAGCTCAGAAAGAACGTAGCAGGATACTCTGACATATAGCAGAGTGCTACCCAGTTCATGGTTTGCCCTCTACAACGTAGAAGGGTTCGTCGCACCACTGCCGGTAGAGCAGGGGAGGTGCTGACGAAATGGTCGGCAGAAGAGCTGCGGGAACCAATGGAACGGCATAATGATGTCCGTTGATGGAACGATGCCAGATCGGCTCGTATCCTTGTGCCTGCATGGGCACCTTGCTCGTAAGGGCCGCTGAGCCAGAGTAGAGGTTGCGCCTTGGTTAGGTTTGGACTCGTTGCGTAAAAATACGCCGAGTAGCCGATCTATTTAGATCGAGTCATATGCATGCTCATTGAGAACGGTTACACAACCAGACTCGTAAGGGCCGAAGAGCCAGAGTGTGTTGTTTCCACCCAAAGAGGTGTGATGCTCGTGGTGGCCGAAGTGCCAAAGAGCGGTGTTCTGCATGCATATGAATAAGACTTAAGGTCGCACATACCCCGCGGTTGAAGATCGTGTTAGGGGTACCCCCTCAGTAATGACTGTGTTGGGGAAGACTGAATGGGGTCGGGTACATACTCCCGTAGTGCTGAAAGCACGGGCTGCCTAAATGGCATGCAGATTCTGTCCAAGTAATTGTAAGACTGGCAGACCCCTTCAGGAATTATGCTCACTGTGGAATGACAGTGATGGTACAGCCTTGAGTGACATGTATTTTACTTTGGACCTGATAGAGTCCACGATGGCCTCAGTCACTCATGGGTTTTGGGGTCGTGGTTATCCTTAAGATCTAAGGATTGAACCCAACTACTGCAAGTAGAGGATGCATCCGAATATGGGCCTAGTAGGGTTCTCCCAGTTGAAACACACTGCCCTACTATGGATAGGGTCAACAGGCCTCTGGGGTATCTAAAATACATAGAATAATCAACCCTCAGAACGTCGCGTTGATGCCCGGACAATAGCTCTACCTACGTACCAAAGGCGGGAGCGGTTAATTATCAAACAATGCATTAGTTCTAGGTACAGCGATGCTTTGAATGTATGAGTGGATGACGTGTTGAGTCAGACCTGCATAACCTTTGTGAAGGTGTCATGTTCGGTATACGACTGGACCGACTGGGCAAAGACCCGTGTTGTATCCGCACGACTAAGCGAAGCTCGAGGAGTTTTCCTTAGATGCGTGGGATACGGATGTGCCAAGTATGAAGACTTGAGCTAGACATCACTTTGAGACCCGGAAGAGGTCATGGCTAAGTCGTGGAGACTTAAGCGGCTATTCAAATCACAACCCTGAAAAGGCTTTCTCTAAGTCATGAAGACTTGAGCGGATGTTCAACTCATAGCCCTGAGGAGGCTCCTGCGATATACGCTAAGTCTTGGAGGCTTGAGCGTCGTTATTGCGCATTGCGACCCTGAGTGGTCATTATTGTATTTGAGTTGAATGGATGTATGACTGCATGCTTACCAGACCATTAGTGGTTCTGACCCCGTTTCATGGGGATTTCAGGTGTTGTACCTGCGTGGCGATATGCGGAGCAAGGCGGCATCGAGTTCCAGGGTTTCTCTAGACAGAGTTGTACTGCTTCCTTTTATTGAACCTACACTGCTTTTCTAAGCAGTAGTGTTGTAATAAACATGAGTTTTCGATAAAATGGAATACCTTGGTGGTCAATGAATTGCTTGGCCACATACCTGCAACGTGCTCGGAGTTTTCTAAAACCGACGACTCATTATCGTCTTATTCCGCTGCTAAAAGCTTTTCTAAGTTCCGCTGCAAAGAAAAAAAAAAAAGAAATTCATGAAAATTTTAACTTAGCTTTGTTTTGGAAATCCGGGGCGTTACAGAATTGGTATCAAAGCATGAGTCTGAGAAACCTGGTTCAAGATCCGTCATAGTCCCGATATCGCACTGTAAGTATATGTTTTTATACTTTTGTTCTGATCTGGGTGCATCTTTGTATAGATGGCAACTCATGACTCGCGTGGATACTGCTATCGCTGCAAGGTCATGCACGATGAGTGGATATGCCCGTATGAAGTCCAAGACTGCCAATACTGTGGCGAATATGGCATTCCGCCAACGAATGCCAAAGGAATGCCTTTTCTTTGGTTCCTCTGCCTTGGGTTTTCTTTTGAGAAGAGGACAGTCACGTCTTAGGTGACCTGGCTTATTACACTGGTAGCACATAGAATCTTCTTTTGGGTCTTTTCTTTCTTTGTGCTTATTTGGAAGCCGGTTCCTTCTCATAAAGCGCTGGAATTTTCTAGTGAGAAGCGCAATCTCAGTTTCTTTTTCTGAGTCCTCATCCTCAAAAAGGGCTGGGAAGGCTAGAGTTTTCTTCAAAGGTTGTTTCTCTTCCCTTCTTTCCTTCATATGGACTCCATAGGCCATAAGATTGCCTATTAAATCGTCCAGGGTAAGTTTGGACAAATCTTGAGCTTCTTCAATAGCAGTAGTCTTTTTCTCCCAATCAGTTGTGAGAGATCTCAAGATTTTCTTCATCTTTTCTGTCTGAGAGTGGGTTACACCCAGAGATTTCAGATCGTTGGTGATGTTGGTGAATATGGTGACCATCTCTGTGATGGGTTCATCTTTGTTCATTTTGAACAACTCATATTTTCTGACAAGAGATGAGATTTTGGCTTCTTTCACTTTGTTGGTTCCTTCATGAATAACCTCCAAAGAATGCCAAATATCATATGCAGATTCACATATAGATAATCTATTGAATTCATTCTGATCGATGGCACAATAAAAGGCATTCATAGCCTTTGCATTTAGGTTTGCCATTTTCTTTTCTTCATCAGACCATAAGTTATAGTCTGCGGAAGGAGATGTGTATGGATGCTCAACAATTTTCCATACAGCAAAATCTATGGATTTGAGAAATATAGCCATTCTGCACTTCCAGTATCCATAGCTGGAGCCGTTGAAGAAAGGAGGACGAGATGCGTGTTGACCTTCAATATCACGAGCATAAGAGGTAGATGTCATATGTGCTGGAAGACTTGTTATGTCGAAACCAGTAAACCTGCTTTGATACCAAATGAAATTCCACTAGAGGGGGGGTGAATAGTGAAATTCGATGCAAGTTGATATAATAAAAATAAAGCAATAAGGCACAACACAATAAACACAGGATTTATACTGGTTCGGTCAAAACCCTGACCTACATCCAGTCCCCAAGCAAACCACTTGAGCCTTCCACTATAACATCTGAGTCATCGGATAAATAGTACAACACCCTCTTCCTCAGAGGTCTTCTTCTCTCAACAGAGAAGGGGCACACCCTCTTCCACAGAGGTCTTCTTCTCTCAACAGAGAAGGACAACACCCTCTTACACAGAGGTCTTCTTCTCTCAACAGAGAAGGGCAACACCCTCTTTCTCAGAGGTCTACTTCTTTCAACAAAGAAGGATTACAGTGAATAACAAAAAGATACAAAATTTCCTATGGAACCTTCAGGATGATATGAATGCACGAATGAAGGATTCTAAAAATGTTATGTTTGTCACTCAGAAGATACTCTTTGTCAAAGAGTTATTTTTGACTTTTTCTCTTTCTTTTCTCTTTCTTTTTCTAGGCTCTCTTTCAAATATCGAATAGGTATTTTTCTCGTTGTAAGCTCACTTGTCTATTCTATTTCCTTCTGTATTGAATAGTTCATTTGAGTGCGTTTTTATAGCTTAAAAAAATAGTCGTTGGCTTTTTGAAATCGTAGCCTTTTTGAGATGTGAAATGTCATGTCATTTCAAAAAACATCTTTAGAGAAATTCGAGAAAGTCTTCTTTCCATAAAAGTAAAATATAGGGTACACTAGTCGTTGTAATATTTTAGGTAATACATATTTCATGTAAAAAGTCTATTTCTTACAATAGTACATTGAACATTGGATTGTAAGCTATTATATAGTTTTGTCTTTATTCTAATAAATGATTTGAGGTACATAAGTACTTTTTTACTTTAAATGAGTGTAAGTACAATAAATGCTTTGAGATATTTATTTGTACATAGTCATGTCAAGAGTTTTCTTTATGTTGTGTTTTTCAAAGTCTACAGAGAGAATGAAGACTACAAGTAAGTCGACATTCTTGAGAAGGATATTTAACAAGGATTTCTTACAGGAGGTATTTAATGCTATACAAAGAGAATGATGACTTCAAGTAAGTCGACATTCTATGGGTTTGTAAAAAGGTAACTAGGGTCTTTTCAAAACCAATATTATATTTGTTTTCTTTGTGTAGCCGATTTCATGTTTTTGTCTTTTTCCTATATTTGAAATCATTTCTTTAAAGAAGGTAACTAGAGCCTTTTCAAAACATATTATATTTGTTTTCTTTGTGTAGCCGATTTCATGTTTTGTCTTTTTCCTATATTTGAAATCATTTCTTTAAAGAAGGTAACTAGAGTCTTTTCAAAACATATTATATTTGTTTTCTTTGTGTAGCCGATTTCATGTTTTGTCTTTTTCCTACTTTTAAAATCATTACTTTTCAAGTTGTCTTGTATATGATATAAGGTACAATTATTACATTTTGAAATCATGTCAAAATACCTTTTTCATAAAGGGTTGTAAGAAGGTACAATTATTTGTTTTCAAAAAAGGAGCTTTTTGAAACTATCGTATACTTTTATGAAATAGCTTTTATGAGTGAGTATGTAATATGCAATATGCATGCTTCTGAAGGTTCTGTTACATATGACTCTAAAGAAGAAAAAATCTTCAACTTGTGGAAGCCGATCTCTTTAGATGGTCTTTAGGAGTGCATGGCTCAACAAGCTTTTTCTTCAAGGAGTATGATTGCAGCATAGTTGTACTTGAACAGGAGGTCTCCATCCTTTTTGAGTGAGATATCCTTGAATCAAATACTCGTTAGATATATGAAAAAACATATCCAGTCATTATATAACATTTTTCAAGAAGACATATTATCATATTATATGAAATTAAATAAGACAGTGTATCATATTATGTGACATCAAAACAGAGTTTCTCAACATAGGTGACAGGTAGCTCTTCTTACTGGTGGCGGTGCAGGTGCTACGTGGTCAAAGCCTCGCCTCTCTCATCGACACGTTGGCTATTTGGTTTTGTACTTTTTGTTGTTTTGGGTGGATACCCTTCTGCTTTGTACAAACTAAACCCTCTTTATGTATAAACTCATTTTCTATCTTTTGCTCACTATCTTGACTTAGGAAATGAGTTTGTGTTTACACTGAGTCTTTTTGCTAACGTACTCAGAAGAATCGACTTTTGTTTTTATTTAAAACTTTTGGCATCTTTAAAAATCTTTGATGCAAAACTCTGATTTTTGAAAGTAATTTTATTTAAATCATTTTCCCTTAAGTTGAATTTCTGGAGAGTTACAACTTTTTGGTATCAGAGCCAGGACGAGAACGGTTGAGCCTTGAGCATCGAGCATTCCACCGCACTGTAAGTAGACACTTGATTTTTCTTGCTTTGATAAAATTAATGCATTGCTTTTACTTTGATCAATACTTGTATGTGATGAATCCGTCAGCTGGTCTGAGTGGCTATCACGGCAGGGGTGGTCGTAGAATGCGTGCTCGTTCCTTAAGAGGTAGGGGCCTCTCTTTAGAAAGAGGAGGACGTAGGATGTCCTGGGAAGAGTGTTGGGCTAATCGCCCACCCCCACCGACCTTTACGGATGAGACGGGTAGTCTGCTACCAGCAGAATTTCAGATACCCTTGGCAGCGACATGGTCTTCAGTTTATGCTCAGGTGGGAGGATTTTTACCCTCGCAAATCCAGGCAAATCAGCAGGCTATGCTGAAAGTCTCAAATAGTAGTGGTCCCATCCTAGTACCACTTGAGTGTGTCTTTTGTGGCGAGTCTGGACACATCCTAGACTTTTGCATCCTTAAAGAGGAGCACGATAGGGCAATTGCAGCCTAGGATTCTGCTGAAGCCGTCATCCCTAACCTCAATGAGCCAGATCTACCTTTGGCGGTCCTTGAACAACCTTTGCCCCCACTGATCTCGGAGGGCCCAGTGCTCCCAATTCCTGGTGTTGATTTTCCAATCATCATTTCAGATTCATCCACGAGCGGTTCAGTCTCACTGGACTACACACCTTCGACTCCGATGTACGATGTGGAGGTTCCCCCTGATGAGCCACTCCCTTTTGTCCCTCGACGCAGGTTTAGGCATACGGAAAATAAGAGGGAATATCTTCGACAGTTCGAACGTCCCTAGAAGGAAGTGTTTGTAAATTTTTGTTCAATTTTTTTAAGAGAGGCTGCGAACTCTCATGCGGATAAGTTCTTTCTTTTGGCTTGTATACCAGCATTGCTGGGATTTTGTATATATAGTAACTTGAGAATTTATAAAGTACCCTTTGTTTTTTATTCGTCTTGGCGTATTCTGACGTACCTTATGTTTATTTTTAAGGATGGCACGACGACCAGACGAGGATCTGACGGAAGACGGGCTCGAACACAGGGGATTCATTATGGAATCTCTCAACGCGTTGGCCGAAGCGATCCGAAGTCAGGGTACTACACAGAGAAGTCAGGCTCCTGAGCAGGGGGTCTCCTTCAAGAAATTTCTAAAGTTGGATCCTCTGGTTTTTTCCAATGGAGTAGACCCGGATGCGGCAGAATATTAGATCAGTGAAGTCGAGCGAGTCTTTGACATCCTCACAGTTCCTGAGGAGAAAAATACTTTATTTGGGTCCTTTCGTTTGAAGAATGAGGCTAGTATTTGGTGGGATACCACACGGAAAATACGATTTTCGAGTATGGGCATGGTACCTTGGGAGACTTTTAAAAAGGTGTTTCTTGACAATTCTTTTCCCCCTCATGCAAGGGAGAAAAAGAAGATCGAGTTTTTGGAGCTGTGTCAGGGCAGCTTGACTTTGAATGAATACGCGGCAAAGTTTCAACAATTGGAGCGACATTGCCCCAACCTCTTCGAAGATGAGCATGAGCGGGCAAGAAAATTTGTTAGGGGCCTGAAGGAAGGACTCAAACACCGAGTTCTTACTAGCATGCCTGCAACCTTAGCAGCAACTATCGAAACAACTACTTTTCTCAATGATGACTGGGAGCGTTTCAAGAGCATCCAGACCCGGAAGCCACCTACGACAGGTGGCGATCGAAGGAGGGTGCAACCTCGCGGTCAGGCCAAGCAACCGTTGCTGCCGATCAAAATCGAGGAAGACAAACAACCGGTTCTGCCTGTGAAGATTGAAGGAGCGAAACTGTCGAGTTCCCCGACGAAAAGGCAGCGGAACTAGTACCGTCCGCCGCGACGACCTCTTAGTGGAGCTTACTGTAAGTGTGAGAGATTGCATGTGGGCCAGCCTTGTCCCCGCGAGACATGCGATTGTTTATATTGTGGCAAGATGGGCCACTATATCCGCGATTGCCGCAAGAAGGCGACAGGCGAATTTAGGTAGGCCAGTAATGCATCCCAGCCTACCTTGCAGCTGCAGGCACCGCAACCGACCCAGCCAGAGCAATCGCAGACCAGCGGTGCAAAGAAAGCTTCTGCACGAGTCTACACAGGTACTGCCGAACAATTGACTAAAGGAGATCTCGTGCAAGGTACGATTTTAGTTGCAGATCGTGCAACTTTTGTTCTTTTCGATTGTGGTGCCACTCACACGTTTATTTCTGCAAGTTTTGCTGCACAATTGAAATTGCCTGTATCTCGGTTAGACTCTGCCTTAGATGTTTATAATCCGATTGGGAAGAATATAGTTTGTTACCTATTTGCCAGAATTAGACATAGTCGTGGCTGAGTGGCACATGCCGGCTTGTTCCATTTTGCTCGAGATGTCCGAATTTGACATTGTCCTAGGCATGGATTGGTTGCACAAATACCATGCCAAGGTCTTATGCCGTGAGGGTAGGATTGTTCTGTCTCCTCCAGGTTCTTCGAAGGTGGAATTTCGGATTCCACGATCGGTGCGAGAGACCAAGATAATTTCGGCATTGAAGGCGCAGAACTTCTTGTGAAAGGGATGTTCTGCTTTTCTTGTGAATCTTATTCAATTGGTTGAGGCACCTGTTTCCCTTGGCGAGTTGGATGTAGTACGTGATTACCCAGACATTTTCCCTCAGGAGTTGCCTGGTCTTCCTCCGCCTCGAGAGGTGGAATTTTGTATTGACTTGCTGTCTGGTATCACACCCATCTCGAAGGCTCCATATTGTATGGCGCTTGCGGAGCTGGAAGAACTTAAGAAGCAGCTCCAGAAGCTTATGATTCAGGGATTCATTCGCCCTAGTGTGTCTCCCTAAGGAGCTCCTATTTTGTTTGTGAAAAAGAAGGATGGATGTTTGAGGTTGTGCATCGACTATCGGATGCTCAACCAGGTCACGATCAAGAATGAATATTTGTTACCGCGTATTGAGGATCTGTTCGATCAACTGCAGAAAGCTAGGGTCTTCTCCAAGATCGATCTTAGATCCAGATATCATCAACTTCGGATCAAGGAAGGCGATGTTTCAAAAACAACTTTTCGTACTCGGTACGGGCATTTTGAGTTCACTGTTATGCCTTTTGGACTCACTAATGCCCCAACATCTTTTATGGACCTTATGAATCGAGTGTTCAGGCCTTTCTTAGACACTTTCGTGATCGTGTTTATTGACGACATTCTGGTCTACTCAAAAAGTTGGGAGCAGCACCGGGAACATTTGAGCATTGTCTTGGAGACTTTGCGAAGGGAGCGCTTGTTTGCTAAGTTCTCCAAATGCGAATTTTGGCTCGAGGAAGTGATGTTTCTAGGGCACGTCATTTCGAAAGAAGGGGTGTCTGTGGATCCTGCGAAGGTTGATGCTGTGTTGAATTGGCAACAACCAAGAAATATGCGTGACATTCGAAGCTTTCTGGGATTAGCTGGATACTACCGCCGGTTTATCCAAGACTTCTCTAAGATTGCTCAACCTATGACCAAGCTGCTAAAGAAAGAGACTAAGTTTGTATGGGACGATAGTTGCGAGGCAACTTTTCGGTCCTTGGAAGAGAGACTTACCTCTGCTCCTATCCTGGCCTTGCCGTCTGGTCAGGAAGGATTCGTGATTTATACCGATGCCTAGGGCACGGGCCTGGGTGGGGTCCTTATGCAGAACGATCGGGTGATAGCGTATGCTTCTCGCCAGCTCAAACCACACGAGAAGAATTACCCTACGCATGATCTTGAGTTAGCCGCGGTAGTCTTTGCATTAAAGGTATGGTGACATTATTTGTATGGTGTCCAGTTCGAAGCTTTCACTGACCACCAGAGTCTCAAATACATTTTTTCTCAAAAGGATCTAAATATACGTCAGCGACGATGGCTCGAGTTTCTTAAGGATTACGATTTCTTGCTTTCCTACCATCCAGGAAAGACGAATGTTGTAGCAGACGCCCTCAGCCGCAAATCCTCTGGGGTTTTGGTCAACACGTTAGCTGCTGAATGAAAAATGATCGAGGATTTTGTCTAGTGGAAACCTTTCTTTTCTTCAACAGGCTCATTGTGTTTATCGAACCTCATAGTCTTTCCAAAATTATCTGCCCGGATTATTGTTGGGCAGAGGATTGATCCACACTACGAAGGGATTAAGGCAAGTGCGGCTCAGGACGGTTCTTCATTCCGTCTAAAAGAGGATGGTAGCGTGTGGTTCAAAGATCGCCTTTGGGTCCCTAGTGACCCTGTCCTGAAGAAGGAAATTTTGACCGAAGCGCATGGATCAAAGTATACCATCCATCCCGGGGGTACAAAAATGTTTAAGGATCTGCAAAGGAATTTTTGGTGGAGCGGCATAAAGCGTGAGGTAGCAGAATTCATGTCTAGATGTTTGACTTGCCAACAGGTTAAGATCGAACAACAACGACCGGGTGGAGTCATGCAACAAATGGAGATCCCGCTATGGAAGTGGGAGGATATTGCTATGGACTTCATTGTCGGGTTGCCTCGAACGAAGAGAAAGCACGACGCGATATGGGTGATAGTTGATCGACTCACTAAATCAGCGCACTTCTTGCCCTTCAGTCTTGGCCAGTCGCTCGACAACCTTGCGGATATGTATATTTAGGAGATCGTTCGGCTGCACGGAGTGCCAATTTCTATCATATCCGACCGTGATCCGAGATTCACCTCGAGATTTTGGGGGCAGCTTCAGCAAGCTTTGGGCACTAAACTAAAGTTTAGCACAACTTTCCACCCTCAGACTGATGGGCAGTCAGAACGCACTATTCAGACCCTAGAAGATATGCTGCGAGCTTGTATGATTGATTGGCATGAAGAGTGGGATTCTCACGTATGTTTGGCTGAATTTGCCTACAACAATAGCTACCACGCAAGTATCGGCATGGCTCCTTATGAAGCTTTATATGGAAGACTGTGTCGGGCACCGGTTTATTGGGAGGAAGTAGGTGAGCAAAGGCTTGAGTCACCCATCGTACTCCAGCACTATACCCATCAAGTGCAACGTATTCGGGAGCGTCTTCGTACAACTCAGAGCCGGCAAAAGAGTTATGCCGACCACCGTCGTCGAGAGCTTTCCTTCACAGTTGAAGATATGGTGTTTGTTAAGATATCTCTAACAAAGGGTGTCTTTCGTTTCAGAAAGAAGGGAAAATTGAGTCCCAGATATGTTGGACCTTTCGAGATTTTAGAGCGGATAGGTGAGACAGCCTATTGTGTGGCATTACCTCCGCAATATGCTCATATTCACAACGTTTTTCATGCGTCTATGTTGCGGAAGTACATCCACGATCCATCCCATGTTATTTGCTTTGGTGACGTGGATGTTCGTGATAACCTAACCTTCGAGGAAAAGCCAGTAGAGATTATTGATCGTTGCGAGCGAGTAACGAGATCCAGAGCGATACCTTTTGTTAAGGTTCGATGGCGACACCATGGCATCGATGAGTGTACTTGGGAGCCAGAGGTTGATGTAAGGGATAAATACCCTGAATTGTATACTTGAGTCTTATCACAATAAAATTTCGCGGACGAAATTCTTTTGAGTGAAGGATGTAATGTCTGGAAAAAAAAATCCGAGTCAGACACGTGTCGGACATGCACCAGGCATGTGTCAGACACGTGTCTCGGTCGACCAACGATACCGGATCCGAGCCCAGCCCAGATCTGGCTTCTTGAAATTTCGAGAAGTCGATGCACCCCCCTTTTTAAAGGGTTTGGGTGTCTCGGGCGGGGGCATTTGCACTCGCCTGATTCTCCCTCCTCTCTCTCGTTCTCAACACAGCTCTGACGCCGTTGCTTCCACCCGTCGACCGGACAAACGGCCCTCCGGCAGCCATCTCAGTCGCAGTCGACTCCCCTCCTCCGTGCGAGCGTCGGAACCACCATCTTTCTCTTCTTCTCTGGCTACTCACTGTCGGTTGCAGCAGGTAGGTGCCCTCCCCTCTTCTCCCCGAAGCTCGGGTTGTCGGCAAGGGGTTTAGCTCCTTGTCGCCGGCGATTCGTTGGCAAGGGTCTTGGCCCCTTGCCGTCGTCGGTTTGTCGGCAGGAGGCCTGGCCCCCTACGGACGTCGATGTGTCGGTAGAGGGATCCCTCTACCGCCATCGGTGTGTCGACAGGGGGCTTGGTCCCCTGTCATCGACGATGTGTCGGCAGGGTGTTTAGCCCACTATCGCTGGCGGTTCGTCAGCAGGGGGCTTGTCCCCCTGTCGTCGTCGGTTTGTCCGCATGGGGTCTTGCCCCCTGCCGTTGTTAGTGTGCCGACAGGGAGCTCCACCCCCTGTCGCCTCTGTGTGTCTGCAGGGGGTTTGGTCCCCCTGTCGCCGTCGGGTGTCGGCAGAGGGGCTTGGCCCCCTTTCGACCGTCGGTCTGTCGGCAGGGGGATTGGCCCCCTGTCACCGCCGGCTCGCCGGCAGAGGGCTTGCCCCCCTGTCGCCTTTGGTTTGCCAACAAGGGGATTGGCCCCCTGTCATTGTTTCGGCTTGTCGGCAGGGGGCATCGCCCACTGACGTTGTTCTGTCTGTCGGCAGAAGGCTTGGCCTCTTGTCACCGAAGGCTCGTCGGGAGGGGGCTTGGCCCCCTGTCACCGTCGGCTTGCCGGCAGAAGGCGGGGCCCCCTGTCGTCGTTCTGTTTGCCGACAGGGGGCTTTGCCCCTTGTCTTTTTTGTTTGCCGGTAGGGGGCGGAGCCCCCTGTCGTTGTTTGGCTTGCCGGCAGGGGGCTTCGCCCCCTGTCACTGTTCTGTCTGCCAGTAGGGGGCCCTTCCCCTCTGTCATCCCTTGTTGCTTTTGTGTGTCGGCAGGGGGCTCCGCCCCCTGTCGCCTCTGTTTGTCGGCAGGAGGCTCCGCCCCTTGTCGCCGTTGGTTGCCGCCTGCCGCCTGGGTTGTTTGTCAAGGACCCTGTCTGCCTGTCTCTGCTTGGCGGCCAGGCCCTTGTTTCACTTTTGCCTTATGCTAACCTCTTTGGCGTGTGCAGGTTGCACGACGGAGCGCCCGCGTGTCTCGTGGACTGAGACCCTTCGAACTTACGCCCACAGGCGTGCACGAACCCGCGACTCCCCGAGGTAGGGGAAAGTTGCGCGAAAGGACTTTGAATAAACTAAACTGAACTAAAGAAAAGACAATCAAACAATATGCATATATACGTATATGTACGTTCTTTTAACTCAGGGACGCGGTTTCGCGATCCTTGTCCTATTTACTTTCCAGTACTTTACTTTCTGCTGCCGCCGCGCTATATGTGCTCAGGCTTTCTTTTCTGTTCTTTAACTCAAGGACGCGGTTTCGCGATCCTGGTCATATTTACTTTCCAGTACTTTACTTTCTGCTGCCGCCGCACTATATGTGCCCAGGCTTTCTTTTCTGTTCTTTAACTCAAGGATGAGGTTTCGCGATCCTTGTCCTATTTATTTTCCAGTACTTTACTTTCTGCTGCCGCCGTGCTATATATGCCTAGAGTTTACTTTCTGTCTTTTAAACTCAAGGACGCGGTTTCGCGATCCTTGTCCTCTTTACTTTACAACACTTTACTTTCTGTTGCCTCGCGCTTTATGCGCCTTGGCTATTTACGTTTCAGCACCTTACTTGTTGCCCTACTTGCATATGCTGACTCACTTCTTGCTTGTGCCATATAGACTACGTGTAACGCCCCAACTTTTTATAGAAATTTTGGAGTAAATTTTTTTTTTTGAAATAGCGGAAGTGCGAAAAACACAAGTCGGGTGCATTACAGGGTAAAAACAGAGAAGTACTAAAAGCATACCATTCATTAATTAAAGCATTAATGCCATTAATTACATCCCATTACAAAAATGTAAATCTACAAATCAGAGTTCAAACAGAAAACACTGAAAAACTGAGATCTCTTGACTACTTCCAAATGCGACGCCACGATGCTCCATTTATGCGTTGCCTGAAAAACATTTAAAGCAGAAGGGTCAGACTCCCCTGTCTGCGTAAGAAGCAATGTATTTATATGTGGTGCTCAGTGTCCTGTGTACAAATATGTGCAACAACTGCAGATATAACTACCATGAAAGTTTATATCATTCTAAGAAGATAATTATGATTTCTAATTCCTGATGAACTAAAGGTATATTTATCTACATTAGAACAAGCTGTAGATTTCACAAGTTTCACTAAAGCCAAATCAACAATATATAATTCTTCAGAGATAAGTTTTCAGTCAACTTAAATTATCTAATGCTTAACTTACTCTTACCCTGTGGGTACGCATAGGCATAGACCTCGTAGCGGACCAAGACCATACGGTGAGACGCCTAGCTCTCACGAAAACACGAACGTCCATGAAGTTCGTACCACCTACCCTCTCCAAGGTAGACCATGGGTCCAGTAACATACACCATCTTTCAGGTGTACCCAGAGCCCTGGGAAACCAGTAACATATACTGTTTTTAGGTATATCCAGTATCACGGGAAACCAGTAACATATACAGTCTTTCAGGTATACCCAGAATCCCATAATTATTATATATGTGCATAACTTTCATTCTTGTTTTGTTTGGATCCAGTAACATACATCGTCTTTCAGATGTACCCAGAATCCTGGGAAACCAGTAACATATACCATCTTTCAGGTATACCCAGAATCCCATATTTAGGTTATGTGTGCATATTTTTAATTTAATTTTTTTTTCTTATGTGCAAGTCATTGCACCACAGGGGATTTTCAAAACCCCAACCCACACTCAGGTTGATCTTAGTATATGCACATTACCCATCGAATGCCTCAAAGGCACCAACCACAATTTCTCATAATTCTAGATCAACTTTGTGTCGAGTACTTGAACATTCGGCATTTTCAGTTTTGTTTATGAGCTTGAGTGTACGTTTCGTACCCTCACTGGTTATGCCGCAACATGACATTATTTAACTTTATCATTTCTTAAGTGCTTGTTTGGCACGCCCAACATTTAACGAAACCACATGTTCATTCTTGAACTCTTATATTATCCTGAACAAGAAATGATCTTTATTGTGCAAATATATGTATCATGTGTATTCCATGTATTGGACATAATCCTAAAGTCCATATGTGAATCACATATTTAGTTTACCATTGTACTATTTCCTTCATAGATATTTCAATTGCATTTCACCTAAAAAGTCTTTAGAAAAACTTTTCTAAAAGAATCCTTCATGAAAATCATTTTAGAAAACCCTTTACTTAATTTTTCATGTTTATTAGTCGACCAATAGACTCACCGGTCGACCAACCTTTTTGCTTCAAATCTTCTAAACAGAAACGTTATTTTTTTATAAAATCAGTCGACCAAAAGTTTTATCAGTCGACCGGACAGAATGTTCGTTTTCTGGAAAATTTAGCAGCAGTCGACTGAAGGGTTTATCAGTCGACTGATCATAAAATTAGTCGACCAAAAGTTTTATCAGTCGACCGGACAAAATGTCTTTTTTTTGGAAAAATTTAGCAGCAGTCGATTAAAGGGTTTATCAGTCGACTGATGATATTATCAGTCAACTAACTACTGTTCCAATCGACTAATTTTGCCATTTTTCTATAACTTTTTAAAAGGGCGCGTCTTCTTCTTCTACTTATTTTTTTTCTTTGTGAGCGTTCAATACAAGGCTAATACTGCCTATTCCACTGTATAGAGTGAATCGATGCACGGACCAAGGCGTTTTCCGGCAACCCCTCATAGGTTCCATGCCATTCGCCAACCTAAGATTGTTTCCACCTTGGATCCGTTATGGCTAATGCCCACACCAAAATATATGTATTTCCCTACATATATTTGAACTATAGATTTTGATATGAGTACTACACATCACCAGGCATACACGTAGGAAATTAATGCCCTTACTAAGAACACCACAGTGCCCCAACGTTGGCCAAGGGTGAGAACCATTGGCTGAACCACTCCATATTGACCTATTGGCGAGTAGGTGTTTCAGCTCGTGCCACTTCGGTCTTGAGGCCCTAAACGCACCTACATATAGGTGGTGCTTGTCGCGTAAACTCCATGATATTGCAACATAAATGTGTAACAAGGCATCAACCACTTACATACAAATAGCAATGCTCCTTACCTCTTTGGAGTCTCACGACGGCAAGGCTGTAACTTTGTACCTTCGTCGAAGCAGCACACACTTCGACAATGGAGTCCACACGTCCAGCAAAGATGGTCCACACGACTAGCAATGGGGTCGACCCTCACGATGGGAGAGGAGGAAGAAGGTGAAACGTTGAGAGAGAGAGAGATACGTCTAGTGTAACTCCTTACCAAAAAACTCTCATTTAACTCCTCTATTTAGGGGAAGTTACTAAATTTTCAAAGCATTAAATCTTCACCCTAATCTCACGTTTTTGGTGGAGAGAGGCAAAAAAGGTAGAGTTTAATTTGAGCCCACGTTTTTACCTTTTCCAATAAGGTAAAAACCATGGTTTTTTTGTGCAAAAAGAACTCTGCGCACAAAGGGTTTCGAACTGTGGTCTTCCACCAAAGGGTAACGAGCCCCACCAATTGTGCTACATTATTTTTCGTGGCAAGGTGTGTGGATTTTATTGTATTTAACCCTGTTGGTTCAATTCCGGATTTCATGCAAAAAGGCAACGTTTTTCCTTATTGATGGATTTCTTCCATTTTCAAGTGGATTTTTCACCCGTTGGTTTTAAACTTGCACTCACTTTAAATGTGCTTCGGATCTCACTCTATCATCTTGAAACCATCGGGTTTCCTTACTTGGCCTCGTGAATCGGGTCGGATCATCGGATCTCGTCAAAGTCCGGATCCAAGTACCCTTTCCAGTATTCGTTATTGGGTTCGCTCGACTGGCCTGCAAGCCTCAAAATCACATTGAATATCTCATAAACCATATTATCTCACGTAAACACACATTTTTATTTCATTGAAAATTCTTTAAAATTCATGGGTTTTACATCCTACCCTCCTTAAAAAGGATTTTGTCCACGAAATCACAAACATCACTCGACAAAAAGGTTATGGTATTTCTTACTTATTGGCACGTATTTTCTTTCAATGGAATCAAATCAGCTTAAACTAAATTTTCAGTAGACTTCTTCGGGCAAAACTTAGCATTATGTCCTGGTTGCTCACATTTGAAACACTTGCCATTATAGAGAGGGCAAACTCCGAAGAGATGATCCTTATCGCACCGTCGACAAATTTGTTGAACCTTTGGTTGTTGTGATTTCCTGTTCTGTTGGCAGTTCGGGTAGCCTTCTTGCCGCATTCTCTTTTTTATAGGTGGTGTGAACTCCCTTTCACTAGGATTTTTCTCATTAATACTCACAAAAACCTTGATCTGTTGCTCGAGTTTATTCCATTGGTTCTTTTGCTCTTTGACCCAGTCTTCTTCCAATAGGGTCGCCACTTCGATGGCCTCATCGAGTGATTTTGGCCCTCGGGTGAACACCTTGGTTCTCAAAGCTGGCTTCAATACACGAGCAAACTTCATTGCTCGATCCTCTTCCATGGTGTATACATTTGGGCAATATCGTTCCAGACAACGAAACTTAGTGATATAATCCGCCAGTGTTGTTGCCCCTTGTTGTAGGTCTAAAAATTCTTGCATCTTCTTACTACATTCATGCTTAGGGAAATATGCAGAGTTAAAAACCTCAATAAACTCGTCCCAAGTAACCTTTTCATTCTGGAACTTGACCGCATAGATTGTATCCCACCACTTCTCAGCGTGGTCCTTCAAACAATAAGTACCGAAGTTCACCTTTTTTTCTCTCGAACATTCAAAACACGAAAAATACGTTCAATCTCACGTATCCACGTCTCAATCGCTTCAGGATTCGTCTTGCCCTTAAAAACATGAGGATCCATTTCCATAAAGCGCTTGTAAGTGACTGCACCTATATTCTGCCTATCTTGGGCCACCTGTTGAAGGTTTGCACCCACTTGTTGCATTGCAACCACCTACTGTTGCACAACCTCGGCAAGGTTGTTCACAGTGTCCATGATGTCGTTGCACCTGGCCTCCCATGCCATCTATCAGGACAGAAGCATAATAATAGTTAATCGTTAGGTTACACAATTATGCTTGCTAAGTAATATCCTTAGCAATCTTTCATAGTTCTCAAATATACGATACATAATTCAAACAGTGCCATAATAAAATTTATTGGTGCAAAAACTCATTTTATACATATATTCTTCGAACAACTTCAAGCGACACCGCATAAGGCCGCTATCGTCAGAAAATCACCATTCTAGATGACTCACGTTAAAGAACTTCCGCTCTAATACAATATCCGGAGAATTACCACTCCAATATCATAAAGAAAGAGTCATCACTCGAATGACATTGTTAGAAGATCATCATTCTAACGGCATTGTTGAAGAATCACCACTTCATTAGAGAATCCTCATTCTAATGACATTGTTAGAGAATCACCACTCTAACGATATTGTTGAAGAATCACCACTTCAACAACCTCATTAGGGAATCGTCACCCTAATGGCATCGTTAGAGAATCACCACCCTAACGGCATTGCTGAAGAATCACCACTCCAACAACCTTCATTAGAGAATCACCACTCTAATGGCATCGTTAGGGAATCACCACCCTAACGACATCATTAGAGAATCACCACTCTAACGGCATTGCCGGAGAATCACCACTCCAACAACCTTCATTAGAGAATCACCACTCTAATGAAATCGTTAGGGAATCACCACCCTAGCGGCATCATTAGAGAATCACCACTCTAACGGCATTGCTGGAGAATCACCACTCTAACAACCTTCATTAGAGAATCACCACTCTAATGGCATCGTTAGGGAATCACCACTCTAACGGCATCATTAGAGAATCACCACTTTAACGACATTGCTGGAGAATCACCACTCCAACAACCTTCATTAAAGAATAACCACTCTAATGGCATCGTTAGGGAATCACCACTCTAACGGCATTGCTGGAGAATCACCACTCCAACAACCTTCATTAGAGAATCATCACTCTAATGGCATCGTTAGGGAACCACCACCCTAGCGGCATCGTTAGAGAATCACCACTCTAACGACATTGCTGGAGAATCACCACTCCAACAACCTTCATTAGAGAATCACCACTCTAATGGCATCGTTAGGGAATCACCACTCTGACGGCATTGCTGGAGAATCACCACTCCAACAACCTTCATTAGAGAATCACCACTCTAATGACATCATTAGAGCATCACCACCCTAATGACAATGTTGGCATTACCCGGAATCACCACCTAAGCCAACTCAACTCACCACAACCCCTTTCAACTGTGGTTGGGAAACAAGAATTCCCACAACGCTCTTTCAAAAACCATAACACCCAGAAGTCTGGTGTTATGTAGTCCCCAACTATAACTCTCTCAGGAGTCGATTGCCATCATCGGCAACCCAGAAACCATTTGCTAAGCATATAACATCATTTACGTTCTCATCACCAAGAACAACTGGGGATCTACAACATCCTCCAACGAGGAACTTTAAGGTTTAACAGGCACAGACAAGGCTTTCACCTTCTGTTCGAAAGATTATTCGGGAAGGTACCCCTCATCAATGATAGAGTCACTAACATCTCCAACAAAGTTGGAAAAAGGAAAAACATTAATTTAGAGCCTCATCCGATGACTCTTATCAACAAAATCATCGTTTCCAATGAGATTGGGATAATAATTTTGATATTCGTTACGATTCACCAAATCAGTTTCGAGAAGGTAGAATATGCGAGCAGTCCCTGGGTTTCGCTCCAGAACTTCAACTCTCGCATGAGTTGACACGAGACTAACTTGGGAAGCTATGCCCTCAAGTGCATCCACGTTTTCCATCTAGAAAAATATACCATACTTTAGGTGGCACTCATCTTCTATGTATCCTCTAATGGGTCACAAGATGTAAATTGTCACCCACCAGCTGCATTGCAGCAGCCTGTCGGCCTACCACTTTGGCCAGGTTATGTAGCATCTCCATAAATCATTGTAACGGTTTACCCAAGCCATTCGTTTGAGAAGTAAAAGGCCATTCTAACCTTAGTTGTAACTCCATGAAAATATAATATGCAATTATATATTTTTATCTCTACATTAAGAAAACCACATTTCTACATAAGACACAAGATCTCAGATTTTTCAGTCCTGCTCTGATACCAAAGCTGTAACACCCCAACTTTTTATAGTAAAAATTTTGGAGTAAATTTTTTTTTCTTTGAAATAGGGGAAGTGCGAAAAACACAAGTCGGGTGCATTACAGGGTAAAACAGAGAAGTACTAAACATACCATTCATTAATTGAAACATTAATGTCATTAATTACATCCCATGACAGAAATGTAAATCTACTAATCAGAGTTCAAACATAAAATACTGAATAAATGAGATCTCTTGGCTATATCCAAAACGACACCCTGATGCTCCAATTAGTTGCTACCTGAAAAACATTTAAAGCAGAAGAGTCAGACTCCCCTGTCTGCGTAAGAAGCAATGTATTTATATGTGGTGCTCAGTGTTCTCTGTACAAATATGTGCAACAACTGCAGATAAAACTAGCATGGAAGTTTATATCATTCTAAGAAGATAATTATGATTTCTAATTCCTGATACAGTGCAAAAGATGACTGAACTAAAGGTATATTTATCTACATTAGTACAAGCTGTAGATTCCACAAGTTTCACTAAAGCCAAATCAACAATATATAATTCTTCAGAGATAAGTTTCCAGTCAACTTAAATTATCTAATGCTTAACTTACTCTTACCCTGTGGGTACGCACAGGCATAGACCTCGTAGCGGACCAAGACCATATGGTGAGACGCCTAGCTCTCACGAAAACACGAACGTCCACGAAGTTTGTACCACCTACCCTCTTCAAGGTAGACCATGGGTCCAGTAACATACATCATCTTTCAGGTGTACCCAGAGCCCTGGGAAACCAGTAACATATACTGTTTTTAGGTATATCCAGTATCCCGGGAAACCAGTAACATATACCGTCTTTCAGGTATACCCAGAATCCCATAATTATTATATATGTGCATAATTTTCATTCTTGTTTTGTTTGGATCCAGTAACATAAATCGTCTTTCAAATGTACCCAGAATCCTGGGAAACTAGTAACATATACCATCTTTCAGGTATACCCAGAATTCCATATTTAGGTTATGTGTGCATATTTTTAATTTAATTTTTTTTTCTTATGTGCAAGTCATTGCACCACAGGGGATTTTCAAAACCCCAACCCACACTCAGGTTGATCCTAGTATATGCACATTACCCATCGAATGCCTCAAAGGCACCAACCACAATTTCTCATAATTCTGGTTCAACTTTGTGTCGAGTACTTAAACATTCGACATTTTCAGTTTTGTTTATGAGCTCAAGTGTGCGTTTCGTACCCCCACTGGTTATGCCGCAACATGGCATTATCTAACTTTATCATTTCTTAAGTGCTTGTTTGGCACTCCCAACATTTAGTGAAACCACATGTTCATTCTCGAACTCTTATATTATCCTGAACAAGAAATGATCTTTATTGTGCAAATATATGTATCATGTGTGTTCCATGTATTGGACATAATCCTAAAGTCCATATGTGAATCACATATTTAGTTTACCATCGTACTATTTCCTTCATAGATATTTCAATTGCATTTCACCTAAAAAGTCTTTAGAAAAACTTTTCTAAAAGAACCCTTCATGAAAATCATTTTAGAAAACCCTTTACTTAATTTTTCATGTTTATTAGTCGACCAATAGACTCACCGGTCGACCAACCTTTTTGCTTCAAATCTTCTAAGCAGAAATATTATTTTTTTATAAAATTAGTCGACCGAAAGTTTTATCAGTCGACCGGCCAGAATGTCTGTTTTCTGGAAAATTTAGCAGCAATCGACTGAAGGGTTTATCAGTCGACTGATCATAAAATTAGTCGACCGAAAGTTTTATCAGTCGGCCGGACAAAATGTCTGTTTTCTGGAAAAATTTAGCAGCAGTCGACTGATGATATTATCATTCGACTAACTACTGTTCTAGTCGACTAATGTTGCCATTTTTCTATAACTTTTTAAAAGGGCGCGTCTTCTTCTTCTTCTTATTTTTTTTCTTTATGAGCGTTCAATACAAGGCTAATACTGTAAATTCCACTGTATAGAGTGAATCGATGCACAGACCAAGGCGTTTTCCGGCAACCCCTCATAGGTTCCATGCCATTTGCCTACCTAAGATTGTTTCCACCTTGGATCCGTTATGGCTAACGCCCACACCAAAATATATGTATTTCCCTACATATATTTGAACTATAAATTTTGATATAAGTACTACACATCACCAGGCATACACATAGGAACATAATGCCCTTATTAAGAACACCATAGTTCCCCAACGTTGGCCAAGGGTGAGAACCATTGGCTGAACCACTCCATATTGACCTATTGGCGAGTAGGTGTTTCAGCTCGTGCCACCTCGGTCTCGAGGCCCTAAATGCACCTACATATAGGTGGTGCTTGTCGCGTAAACTCCATGATATTGCAACATAGATGTGCAACAAGGCATCAACCACTTACATACAAATAGCAATGCTCCTTACCTCTTTGGAGTCTCACGACGGCAAGGCTGCAACTTCCTACCTTCGTCGGAGCAGCACACACTTCGACAATGGAGTCCACACGTCCAGCAAAGATGGTCCACACGACTAGCATTGGGGTCGACCCTCACGATGGGAGAGGAGGAAGAAGGTAAAACGTTGAGAGAGAGAGAGAGATACGTCTAGTGTAACTCCTTACCAAAAATCTCTCATTTAACTCCTCTATTTAGGGGAAATTACTAAATTTTCAAAGCATTAAATCTTCACCCTAATCTCACGTTTTTGGTGGAGAGAGGCCAAAAAGGTAGGGTTTAATTTGAGCCCACGTTTTTACCTTTTCCAATAAGGTAAAAACCATGGTTTTTTTGTGCAAAAAGAACTCTGCGCACAAAGGGTTTCGAACCGTGGTCTTCCACCAAAGGGTAACGAGCCCCACCAATTGTGCTACATTACTTTTTGTTGCAAGGTGTGTGGATTTTATTGTATTTAACCCTGTTGGTTCAATTCCGGATTTCATGCAAAAGGGCAACGTTTTTCCTTGTTGATGGATTTCTTCAATTTTCAAGTGGATTTTTCACCCGTTGGTTTTAAACTTGCACTCGCTTACTTTAAATGTACTTCGGATCTCACGCTATCATCCCGAAACTATCGGGTTTCCTTACTTGGCCTTGTGAACCGGGTCGGATCATCGGATCTCGTCAAAGTTCGGATCCAAGTACTCTTTCCAGTATTCGTTATTGGGTTCGCTCGACTGGCCCGCAAGCCTCAAAATCATATTGAATATCTCATAAACCATATTATCTCACGTAAACACACATTTTTATTTCATTGAAAATTCTTTAAAATTCATGGGTTTTACACTACGATTATGCTATTGTTCTTCCTTGCAGGTACCTCTAGAAATTGTTGTCAGCATTTGAGCTCATTTGAGTGTTTCTGGTGGCTTGTGGCTATAAACCTAGCCGCATCTCTTGGCAGTGCTATGCGATGCTATGATGCGTAGCACAAAGTGAATGAGCCTCATGTTCTGCATTTGGATATCTCACTAAATGATAATCATGCGCCTTCACAAGCAAGATGCTTGAGTGAGTCGAATAGACCAGGGCATATAGAGCAAGGCGACGATGATGAATAACCTCCAGTGGACAGGCCATTCATGGCTATTTCCTCAGTCACCGGAGGTAGGGGAAATGGCGTTACCATAAGTATCCTAGGTGGTAGTCGCCCGACACTTCTGCAGAAGTTGGATGCATCTGTGGGCCCTTTTTAGCCTTTGAGGACTTACTCTCTCGACTACTGGTCGTTCCCTTAGGAGCGGACTCAGTCAGTCCTTCGGGGTATAATAAAATACATATCATAATGAACCCCCGAACGGATCCCGGCTGTTTCTACGTTTACACATTGTGCGTACCCACAATGTCCAGATAATAATCAGATCACAGTGTGACATGCTCACAGCTGCTGTTTGTTCTTTTCCTCGGACTGCATGATTTTACCTTGCTATCAGTTTGTTATTTGCAATAGTTAGAAGGTATGCATCATAAGTCTGGTTGTGATTGCTTACAGTTAGATTAATATCACTATAATACTAGTTTGCTTGAGCTCATGATATCTTGGTTAGTTTTGTTGTTCACCTGCATATGTTGTATCAGATTCTACTTGCTTCTATTTAAGCATGCTTTAGATTAGTTCATTTTATTCCTTCTGCATACCTACCAGTTTTCAGGACTGACCCCATTTTTATGGGTGTAGGTGACAGGTAACTCTTCTTACTGGCGGCGGTGCAGGTGCTACGTGGTCAAAGTCTCGCCTCTCTCGTCAACACGCTGGCTATTCGGTTTTGTATTTTTTGTTGTTTTGGGTGGATACCCTTCTACTTTGTACAAACTAAACCCTCTTTATGTATAAACTCATTTTCTATCTTTTGCTCACTATCTTGACTTAGGAAATGAGTTTGTGTTTACAGTGAGTC
This sequence comes from Nuphar pumila, assembly GCF_984573655.1. Taxonomy (NCBI): domain Eukaryota; kingdom Viridiplantae; phylum Streptophyta; class Magnoliopsida; order Nymphaeales; family Nymphaeaceae; genus Nuphar; species Nuphar pumila. Next base: position 40,868,957 of record NC_143264.1, on the reverse strand, counting down.
TTTTTGCTAGAGTATTCAGAAGAATCGACTTTTGTTTTTATTTAAAACTTTTGGCATCTTTAAAAATCTTTGCTGCAAAACTCTGATTTTTTAAGGTAATTTTATTTAAATCCTTTTCCCTTAAGTTGAACTTCTGGGGCGTTACACAAAGTGAAAGAAGACAAGGATGGAAAAGCTCAGGCTGCTCATGAAGAATTAAAACAGGAAAAGGGAAAAATAAATCAGAAGTCAAACTCCCAAAAACAGTCCGAATGGCAAATCTTTGTGTTGTTGCACGTCATGCTGTTAATGGTGTTGCTGAAATCCATAGTGATATTGTAAAAAATGAAGTTTTCAATGATTTCTACAAGGTCAATATCCAGTAATGATCTTTTCTTCCTTCTTTCTATAAAGGAAAATTAAATTATTGCATTACTAGCAACTGATTATTCAGTATTTTAGCATGAAAGTGTTGTATATTGTATTAGTTCAGATGGCTGGTGATTTCATTGCTATTTCTCCCTCTGTGTGCAGCTCTGGCCTGAAAAGTTCCAAAACAAGACAAATGGTGTAACTCCAAGGAGGTGGATACGGTTCTGTAATCCAGATTTAAGTGAAATAATAACCAAATGGCTTGGTACGGAGGATTGGGTCCTGAACACTGAGAAGCTAGCTGAGCTCCGAAAGGTGATCTTTTTGCAATGCCACGTTTCTGATTTGTGTTTGCTTTATATTATTGCTTCCATTATTAGATAAAGCTTCTTTCATTTGAACACTCAGAAAATATGATATTTCAGGATGGCACATCTCTTTCTTTGTATCCCATATTTAAATTCATTTGTTGATTGTACATCCGAAGCCTAATGGATTTAATTGAAAGTTGGAATATTGCATGCACCATACCTTGGTGCATGTTAGACACAATAACAAGTCTGAAGGCAAATCTGTTATCAGCTTCACTATCCTCAAGTTACTAACTGTCAGTATCCTGCAAGGACACTTGATTTGATAACAAATTGACTTCTTTTTCCAGTTTGCTGACAATGAAGAGCTGCAAGCTGAGTGGACTGTAGCAAAACGAAACAACAAATTGAAGCTTGTTTCATTCATTAAAGAAAAAACCGGCTATGTTATCAGCCCAAATGCAATGTTTGACATTCAGGTAGCTTCTCATCCCAGAAGCATTTTATTTTTCACATTCTTTTACTAGTTAAAACATGCATAATTCCATTGTTGTTTTTAGGTGAAGCGCATCCATGAATATAAGCGACAGTTGTTGAACATTCTGGGTATTGTATACCGGTATAAAAAAATGAAAGAGATGTGTGCTGAAGAAAGGAAATTGAAGTTTGTTCCACGGGTGTGCATAATTGGAGGAAAGGCTTTTGCCACATGTGCAAGCAAAGAGGATAGTGAAGCTCATAACAGATGTTGGTGCTGTTGTAAATCATGATCCTGATATTGGGGATCTTCTGAAGGTATGGTGTGCATCAAGTATAGTAACTAGCAACTGCAGATGCTCTTAACAAGATGTGATTTCACTATTTATTTCATTTTGCTTCATACTTTAAATTTAAATCAAGGTATTTTTCACATTTAGATAACCTCTTCAAATTTTGAAATATCAAATCAAACTTCCAAAGTGTAAGATTCTTAAATCATCTTAGAAAATTTAAATGATCTCTCTCTCTCAAAAAAAAAAAAAGTAACTTTGAAATCCAACTAGTTATTTCATAACCTAGCTCTAACTTTAAAGTTCTATTTAGCAACAACATGGAATTCATTTGTGAATGTGATGAAACATGACCCATTTTCCCCTTAAATTCTTCCTTCTTGACCTGTCCTATGACCCAATCCTCCTCTCTACTTTTCCAGTCCTTCCAAATCATCAGCAGAAAAAACCACAAAATGCAAGGATTGATTTGGATTTTGAAGTTGTTTGCATTGATGCCAAATTTCATGTTATTCAGCTTACATTTTTTTCAATGTTTTATTTTCATTATTCATTTCTATTATTATTATTATTTTTTCATTATTATTTTCTATGACAATGTGATACATGCCAAACTGCTTTTCTGATCTATTTTATGTGAATTAATCAATGGTTCTGTTTATACAGGTTATTTTTGTTCCCAACTACAATGTCAGTGTGGCAGAAGTGCTCATTCCTGCCAGTGAACTATCTCAACGTATCAGGTATTTTAATAATCTAATATTTGGACATTTGAATTCTTCTAGGTTTGTATCAGGTTTAATGTACTATACCTGGATATTTTTTATTTTCTGGTTTAGGTACTTTCCTTCACTTGTGAGATATTCTAGGTCGGTTGAGGGTCAGTAGATGAAATTAGTAAAATCATTTGTTTTGTAGGCCTTCTCAAACAACTATTTGATATTTCCCTGTCAAGTTCATGAGAATTCGAGAAATTTTCTTCTCCGCTTTGCAACTCTGCACAGAAAATCACACTAGCCATACTTGTGATGATATTGTTGGTAATGTTTTCCACAATGAGAACTGGAACCACTTGGCATGGTAATAGCTGCCCTTCTTAATAGAAATGGACAGGTCAAAAAGTTCATATCACTGGTTCACATCATTGATCAACGAACGGCCTCTCAAGTTATTAATGAAAATTGAAAAATAAAGCCAAAAGAAAGCTGGAAAATACATGAAGAAAAATTTATTTATAATACAGTTAACAAGCTATTTATAACCTATATATATACTAAAATTCTATCGTTTGCCTGTTTTCATTGTTCAGGGTACTCTTCCGAAACCATATGAGTCAGAACCTGGTTTAACACATAACAACAAAACGAAAAGATTTAAAAATACCAAATCTTCCACAGTTTTCTTATTTTTCAGTATACTCCACCCAAACCAAAGGCAAGGAGTACACAGTTTTACAAATGACGACAAGCCAAACAATCAACCTCTCTCTCTCTCTCTCTCTCTGCCCCTAAACCCCCTTTTATCAGAGTCCACCCTTGGGCACGTGCTCTCTCTCTCTCTCTCTTTGGTGTAATGGGTTTAGTCGGCTCTTATCAGAAAAAATGAAACCCGAACTTATAATCATAGAAAAATAATAAATATTTAATATTATATTCATTATAGGATATTATATATTAACATTCTACTAACATAACAATATTTAGTGCCATATAATAATCACAATAATGTTAATATTATGAACTATTAAAAGATACAATATACCACATATTTAAAGAATTGCTATATATTAATTTCTTAATGTATTTATAATATTACTTGCATGAATGTATAATGCTATTATAGTATTACAGTATTCAAATGAAATAGTATTAGAAATTATAACATATTAACAATTATATTTTTATTCTTATACACGATTGTACTGCCTAAAACTAAAAGTATTATTTAAGTGAGATTGTCGAAGTTGAGGCTCTTTCCTCCCTTTTATTTGTACAATTTTGCTTTACATGCTATAGTTTTTTGTTATCAAAACAAAAATATAATAATACAGTAAAAAGTAAGCACCTTGTTTTTCCTATATTTAGGGGAACATACCAAAGTTTCACTATTTTCATAATCAAACAGATATTCACAAACACATGATGTAAGCGCCACATATTTAGACACCTCTCTCTCGTCCAATAGAACCAATGAAGTTTGAGTTAATTCCTAATAATAATATGTGCCAGAACTGATTCTAACTTGATCCCATGTCATACTTGAATCCATTTGCACCTAAGCCCTTTATATACCCAATCCAACTTACTTTTCTTTTATATACTTAAGTACTTAGATTAAATCCAATTCATTTATATGGTTTACATGTAAAATATACATTTTCATTTTATTTCTTTACTATACCCAGTGTGGAATATGTGGTTCAGATCCATATCCGAATATATTTAACATCAGTATTTATTGTTTAACATTATGATACAAACTTACATCAAGCGTGATCTTGACCATGTCTGATCTGGTTTGCATCCCCGAAGATTGGTTTCTTTGGTTTTAAGATGGATCCAATCTAAAATGAATTGAACATGAAAAAAGACGGCTTGCAACCAGAATTGAACATGACCTGCTTGATATGGACTTAATGCTCTTTCAAGATCTAATTCGGAAAGGAGTCAAAGTTGTTCCTGTTGGATCAATTTTCGGATCACACAGTTTCACAATCATTATCACGATATAAAACATGATATAAATCATAATATGCAGCAGAATACAAATCATGATTTTGAACAGATCGAAACAGAAACAGGTAGCAGGCATGTCGGGTTCCGCATAACACCAAAATCCAGACACAAGCAAATAGACAAACAGATGCATAGAACAAAATAAAAACAACGAAAGCATGTTAATATTGTATAAAAGGCTAAGACATACGAAAGTACTCCTCTTAGAGAAGATTCGCCCCCACATACAGTGCAAACAGGGTCCGGTGTCCTTCCCCCAGGATACAATAGCCTCAGCGATCTGGATCGGTGCACGCCGATGGTAGGTCGCCCTTCGAAAACAACCTCAGGAATTACAACTGCAGACCTCACAGTTTTAGCAAAGCCAGAGAGAGAGATGATAGAGTGTACATTCATCCCCTTGGAACCTCTCTAGTCACGTTTATATAGACGTGGAAGAGATCTGTTCGAAAAGACATAACTCTTGAAGAGTTGCCTATTTTGAATAGACATGACCCTTGCAAAGAGTTACCAGTTTTGAACAAGTGTGACCCTGCCAAGGGTCACCAGTTCTGAACGGGTGTAACTCTGCCAAGTGTCACCAGTTCCAAAAGGCATGACTCTTCATCAAAACCAAACTTTTTCCAAAAAGGAAAAACACTTCACGTTTCTTCTTGGAATTTTCTCTCCCCTCCCTTCTTGCACCTAACATTCCCCCACAAATTCAAAGAATGAAACGGGAGGAAACCAAGATGCAAGATGAGAAAATCTGCAACAGGACATATCATGCTTTCAGTAATGGTACCTTCCGGTTTGAACCACTACCTTAGTTGACTAACTTTACCCCCACAGGAACGAAGTGAACTGAAGTCTTGAACTTGAACCTTTGGTGTAGGAGTGCCCATTAGCAACAACATGATAAAGGTTCTGGTTGTAATCTTTAGAAGCGGCGCGTTAAGGCCATGCGCCAGAATCCTGTTTCATGAGTGACTTTAGGAATAACTCAATTTCTTAAACTGCGGCCACACAGTCACACTCACATAGGTGGGCTTCTCCAGAGATGCACTACTAACATCTCGCCTAGAAGGCTTTGAACCCATTCAGAGTTATAACTCTTCCTTAACTAGCAGCTACAACACCTTTCTAGAGTAATCAGGGAATAAACACAGATACATAGTATCTCATAAATAAGGTGCTATCCAGTTCACCCTACAGCTTGTTATTACCACATTGAACCTACTTTGTGGGATCTCCACTCAGATAGGTTGGGTTGCTACTGCAAATGAACTACTGATGGGTTTCAGTCCCATCCCCTCTCTGGATTTTAGGACTAATGACTTATCTAGTCCTTTCGTTAATGGATCAGTTGTGTTCTCTTTGGATCCAACATAGTCCACAACAACCACTAATTGAGACACCAGTTCCCTTACAGACTTTATTCTAACTTGGATGTGTCTCATCTGCTTTTGATTATATGTTGTGCTTTTAATCTTTGCAATAGTGGTCAAATTGTCACAATGCACAGATATTGTAGAAATTGGTTTGCTCATTAAAGGAAGTTCCTTTAACCATTCAGCTTCCAATCCTGTGACATCTAAAGCACAGAGTACAACCTCAAAAGTAGATCGAGACAAGATGGTCTGCTTTACTGATCTTCAGGCGACTGCGCCGCCACCCAAGGTAAATACATACCCTGTCACGCCATAACTACCAGAGTTCATGGCTATCCAACTTGCATCACTATATCCCTCAAGAACTGCAGGGAATCTCTTGTAATGCAAACTCAAAGAAATGGTTCCTTTCAAGTATCTAAGTACCTTGTCCAATGCCTTCCAATGAGTGCGATTTGGACAACTTGTGTATCTACTTAATTTTGTCACAGAGAACAAAATATCCGGTCTCATGCAATTTGCAAGATACATCAAACTTCCAATAATCTGGGAATACCTTAATTGAGACACATGAACACCAGTCGTATTCTTATGAAGAGGGATAGAAGGGTCATATGGAGTTGCTACAGATCTCCCTTGGTTATAGCCAAATTTCTCAAGAACTTTCTCAACAAAGTGAGATTGAGAAATGGCTATCCCCTCAGCCGAACGAGTCAGCTTTAAGCCTAAGATCACATTTGCAACACCCATATTCTTCATATCAAACTTACTACTAAGAAATGATTTTGTCTCATTCACAATTTCCATATTGGAACCAAACAATATAATATCATCTACATACAGGCATAAAATAATATAACCATCACTTTTAACTTTGTAATAAACACACTTATCAGATTCATTGTCAACAAAGTCAAATGATAAAATAACATTATCAAACTTCTTATGCCATTGTTTAAGGGCTTGTTTTAGTCCATATAATGACTTGACAAGTCTACAAACTTTGTTTTCATTATCAGGAGCCACATAACACTCAGGTTGATCCATATAGATCTCTTTTTTAAGATCGCCATGCAAGAAAGCGGTCTTCACGTCCATTTGATGAACTGAAAGATCATAAATAGAAGCCAGTGCAATAAGCACCCTAATTATGTGAAAGTTCGAGAGGTGCCTGTGAAAAGAAGAAAAAGGAGAAGAAAGGGTTTGGCTGTCACGATTTCAATCAATGAAATCGTGACCTAAACATTCTATTAATAAGTGTAAATGAATCAGTATGGGTCCGGGTTTGGTGTAATGTCCAGACCCAAAAGACCCAAAATAAATAAAACATACAGACTGTACATACAATGGACTCGGACCCGAGTCTTACTATCCAGTATACACTTTTTCACCCCCCCTCAAGTTGATCATGGTTTTGGACCATGAACAACTTGCCTTTAAGCATCCAAAAACGATCTTTTGTCAAACTCTTTGTAAATATGTCTGCAACTTGTCTTTCAGTATTGACGAACTCAAGCTCGATCTCTTTTTCTTCAACCTTTTGTCTCACAAAATGTTGGTCGATCTCAATATGCTTAGCACGACTGTGATGTACAGGATTGAATGACATGTTGAGAGCGCTTTGATTGTCACACATCAAGGTAGAGTGAGATATCTTTTCTCCCACTTCAGTTAGTAGATGCCTGATCCATGTGGCTTCGGTAGTAGAGGCAGCCATGGATCTATACTCAGCCTCAGTGCTTGATCTAGCGACAACCTTTTGTTTTCTACTACTCCAAGAGACTAAATTTCTACCAATGAAGACACAATATCCTGATGTAGATCTTCGTTCATCAGGGTCTCTTGCCCAGTCTGCATCACAATATACAGTAAGTTCATGCTCATCCTTGTTGCCAGATGACTGTGGTGAATATATCAATTCGTCCCCAATGGTTCCTTTCAGATATCGAAGGATCCTCTTAACCGCTTCCATATGTCCAGTACGTGGTGCATGCATAAACTGAGACACTTGATTGACTGAATAAACAATATCAGGATGAGTGAATGTGAGATACTGTAACATCCCTATTAGACTGCGATATCTGGTAGGGTCCTCATATAGGTCTCCATCATGAATGCTAAGTTTTTGGTGAAGCACACTTGGAGTTCCTAGAGGCTTGCAGTCTTTCTTACCTGCCTTATTGAGAACATCTACTGTATACTTGTGCTGAGTGAGAGTCAAACCATGAGCCTGACTGTCAACTTCTACGCCAAGAAAGTAACGCAAGACACCAAGATCTTTCATTTTGAACCTCTGGCCTAGCAAGTTTTTTACTTCTTTGATGTGAGCTTTAGAGTTTCATGTGATGACAATATCGTCAACATAGATTAACAGAAGGGTGGTCACATTCTAACTTCTAAAAATGAATAATGAGTGGTCCACTAGAGAACGTGAAAATCCATGCTTTTGAATCTCAAGCGAGAAGCTGTCAAACCAAGAACAAGATGCTTGTTTTAGACCATAAATAGCTCTCTTTAGCCTGCACACATGGGTTTTGCAGTTTTGTTCTTGATATCCAGGAGGTTGTTCCATATAGACTTCCTCCTTCAAATCCCCATGCAGAAACACATTTTTTACATCAAGCTCACTCAGCTTTCATCCATGTTCAACAACCAGGGAAAGAATGATTCGAATCGTTCTCATTCTCACCACCGGGCTGAAGGTCTCATCATAATCTTGCCCTGCTTCTTAGGTGAACCCTTTTGCTACCAGTCTTGCCTTGCATCGTTCAATGGTTCCATCTGGTTTATACTTTATTTTGTAGACCCATTTGCATCCGACAACATTTTTGTCAGGTGGTCTAAGAACAATTTCCCAGGTTCCACATTCATATAATGATTGCATTTCATCATTCATGGCTTCGACCCATTTGGTAGAAGTAGCTGCCTGACAGTACATAATAGGTTCATCTTCCTTATTGAGGGCTGTTAAAAACAACTGAAAATCCAAGGAAACGTTGTTGTAGCTTACCCACCTATCAATAGGATGTCGTATGCAATTTGATCTCCTAACTTCAAGGGTATGAGAGGGAGTAGGGTCGGTGGATGAGACGGGATTTAGATAACTTGATGTTGTGATCATCGCAAAAATTTTCCTCTCTTGGTATTTCTCTCTTCCTTCTTTTTTCCTTTCTAATCCCTATTTCCTCCTTTTTGAAGGGAGAAATAAAAAGGCAGAAAAGAAGAGAAAAGAGAAAAGAAAGAAGAGAAGAGAGAGAGGAACTCTTTTGCGGGGTCTCACTTGACCTTAATTTAAAAATATTTAGAAAATTACTTGCCTCCATTTTGAAATATATTGCGGGAAGATAGAGAGACGGGATTCGCTCGTCGGTACAAGGTTTGACCGTTCCTGACGCCTTTACCAGGGGTAATCGAACCAAGGATCAAATTTATGCCTCTTTGCTTTGCCTAAATATTATCTAAGAATTTATCAAAAGTCTAACTGCACAAAGAATCATGCTTGTGCAACGCAAGGATGTATGCTTTTTTAAAAAAATGTTTTGAAAATTTCCAAGTTTTCTGAGATGAACTTGATAATAGAGTGAAGAAGTGATTTCTGAATGGTTGAATCTAACTTGAGATAGATTAGGAAGGATATTCTGAAGTTCTAAGTCTTTGAAATAATCATAATTGAGAAAATAAGTCTTTGAATTCGAAAAGAATGATTGGAAGATGAGTGAAAAGAAAAAGAAAGAAAATTTCAAAGTCGGAAATGGACTTTGAATTTGAATTTTGAACTTGGATTTAGGAGAGGAGATGAAATTGGAAATGGAATTGAATTTTTGAAATTATAATGGGATTTGAGAAATTTTGAGTTTGAAAAATATAATTGGATTGAAGAGATCTAGATGGGATCTGAAAGTGGATTTGGATTTGAAATCTGGATTCCTAAAATGAATTTTGGATCTAAAGTCTGAGATCCAAGATGGAGTTGGATTCTGGATCCTAAAATGGAATTGGATCTGAAGTCTGTGATCCAAAAATGAAGTTGAGTTCTAGGATCCTAAATGGAATTGGATCTGAAGTCTGAGACCCAAAATGAAGTTGATCTCTGGAATCCTAAATGGAATTAGGTTTTAACTTTGGATTTGGAAAGCCCGAATGGGACTTTTTAAAAGATGGATCTGGGTTTTGAAAACCCAGATTGAATTTAAAACTTTAGGAAGGAATCGGATTTTGAGATTCAGAATTAATCTTAAACTTTGATTTTGAATTTGAAAATAAGAAAATAAACTTGGTTTTGAATCGGAAGATGAATCAAAGCTAAATTGAACTTTTGAAATTAAATTTTTGAGATTGTTGAATTGAATTTGAACTTGGTTTTGAATTGGAAATTGAATTTTGAATATAGAAATGAATTTCAAAGTCAAAATTGGACTTTGAATTAGAATCTGAAGATGGTGTTTGAATTTTGAAAATTGGTTTGAGAAGTGAAGAAGATATTTTGAAAGAAATCACTTGGATTTTGAAAAAAAGAATTTTTGAAAATATAATGCAATTTTATCCTAAATGATGAATGAATTTAAAGATTTGAATTTGAATTTGAAAAATCTCATTTCATTCTTTAAGTGAATTAAAATAAGATTGATGATATAATACAATCCTGACTATGGTCATTGAATGTATTATATAATAATCTATATTTAAATTCAGGTGAAGAATAAATTACATTTTGATGCTTTTATAGAGTTTAAAATGAAATTAATTCTCAATATATCCTGACTATGGCCATTGATATATGTATTGAATCAATTTTAGACTAAACTCTGATAAAAGAGGAAAATCTTTAAAAGAAATATGATGAATTTTTGAAAAAGGATCCAGTGTGGATCCAGTGTTATTTTATAAAAGATAAAAATCCTAAGTTTTGTTTACATCTTGACTATGGCCAAATCATCAACTTAGGATTAATTACCTCTTATGAAATGGTGCACGTGCCATTCGTGTTCCCATTTGTGAAACTTTGAAAATGAAGGAAAATGATGCAACAAATGATATTTATATGCTCATTCATTTTAATCTAGAACAGGAAATGTAAATTCTCATTAAGATCTAATTTATTACAACACTTAAAATACAAATTCCAAGTAATGACATTTTCCACATATTTTCTGCAAAACAATTGGTTAGTATGAAAAGAGAAAAAAAATGGCACATATTATATAGATGTCAATGGTAAAGTGCTCATGTACCAAGATATACATGATGGAAAAGATGGGAAATGATATGTATATACTTATACACATATCTATGTATATATGCATATATGTATATATGTATATATATATATAGGTATACATATATATACATACATATATGACATATACAAATAAGATGAGAATTGTGGTTGGAAATGAGTGTAGGTGGTGTGGTAGATAGAGGGGATAATGTGCAATGGATAATATGAGTGACAAAAAATGTCGTGCAGCTAAATATTGGCAAAGGTGTGGAGCTGGATGCTGGCAATCGTAGGTGGCACCATAAATGTTGCAACAGCCATGATTATGGCTAACAAAAAGATGTGCTGAAATGAGCCAGCATTATGCTCAGTGGATGGCAGGGGATGTGCAGAAGATGTATAGCAGTGGATGGGAATGCATATACAAGGTGAATTCCTTATGAAGGTGCAAGTGGTAATGAAGCACTAAGATATATAAATGCTGTTAATGAAAGCAGAAAATGTGTTGTGTAGGTAATATAGTGAAATCATAATCAAGGACACATGTATCAGCTGGATATTATATCAAGTAAATGAATCATTAAAGGCTTGATTTTGCTAGGATGAAGTGTATATATAAAAAAAAAACTGTTATGGATCAGTTAGGCATTGCTATAGATCTGGGTCCACATAGCAGACCTGTAAAACAAATGACAGAAAAAAAAGGTCAAACTGTTATGAACAACACATGGTATATCATAGCATATTTCAAAACCCAAAATAACAAAAGACAACCATTACAGAATTAAAAAAAAAAACCTATAGCTGAATTATGAATCCCTATGGTTTATATAGTTGAGAGCAATGAGACACAATAAATATATGAACAAAAGATCCAACTGGCTGAGTTCTGCCGACAGTGTAGCGTCAACTAGTTTGGTCCTCATGACACTTTGAACTTCAAGGTTCACAGATTGCAGTTAATTTTCTCTTGAGACTTGTCCGCTAGAGTACGACTTCCACCTGTATGTGTATTTATTTACAGCCACACCTGAATGATAGGACCACTTTGCCATACAGCATGACATAAGAATGCAACCTCTTAGTCTAATGTCAAAACAACAAAAATGTTGCAGAACTATATTTGGGAAAAATGCATTGTTTACAACAAATTTACAAACCTTTTGGGACTTCGGCTGGATTCGTCGATGCATTTGCAATAGTGCCAGGGAAGACTCTGGTTGAGTATACTATAAACTGTGTGATAATCCCCTTCTATGGGAAATTTAATGTTTAAGGCTGTGGGTGATGGTGACAAGAACATTCCACACAACCATTGTAAATGGAGCAATGGGAGCTGTGTGGAGGGCGAGATAACATGCAGATGTCACAGTACTTAATCTTCACGGTCATACCATCGAACAATATTTCTTTGATGCAAGGAAAAAGAAGTCTTGGAAATGGTTGCTTCTGGCATTGGTATCCTGTGGTTGCCCCGATTTCTCCCACTTTCTCCTTTTTTTTATTAGCCCAGCAGCCAACAAATTTCTGAGAACTATTCACATTGACGCACAGCGCTAGTGGATTTTATAAACCAAGCACAGATGGTAGCAGACAAAATATATTACCATGTGATATAAAAAAAAACTCTGTATTTGCATTTTAGCTGAGGATGCCCAGATAAGTTTACATCTTATCATGTCATTTTCTGAAAAAGGAGCAAGGGGAGAAATAATCTTCCCTTTTTCTCTAATCTCATTCCATGATAGATATTAAAACTTCTACAAAATGCCAATATGTATCCCCTTCCCCTTTTAAATTGAATTCTATTTCAGAGCAAGACCTCAGGTCGGTAGATAGCAGATCAATATCTAGTGGGACTGGACGCCTTACCCCCATGTGCAAATGCACGAGTCTTTAACCCCAAGTTTTGATGGAATGCTCTGATTGATGAACCTGGTAGACAACATACCGATGTGAAGGAGGTGAAGGGATATAACTCCCATCACTACCAGGTACAGTCTACAATGGAAATGTACGCAGGTTTCCTTCATCCCCATAGTGAAGAGTTCATGAACGTAGGCAGAGACAATAAAAGATTGCAAATGATAAAAAAAGAGGGAATGCTAAATGAAACCAAATATTTGGTGCTGAATGAGATTACATGAATAATGGATAAAACTGAATATGTGGTGCTGAATTGAATTAAATTTGAACCTGATTGTAACCTCTGGACTGAATTATATCTATTAAAAAAAATGATAGACAAATAGGGTATGCCTCAAATGCTGAAATGAGCTATGACCAAATACAGATGAATCAGAGGGGAAGGATGCAAACTAAAACAACTAAATTACAATAGGGATAGAGATCAAAGAAATCAACAAACCATAGAACAAAAAAAAAAAGAAGTATATACATGGATGAAATGATAAGAATGAAACGAATTCAATCGGAACATACAGATGCTAAAATAGAATGTATCTTGAAATGAATAAGGTTCAGTGAACGATATATATGAAGATACAATCAGGAAGACAACCAAACACGATCAACAAACAGGAATCAGACATAAATTGGAAATAAAATGTCAGTTAAACACAAAAACAGCGAAATAGAAATGACCTGCGATATCCAAGGGTAAAGAGGGATGAAAATTAGGCTAATACCGATGAAGACATGATAAATCTTATGGTAGATCAATATAGAAATACTAAAAAGAAAAGAAATCAAAGGGGAAATCGGTACTAAAAAAAAACTTAGATGTAGATTAACATTCAAAATCCAGGCGAAACGACGATGCCATTGTGGGGCATCGCCGATTACCAATATATAAGGAAATGTGGTAAACAAAATGAAACTGAAGATCTATGTAGACCGAAAATCAAAAGGTGCATAGAAAATTGAAATACAGATAGGAAAACATATGATAAAACAAAATATCGAATGCAAGTGAGCTTTCCAAGATATGCAAAAAGTGAAAAGAAAAGGAAAAGAAGAAAAAATAAATAAATAAAATAAGAAGAAAGAAAGAAAATTTTGCAGAGGGTCGGAGAAAGGGATGTTGGAATCTGGTAATTCCAGTTGATGTGGAAATGTATAGATTGATGTTGTTATACACAAATCGGCTCTATAATTATGCTTAGTTTGTAAAAAAAATGGAAAACAAAGGTGATAGGAATTTGTGAAGGATAACAGAGTGGGAGAAAAGGGCAGAAGGAGAGACTCTTACCGTGGGTTTGCAGTGGCGGATGATCCCCTTTCTTTGGCTGATTTGGAGAGGAAGACTGGGGGAAGGGGAAAGAGTGCTCGGTTGTAGGTTTTTCTTCAGAACTCAAAATGAATGAAAGAAATCTTTGGAACGCTGCGTACGAGATGAGATTTCATCACTAGAAAACTAGAAAAATGAAAAAAAAAATAAAGGGGAAAAGAGAAAGAAGAAGAAGACGAAGGAGTGTGAAATGGATAGGTGAAGACGGTTCTGGATGAAGTCCCCTGCGTGCTTCTCTTAAAGGGAGAGAAGGAGGGTTCAGTTGCAGATGGATGGAGGAGAGAGAGGTATGGCGGTCGGGCGACGATGGAGAGGATCCTTCTGGAAGAGGGTTTTCGAAAGAGAGGTTAGAGAAGAGGCGTTGTAACCCTCTTTCTTACGAAGGGTTTTCAAAGAAACCCTAAAAAAAGTTTTACAGAGGGCCCCCCTATTATTTTCAGGTTTTTACAAAGAGGGGGCTCCCTAAAAAATTTTGCAAAAAGGGTGTTTTCACAAAAACCTGATTTTCAAAAAGGAGTTTTTTCTAAACTATTTTTTCTTTTATATATTTTATTATTTTTTTGTTCTTTTCTTCATTTTCTATATTTTTTTGATATTTTTAGAATAAAACCCTAAAATTTACGAGAAAACAAAGATTTAAAACTATTTTTTTGTATTTTTGAAAAATATTTACAAAAGAGGGTTTTTCTGAGAATTCAAGGCTATTTTGGGAAAATTTCTTCAGAAAATGAGTTTGGACCGAAGTTTTGAGAAAATATGCGATTTTTAAACCTCAAATCGAGGAATATAATGCGATGGATCCAAACGGATACCGGATGGACTGTCTGAGCCTTTCAAAAGGTTATTTTGATAATTTAGAGAATTTGGTTTAAAAATTGGACAATGAAGCTCAAATCTGGATTCTGATATCAGATCCGGATCCGACATCGAGTCAAATATATAAAATGAATTTAATTTCAGCAAAATTTGAGAAATAAAATGGAATTTAGATTTAAAATTGACTCAATTGCTCTGAAAATGAAATCAGGGGTAAAAAGGGAATATTTTAAAAGATTTTGAAAAATTTGAGGTGTTCACAGATGCCCCTCTTTGCTACTAAGCCGGTTGAAAGTCGAGCTTAGTGGCAAAGATAACACTCCAAATTTTGAAAATGCCCCAGTCAGCAGATCTGAACTGGGTGTGGAAGAATTTATTTGGAAAGAGATGATTTCAAGCTTAAAACCTTATCCTGAATGGCCTTGGGGAGACGAAATCCTCGAAATCTTTATGTAATAAAAGTTTGAGATCAACAACTATTTTATGGCAATTTGGCAAGATATTCCCGAAATCTTTGATGACAAAACCTTTGCTTAACATCGAATTTTGCCACATTAGTGGGATTCTGGAGAAAAATCCAACACGAGGCTGAATTCTGAAGGTAAATATAAATTTAAAGTTCTGAAGGCAAGCTTGGCATAAAATTGGATTTTGAAGGTAAGCCTAACTCAAAAGTTGGTTTTGAAAGACCATCTGAATCAGGACTCAGGTTTTACAAGAAAAACTGGAAGATTCGAGTCGAAACTCGAGCCTTTAAAGGAAAGCTAGGAAGTTTGGTTTCTATGGAGAGAAAGTTCAGGTCGAAACCCAAATATTCAAAGGAAAACTAGACTAATTTAGATTTTTTTTGAAGGAAAGAAAATTCGAGTCGAAACTCAAATATTCAAAGGAAAGCTGGATTGTTCGAGTCGGGGCTCGAATCTCAAAGGAAAACTGGAAAGTTTAGATTTTGAAGGAAAGGAAACTCGAGTTAAAAACTCAAATCTTCGAAGGAAAGCAGAAAAGTTCGAGTCAGGGCTCGAATCTCAAGGAAAAAGTTGGAAGTTCGAGTCGAAACTCGAATTTCAAAGGAGAGTTAATGAGAAGGGATAGAAATTAATGAAAGATCGACAAAAATTAAGGAAAACTGAGAAAAGATTGTAACCTGAAGGCTTGAAATTGAGATTTGAATAACCCGAAGGTCAAAATTGGATTTAGAGCTTTTGATTTTTGATGAATGGTCAGTGCAAAGACTGAACCTGAGGGGTTAACTGATCGGTCAGTCAGACACTAGCACGAGTGCTAGACGTACCAATGCAAGTACTGGATTTTGTCAAGAAATGCCCCAGTATGGGTACTGAGTTTTGAAATTGCACCAGTACGAGCGCTGGGTTTTTGGATGTACCAACATGAGCACTGGGTTTTGAAAATATACCCGCACGAGCTCTGGCTTTTCTGATCGAGAGTCGGAAGAGGAGACCAACATCTATTTGGAAATTTGAAGTGAGAATGATTGTCGGGGTTTTCAGGATTATCCCTTATCCTGAAGAGGAAGAAGGAAATAAATTTGACAAAAAAGTGATAAGAGTTAGTGAAGAATAAAACTGACAAAAATTTAATAAAGAAAAGATTGATAAAGATTGACAAAGCAAAAATTGATAAAAATTGATAAAGAATCAATAAAATTGACAAAAATTGACAAGGAATAAAAATTGATAAAGACTGACGAAAGTCTGGGGAAAATTTGGTAAAAATTGGTTGAAAATTTGATGATAAAAGACTTCAAGATTATCCCTTATCCTGAAGGAAGAAGGAGAAATGCCTCGATAAATGAAGTTCAGGTTTATCTTAACCTGAAAGGGAAAAAGAAAATACCTCGAAGGCCGAGGTTCAGGTTTATCCCTTAACCTGAAAGGGAAAAAGGAGAAAGGAATACCTCATGGGAAAGAGGCATCAGGTTTATCCCTTAACCTGAAAGGGTAAAGAATAAGATTTATAAAAAGTGGGGAAAGATCAAATAAACTTATGATAATTTTGTTTTTGAAAAGAATGCTCACAGATAGCGTTGTTGCTTCTGTGAAGGGTGTCAGGATTATCCCTTATCCTGAATGGGAACACCTCGAACAACGAGGGTCAGGTTTATCCCTTAACCTGAAAGGGTACACAATTGATAAAATTTAATAAAATTGAGAAAAAATTGATAAAACTTGATAAAATTTATAAATTTGATAAAAATATGAACAAACTGAACGAAACTGATAAAGATAACAAAATTAACTGAAAAATTATAAGATTTGAGAAAAATGAGTTTTTTCTGATCCTGCCTGCATATGGGATCTTGAAAGGAAAAAATGTTCATTTAAAAGGTAAGTGAGAAATCAATTTTGGGAAGAAAAATCAACCACGAGAAGAATGATTAGTGCGAGGACTGAATCTCTGAAAGGGAATCAAACACGAGAGATCATCATGAGGGTCAATTTTTTAAAGCAATGGTTTGGAAAACCTACTTTTTGAAAAAGAAGATCAACAATAGATCCGATTTCTGAAAATAACAGTTTGAAACTGATAATAAGATCAACACAAGGGTTGATTTTTGAATATAATGTTTTAAAACCAATCTTGGAAGATAAGACCAACACAGGGGTTGATCTTTGAATATAATGATTTGAAACCCATTTTGGAAGATAAGACCAACACATGGGTTGATCTTTCAATATAATGGTTCAAAAACCAATCTTGGAAGATAAGACCAACACAAGGGTTGATCTTTGAATATGATGATTTTAAACCCATGAACTTTTTGGTTATCATAACGAAGACTTTCAAAATTTCATGATTTTTGGAAAAACCCTCATAGGTAATATCATTTCTCTCGTGAATGATGTCAGGATTGTCCCACATTCTAAAAAAAATAACAGGAATTTAATGTGGTTTAAATAGAAGCCGCTGACGAAGAAGATTTTTGAAACAAAAATATAATTTTTTTAAAAAACAAATGCCTTTGTGTGGCAGAGGAAGGAAGTATCTTGATATCAAAGATATGAAGGAAAATTGACATTTCATTGATGTGTAAAACTAATAACAAAAGAGTGAAATACTTACAAGTACTTTGACCAAAAGGTCACAAAAAGACTGGGCTGACTGCCCCCCTACAAAGTGACTGGCAAAAGGGGAGGAAAGCAGAAAATTCTGGTTTGATCAATCTTCTGAGTAGTCTGGGAGAGGCTTAGTCATGATGGCCAACTCTTCTTCTTCTTCGTCTTCAACAAAGCGACTCTTGTCGACGCAATCCTGAACAATATTTTTTAAGACGAAGCAGTGATCGGTGTCATGCCCCACTGCTCGATGGAACTTGCAAAACTGATTCATGAACCTTCCCATGACTGTGGGAGGATTCGTGACTTTTGAGAGTTTGACCAATCCCTTGGTCAACATGAATTCAAGGGATTCTTCGAGCGTTTGCTTCAGAGGAGTGAACTCACCATCATTACTCCAACCTTCGCGCTTTATCTTTTCCTTTTGTGGAAAGTTAGACTGAGACGACTTATTATTTTGCTTGGAAGACTTTTCCCCTTGAGCTGCACTGTGGTTATGGCCACTTTTGTTGTTATTTTCGTTTCTCCTATTGCCGCTGCCATGATCATTGCCAGAGGTATTAGCTGAGTAAATGAATGGCGCCTTCTTCTTATGGTCTTGGATGCTCTTAATCGAAGGCATGCCCTCATAGAGCCCATTCTCCATTCCTGACTCGAGCCATTCTGCTCGCTCAAATCAATTTGATAAAGGATTTTGCTGGAGAAGTGGCAATGAGGCTTCTCAGGGGATGAGAGAAATTGTTGAGGATTATCTGCAATGCGTGCTCTTCTGGAATGGGTACTTTCATTTTATTACAGGTGCTTCTCCACCTGTGAATGAAATCTCCTGCTCTTTCAGTCTCACCTTGCTTCAGGTTGTAAAGATGATTTAATGTAGATGAAGCTTCAGTGTTGAATAGGAAGCGCTCAATGAACAAATTGACTACCTTATCGAACTCTCGTAGTTCGATAGGATTGATGTGGTCAGCATACCACCTGGCCGCTACACCCTCTAGACTGCGGGGAAAACAGATGAACAAAGCCCTGTTGTCTTTTTTGAAACGGCAACATTTTGCAAAAAAGGTGGCTAAGTGGGCTTTAGGGTTGCCAGTTCCGTCAAATTTGAGAAACTTACGAGGAAGATTCTCCAGGTTATCATCCCCATCTAGGCCATCGTAAAAATCTTCGCCAGTGTAGGTCTGCTTGCCCTTACTCTTGGCTTGAATGTCCTTGATTGCTTGATTCATCTCCTTCATTTGCTTGCTCATCGGGTCCTCTGCTGGAATCCCAGACTTAGGCTTATTGACGGATTCGGGCTCTTCTGCAGCTATCTTTATGAACTGTCTCGGAGGATTCTGATTGTAGACAATCTGCTCTTCCTCTTTTGATTCTTCCTTGACTGACTCTGATTCCTCAGAAGTAGCGTCTGGCTGTACCTTCTTTCTGATGATTCTGACTTGCTTTTTTACAGGCTTCTTCCTCAGTTTGCTTTTAGGAACTACCTCTTTTAGATTGGTCTCGGCTTGCTCCGACATTATTCTCGCCATCATCTTTTGGAATAGACCATACATAGCGGGGTCAATGTCATCTCCTTTGTTCTGACCCTGTCCCCTGACCGACTTAGGAGAGTTCATCCCTTCCGCCTCACTGTCGCTATGTTGAGGAACTGTTTCTTTTCCAGCTCTTGTCTAAACCATTTTCGGATATCAGCGTTCTCAGTAGCGGAAAGTGGAAGTTTTTAGACCGAAGAAACTTTTGGAGAAGTTTTGACAGGAGGAAGGATTAGGTTAAATATGTTAAAAAAATTGTATCCCATTACTAGGGATTGAGTCGCCACAAAATTTGTGACAATGTGAACACCCCAAAATTTTCAAAATATTGTAAATATTCCCATTTTGCCCCTAACCCCATTTTTTTGGGTAATTGAGTCACTTTTAAATCTAAATTTCATTTTATTTCTCAAGTTTTATTGAAATTAAATTTATTTTATATATCTGACTCAATTTCGGATCCGAATCCAGATAAAAGATCCAAATCTGAGTCTCGTTGTCCAGCTTTTAAATTGAAATTACGGAAAATACCAAAAATAGTTTTTAAATAGCTCGGACAATCCATCCGGCATTCGTTTGGATCCATCGTGTTGTATTTCTCAATTTGAGTTTCAAAACTCGAACATTTTCTCAAAACCTGGATCCAAACCCATTCTTCTGAAGAACTTTCCCCGAAATAACCCTGACTTTTTATAAAAACCCTTCTTTTTGTAAATATCTTGAAATTTTGTAAAATCAGTTTAAAGTCCTTAGTTTTTAGAGTTTTGTTTTAAAAAAAATACAAAAAAATAATGTAGAAAGTTCAAGAAAAGAACCAAAAAAATAAGAAAATCCAAAATCCAAAAAAACTATGCAGTTTACTCTCTTGCTTTTTGTTAAAAACCCTCTCTTAAAACCCTTTTTTTGAAAACAAAAGACCATTTTTTAGAAAAGACCCTTGAAGGAAGCCTTTTTTGGAATTTTAGGAAAATGGCAACAACCATCCTCCCGCACGCCCTCCATCGCATTTCTCCCGCTGGATGACCCTTGATCTTCAACTGAATCCCCCTCTCTCGAACTCTCCTTTTGATCTTTAAAAGGGGAGCACGCAGGAGGGAGAGACCACCGCCTCTCACCCCCGCACCCATCTTTCACGAAGGTTTGTTTTCTCTTTCTTCAACCCCTTTTTCTTCTTCTTCTCCCTATCACTCCAATTCCCTGGTTCTTCCCCAACCGATTAAAAGGAATCAATCTCATAGCCTGTTACAGGTAAGTAGCCATTCTTCTACCTTTTCTACTTTTTTTTCTCTTTTCTCTCTTGTTTTGTAAACATCTCTTTCCCTTTATTTTATTTACAACATTTCTCTGTCTCGATTTCCTTTTGTTCTTCTTCATTCCTTTTCTTTCATTTGCTTATAAGAGCATCAATGCTAAGGTCGACCTGCATATGGCAGAAACGACCCACCTACTGCTACATTAACGTTGGAATGATCTCATTCCAACACTCCTCGTTGCTTTGACTTTCTTGTTTTGCTGACAAATTTGTTTTCTCTGTTTTCAATCAGTAAATGTTTGATTACCGAGTGGTAATAGCATTTTTGTTTGTTTCAATTATCAGTCGACTGTCGAATTCCCATTTTACTTGGATGATCAGTCGACCTTGATGGTCACAACAGTTTTGATTTCCTGTTTTTACTTTTACTCGGCAATTTAAGTTTCAATTTACGTCTGGTTTCTTGTTTTAGCCTGGCATTTCATTACCCTCTTAATCGCATTTTTTTTTAGTTCATAGTGTTTCATCCATTTAAATTATCACTCGTTCCATTGCATTTTCATGGTGTTTGATGTTTTTCCAGTTTGATCCGCCTTTTCTTTCTTTGGATCTTTTGTTGCTTCATTTGTTCGTCTACATCATTTTATTAGAGTGCTTCATTTCAGATGAGGATTCACTCATTCATTCGGGCCCCTTTTTTTCACATTTGGTTGCAACCTACATTACAATGTATGTATTTTGTTCTTCTAGCCTTCTGATCGATCTTATTTATTTTTCCTGAAGTTTTGCTTTTCATCGATTAGCCTATACCCACGTTCTTCTATCATTGCATTATCTGTCACACATTTGGATCCATCTGCATCACGTCTTTGAGCATTAGCATCTGCGTATTCTCATCCTGTTTTATTGTTTTTCATCCCTTCCTTTTTTTATTACATATCATCAATCTTCGCTATTTTGAGGTGACTACTAGAACGGCTATATTTATGCCTCAGGATAACTTATCGATGTGTGATAGGTGTTAAAGTAATTCCAGATGACCAATCACTCGACTGGTCTGGTCATGTTGGAGTTTTGGCTTGGGCTCAGATTTGGATCCCTCCTTGTGAATCTGTCTGGCGTTACCCTTATTTTTTTTTAGCATTTCATCTTGAGTGGAATTAGCTTAACTGCATAAATTACAGGTGTTCAGAATTCAATTACAGGGGTTTTTGTAACCTCTGTAATGGCTTTCCATTATTTGGATTTCGGCATGTATTAATCTCTCGTGATTTATAACAGTTTTCTCTTTTTTTAGACCTGTTGTATGAACCTAAATATTGCAACAACATTTGCTGCGTGATATCCTTGATGCGTGTTAATTTGGCAAAACCAAATCATTTGTAGGTTTTATTGACTTTGGTTGTTTATCAGGGCATTCAACTCACTGTTAAGTAGCTAGGTTCTAAATCATAGACCCAAGGTTATGAGGCGTCAGGGTCAGGTAATGATATTTTGCATGTGGCTCTGTGTGTTATTTGTTTTACTCTCCATTGAAATCCCCTCCCAAGTGTGATAGATATACAAGGACGTTTAGATTGTTAAGAAGAGAGCACATACGTGAACCTGTTCTTTGTTATTCTAATGAAATTGCATGGAAGCAAATACCTTGGTTTTGTTTTGTCTTCATATATTAGGGATTCTGGAGCTATGTCAACATCAAGTGAGGCCCCTCAATGGCTTTATAAATCTCAGGATACTGGAGAATTACTGAACATATCAGTGGGTTTCACTCACACATCAGGAAAGTTGGTGCATCTTTTCCTTTTGCTGGAGGATTCTCCAAATTTGCGAGGGTTGTTTAGTAAGGTTCTATTTCTTCTCAGGTATGCAACTGCCAAAATAACATAGATATATTGGTAAGCAGAGACCATTTGGATGTTAAATCAATCCATCTTGAATATATGACCATGAATGAATTTTGCAAAACTTTGATAGGGATTTTGTGAAGTTCTTTTTTTTTTACCATCACCTGTGCATAACTTCTCCATTCCCTGCATATATGTACAGTGTAGCCTTCCTAGGCAAATTACATTTTTTTTTTACATTAAGATTTAGCTTCCATCTCCAACTCACCTCTCTGTAGCGTCATCTATACAACCCCCCCCCCCCAGCTACACCCTTGTAATATCATTGCTGCACACAACATCACTACCTACGGTGCTTCACACTCAGCAACACTGCTGAAGCATTTGCACCATCACATGGGCACCTTTATTGGTATCATGCGCCTCCAGCCCTATCTATGTCACCGTCATTTGCTCCACTTCACTAATGCACAAAGCACATATGTCATCCATGCATAAGTCTCCTTCATACAAAGCAATTGTCAGCCACCCTTCTTTAACCAATACACTCAATTTCACAAGCCACCAACACACCTGCCAATACACTATTCACCCACTTGCAACAACTCTTGCTGCGCCACATCACATCACTTGCCTCCCTTTTCCTGCAGCATTTTTTTTTCCTCACCACACCTGCTGCTACAGTCTCATTTGCAGCAACAGGTTCACTTTTTGGTAAGTGCATTGCTGCACCAGCAGCATTCACTTCCCACCATGTTTATCTACAACATCGTACCCATTACCATATCTCTCCTACATTTTTCTGGTCAAAATATGTCATTTCACCATTTACTTGATGTAGGTCCAGCTTCTATTACGCCCTATGCTCAGCACCTGCTTCACATTTTATTCACTTTGTTCCCAGCACCTGCATTTTCCATGACACTACTGCATCATCTTTTGCCACAACATCCTTTTCTTCAATCCCATCACCAGTATCTTAACATCCCATCTAATACATTCTCTATTTTGTGCCAGCCTTCAGGCACTTTTTTTTTTAGTTGCATACATCCCTTCCACTACAGACATTACACTCTTCACAAGCATCCACAGCAGTTTTGAGACTGCTGTAACCCTCCACCTTCATGTCTTTCATACATAGCATATTGCATTCTTCACTGCATTAACACATCCCTCATCATCTACATCCTGCATATCATATCACCTGTTGTGAGTGTCTCAATAGCACCTGCACTCATTCCCAACCTCAATTCTCATCTTTCTTATCTCATAAAGCATTGTATATGTCATATATACATATATATATATACATATTTATATATATATATATATATATATATACATACATACTTATATATATATACATACTTATATATATAAGTATGTATATATATATATACCTATATGCATGTGCATATAGGTATATATATCATTTTCTATCCTTTCATCATAAATATCTGAACATATGAACATTTCACCTGTGAAATCCATATGATATGAGAAGTTCTTTTCTATATTCACACTAACCAAGTGTTTTTGCAGGGAACGTGTAGAAAATGTCATTACTTGAGGATTGTAATTTCAACTTCAAATGTTGTAATAAGTTAGGTCTTAATGAGAATGTACATTTTTTTCCTCCTGCATTAGATAGAATGAATGAGCATAATGTCATAAATTGCTTGTTTTCATGCTTTTTTTTTATCTTTATTTTTAAAAATCTCACAGTGGTGAAACACGAATGACACGTGCACCATTTCGTAAAAGGTAATTAATCCTAAGTTGATGATTTACATCAATGGCCATAGTCAGGATGTAAACAAAACTTAGGATTTTTATCTTTTATAAAATAACATTGGATCCACACTGGATCCTTTTCAAAATTCATCATATTTCCTTTAAATATTTTCCTCTTTTATCAGAGTTGAATTTAAAATTAATTGAATATATATACCAATGGCCATAGTCAGGGTATATTGAAAGTTAATTTCATTTTAAACTCTATAAAAGCACCAAAAATGTATTTTATTCTTCACTTGAATTTAAATGTGGTTATTATATAATACATCCAATGACCATAGTCAGGGATGTATTATATCTTCAATCTCATTCTTAATTCATGTAAAGAATGAAATATGATTTCAAAATCCAATTTCAAAATTATTTAAATTCATTCATCATTTAGGACAGAATTGCATCATATTTTCAAAATTCCTTCTTCAAAATTCCAAGTGATTCTTTTTTCTTCAGATTTAACCTTATTTATGGATTCCAATTCAATTTTATTTCTCAAGATTCAAAAATTCAATTTCAAAGTCTAATTTGACTTTGAAATTTTAAAATCATCTTGTACTTCAATTTTCAAATTCAAAATCCAAACTTCAAAGTTCAAATTAACTTTGAAGTTTCTGATTCATTTTTTGATTCAAAATCAAGTTTTTATCTTCTTATCTTCAAAATTCAAAATCAAAATTTGAGATTGATTCTGAATCTCAAAGCTTGACCCTTCTTAAAGTTTTAAATTCAATCTGGGTTTCCAAAACCCAGATCCGTCTTCACAAGTCCCATTTGGACTTTCAAAATCCAAATCCAAAGTTAGAACCCAATCTCATTTTGGATTCCAGATCTTGGACCCCATTCTATTTAGGATCCACATTCCAATTCCACTTTGGATCTCAGACTCCAGATCCAATTCCATTCTAGGATCCAGAATTTGACTCCATCTTGGATCTCAGACTTCAGATCCAATCCCAGTATAGGATCCAGAATCCAACTCCATCTTGGATCTTAGACTTCAGATCCAAATTCCATCATAAACTTCATATCCAAATTCCATCATTGGACTTCAGATTTCAGATCCAATTCCCATTTAGGATTCTAAATCCAGAATTCAATTTCATCTTGAATCTCAACTCTATTTAAAATCCAAACTTTGGATTCAAATTCCATCTTGAATTCCAGATTTCAAATCCACTTCTATTCCCAATTCCAAATTTTCAAATCCAATCCCATTTTTTTATTCCAAATTTCAAAATCCAAAAACGAATTCTATTTAGATTTCTTAAATCTCACCTTGATTTCAAACTTTAAAGCTGAAATTCAAATTACATTCCAAATTTCATTTCTATTATGATTCAAAACTCTAATTTAGAGTTCATTTTATGGCTTTGAAAATTCCTTTCTCCTCCTTTTATTTCAACTTAAAAAAACATTCCTTTCAAAGTCCCGATTTATTCTTCCAAACTCTGATTATTCCAAAACTTGGAACTTTAAAATCTTGAGTTCTAAGTTAAAAACCATTTTCTTCACTCTATCATCAGATTCATCTCAGAAATACTTGGAGATTTCCAAATCATTTTCAAAAAGAGCATACATCTTTGCATTGCACAAGCATGATTCTTTGTGCATTTAGACTTAGGATAAATTCTTAGATAATATTTTAGCAAAGCAAAAAGGCATAGATTCGATCATTGGTTCGATTACCCCTGGTAAAGGCGCCAGGAACGGTCGAACCTCGTACCGACGAGCAGATTCCGTCTCTCTATTTTCCCACAATATATTTCAAAACGGAGGCGAGTAATTTTCTAAATATTTTCAAATCAAGGTCAAGTGAAATCCCGCAAAAGAGTTCCTCTCTCTCTTCTCTTCTTTCTTTTCTCTTCTCTCTTCTTTTCTGTCTTTTATTTTTCTCCCTTCAAAAAGGAGGAAAATAGAGGTCAGAAAAGTAAAAAGAGAAAGGAAGAGAGAGAAACACCAAGAGAGGAAAAATTTTGCGATGATCATAGTTTGGCGACCGTGATAGGACTCGTCTTCGTCCGGTTGAATCTATGCCATTGTTTTGCTTTAATATTATCTAAGTTTTTATTCTACAAATGTCATCTTCATTTCCATGCAAACCTTAGGAGCCTAGACTCTGTCCTAAGCTGACATCATTCCATATAGGATATAAGTATGGTTTGGTAGGACCATATTGAGGAGATTATTCCATGTTCACATTAGACTTAGGTCTGAAATACAACTCTCCTCAATTCTAGGGATTAAATGCAAACAATGTATGCAAGTGTATGCTTCTTTTTTATCTAAATCTATCTCTTTTGGATTTGCATTAGAGCTTTTTGGTTTTATTGCATGTTGAACATATTTTTGAAAACATCCCTACCTACATTGTCCCGGTCTTCACGTTGTTGGGCTGTCTCACTGAACCATAGTTCGGGAGAGAGCCTCACAAGTGGACCACTTATTTGGGTTCGCACCCCCCTACTACTTACCTAAGGGCCATAGTCCGAGGTATATCGGTAGGTGCTCAAGGATGTTGGGAAGCGATTACCTTAGAACCGGAGGAATATCTTTATGCCACGTACTTCAAGCTTCAGCTTGAGTATATCGGCATACCTTGATTGGAAACAGATGATCTAAATCTTAGAGTTAGGATTAAGGTCCTATCAGCCATTTCGAATATTGCATTTAGAGTCAGCTTTAGGGAGTGTTGTTTGTGCATCCTTGCTTGTATATCTGTGATTGTATGATATTTTATATCTTCCTTATATTCTCCAAAAACCCTGGGTATATATTATTCAAAATTTCCTCTTTTGTTTTAAAACCCAGGTGTGTTTTCCTTTTATTCTTCTGATTTCTTCAAAATTCTTCTGATCCTGCCTGCAAGTTCTTCAAATTTTAAATCTTCATTCTTAAAATTTCATTTTCCTTCTTATTTTTCTATTGATTTTATATTCTTGTTTGTATTTTTCATAAATAAAATCTCTTTTCGTCAAGAGATATTGTGATCATCGCAAAATTTTTCCTCTCTTGTGGTTTTCTCTCTCTTCCTTCTCTTTTCCTTTCTAACTCCTATTTTCCTCCTTTTTGAAGGGAGTAAAATAAAAAAAAGAAAAGAAGAGAGAAGAGAAAAGAAGAGAAGAGAAGATGAACTCTTTTGCGGGGTCTCACTTGACCTTGATTTGAAAATATTTAGAAAATTACTCGCCTCCGTTTTGAAACATATTGCGGAAAAATGGAGAGACAGGATTCGCTCGTCGGTACGAGGTTTGACCGTTCTTGGCGCCTTTACCAGGGGTAATCGAACCAAGGATCGAATTTATGCCTTTTTTCTTTGCCTTAATATTATCTAAGAATTTATTCTAAATCTAAATGCACAGAGAATCATACTTGTGCAATGTAAGGATGTATGCTCTTTTTGAAAGATGTTTTGAAAATTTTCAAGTATTTCTGAGATGAATCTTGATAATGGAGTGAAGAAATGGTTTCTGAATGATAAAATCTAACTTAGAACTTGAGATAAATCAGAGAAGTTCTAAGTCTTTGAAGTAATCAGAGTTGGAAGAATAAATCTTTGAATTTGAAAAGAATGATTTTGAAGCTGAGACAAAAGAAATTTCAAAGTCAGAAGGTGGACTTTGAATTTTAGACTTGGATTTAGGAGAGAAAATGAATATTTTGAAGTGGAATTGAATTCTAGATTTAAGATTTCAAATCAGGATGGATTTGAGAAATCCAAATGGTTTTTAAAAATAGAAATGGATTTAGGAAGTTCAGATGGGATCTGAAAATGGAATTGGATTTGAAATCTAGAATTAGGGATGAAATTGGATTCTGGATCCTAAATAGAATTGGATCCAAGATCTGGAATCCAGGATGGAATTGGATTCTGAATCTTAAAATGGATTTTGGATCTTAAAATCTGAGAAGATAGAGTTGGACTCGGGACCCTAAAATGGATTTTGGATTTGAGGTCTGAAATCCAAAGTGGAACTGGGTTTTGGTTCCTAAAATGGATTTTGGATCTGAAGTCTGAGATCCAAAGTAGAATTGGGTTCTGGATCCTAAAATGGATTTTGATCTAAAGTCTGAGATCCAAGACGCAATTGGATTCTGAATCTTGAATGGAAGTTGGATCCGAAATCTGAGAACCAAGATGGAGTTGGACTTTGGATCCTAGAATGGATTTTGGATCTGAAGTCTGAGATCCAAAATGAAATTGGATTTTGGATCCTAAGATGGGTTTTGGATCTGAGATCCAAAAATTGGAGATTCGTACTTAGAAATCTGGATCCAAGTTGGGATTAGGATCTAACTTTGGATTTGGATTCTGAAAGTCCAAATGGGACTTCTGAAGATGAATCTGGGTTTTGAAAAGCCAGATTTGAATTTAAAATTTTAAGAAGGGTTTAGATTTTTGAGATTCAGAATCAATCTCAAATTTTGATTTTGAATTTGAAGATAAAAGATAAATTGGGTTTTGAATTTGAAGATGAATTAGAGATTTCAAAGTTTAATTGAACTTTGAAATTGGATTTTGATTTGAATTGGAATTATGAAGTTTGAATGCAAAAATGATTTTTGAAATTTCAAGTTCAAAATTGGACTTTGAAATTGAATTTTTAAATCTTAAAGTGAGATAGAATTGAATTTGAAATAGAATCTTGAATAAAGATATTCAAAATCACTTGAGTTTTTGAAAAAGAATCTTTGAAAATATGATGCAATTTTATCCTAAATGATAAATGAATCTAAATGATTTTTGAAATTGAATTTGAAAATCATATTTCATTCTTTAAATGGATGTAAATGAAATTGAAGATATAATACATCCCTGACTATGGTCATTGAATGTATTATATAATAATCACATTTAAATTCAAGTGAAGAATAAAATATATTTTTGGTGTTTTTTATAGAGTTTAAAATGAATTTAACTCTCAATATACCCTGACTATGGCCATTGGTATATGTATTGAATTAATTTAAATTAAACTCTCATAAAAAGAGGAAATTAAGGAAAATATGATGAATTTTGAAAAGGATCCAATGTGGGTCCAGTGTTATTTTATAAAAGATAAAAATCCTAAGTTTTGTTTACACCCTGACTATGGCCATTGATGTGAATCATCAACTTAGGATTAATTACCTCTTACGAAATGGTGCACATGCCATTCGTATTTCACCTTAGTGAGATTTTGGAAAATAAAGGGGGAAAAGCATGAAAACAAGCAATTTGTGATTTTTACAATGCTCATTCATTCTATCTAAAACAAGAAATGTAAATTCTCATTAAGATCTAACTATTACAATACATGAAATGGAATTTACAACTCCAAATAATGACTTCTTTTACATATTTCCCTGTAAAACACTTGATTAGTATGAAAAGAGAGAAGAAAAATTGCACATATCATATAGATGTTAATGATAAGGTGCTCATATGCCAAGATATTGAAGATCTAAAGTGTAGAAAGATGAAAATGATATATACCTATGTACACGTATGCACATGCATATATATATATATAATGATTAAACCAAGTGAAAAGTGCCTATATACACCAAATTAGTGAGAAAGGGGTGTAGACACAGGGAATCTACAACTGCATTTGGATTGCTATGAAGAGGATGGATGCAGTAGGGGTATTTCAAGGTATTGCGGTTGGGGGAGTTAATGGGGCTAAAAATGGATACAACGTGCTGGAAGTAGGGAAGTGGGTAGTAATGCAAGGTGGACTATCCTGTTATACAACTTATGTGAATATTGAGCACTATATAACATTTAGCAATAAAATGGTATATATAAATTAACATAATATTGCACTTAACATATACAGCCAATGTATAAAATCGAGATAATAAGGATCCACATCAATAATACGTTGTATCTACAAAGGATTTATCCGAGCATTGCAGCCACCAAAATTAAAAGGGGGTGGTGCATACAACCAGTTCACAATTTTATTGTTCCCAGAACCTTTCTGCAAGGGGCTTGTCTATATGGATGGCATGGAGCACATACAGTCATCAAACAAGATAGATCGGAATTTGCAGGTAAAGACTAGCTTCTTGATCTAAGTTCAACATAATTTACTTGGCAATGATAATTAAACCTGGACTTAATCTATCAATCATCACATGGAATAATAATACCTTGTTCAATAATCTGGTTGTCATTTGTGGAGGGAGACCACTGATTCTGGGTTGTTTGAAGGTAGTGCAACCAATGACATATTGGAGCACAAATGATTTACAACAGTGTAAAGGGGTATGATGGTATGTAGGAAGTTTGCTGTTATAACTAAGATGAAGAGGTGCAACAAGTTGCACACAGTGGAGTATGGTGCATTGTGGAATGAATGTAACAGGGAAGTGCATTTGTGAAAAGAAGTGGAGGTGCGCGTGAATGAGTTAATACAGTGATAGGCAAATGCTGATAGTGCTGTACAGGGAATGATTATATATTATACTGAGTTTCAGCAAAAAAAAAAGATGGAGTCGTGAGGCTGGAAGAGTGTTAAGCATAACAATGCATTGGAAAAATGGGCTCCTGCTGCTGCAAGTGAGACTGTGGAGAGATGATAGCGGGACATTATCAATCCCTGAATATAGTAAAATGGTGTCAAAATAACACCAATGGGGATCAAAGTTATGGTGAAACTGTGGCACTGAAAATTCAGGGCCTAACAGGAAACTGGAGCTTTCCCTGCAGAATGCTCAAGTCAGGTTTATATATCCATGTGTTACCAACATAAACAATATGGGAGATCAATGCCTGAGGGAGGGTATTTTATCTCCTGGTGATACAACTACATGGGTTTTCAGCATCTCTTAGATTTTCCCAAGGAGAACTAAACAAATGGCTGAATAAATTCAGTGGATTCCATAGTTAACGGTGGGGAAGGAGGTGGCCAAGGTAAATCAAGTTTATGAGTGGCAAGATATAATCAAACGAAAAACACATTACTTAAAATGAATCAACACTTCAGATCTGTAGGTTATAGATACATGGCCTCCGGAAATACAAACTGTTAAAAGAGATTGATATGGCAATATAGATCATGACAGACAAGCAGATAAAATTAAGATAAATTGGATAAAAACAAGATAGCATGGATAGTCCTGATAAGATGCCATGATAAAATGTGAAAATGGGAAAAACTTGAATCACTATGAAGAAACAGAGCATGGTGTTCAACAAGCATTAGCATAGTGCTGAATCAAGGAAATCCATACTTGGGAGTTAAAAAAATAAAAAAAAACATGAAGCATAAGAAAGATGCAGAAAAGCATGTAACCTAAGTCACAATGTCACAGATAATGCTGAACGGGAGAAAAAAAAAGTGGGGGTTAGAGAAATTCCTCTGCCACCTATCAAAACTCAAGAAATGCTTTATCAGCAGCTTTGCATTGCAATCTAATGCTGATAACACCATTCAAACTGGTGATTTTTCCTGACTTTCAGAAGGCACCGAGTTCTTTTACCTTAATCCTAGACACACCCCTACCACGTACCTCCACTTTGATTTTGGGAACTGTAATAGCATAACTCTAAAAAAAAGGGAACTGTAATAGAATGTTGGAAGCTAATACACAGAACGAGAGAGGGCACAAAGAGCGTGTACTTAAATGGCGAGTGCTAAGCATAAGTAATTTTGAGTTTCAAGATGGTTACCGTGATATAAAAATGAATCCTCGATTATTGGTGATATTTACAGCGAATACACAGATAAAAAAATAGCAAAAAGATCGACAATGGTAGGAAATCTATAAAGGAAAATGAGAATCGAAATATGGAGAAAAATGAAAACCCATAATAACCGAAAGCATAACAAATACAGAAGCATGAGACAGAAATTTGCAGAACCGAAACATGATACTGACGATGTAGATGAAATCCAATATATACACCAAAATAAGATACATAAAGCAATTATGTAACAAAAAGGAAGGAAAAAGGGTGAGCGACGATTGCAACTGACTTAACAGATGCAGGATCGACGACGGATGGCTATAAAGTAGATCTAATCTGATACTGGATCAGATCGGGTTCTACCATGAGAGTTACTTCCGATTCAGCGTGGATGATGCAGTATACCATGAAGCTAGAAACGGAAAGAGACTCTGAAAATGCATTCACGCGATATAGCAGAAGTTGGATAGAAGAAAGGAGGAAAAAAAAATGAGAACGATACACTAAATCAGGGAATGAGCTATGCAATTCATTATAGCCACAATATAATAAGCATCGAACCGAGGTTGTATTACTGTTGCAATATGTAACATCGAATCTGTTATAACCAGATCGATGATACAAGAGTGCTTTTGATGAATGATGGAATAAGAAAAGGGGAAGAGAATCATGAAGAATTAGGGAAATTACAGTCAGGAAAACCCAAGAGAACAACACAGAGGAAGAAGGAAGGAGAATAAGTTTCTTACCTGTAAGTGTGTTCGGCCTTCAGTCGCTTGAGAGGGGGATCACCGGAGGGGAAGAAGGATGCTGGAGATGGAGGAGAATCAATGAAGAGTGTTACGACACTGAAGCCGTACATGATACTTCAAGTACAAGGTTTTGATGATGAGCAAGTGAAATTAACTGCATTTCAGCTAAGGCAATGAAGACATTGAAGAATTCGATGAAGAATCTTTGAAGACTAGTGTGCAAATGTTAAATTCATTAAAAGTCTTAGATTCTTGTAAGAGCCTTACTTAGAGTGCATATTTAGATTGCATTTTACCTAAAAAGTCTTTAGAAAAACTTTTCTAAAAGAACCCTTCATGAAAATCTTTTTAGAAAACTCTTTTCTTAAATTTTCGTGTTTATTAGTCGACCAATAGACTCACCCATCGACTAATCCTTTCGCGCCATATTTTCTAAAAAGTCATTTTTGTCAAATTAGTCGACCGAAGGTTTTATCAGTCGACTGGACAAAATGTCTGTTTTCTGAAAAATTTAGCAGCAGTCGACCAATGACTTTATCAATCGACTGGACAAAACATGTGTTTTCTAGAAATTTTAGCAACAGTCGACTAATGCTTTTATCAGTCGACCAGACAGAATGTATGTTTTTTTAGAAGATTTTAGCAGCAGTCGACTGAAAGGTTTTTCAGTCTACTGATGATATTATCAGTCGACTAATTTTATCTCTAGTCGATTAAGTTTCAAAAGTTCAGATTTTCAAACGGCTCGATAAACAGATCAGTCGACCGACGATAACTGTCAGTCTACTAATAACTAACTATTAGTCGACTAACTACTATTCCAGTCGACTAATTTTGTCGTTTTTCCAGAAACTTCAAAAAGCCGTGTCTTTTCATTTTTCAAACGTTTTGATCGTTCAAAATGGACTCTTTTGACACCCTTTCATACCCTCAACGTATGGAAACTTTCAACTATAAATATGAGTGCATTTTACACTCAAAAGCACTTCAATTCAATCAATTTGAATCAATTACTCTTTGCTTTTCACTCATATTCATTTTCTCACTCACGTGATATTTTTCACTTCAGTTTTTCACTCAAATTCCTTTGAGAGATAGTGAATTCGTGAGTAGAGTATTCCAACAACCTCAAAAGCCAATTGCATCTCATTTGCATTCAAAAGAATGGCTCATAGGTTGTATTGTAAGTTGTTACTTATTTTCTGTAAAAGGAAGGACTCCTTGGTTTAAAGGAGTTGTTTGCTTTCAGTAGGTGTGTTACTAAAAGTGAGACCGGATTTGGTCTGTATGATCTTGTAGTTACACAAGGTTGATAGTGGAAATCTCAAGCGAGTTTTGCTTGGGGACTGGATGTAGGTCGGGAAAGACCGAACCAGGATAAATTATGTGTTCTTTGTGTGTTTGCTTTTCAAATTGCAAAATCCGTCAATATTCCGCAGATGATTTTTAAAGGCACTATTCACCCCCCCCCCCTCCCTCTAGTGCTCGTTGCCTCGATCCTACTGCACTTTCATTTGGTATCAGACTAAGGTTTGCTATTATTTTGATTTGATCATCATCTAGCATGGCAACTACAACATCTCAGCACAAAGAAGGATGCTCCTCTGTTCGTCCTCCTCTCTTTGACGGAACAAACTATGGATACTGGAAAGTGAGAATGACAATATTCTTGCAATCCATGGATCTCGATATTTGGAGAGTTGTTTCAGATAAATACCAAACTCCATCAACTGATTTCAGCCGATGGACCGATAAAGAAAAGAAGACTGCTTCACTTAATGCCAAGGCAATAAATGCATTGTATTGTGCAGTTGACAAGGTAGAGTTTAATCACATCTCTCATTGCTCTACAGCAAATGAAATCTGGCATACTTTTCTCGTGACTCACGAAGGTACGTCAAAGGTAAAGGAATCTAAAATTGCTTCTTTAGTTCATAAATTTGAATTGTTTAAAATGAAGCAAAATGAATCTATATCGGACATGGTAACAAGAATGACCGATATAACTAACACTCTGAAATCCCTTGGAAAAGAATATTCACAAGTGGATTTAGTCAGAAAGATCCTAAGGTGTTTAACTCCTTAATGGGAGAGAAAAACCACTGCTATTGAAGAGGCAAATGATTTAAACACTCACTCTTGAAGATTTGGTTGGTAACCTAATGGCATATGAAGTCCAACTTCAAGACAGACAAGAAGAAGAACCCAAGAAGAAATCTCTTGCTTTTAAGGTTACTTCTGACTCTGAAAATTCAGAAGAAGATGAAGATGAAGATATTGCCCTCATTACAAGGCAATTCAGAAGATTCATCAAAAAGGGAAGATTTCAAAGAAAGGTAAAGAAAGCAGATTCTTCCAATCCAAATGAAGTCAAGTGTTTTAATTGCAAAAAGGCTGGACATATCAAGAAAGATTGTCCTCTTCTCAAAATCAAGCCCAAGGACCAATTCAAGAAGAAAAAGACATTTCAAGCAAGTTGGGATGATAGTGACTCCTCTTCTGATGAAGAATCAAATGAACAAGTCGCCAACATGTGTTTTGTAGCACAAGAAGAATCGGTAAGTCAATTTGACTATGATGATTTATTAGAAGCATTTAATGATTTATATGCTAAATTTAAGAGTCTAAGTTCTAAAAACAAAGAGTTAAAAACTGAAAATTTAACTCTTGACTCTCAAAATAAAGTGTTACTTCAAGAGATAGAAGATCTCAAGAAGGAAAACTCTTGCCAAGCATTTGAGATAAAAGAAATTGGAATTAGAACCAATCTCTTACAAAAAGAAATAACTAGTCTAAATAAAAAATCAAATCATCTTCTTTCTATAGTGACCAAATTCACAAATGGTCAAGAGAATCTAGAAAGACTTCTTGGTTCTCAAAGATGCTCGGTTAATAAAACCGGATTGGGATACAGCTTCTTTGATACTCAAAATAGACCAAACTATGTTGTGAAGAATGAAAGACATTATTCTCAATCATTTGTTCATAGAACTAAACTTTCTAGTTCTAATAGAAATGCATCTAATCATGGAACTTATAATGCTTATAGCCTAGACATGATCACTCTAGAAATACTAAATCTTTTTATAGAAAGAATATTTATTATCAAAGGAAACCAAAATCCAAATGGATATGGATTCCTAGGACTAACTCTCATGGACCCGAAAATAGAAAGGGGTCAAATGCTTTGTCTTCTAATTTTGTTGTAGGTACACAAAATAAGGATCAAATGGATATTGGACAGTGGTTGTTCCAAACATATGACTGGAAGGCCAGAGTTATTTTCCACCCTCCAAAATAAGGATGGAGGAACCATCACCTTTGGTGACAATAACAAGAGAAAAGTAATAGGTATTGGTAATATTGGTAAGCCAAAATTTCCCTTGATAGAAAATGTTCTTTTAGTAGATGGTTTAATGCATAATTTATTATCTATTAGTCAATTATGTGATAAAGGTTTTCATGTTGCATACATCTCTTCCACTACAGACATTACACTCTTCATAAGCATCCACAACAGTTTTCAGACTGCTGTAACCCTCCACCTTCATGTCTTTCATACACAGTATATTGCATTCTTCACTGCAGTAACACATCCCTCATCATCTACATCCTGCATATCGTATCACCTGCTGTGAGTGTCTCAATAGCACCTGCACTCATTCCCAACCTCAATTCTCATCTTTCTTATCTCATAAAGCATTGTATATGTCATATATGTATATATATATATGTATATATATATATATATATATATATATATATATATATATATATATATATATATATATATATATGCATGTGAATATAGGTATATATATCATTTTCTATCCTTTCATCATAAATATCTGGACATATGAACATTTCACCTGTGAAATCCATATGATATAAGAAGTTCTTTTCTATATTCACACTAACCAAGTGTTTTTGCAGGGAACGTGTGGAAAATGTCATTACTTGAGGATTGTAATTTCAACTTCAAATGTTGTAATAAGTTAGGTCTTAATGAGAATGTACATTTTTTTTCTCCTGCATTAGATAGAATGAATGAGCATAGTAATGTCATAAATTGCTTGTTTTCATGTTTTTTTTTATCTTTATTTTCTAAAATCTCACAAAGGTGAAACACGAATGACACGTGCACCATTTTGTAAAAGGTAATTAATCCTAAGTTGATGATTTACATCAATGGACATAGTCAGGATTTAAACAAAACTTAGGATTTTTATCTTTTATAAAATAACATTGGATCCACACTGGATCCTTTTCAAAATTCATCATATTTCCTTTAAATATTTTCCTCTTTTATCAGAGTTTAATTTAAAATTAATTGAATATATATACCAATGGCCATAGTCAGGGTATATTGAAAGTTAATTTCATTTTAAACTCTATAAAAGCACCAAAAATGTATTTTATTCTTCACTTGAATTTAAATGTGGTTATTATATAATACATCCAATGACCATAGTCAGGAATGTATTATATCTTCAATCTCATTCTTAATTCATGTAAAGAATGAAATATGATTTCAAAATCCAATTTCAAAATTATTTAAATTCATTCATCATTTAGGACAGAATTGCATCATATTTTCAAAATTCCTTCTTCAAAATTCCAAGTGATTCTTTTTTCTTCAGATTTAACCTTATTTATGGATTCCAATTAAATTTTATTCCTCAAGATTCAAAAATTCAATTTCAAAGTCTAATTTGACTTTGAAATTTCAAAATCATCTTGTACTTCAATTTTCAAATTCAAAATCCAAAGTTCAAAGTTCAAATTAACTTTGAAGTTTCTGATTCATTTTTTGATTCAAAATCAAAATTTGAGATTGATTCTGAATCTCAAAGCTTGACCCTTCTTAAAGTTTTAAATTCAATCTGGGTTTCCAAAACCCAGATCCGTCTTCACAAGTCCCATTTGGACTTTTAAAATCCAAATCCAAAGTTAAAACCCAATCTCATCTTGGATTCTAGATCTTGGACCCCATTCCATTTAGGATCAAAAATCCAATTCCACTTTGGATCTCAGACTTCAAATTCAATTCCATTCTAGGATCCAAAATTCGACTCCATCTTGGATCTCAGACTTCAGATCCAATCCCAGTATAGGATCCAGAATCCAACTCCATCTTGGATCTTAGACTTCAGATCCAAATTCCATCCTAAACTTCATATCCAAATTTCATCATTGGACTTCAGATTTCAGATCCAATTCCCATTTAGGATTCTAAATCTAGAATTCAATTTCATCTTAAATCTCAACTCTATTTAAAATCCAAACTTTGGATTCAAATTCCATCTTGAATTCCAGATTTCAAATCCACTTCTATTCCCAATTCTAAATTTTCAAATCCAATCCCATTTTTTTATTCCAGATTTCAAAATCCAAGTTTATCTTGATTCTCAAAAATCCAAAAACCAATTCTATTTCTCAATTCTATTTAGATTTCTTAAATCTCACCCTGATTTCAAACTTTAAAGCTGAAATTCAAATTACATTCCAAATTTCATTTCTATCCTGATTCAAAACTCTAATTCAGAGTCCATTTTATGGCTTTGAAAATTCCTTTCTCCTCCTTTTATTTCAACTTAAAAAAACATTCATTTCAAAGTCCCGATTTATTCCTCCAAACTCTGATTATTCCAAAACTTGGAACTTTAAAATCTTGAGTTCTAAGTTAAAAACCATTTTCTTCACTCTATCATCAGATTCATCTCAGAAATACTTGGAGATTTCCAAATCATTTTCAAAAAGAGCATACATCTTTGCATTGCACAAGCATGATTCTTTGTGCATTTAGACTTAGGATAAATTCTTAGATAATATTTTAGCAAAGCAAAAAGGCATAGATTCGATCGTTGGTTCGATTACCCCTGGTAAAGGCGCCAGGAACGGTCGAACCTCGTACCGACGAGCAGATTCCGTCTCTCTATTTTCCCACAATATATTTCAAAATGGAGGCGAGTAATTTTCTAAATATTTTTAAATCAAGGTCAAGTGAAACCCCGCAAAAGAGTTCCTCTCTCTCTTCTCTTCTTTCTTTTCTCTTCTCTCTTCTTTTCTGTCTTTTATTTTTCTCCCTTCAAAAAGGAGGAAAATAGAGGTCATAAAAGGAAAAAGAGAAAGGAAGAGAGAGAAACACCAAGAGAGAAAAAGTTTTGCGATGATCACAGATTTGGTGACCATGATGGGACTCGTCTTCGTCCGGTTGAATCTATGCCTTTGCTTTGCTTTAATATTATCTAAGTCTTTATTCTACAAATGTCAGCTTCATTTCCATGCAAATCTTAGGAGCCTAGACTCTGTCCTAAGCTGACATCATTGCATATAGGATCTAAGTATGGTTTGGTAGGACCATATTGAGGAGATTATTTCATGTTTATATTAGACTTAGGTCTGAAATACAACTCTCCTCAATTTTAGGGATTAAATGCAAACAATGTATGCAAGTGTACGCTTCTTTTTTATCTAAATCTATCTCTTTAGGATTTGCATTAGAGCTTTTTGGTTTTATTGCATGTTGAACATATTTTTGAAAACATCCCTACCTACATTGTCCCGGTCTTCACGTTGTTGGGCTGTCTCACTAAACCATAGTTCGGGAGAGAGCCTCACAACTGGACCACTTATTTGGGTTCGCACCCCCCTACCACGTACCAAAGGGCCATAGTTCGAGGTATATCAGTAGGTGCTCAAGGATGTTGGGAAGCGATTACCTTTGAACCGGAGGAATATCTTTATGCCACATACTTCGAGCTTCGGCTTGAGTATATCGGCATACCTTGATTGGAATCAGATGATCTAAATCTTAGAGTTAGGATTAAAGTCCTATCAGCCATTTCAAATATTGCATTTAGAGTCAGCTTTAAGGAGTGTTGTTTGTGCATCCTTGCTTGTATATCTGTGATTGTATGATATTTTATATCTTCCTTATATTCTCCAAAAACCCTGGGTATATATTATTCAAAATTTCCTCTTTTGTTTTAAAACCCATGTGTGTTTTCCTTTTATTCTTCTGATTTCTTCAAAATTCTTCTGATCCTACCTGCAAGTTCTTCAAATTTTAAATCTTTATTCTTAAAATTTCATTTTCCTTCCTATTTTTCTACTGATTTTATATTCTTGTTTATATTTTTCATAAATAAAATCTCTTTCCGTCAAGAGATATCCTTTTCAAAATAAAGCATTTTTCTTCGTATTTTAGTTGGTTACTCTCCCTCGTAGAGTAAACAACGCAATTGTCACAAATTTTGTGACGACTCAATCCCTAGTAATGGGATACAATTTTTTTAACAGATTTCAACCTAATCCTTCCTCTTGTCAAAACTTCTCCAAAAGTTTCTTCAGTCTAAAAACCTCCACTTTCTTCTACAGAGAGCGCTGATATTCAAAAATGGTTCAGACCAAAGCTAGAAAAGAAAAAGTTCCTCAACACAGCGACAGTGAGGCAGAAGGAATGGACTCTCCTAAATTGGTCAAAGGACAGGGTCAGAACAAAGGAGATGACATTAACCTCGCTATGTATGGTATGTTCCAAAAGATGATGGCGATGATGATGTCGGAGCAAGCTGAGGCCAATCTGAAAGAGGCAGTTCCTAAAAGCAAACTGAGAAAGAAGCCTATAAAAAAGCAAGTCAGAATCATCAGAAAGAAGGTACAACCAGATACTACTTTGAGGAATCAGAGTCGGTCGAGGAAGAATCAGAAGAGGAAGAACAGATTGTCTACAAACAAAATCCTCCGAGACAGTCCGTAAAGATAGCTACAGAAGAGCCCAAATCCGTCAACAAGCCCAAGTCTAGGACTCCAGCAGAGGACCTCATGAGCAAGCAGATGAAGGAGATGAATCGAGCAATCAAGGACATTCAAGCCAAGGGTAAGGGCAAGCAGACCTACATTGGCGAGGATTTTTACGATGGTCTAGATGTGGATGATAACCTGGAGAATCTTCCTCGCAAGTTTCTCAAATTCGACGAGACTGGCAACCCTAAAGCCCACTTAGCCACCTTTTATGCAGAATGTTGCCGTTTCAGAAAAGACAACAGGGCTCTGTTCATCTGTTTTCCCCGCAGCCTAGAGGGTGTAGCATCCAGGTGGTATGCCGACCACATCAATCCTATTGAACTACGAGAGTTCGATAAGGTAGTCAATTTGTTCATTGAGCGCTTCTTATTCAACACTGAGGCTTCACCTATATTAAATCATTTTTACAACCTGAAGCAAGGTGAGACTGAAAGAGAAGAAGATTTTATTCACAGGTGGAGAAGCACCTGTAATAAGATGAAAGTACCCATTCCAGAGGAGCATGCATTGAAAATAATCCTCAACAATTTCTCTCAGCCCCTGAGAAGCCTCATTGCCACTTCTCCGGCAAAATCCTTTATCAAATTGATTGAGCGAGCCGAATGGCTCGAGTCAGGAATGGAAAATGGGCTCTACGAGGGCATGCCTCTGGTCAAAAACATCCAAGACCAGAAGAAGAAAGCGCAGTTCACTCATGCAGCTGACACCTCTGGCAATGATCATGGCAGCAGCAGTAGGAGAAACGAAAATAACAGCAAAAGTGGCCAGAACCACAGTACAGCTCAAGGAAAAAAATCTTCCAGGCAGAATGACAGGTCGTCTCAGTCTAACTTTCCGCAAAAGAAAAAGATAAAGCGCGAAGGTTGGAGTAATGATCGTGAGTTCACTCCTCTGAAGCAAACGCTCGAAGAAGCCCTTAAATTCATGCTGACCAAAGGATTGGTCAAACTCCCAAAAGTCGCGAATCCTCCCATAGTCATGGGAAGGTTCATGAATCAGTTCTGCAAATTCCATCGAGCAGTGGAGCATGACACTGATCACTGCTTCGTCTTCAAAAATATTGTTTAGGATTGCGTCGACAAGAGTCTCTTTGTTGAAGACGAAGAAGAAGATGAGCTAGCCGTCATGACCAAGCCTCTCCCAGACTATTCAGAAGATAAATCATGCCAGAATCTTCTACTTTCCTCCCCTCTTGTCAGTCGTCTTGTAGGGACAAGTCAGCCCAGTCTTTTATGAATCTTTTCCTTTCAAAGTTCTTGTAAATATTTGGTTTTGTTATCAACCTTTGTTTATCAATAAAAGGTCAATTTTCTTTATATCTTTGATATTTAATACTTCCTTCTTTTGCCATACTGAGGCATTTAAATTCCTATTCTTTTCAGAAGAGAGAAATGATATTACTTATGAGGGTTTTTAAAAAATCATGAAATTTTGAAAGTCTTCATAAACAAAAAGTTCAAATATTCTTTTATCCAACTTTTGTCAAAGATCAACCCTCGTGTTGATCATATTTTCAAAAATAGGTTTTGAACCATTGCATTGAAAGATCAACCCTCGTGTTGATCATATTTTCTAAAAAATTGATTTTGAACCATTGCATTAAAAGATCAACCCTCGTGTTGATCATATCTTTCAAAAATAGGCTTTTGAACCATTGCATTGAAGGATCAACCCTTGTGTTGACCATATTCTTCCAAGAATGGGTTTCAAATCATTATATTCAAAGATCAACCCTTGTGTTGGTCTTATCTTCCAAAATGGGTTTCAAATCATTCTATTCAAAGATCAACCCTTGTGTTGGTCTTATCTTCAAAAATGGGTTTCAAATCATTATATTCAAAGATCAACCCTTGTATTGATCTTATTATCAATTTCAAACTGTTATTTTCAGAAATCAGATCTATTGTTGATCTTCTTTAAAAAAAAAAAAATAGATTTCAAACCATTGCCTTCAAAAAAATTGACCCTCATGATGATCTCTCGTGTTTGATTCCCTTTCAGAGATTTAGTCCTCGTGCTGATCATTCTTCTCGCGGTTGATTTTTCTTCCCAAAAATGATTTCTCACTTACATTTTAAATGAACATTTTTTTTCCTTTCAAGTTCCTATATGCAGGTAGGATCAGAAACACTCATTTTTCTCAAATCTTATAAATTTTCAGCTAATTTTGTTATCTTTATCAATTTCATTCATTTTATTCATATTTTTATCAAGTTTATATCAATTTTATCAAGTTTTATCAATTTTTCCTCAATTCTATTAAATTTTATCAAATCTTTACCCTTTCAGGTTAAGGGACAAACCTGATGCCTCGTTTCAATGAGGTATCCCATTTCTTCTGTTACCCTTTCAGGTTAAGGGATAAACCTGACCCTCGTTGTCCGAGGTGTTCCCATTCAGGATAAGGGATAATCCTGACACCCCTCACAGAAGCAACAAGGCTATCTGTGAGCATTCTTTTCAAAAACAAAATTATCATAAATTTATTCGATCTTTCCCACTTTTTATAAATTTTATTCTTTACCTTTTCAGGTTAAGGGATAAACCTGATGCCTCTTTCCCATGAGGTATTCCTTTTCCCTTTCAGGTTAAGGGATAAACCTGAACCTCGGCCTTCGAGGTATTTTCTTTTTCACTTTCAAGTTAAGATGAACCTGAACCTCGTTTATCGAGATATTTCTCCTTCTTCCTTCAGGATAAGGGATAATCCTGAAGTCTTTTATCATAAAATTTTCCACCAATTTTACCAAGTTTTCATCAGACCTTCGTCAGTCTTTATCAATTTTTATTCCTTGTCAATTTTTGCCAAATTTATTGATTCTTTATCAATTTTTATCAATTTTATTTGATGCTTTGTCAATCTTTTTCAACCTTTTCTTTATTAATTTTTTATTAATTTTATTCTTCATCAACCCTTATCACTTCTGTCAAATTTATTTCCTTCTTCCTCTTCAGGATAAGGGATAATCTTGAAAACCCCGGCAATCATTCTCACTTCAATTTCCAAATGTCGGTCTCCTCTTCTGACTCTCGGTCAGAAAAGCCAGAACTCGTGCGGGTACAATTTCAAAGCCCAGTACTCATGCTGGGGCATTTC
Organism: Nuphar pumila; assembly: GCF_984573655.1. Taxonomy (NCBI): domain Eukaryota; kingdom Viridiplantae; phylum Streptophyta; class Magnoliopsida; order Nymphaeales; family Nymphaeaceae; genus Nuphar; species Nuphar pumila. Next base: position 40,825,307 of record NC_143264.1, on the reverse strand, counting down.
TTGAAAAACCTAGTGCTCGCACTGGTACATCTAGCGCTCATGCTAGTATCTGGCTGACCGATCAGTTAGCCCCTCAGGTTCAGTCTTTGCACTAACCATTCATAAAAAATCAAAGCTCTAAATCCAATGTTGACCTTCGGGTTATTCAAATCTCAATTTCAAGACCTTTAGGTTACAATCTTTTCTCAATTTTCCTTAATTTTTGTCGATCTTTCATTAATTTCTATCCCTTCTCATCAACTCTCCTTTGAGATTCGAGTTTCGACTCGAACTTACAACTTTTTCCTTGAGATTCGAGCCCTGACTCGAACTTTCCAGCTTTTCTTTAAATATTTGAGTTTCGACTCGAGTTTTCTTTTCCTTCAAAATCTAAAAATTCTCAGTTTTCCTTTGAGATTCGAGCCCTGACTCGAACTCTCCAGCTTTCCTTTAAATATTTGAGTTTCGACTCAAATTTTCTTTCCTTCAAAAATCTAAATTGGTCTGATTTTTCCTTTGAAGATTTGGGTTTCAACACGAACTTTCTCTCCTTAGAAACCAAAACTTCCTAGCTTCCCTTCGAAGGCTCGAGTTTTTGACTCGAATTTTCCTGTTTTCCTTATAGAATCTGAGTTCTGATTCGGATGTTCTTTCGAAACCAACTTTTGAGTTAGGCTTACCTTCAAAATCCAGTTTTTATGCCAAGCTTGCCTTCAGAACTCTAAATTTACCTTCAGAATTCAGCTTCACATTGGATTTTTCTCTAGAATCCCACTGATGCGGCAAAACTCGATGTTCAACAAAGTTTTCGTCATCAAGGATTTCAGGAATATCTTGCCAAAAATTGCCATAAAATAGTTGTTGATCTCAAAACTTTTATTACATAAATAATTTTCTCAAATCTTCTTAGTATTCCTTCCAAAAGGGTGAAGCTTTTGTGAAGAAAGGCTCAAACTTCAAGTTTTCTGTTGGTCAACCAAGAGGATGAAAGAAAATCCTCGATATGACTGGCGAAGGAAAATTCAATGACGTTAAAAAGCCATAAGTGAGCTGATATTGATCATAACCATGGCACATTCTTAAATATTATTCTTTGGCAGTAAGACAATGGAAATATCCTGGGCAGTAAAGAGAACCTACCCAATCCATATCTCCTCAGTCATTTGAGCTGCAATCAAATATCCGCAAAAGGGATCTCTTAATTGTCGTCAAGATGAAGACGAATAGGCGAGTTAGATCTCCGGGACCAAAGAAGATTTGGATCATCTCCGAGATAAAGGAGTTTGTGAAGGATCCTTCCAGGGAAAGTTCAGATCACCGTCAAGATGAAGGCGAGTGTGATGAATCTACCGATAAACCCTAAAAGATATTTGATTTCTGCTATCATCTAAAGACCTTTTTTGAACCGATGTCATCAAGCCTAATCCCTGAAAAAGAAAAAAAAAGAAGAATCAGAACATCTCCAAGATGAAGGAGTTTGTGATGTACCCTTCCCCGAAGAAAGAGAAAAAAGTCAGGACATCTCCAAATAAAGGATGATGTAAAAAGCCCAAGAAAGCTCCATGACTCAAAAGAGTGCGAAAAGATCATCATGGGAAAATGCCCAGGATATCAAAACTGCCCAAACTGTTAAGAATCTTCTTTATCTATGTGAAATTCTTCTATCAATATATTTTCATTCAATTGCTTTTATGAAGTTAAGAATATTTTCTCTCTTTTCATATCAAGGAAATTGATAGCTTCCTTGAAGAAAACCAACAAACAATAATTTGACTTTCATTCTGGACTCTATAGAATTAACCCAGTTGGGGGTAATACTCTAGGTAGAAGAGGAAACATCTTTCAAAAGTGCTCACCTTCAATTACCTTGAAATAACTACAACTTTTATCACTTTGACAAAATTTTCCTGCTTTTCTGATAAGAAATAATAACTTGATATCTGTTTTGATACATCTTGGTGTTGCCTTTTCCTTCTTTCGCATAGTCGAAAGAGTTGCTTTCCCCTCTTTCATAAGAGTCGCCTTATTCATCTTTCGCTTTGATCGAAAGATTTGCCTTCTCCTTACTAAAAGGATTGTCTTCTCCGTCTTTCGCTTTGATCGAAAGATTCGCCTTCTCCTTGCTAAAAGGATTGCCTTCTCCATCTTTCGCTTTGATCGAAAGATTCGCCTTCTCCTTGATAAAAAGATTGCCTTCTCTGTCTTTCGCTTTGATCGAAAGATTCGCCTTCTCCTTGATAAAAGGATTGCCTTCTCGGTCTTTTGCTTTGATCGAAAGATTCGCCTCCTCCTTTCTAAAGAAAGGATCGCCTTATCCATCTTTCGCTTTGATCGAAAGACTTGCCTTCTCCTTACTAAAAGGATCGCCTTATTCCATCTTTCGCTTTGTCGAGAGACTCACCTTCTCCTTTCTAAAAGGATCGCCCTATCCGTCTTTCGCTTTGATCGAAAGATTCGCCTTCTCCTTGCCAAAAGGATTGCCTTCTCCGTCTTTCGCTTTGATCAAAAGATTCGCCTTCTCCTTGATAAAAGGATTGCCTTCTCGGTCTTTCGCTTTGATCGAAAGATTCGCCTCCTTTCTAAAGAAATGATCGCCTTATCCATCTTTCGCTTTGATCGAAAGACTTGAATTCTCCTTACTAAAAGGATCGTCTTATTCCATCTTTCGCTTTGTCGAGAGACTCACCTTCTCCTTTCTAAAAGGATCGCCCTATCCATCTTTCGCTTTGATCGAAAAATTGACCTTCTCCTTGCCAAAAGGATTGCCTTCTCCGTCTTTCGCTTTGATCGAAAGATTCGCCTTCTCCTTGATAAAAGGATTGCCCTCTTCATCTTTAGCTTTGATTGAAAGATTCGCCTTCTCCTTGATAAAAGGATCGCCTTCTTCGTCTTTCGCTTTGATCGAAAGATTCGCATTCGCCTTAATAAAAGGATCGCCTTCTCCATCTTTCGCTTTGATCGAAAGATTCACCTTCTCCTTTCTAAAAGGATTGTCTTCTCCATCTTTCGCTTTGATCGAAAGATTCGCCTTCTCCTTTCTAAAAAGATTGTCTTCTCCATCTTTCGCTTTGTCGAGAGACTCGCCTTTTTCTTTCTAAAAGGATTGCCTTATTCATCTTTCACTTTGATCGAAAGATTTGCCTTCTCCTTGCTAAAAGGATTGCCTTATTCGTCTTTCGCTTTGATCGAAAGATTCACCTTCTCCTTGCTAAAAGGATTGCCCTCCTCATCTTTCGCTTTGATCAAAAGACTTGCCTTCTCCTTGCTGAAAGGATCACCTTGTTACCATCTTTCGCTTTGTCAAGAGATTCTCCTTCTCCTTACTAAAAGGATCACTTTATTATCTTTCACACCATCGAAAGATTCTCCTCATGTTACCTTATTCATTGTTCATTTTGTCGAAAGAATTGTCTCACATCTCCTTATTTTTCATCTCTCATATTCCCAGAAGAGTTGCCTCATTCAGCTGAAGTATCTCTCCTGTCCCACCACGTTTTTTCCATTTAAGAATTCCGTATGGTTGTTCCCACTCAGGTTAAGGGTCAAAACCTGAACTTTTTGTGAGAGGTCATTGATTTCAAAAGCTATTTCAGTCTCAACAATGAGACATCCAAGATCATCCCTTTTCCAAGCTTTAGGGAACCTCATCATCTTCCTCCTTTCGCAAACTCCTTTCGGATTTGTTCGTCCAAATTCCGAATGTCCCATCATGGTTTCTTCACTCAAGGATCCCATTTGGTCGCCCCCTTCAGATTAAGGGTTAATCTTGAACCTCGCCCATCGAGGTATCTTCCTTTTTCAGGTTTTGGTTAAACCTGAATCTTTTTCTGATGAGGTTCCTCATTTCGACGAGGTGTTTCCTTCCAGTCCCATCATGGTTTTTCCCCCACAAAAGGAATCCATGCTCTTTGTATATCTCTCCAGGACAATATCCTACTCGAGCTTCATCTCATGAGGCATTCCCTAAAAATGTCCCATCGAGGTCCACTCATATTCCTTTCCCCATTCAGGTTATTTTGAGACATATTCGTCCCATCCAGGTTAAGGGCTAAACCTGAATCATTCCAAAAAGCTGATCTTGTCTCACCCATAAGACTTATCAAAATTCTTATCTTTCATCATTTTGGGATCTTTGCCCAAAGTCCCATCACGATTTCCTCATTTCTGTTATTCAGTCGTATCATTTTTCGAGGATTTCATCTCCCCAAAGCCATTCAGGATAAGGTATTAAGCCTAAGAAGCCATGTTTTTCAAATAAATTCCTCCACACCCAGTTCAGATCTGCTGACTGGGGTATTTTCAAAATTTGGAGTGTTATCTTTTCCACTAAGCTCGGCTTTCAACCGACTTAGTAGCAAAGAGGGGCATCTGTGAACACCCTAAATTTTTCAAAATGTTGTAAATATTCTCTTTTTGCCCCTCACCCCATTTTTTTGGGTAATTGAGTCACTTTTCAATCTAAATTCCATTTTATTTCTCAAGTTTTACTGAAATTAAATTCATTTTATATATCTGACTCAATTTTGGATCCGGATCCACATAAAAGATCCAAATCTGAGTCTCGTTGTCCAGCTTTTAAATTGAAATTACGAAAAATACCAAAAATAGTTTTTAAATAGCTCGGCAGTCCATCCGGCATTCGTTTGGATCCATCGTGTTGTATTTCTCAATTCGAGTTTCAAAACTCGAACATTTTCTCAAAACCTGGATCCAAACCCATTCTTCTGAAGAAATTTCCCCGAAATAACCCTCACTTTTCATAAAAATCCTTCTTTTTGTAAATATCTTGAAATTTTGTAAAATCAGTTTAAAGTCCTTAGTTTTTAGAGTTTTGTTTAAAAAAAAAAATACAAAAAAAATGTAGAAAGTTCAAGAAAAGAACCAAAAAAATAAGAAAATCTAAAATCCAAAAAAACTATGCAGTTTACTCTCTTGCTTTTTGTTAAAAACCCTCTCTTAAAACCCTTTGTTTGAAAATCAAAGACCATTTTTTAGAAAAGACCCTTGAAGGAAGCCTTTTTTGGAATTTTAGGAAAATGGCAACGACCATCCTCCCGCATGCCCTCCATCACATTTCTCCCGCTGGATGGCCCTTGATCTTCAACTGAATCCCCCTCTCTCGAACTCTCCTTTTGATCTTTAAAAGGGGAGCATGTAGGAGGGAGAGACCACCGCCTCTCACCCCCGCACCCATCTTTCACGAAGGTTTGTTTTCTCTTTCTTTAACCCCTTTTTCTTCTTCTTCTTCTCCCTCTCACTCCAATTCCCTGGTTCTTCCCCAACCGATTGAAAGGAATCAATCTCATAGCCTGTTACAGGTAAGTAGCCATTTTTCTACCTTTTCTACTTTTTTTTTCTCCTTTCTCTCTTGTTTTATAAACATCTCTTTCCCTTTATTTTATTTACAACATTTCTCTGTCTCGATTTCCTTTTGTTCTTCTTCATTCCTTTTCTTTCATTTGCTTATAAGAGCATCAATGGTAAGGTCGACCTGCATATGGCAGGAACGACCCACCTACTGCTACATTAACGCTGGAATGATCTCATTCCAACACTCCTTGTTGTTTTTCCTTTCTTGTTTTGCTGACAAATTTGTTTTCTCTGTTTCCAATCAGTAAATGTTTGATTACCGAGTGGTAATAGCATTTTTGTTTGTTTCAATTATCAGTAGACTGTTGAATTCCCATTTTACTTGGATGATCAGTCGACCTTGATGGTCACAACAGTTTTGATTTCCTATTTTTACTTTTACTCATCAATTTAAGTTTCAATTTACATCTGGTTTCTTGTTTTAGCCTGGCATTTCATTACCCTCTTAATCGCATTTTTTTTTTAGTTCATAGTGTTTCATCCATTTAAATTATCACTCTTTCCATTGCATTTTCATGGTGTTTGATGTTTTTCCAGTTTGATCCGCCATTTCTTTCTTTGGATCTTCTGTTGCTTCATTTGTTCATCTACATCATTTTATTAGAGTGCTTCATTTCAGATGAGGATTCACTCATTCATTCGGGCCCCTTTTTTCACATTTGGTTGCAACCTACATTACAATGTCTGTATTTAGTTCTTCCAGCTTCTGATCGATCTTATTTATTTTTCCTGAAGTTTTGCTTTTCATCGATTAGCCTGTACCCACGTTCTTCTATCATTGCATTATCTGTCACACATTTGGATCCATCTGCATCACGTCTTTGAGCATTAGCATCTGCGTATTCTCATCCTGTTTTATCGTTTTTCATCCCTTTCTTTTTTTATTACATATCATCAATCTTCCCCATTTTGAGGTGACTACTAGAACGACTATATTTATGCCTCAGGATAACTGATCGATGTGTGATAGGTGTTAAAGTAATTCCAGATGACCAATCACTCGACTGGTCTGGTCATGGTGGAGTTTTGGCTTGGGCTTAGATTTGGATCCCTCCCTGTGAATCTGTCTGGCGTTACCCTTATTTTTTTTAGCATTTCATCTTGAGTGGAATTAGCTTAACTTCATAAATTACAGGTGTTCAGAATTCAATTACAGAGGTTTTTGTAACCTCTGTGATGGCTTTCCATTACTTGGATTTCGGCATGTATTAATCTCTCGTGATTTATAACAGTTTTCTCTTTTTTTAGACCTGCTGTATGAACCTAAATATTGCAACAACATTTGTTGTGTGATATCCTTGATGCGTGTTAATTTGGCAAAACCAAATCATCTGTAGGTTTTATTGACTTCGGTTGTTTATCAGGGCATTCAACTCACTGTTAAGTAGCTAGGAGGTTCTAAATCATAGACCCAAGGTTATGAGGCGTCAGGGTCAGGTAATGATATTTTGCATGTGGCTCTGTGTGTTATTTGTTTTACTCTCCATTGAAATCCCCTCCCAAGTGTGCTAGATATACAAGGACATTTAGATAGTTAAGAAGAGAGCACATACGTGAACCTGTTCTTTGTTATTCTAATGAAATTGCATGGAAGCAAATACCTTGGTTTTGTTTTGTCTTCGTATATTAGGGATTCTGGAGCTATGTCATCATCAAGTGAGGCCCCTCAATGGCTTTAGAAATCTCAGGATACTAGAGTATTATTGAACATATCAGTGGGTTTCACTCACACATCAGGAAAGTTGGTGCCTCTTTTCCTTTTGCTGGAGGATTCTCCAAATTTGCGAGGGTTGTTTAGTAAGGTTCTATTTCTTCTCAAGTATGTAACTGCCAAAATAACATAGATATATTGGTAAGCAGAGGCCATTTGGATGTTAAATCAATCCATCTTGAATATATGACCATGAATGAATTTTGCAAAAACTTTGATAGGGATTTTGTGAAGTTCCTTTTTTTTACCATCACCTGTGCATAACTTCTCCATTACCTGCATATATGTACAGTGTAGCCTTCTTAGGCAAATTACATTTTTTTTTTACATTAAGATTTAGCTTCCATCTCCAACTCACCTCTCTGTAGCGTCATCTATACACGCCCCCCCCCCAGCTACACCCTTGTAATATCATTGTTGCACACAACATCACTACCTACGGTGCTTCACACTCAACAACACTGCTGAAGCATTTGCACCATCACATGGGCACCTTTATTGGTATCATGCGCCTCCAGCCCTATCTATGTCACCGTCATTTGCTCCACTTCACTAATGCACAAAGCACATATGTCATCCATGCATAAGTCTCCTTCATACAAAGCAATTATCGACCACCCTTCTTTAACCTATACACTCAATTTCATAAGCCACCAACACACCTGCCAATACACTATTCACCCACTTGCAGCAACTCTTGTTGCGCCACATCACATCACTTGCCTCCCTTTTCCTGCTGCATTTTTTTTTCCTCACCACACCTGCTGCTACAGTGTCATTTGCAGCAGCAGGTTCACTTTTTGGTTAGTGCATTGCTGCACCAGCAACATTCATTTCCCACCATGTTTATCTACAACATCGTACCCATTACCATATCTCTCCTACATTTTTCTATGCAAAATATGTCATTTCACCATTTACTTGGTGTAGGTCCAGCTTCTATTACGCCCTATGCTCAGCACCGTCTTCACATTTTATTCACTTTGTTCCAAGCACCTGCATTTTCCATGACACTGCTGCAGCATCCTTTGCCACAACATCCTTTTCTTCCATCCCATCACCAGTATCTTAACATCCCACCTCCTACATTCTCTATTTTGCGCCAGCCTTCAGGCACTTTTTTTTTTTTAGTTGCATACATCCCTTCCACTACAGACATTACACTCTTCACAAGCATCCACAGTAGTTTTGAGACTGTTGTAACCCTCCACCTTCATGTCTTTCATACACAGTATATTGCATTCTTCACTGCATTAACACATCCCTCATCATCTACATCCTGCATATCATATCACCTGTTGTGAGTGTCTCAATAGCACCTGCACTCATTCCCAACCTCAATCTCATCTTTCTTATCTCATAAAGCATTGTATATGTCATATATACATATATATATATATATATATATATATATATATATATATATATATATATATATATATATATATGCATGTGCATATAGGTATATATATAGGTATATATATCATTTTCTATCCTTTCATCATAATTATCTGGACATATGAACATTTCACCTGTGAAATCCATATGATATGAGAAGTTCTTTTCTATATTCACACTAACCAAGTGTTTTTGCAGGGAACGTGTGGAAAATGTCATTACTTGAGGATTGTAATTTCAACTTCAAATGTTGTAATAAGTTAGGTCTTAATGAGAATGTACATTTTTTTCCTCCTGCATTAGATAGAATGAATGAGCATAATGTCATAAATTGCTTGTTTTCATGTTTTTTTTTTTATCTTTATTTTCTAAAATCTCACAATGGTGAAACACGAATGGCACGTGCACCATTTCGTAAAAGGTAATTAATCCTAAGTTGATGATTTACATCAATGGCCATAGCCAGGATGTAAACAAAACTTAGGATTTTTATCTTTTATAAAATAACATTGGATCCACACTGGATCCCTTTCAAAATTCACCATACTTTCTTTAAATATTTTCCACTTTTATCAGAGTTTAATTTAAAATTAATTCAATATATATACCAATGGCCATAGTTAGGGTATACTGAAAGTTAATTTCATTTTAAACTCTATAAAAGCACCAAAAATGTATTTTATTCTTCACTTGAATTTAAATGTGGTTATTATATAATACATCCAATGACCATAGTCAGGGATGTATTATATCTTCAATCTCATTCTTAATTCATGTAAAGAATGAAATATGATTTCAAGATCCAATTTCAAAATTATTTAAATTCATTCATCATTTAGGACAGAATTGCATCATATTTTCAAAATTCCTTCTTCAAAATTCCATGTGATTTTTTTTTCTTCAGATTTTACCTTATTTATGGATTCCAATTCAATTTTATTCCTCAAGATTCAAAAATTCAATTTCAAAGTCTAATTTGACTTTGAAATTTCAAAATCATCTTGTACTTCAATTTTCAAATTCAAAATCCAAACTTCAAAGTTCAAATTAACTTTGAAGTTTCTTATTCATTTTTTGATTCAAAATCAAGTTTTTATCTTCTTATCTTCAAAATTCAAAATCAAAATTTGAGATTGATTCTGAATCTCAAAGCTTGACCCTTCTTAAAGTTTTAAATTCAATCTGGGTTTCCAAAATCCAGATCCATCTTCACAAGTCCCATTTGGACTTTTAAAATCCAAATCCAAAGTTAGAACCCAATCTCATCTTGGATTCCAGATCTTGGACCCCATTCCATTTAGGATCCAGAATCCAATTCCACTTTGGATCTCAAACTTCAGATCCAATTCCATTCTAGGATCCAAAATTCGACTCCATCTTGGATCTCAGACTTCAGATCAAATCCCAGTATAGGATCCAGAATCCAACTCCATCTTGGATCTTAGACTTCAGATCCAAATTCCATCCTAAACTTCATATCCAAATTCCATCATTGGACTTCAGATTTCATATCCAATTCCCATTTAGGATTCTAAATCCAGAATTCAATTTCATCTTGAATCTCAACTCTATTTAAAATCCAAACTTTGGATTCAAATTCCATCTTGAATTCCAGATTTCAAATCCACTTCTATTCCCAATTCCAAATTTTCAAATCCAATCCCATTTTTTTATTCCAAATTTCAAAATCCAAAAACCAATTCTATTTCTCAATTCTATTTAGATTTCTTAAATCTCACCCTGATTTCAAACTTTAAAGCTGAAATTCAAATTACATTCCAAATTTCATTTATATCCTGATTCAAAACTCTAATTTAGAGTCCATTTTATGGCTTTGAAAATTCCTTCATTCTCCTTTTATTTTAACTTAAAAAAACATTCCTTTCAAAGTCCCGATTTATTCTTCCAAACTCTGATTATTCCAAAACTTGGAACTTTAAAATCTTGAGTTCTAAGTTAAAAACCATTTTCTTCACTCTATCATCAGATTCATCTCAGAAATACTTGGAGATTTCTAAATCATTTTCAAAAAAATCATACATCCTTGCATTGCACAAACATGATTCTTTGTGCAATTAGACTTAGGATAAATTCTTAGATAATATTTTAGCAAAGCAAAAAGGCATAGATTCGGTCATTGGTTCGATTACCCCTGATAAAGGCGCCAAGAACGGTCGAACCTTGTACCGATGAGCAGATCCCGTCTCTCCATTTTCCCGCATAATATTTCAAAATAGAGGCGAGTAATTTTCTAAATATTTTCAAATCAAGGTCAAGTGAAACCCCGCAAAAGAGTTCCTCTCTCTCTTCTCTTCTTTCTTTTCTCTTCTCTCTTCTTTTCTGTCTTTTATTTTTCTCCCTTCAAAAAGGAGGAAAATAGAGGTCAGAAAAGGAAAAAGAGAAAGGAAGAGAGAGAAACACCAAGAGAGGAAAATTTTTGCGATGATCACAGTTTTGGCGACCGTGATGGGACTCGTCTTCGTCCGGTTGAATCTATGCCTTTGCTTTGCTTTAATATTATCTAAGTCCTTATTCTATAAATGTCATCTTCATTTCCATGCAAACCTTAGGAGCCTAGACTCTGTCCTAAGCTGACATTATTGCATATAGGATCTAAGTATGGTTTGGTAGGACCATATTGAGGAGATTATTCCATGTTCACATTAGACTTAGGTCTGAAATACAACTCTCCTCAATTCTAGGGATTAAATGCAAACAATGTATGCAAGTGTATGCTTCTTTTTTATCTAAATCTATCTCTTTTGGATTTGCATTAGAGCTTTTTGGTTTTATTGCATGTTGAACATATTTTTGAAAACATCCCTACCTACATTGTCCCAGTCTTCACGTTGTTGGGCTGTCTCACTGAACCATAGTTCGGGAGAGAGCCTCACAAGTGGACCACTTATTTGGGTTCGCACCCCCCTACTACTTACCTAAGGGCCATAGTCCGAGGTATATCGGTAGGTGCTCAAGGATGTTGGGAAGCGATTACCTTAGAACCGGAGGAATATCTTTATGCCACGTACTTCAAGCTTCAGCTTGAGTATATCGGCATACCTTGATTGGAAACAGATGATCTAAATCTTAGAGTTAGGATTAAAGTCCTATCAGCCATTTCAAATATTGCATTTAGAGTCAGCTTTAGGGAGTGTTGTTTGTGCATCCTTGCTTGTATATCTGTGATTGTATGATATTTTATATCTTCCTTATATTCTCCAAAAACCCTGGGTATATATTATTCAAAATTTCCTCTTTTGTTTTAAAACCCAGGTGTGTTTTCCTTTTATTCTTCTGATTTCTTCAAAATTCTTCTGATCCTGCCTGCAAGTTCTTCAAATTTTAAATCTTCATTCTTAAAATTTCATTTTCCTTCCTATTTTTCTACTGATTTTATATTCTTGTTTGTATTTTTCATAAATAAAATCTCTTTTCGTCAAGAGATATTGTGATCATCGCAAAATTTTTCCTCTCTTGTGGTTTTCTCTCTCTTCCTTCTCTTTTCCTTTCTAACTCCTATTTTCCTCCTTTTTGAAGGGAGTAAAATAAAAAAAAGAAAAGAAGAGAGAAGAGAAAAGAAGAGAAGATGAACTCTTTTGCGGGGTTTCACTTGACCTTGATTTGAAAATATTTAGAAAATTACTCGCCTCCGTTTTGAAACATATTGCGGGAAAATGGAGAGACGGGATTCGCTCATCGGTACGAGGTTCGACCGTTCTTGGCGCCTTTACCAGAGGTAATCGAACCAAGGATCGAATTTATGCCTTTTTGCTTTGCCTTAATATTATCTAAGAATTTATTCTAAATCTAAATGCACAGAGAATCATATTTGTGCAATGCAAGGATGTATGCTCTTTTTGAAAGATGTTTTGAAAATTTTCAAGTATTTCTTAGGTGAATCTTGATAATGGAGTGAAGAAATGGTTTCTAAATGATAAAAGCTAACTTAGAACTTGAGATAAATCAGAGAAGTTCTAAGTCTTTAAAGTAATCAGAGTTGGAAGAATAAATCTTTAAATTTGGAAAGAATGATTTTGAAGTTGAGATAAAAGAAATTTCAAAGTCAGAAAGTGGACTTTGAATTTGAATTTTAGACTTGGATTTAGGAGAGAAAATGAATTTTTTGAAGTGGAATTGAATTCTAGATTTAAGGTTTGAAATCAGGATGGATTTGAGAAATCCAAATGGTTTTTAAAAATAGAAATGGATTAAGGAAGTTCAGATGGGATCTGAAAATGGAATTGGATTTGAAACCTAGAATTAGAGATGAAATTGGATTCTGGATCCTAAATAGAATTGGATCCAAGATCTGGAATCCAGGATGGAATTGGATTCTGAATCTTAAAATGGATTTTGAATCTTAAAATCTAAGAAGATAGAGTTGGACTCTGGATCCTAAGATGGATTTTGGATCTGAAGTCTGAAATCCAAAGTGGAACTGGATTTTGGATCCTAAAATGGAATTTAGATCTGAAGTCTGAGATCCAAAGTAGAATTGGGTTCTGGATCCTAAAAAGGATTTGGATCTAAAGTCTGAGATCCAAGACACAATTGGATTCTGGATCCTGAATGGAAGTTGGATCCGAAATCTGAGAACCAAGATGGAGTTGGACTCTGGATCCTAGAATGGATTTTGGATCTGAAGTCTGAGATCCAAAATGAAATTGGATTCTGGATCCTAAGATGGGTTTTGGATCTGAGATCCAAAAAGTGGAGATTCGTACTTGAAAATCTGGATCCAAGTTGGGATTAGGATCTAACTTTTGATTTGGATTCTGAAAGTCCAAATGGGACTTCTGAAGATGGATCTGGGTTTTGAAAAGCAAGATTTGAATTTAAAATTTTAAGAAGGGTTTAGATTTTTGAGATTCAGAATCAATCTCAAATTTTGATTTTGAATTTGAAGATAAAAGATAAACTGGATTTTGAATTTGAAGATGAATTAGAGATTTCAAAGTTTAATTGAACTTTGAAATTGGATTTTGATTTGAATTGGAATTTTGAAGTTTGAATGCAAAAATGATTTTTGAAATTTCAAGTTCAAAATTGGAATTTGAAATTGAATTTTTAAATCTTGAAGTGAGATAGAATTGAATTTGAAATAGAAGCTTGAATAAAAATATTCAAAATCACTTGGGTTTTTGAAAAAGAATCTTTGAAAATATGATGCAATTCTATCCTAAATGATGAATGAATCTAAATGATTTTTGAAATTGAATTTGAAAATCATATTTCATTCTTTAAATGAATGTAAATTAGATTGAAGATATAATACATCCCTGACTATGGTCATTGAATGTATTATATAATAATCACATTTAAATTCAAGTGAAGAATAAAATATATTTTTGGTGTTTTTTATAGAGTTTAAAATGAATTTAACTCTCAATATACCCTGACTATGGCCATTGGTATATGTATTGAATTAATTTTAAATTAAACTCTCATAAAAAGAGGAAAATATTTAAGGAAAATATGATGGATTTTGAAAAGGATCCAATGTGGGTCCAGTATTATTTTATAAAAGATAAAAATCCTATGTTTTGTTTACACCCTGACTATGGCCATTGATGTGAATCATCAACTTAGGTTTAATTACCTTTTACGAAATGGTGCACGTGCCATTCATATTTCACCTTTGTGAGATTTTGGAAAATAAAGGGGGAAAAGCATGAAAACAAGCAATTTGTGATTTTTACAATGCTCATTCATTCTATCTAAAACAAGAAATGTAAATTCTCATTAAGATCTAACTATTACAATACATGAAATGGAATTTACAACTCCAAATAATGACCTTTTCTACATATTTTCCTGCAAAACACTTGATTAGTATGAAAAAGAGAAGAGAAATTGCACATATCATATAGATGTTAATGATAAAGTGCTTATATGCCAAGATATTGAAGATCTAAAGTGTAGAAAGATGAAAACGATATATACCTATATACACGTATGCATTCATATATATATATATTCCTTTAATGATTAAACCAAGTGAAAAGTGTCTATATACACCAAATTAGTGAGAAAGGGGTGTAGACACAGGGAATCTACAGCTGCATTTGGATTGCTATGAAGAGGATGGATGCAGTGGGGGTATTTCAAGGTATTGCGGTTGGGGGAGTTAATGGGGCTAAAAATGGATACAACGTGCTGGAAGCAGGGAAGTGTGTAGTAATGCAAGGTGGACTATCCTGTTATACAACTTATGTGAATATTGAGCACTATATAACATTTAGCAATACAATGGTATATATAAATTAACATAATATTGCAGTTAACATATACAACCAATGTATAAAATCGAGATAATAAGGATCCACATCAATAATACTTTAAAAGTCTTAGATTCTTGTAAGAGCCATACTTAGAGTGCATATTTTTATTGCATTTTACCTAAAAAGTCTTTAGAAAAACTTTTCTAAAAGAACCCTTCATGAAAATCTTTTTAGAAAACTCTTTTCTTAAATTTTCGTGTTTATTAGTCGACCAATAGACTCACCAGTCGACTAATCTTTTCGCGCCATATTTTCTAAAAAGTCATTTTTGTCAAATTAGTCGACTGAAGGTTTTATCAGTCGACTGGACATAATGTCTCTTTTCTAGAAAATTAGCAGCAGTCGACCAATGACTTTATCAATCGACTGGACAGAATATGTGTTTTCTGGAAATTTTAGCAGCAGTCGACTAATGCTTTTATCAGTCGACCAGACAAAATGTATGTTTTTCAGAAGATTTTAGCAGCAGTCGACTGAAAGGTTTTTCAGTCTACTGATGATATTATCAGTCAACTAATTTTATTTCTAGTCGACTAAGTTTCAAAAGTTCAGATTTTCAAACGGCTCGATAAACAGATCAGTCGACTAATTTCTAACTATTAGTCGACTAACTACTGTTTCAGTCGACTAATTTTGTCGTTTTTCCTAAAACTTCAAAAAGCCACGTCTTTTCATTTTTCAAACGTTTTGATCTTTCAAAATGGACTGTTTTGACATCGCCAGTCTGGGAAGTTGATTGGGGAAGGCTCTAAGAGAGGAGACCTCTACTATGTTGATTTTCTTAAAATTCCCAAGAATCAATTTTGTAATGTTGCTCAAAACAAAGATATTCATGTATGGCATAAGAGATTGGGTCATCCCAACATTGTTAAAATCTCTTATTTGCCTTTTATTAAGCATCTTTGTAATGAAAATTTTGTTTGTAATGAATGTATTCTTGGAAAAATGAGAAGTCTTCCTTTTCCTCAAAGATCCATGTTTACAACAAGACCTTTTGAAATTGTTCACTCCGATGTATGGGGTCCGGCTCCGGTGATATCTAAGGGAGGTTTCTCATACTATGTTATCTTTGTGGACAATTTCACTAGGTTTAGTTGGATATATTTTCTTAACCATAAACATGAAGTTTTCTCAATTTTTAAAACATTTCATATGATGGTTTTAAATCAATTCAATGGAAATTTAAAAATTCTTAGAACCGATTTGGGTGGTGAATATCTTTCCAATGAATTCAAAAGTTATCTTAACTTTCAACTATAAATATGAGTGCATTTTACACTCAAAAGCACTTCAATTCAATCAATTTGAATCAGTTACTCTTTGCTTTTCACTTATATTCATTTTCTCACTCACGTGATATTTTTCACTTCAGTTTTTCACTCAAACTCCTTTGAGAGATAGTGAATTCGTGAGTAGAGTATTCCAACAACCTCAAAAGCCAATTGCATCTCATTTGCATTCAAAAGAAGGGCTCATAGGTTGTATTGTAAGTTGTTACTTATTTTCTGTAAAAGGAAGGACTCCTTGGTTTAAAGGAGTTGTTTGCTTTCAGTAGGTGTGTTACTGAAAGTGAGACCAGATTTGGTCTGTATGATCTTGTAGTTACACAAGGTTGATAGTGGAAATCTCAAGCAGGTTTTGCTTGGGGACTGGATGTAGGTCGAGAAAGATCGAACCAAGATAAATTTTGTGTTCTTTGTGTGTTTGCTTTTCAAATTGCAAAATCTGTCAATATTCCGCAGACGATTTTTAAACGCACTATTCACCCCCCCTCTAGTGCTCGTTGCCTTGATCCTACTGCACTTTCATTTGGTATCAGAGCAAGGTTTGCTATTATTTTGATTTGATCATCATCTAGCATGGCAACTACAACATCTCAGCACAAAGAAGGATGCTCCTCTGGTTGTCCTCCTCTCTTTGACGGAACAAACTATGGATACTGGAAAGTAAGAATGACAATATTCTTGCAATTCATGGATCTCGATATTTGGAGAGTTGTTTCAGATAAATACCAAACTCCATCAACTGATTTCAGCCGATGGACCGATAAAAAGAAGAAGACTGTTTCACTTAATGCCAAGGCAATGAATGCATTATATTATGCCGTTGACAAGGTAGAGTTTAATCGCATCTCTTATTGCTCTACAACAAATGAAATCTGGCATACTCTTCTCGTGACTCATGAAGGTACATCAAAGGTAAATGAATTTAAAATTGTTTCTTTAGTTTATAAATTTGAATTGTTTAAAATGAAGCAAAATGAATCTATATTGGACATGGTAACAAGAATGACTGATATAACTAACACTCTGAAATCCCTTGGAACAGAATATTCACAAGTGGATTTAGTCAGAAAGATCCTAAGGTGTTTAACTCCAGAATGGGAGAGAAAAACCATTGCTATTGAAGAGGCAAATGATTTAAACACTCACTCTTGAAGATTTGGTTGGTAACCTAATGGCATATGAAGTCCAACTTCAAGACAGACAAGAAGAAGAACCCAAGAAGAAATCTCTTGCTTTTAAGGTTACTTCTGACTCTGAAAATTCAGAAGAAGATGAAGATGAAGATATTGCCTTCATTAGAAGGCAATTCAGAAGATTCATCAAAAAGGAAAGATTTCAAAGAAAGGTAAAGAAAGCAGATTCTTCCAATCCAAATGAAGTTAAGTGTTTTAATTGCAAAAAGGCTGGACATATCAAGAAAGATTGTCCTCTTCTCAAAATCAAGCCCAAGGAGCAATTCAAGAAGAAAAAGGCATTTCAAGCAAGTTGGGATGATAGTGACTCCTCTTCCGATGAAGAATCAAATGAAGAAGTCGCCAACATGTGTTTTGTAGCACAAGAAGATTCGGTAAGTCAATTTGACTATGATGATTTATTAGAAGCATTTAATGATTTATATGCTAAATTTAAGAGTCTAAGTTCTAAAAACAAAGAGTTAAAAACTAAAAAATTAACTCTTGACTCTCAAAACAAAGTGTTACTTCAAGAGATAGAAGATCTCAAGAAGGAAAACTCTTGCCAAGCATTTGAGATAAAAGAAATTGGAATTAGAACCAATCTCTTACAAAAAAAAAATAACTAGTCTAAAAGAAAAATCAAATGATCTTCTTTCTATAGTGACCAAATTCACAAATGGTCAAGAGAATCTAGAAAGACTTCTTGGTTCTCAAAGATGCACTGTTAATAAAACCGGATTGGGATATACCTTATTTGATACTCAAAATAGACCAAACTATGTTGTGAAGAATCAAAGACATTATTCTCAACCATTTGTTCATAGAACTAAACTTTCTAGTTCTAATAGAAATGCATCTAATCATGGAACTTATAATGCTTATAAGGCTAGACATGATTACTCTAGAAATACTAAATCTTTTTATAGAAAGAATATTTATTATCAAAGGAAACTAAAATCCAAATGGGTATGGATTCCTAAGACTAACTCTCATGGACCCAAAAATAGAAAGGGGTCAAATGCTTTGTCTTCTAATTTTGTTGTAGGTACACAAAATAAGGATCAAATGGATATTGGAATGCGGTTGTTCCAAACATATGACTAGAAGGCCGGATTTATTTTCCACCCTCCAAAATAAGGATGGAGGAACCATCACCTTTGGTGACAATAACAAGGGAAAAGTAATAGGTATTGGTAATATTGGTAATCCAAAATTTCCCTTGATAGAAAATGTTCTTTTAATAGATGGTTTAATGCATAATTTATTATCTATTAGTCAATTATGTGATAAAGGTTTTCATGTTTCTTTGAAAATGATTTACGCTTAATTTTTTATTTTTAATCAAAAAAGATCATTTTTAAAGGTAAAAGAAGGAACAATGTGTATGAACTATATCTAGATGAGTTACCCACTTTTAATGAAAAATGTCTTATTGTTTCAAATGAAATTCAATGGTTATGGCACAAGAGACTTGGACATGTTAACTTTAAAATTATTTCAAAGTTATCCAAGAATGATCTTGTTAGAGGCCTACCTAGAATACCATATAAGAAAGATCACTTATGTGATGCTTGCCAAAGGAATAAACAAATCAAGAGTTCTTTTAAAGCAAAAGATATAGTTTCAACAAAATGTGCTCTTTAACTTTTACATTTAGATCTATTTGGACCATCTAGATTTCAAAGTTTGAATGGTAGCAAGTATGTTTTTGTTATAGTAGATGATTATTCTCGGTTTACATGGGTGATTTTTCTAAAAAGCAAAAATGATGCTTTTTCGGAATTTTCTAAACTTTGTAGAAGAATTACAAATGAAAAATCTACATCTATAATTAAAATTCGTAGTGATCATGGTGGTGAATTTGAAAATGAATCTTTTCTAAAGTATTGTGATTTACATGGTATATCTCACAACTTTGCTTTTCCTAGAGCGGCTCCACAAAATGGAGTTATTGAAAGAAAGAATAGAACTTTACAAGAATGTGCTAGAATCATGCTTCAAGATAAAAATTTATCAAAATACTTTTGGGTTGAAGCAATAAATACAACATGTTATGTTTTAAACCATGTTCTTATTCGACCAATTTTACATAAAACATGTTTTGAATTGTATTATGATCGTATACCAAAGATCTCATATTTCAAAATTTTGGTAGTAAATGCTTCTTTTTAAATACCAAAGATAATCTTGATAAGTTTGATTCAAAATCAGATGAATCAATATTTCTTGAATATTCTTCTAGAAGTAAAGCTTATCGTATTTTTAATAAAAGAACATCTTGCATTGAAGAATCTTTACATATTGTATTTGATGAGAATTGTGAGCAGGTTATACCACTAAGCGAAGGAGAAAAAGTAATACTTCAAGAAGAACCCTTGATAGAGAGTACATATCAAGAAAATATTCCTCTTCAACCAGTTTGGAAAGAAGATCTGAATCATCCACATGAACAAGTTATTGGAGAAATAAAGAGTGGTGTTCAAACTAGAAGGCAATTAGAAAAATATATTGCGAATATTGCTTTCATATCTAAAATAGAACCAAAGAATATCAATGAGGCTTGTGATGATGAATTTTGGCTTTTGTCCATGTCTGAAGAACTTAACCAATTTACTAGGAATGATGTTTGGGATCTAGTTGATAGATCAAAGGATCATCCAGTAATTGGAACAAGATGGGTCTTCCAAAATAAGTTGGACGAAAATGGCGAAGTCATTCGTAACAAAGCAAGGCTAGTAGCACAAGGCTATAATCAAGAAGAAGGCATAGATTTTGATGAAACCTATGCACCAGTGGCTCGATTAGAATCAATTCGTATGATGCTTGCTTTTGCTAGTTATATGAACTTCAAGTTATATCAAATTGATGTTAAGAGTGCATTTTTAAATGGACACATCAATGAAGAAGTTTATGTAGAGCAACCTCCAGGCTTTGAAAATGAGAAATATCCAGAAAAAGTCTACAAATTAAAAAGAGCTTTGTATGGACTTAAACAAGCACCAAGAGCGTGGTATGAAAGACTACAAAATTTTCTAGAACAATCTGGTTTTTCCATTGGTCGGGTAGACTCCACTTTATTTATTAAAAACCTTAATTCAGATATTCTTATTGTGCAAATTTATGTTGATGACATAATATTTGGTTCTACTAATGATTCTCTTTGTAAAGAATTTGCTAAAGCTATGCAGGAAGAGTTTGAAATGAGCTTGATGGGCGAATTAAACTACTTCCTTGGACTTCAAATAAAGCAAACTGAAGAAGGAATCTTCATCAATCAGGCTAAGTATACAAAAGAACTTCTCAAGAGATTTGGGATGGACTCATCGAAATCAAGAAGGAATCCTATGAGTACAACTACTTCTCTTGATAAAGATGAAAATGGTAAAAATGTAGATACTAAGCTCTACAGAGGTATGATCGGATCTCTATTATACTTAACTGCTAGTCGACCTAATATAATGTTTAGTGTTTGTATGTGTGCAAGATTTCAAGCTAATCCAAAGGAATCTCATTTAACTGCAGTAAAACAAATTCTTCGTTATTTGAAAGATACTTCAGGTTTCGATTTGTTTTACCCAAAATCATCTTCCTTTGATTTAGTTTCATATAGTGATACATATTTTGCAGGAAGTAAATCTGATCGCAAGAGTACTAGTGGAACTTGTCATTTCTTAGGAAATTCCTTAGTCTCTTGTTTTAGTAAAAAGCAAAATTCAGTGTCACTCTCAACAACTAAAGTAGAATATATAGTGGCTAGTTTAGCGTGTTCACAAGTACTATGGATGAAACAGACCTTAAAAGATTTTGGTTTGAATTACTCCACAACAACCATTTATTGTGATAACACTAGTGCTATAAATCTTTCGAAAAATCCTGTTCAGCACTTAAGAACTAAGCATATTGAAGTTAGACATCATTTCTTAAGAGATCATGTGTTAAAAGGAGATATTTCGTTAAATTTTATTTCCACTAAAGAACAACATGCCGATATCTTCACTAAACCACATAAAAATGAAGATTTTATGAGAATTAGGAGAGAACTAGGCATTTGCTCATTTTTGGATTTATAAAAATGTTGATTTTTGAACAAAATCTCAAAATTGCACTATATTAGTCGACCGATAAAATTTTAGTCAACTGATGCTTTAAAAATTTTTAGAATGAATCGCACCATATTAGTCGACCAATAAATTTCTAGTCCACTGATGTTTTAAAAAAAAAAAATTAGAATGAGTAGCACATTCTTAGTCGACCGATAAAATTTTAGTCAACTAAATTTTTTTTTTTTTTTAACTGAAGGGACCCGATACCCCTTGGATTTTTTTAACACCCCTTTTTTTTTTGGCATCGTTTCATTTTTGTACCTTTTTGTTTTTTTTAAACATGAACGAAACCCTTAAAATGAAATCCTCTCTCTCTCTTATCCGAAAAACCCTCGGAGTACCGTTAGAACCTATCCTCGCTGGAATTTTCTGGCCGTGACAGGGAAACGCCGGAATCCTCTTGCAGTAATTGGCATATCTTCAAATCTCGTCGGAATCCTCTTGCCGTGATGGTGTATCTTCAGTCCTCGTCGGAATCCCCTTGTGGTAGCCTCCTCGCATCTGCCGTCATCTACCGCGGACTCCTCCTCGTCTATTCACTGTTTTTGTTGCATTGGTGTAAACACCCCAAATTTTCACCCTCATCCAGTACTTACATTTCATGTGTCATTGCATATCATTGCATGTATTCTGCATATCATTCCATCGCATTGCATAGCATTGCATGTCATTGCATCTCATTTTCGAGATCCAGCACTCCTATTTCAAAACATTCAATCCAGATTTGAATTTTAAAGCTTTTATTTCAAAATCAATTTTAAAACCTGGGTTTTTATTCAATACCTTGTCATTTTCCAACCCCAGGACTTTATAATTCGAAATATTTTCTCAAGGAAGCAATCTGGATTCATTTCAAATTTTAATCGATTTCAATTCACAGATAAGACCCATTGAGGTGGTGTCGCTTCTCAATTCCTCTATTCATCAAATTCCTCAAAATTTTGAAAGTTTCAGTCCGATCAGGACTCTGTCTCAGAGTCCTGATCCGGTCAGAAGTCTGTTTTGAAGTATGTTTTACTTCCATTTTCAATCTTTTCCATTTGTTTTCGAAATTTAGGTCATTTTACAGAGTCCAGTTAGTTCAAGACTCTATTTTAGAGTTCGGTCGAGTTAGGAGTCTAACCCTGACTATGTTTTCTGACTTATTTTACCATTTCTTGATAAAATCTTTCGAAAATTCTTTCATTTGGCTTTTAAAATCTAAGATCTCAGAGTCCTAAGTGTTCAAGACTCTAACCCAGAGTTCCAGTTCGCTTGAGACCCTATTTTCAAAGATCTTGAAGTTCAAATATCGATTTTAACCCCTTTTCAAAGCCATTTTCAGTGTTTATTTCAAAATTTCCAAAACTCGATGTGGGCTCACTCAGTTGGCACCATATCCAGAGGAATTCTAACTCAGTTAGAACCCTATGCCATTTCAAAAATTCTAATTTTAAGATTGTCTTTGAAAATCCTTTTGAAAACTCCTTCAATTTCAAGTTTTAAAATCGCTTTTTGAAAAACTCAAGTAGGGCCCACTCGGGGTGGCGCCATATTCGAGTCAGTCAGGGCTAGACTAGGGTTAGTTGATGTCTTGGTTAGTTTTAGAAATTTAGAAGAGTCAAAATCCATTTTGAAAACCCATTTTTAAAACTTGATTTCAAACTATTGTTTTTAAAGGTTTTAGTTAAGATTTTAAAAATCAAATGTGGAAAGTGCCAAGTGGCACCACATTTGGAGTCTCTAGGGTTAATTAGGGGTGTCATTAGGTGTTAATTAGGATTAGGAGTCTCTAAAAAACATCGCCCCCCTTAATGACTTTGGATAGGTTTTAAAAAGGGCAAAAAAGTAATTTGAAAATCCAAGACTAAACCTAATTTTTTTATTATAAAAGGGAGCATAGGGGGGGACGATTTTTACTATTCACTTACCTTCAATTCTTGGAGCTTCTCTCTCCTCTCCAGCCCTTCCTCCATTGCTGCAACTCCAAGGTATGAATTCCTTTGCTTTTTTCATATTTTATTTAATGTTTTTAATGATTTAAACCTAGATCTAGGCTTGGACACCCCTCCTTATGAAGATCCAACCATGGTTTAACCTCAAGAACCATCAAGAATCAGCAAGAATGACTCAAGAAGGTGATCTAACCCTGTTTTATGTGATTCACAGGGATTTTAATCCATTAGAATTGATTTTAATATGAGTCTTTACATTATTAACCAATAAAATATATGATTTACTCTTTTAATGGGTTAAATCTATGTTTTAAAGGTGATATCAAATTCCAGCCATTGATTCCCTGTTTTTATTTTATTTTCATGGTTTATTCATGTTTGTTTTACGTTCTATAGCATAGAAATAATTTTTATTTACTGTTTTATGGTTTATTTTATTGATTTACATTAGTTAATGCATGGTTTTTCAAGTTTCTTAAATTTCTGTGTGTTTTAGGTTTAGAACAGTAAAGATAATGTTATTTAGGATTGAAGTACTCATTGTTTATTTTTTAGTTTTTTATATGTGATGCATGCATGAGTTATTGAGTTACTGTAGAAAAATCAGAGGTTTTGGATCTCGGGAACCCTGTCAAAAAAATCAGACATCAAACCGGGTTTTTAAAGCTTTAAAATTGTGGTTAAAATCAAGAAGGTAACTTGCTGTGATGATATTTCTCTCATCTTATATTCGATTTTAGATCTGTAAAGTTCTATGGATTCACATTGAGTAGATCTGTCTGCTGTGAAAGTTTCGGATTTTTTGATGACAGGTTAGTATTTTTCCCCTTTCAGAGAATCTGTTTTTAAATGTAAAACTCATTAGGGTTTACCAAAACCCTAATCAGACTTATGTTAGTCATAAATCCCAAACCACAGATTCGATTCATGATCTGTAAAAAGTGAATATTGTTATTTTTCTGTCTACTGATCACCACTAAAATTTCATAGATTTTTGTTTAGGATTTATATTTATGTCTATATTTTCAATCTGAAGTAGCCGTTTTAATCCCTGTTAAAAGTGATATATTTTAGCTCAGATTGCCGGAAAGGTTTCTCCCTAACCAGAGATGATTTTTCCAATCTGTAAATTGGGAAATCTCTGTTTTTATTCTTAGTTAGTCTCTGTAAAATTTCATGGATTTTCATGGAGATTTGACCCCTGGTTCAGGTCTTGGACTGAGACTGGTTGGTGAATTAGGTCAAAAATAACATATTTTTAGGGTTTAATGCAATTTTCGGGTTAATTCAATGTCAAAAAATTATTTTTATAATTCGAATTCGACATTAGGGTTATAACAAGTGCAGGTACCAATTTTTATGGATTTTGGAATCCATTTGATCTCTGAATTAAGCAAATTACAAAACCGGGTTCCTGAAAGATCCAAAAACACTGCTAAAATCACAGTTTTTGTGATATTCTTGAATTTTCGTGCATAAGCATATATTTTTAGGGTTTAATCATGTTCATAATCATATTAGGATTCTTCAGGTTTAATTTTGTACTCATTTGATTTCATTTAGTGCATAAAACTTAAGTTTTTATCAAAATCTATTTCTAAAAACCCTGATTTCAAGGCCATAGTCTTGCTATCGGGGGCAATTTGGTCATTTGACCTCAATTTCGAAATAACTAACCCTAGTTTTCATATTTTTAATCATGTCACATCATATTTAGTTTGATTTATTTTCATTTGAATTTCAAAACTTGCATTTTATCAAAATATCTTTCTAAAAACCCTAATTTCAAGGCCATAGTCTTGTTATTAGGGGTATTTTGGTCATTTTGACACCAATTTCGAAATTTCAAATTCCATTTTCATATTTATTCCATTTTATTTCATATTTTATCAATTTTGATTTAAGGGAATCATGGAAAAGGCTTATATCTAGCAAAATCCAGTAATTTCTTGATATTACTGGATAAACCTAGAAAAGCCAACATATATTCACTAACCAAGCTTTCTAGTTTTGCAGGTACATTGAAGATTTTATTTTTCATGTATTTAAATTTCAATAGTGATGTAAATTAAATGTAAACTTTGGAATAAGAATTTAAATTCCTGTATAGATTAGGATTTGCATTGCATATAGTTTATCTTTTTTAAATAATGTTAATGTGTGATGGATGATGATTCATGCATATTCAAACTCACTATGGTCTACACGAATGGCACATACACTAGCTTTTATGAAGTTTATAAACTTGGTGGAATTCGTATTTATGGCCATAGTCAGAATATGAAGGATATCTAGATTTATGATCTTCACATTAGCCACATTCAGCCTACACTCTTAGGCTAATTTCAAAATGCACTGCATTTCTCAAAAATACAAAGAGTTTTTCCCAATTCCTCGAAATCATATTCATTCATTTCATGAATTTTCCAATTCCAATTCCAATTCAAATTCCAAGTGAAAGGAATCAAATTCTTCAAAATTTCCTAAGTCTTATTCAAAATTGATTTTCTCAAAATATGGATTTGCCAATGATATTTTAAGTATTCCCCAAGTTCCAAATTCGATTTTCTAAGTTAGATTTTCAATTTCAAAGTTTGAATTCAAAGAAATCGAGTTTTTCAAAGTTATTTCACATTTCTTAAAATCGATTTTCACAAAATCCTTATATTTCTTCAGAAATCGATTTTCACTTTCTCAAATACAGCATCTCAAAAATAATTCACAATTTTCAAAGAGTTTATTTTCCAAGAATCTTTCAAATATTTTCCAATCTTTGAAGCAAATATCATGTTTTCAAATATGCATTTTTAGAAATTCATAGCACATGCCTGATTCTTTGTGCATTTAGGAATTAGAATATGGTTTAGACAAGTTGAACAAAGAAAAGCATTTGATTGATCCTTGGTTCAATTACCCTTGGTAAAGGCGCCAGGAACGGTTGAATCTCGTACCGACAGGCGAGTCCCATTCTTCGGAATTATCCCGCATTTTAAAACGGAGGCGAGTTATTTTCAAAATCTTTTTCAAAGGTCAGTTTGACTCGCAAAAAGTTAAAAATTTTGCGATGATAACAGGTTTGGCGACCGTGATGGGACCTGTCTTCGCCTGATCAATTTAATGCTCTACTTAGTTCAAATTGTCAAAATCGATTTCCATGGAATGTCAGCTTTGCTTTATGATATCATGTGAACCTAGGAGCCTAGACTTGAACCCAGCTGACATGGATTGCATGTAGACTAGGTATGGTTTGGTAGGACCATATTGAGGAGAATTATTCATGCTCACATAGACTTAGGTCTAATACAACACTCCTCAATTTAGGAATTGTATGAAAACAATGTTTGCTTCTTTAAATATTTCAAAATTCTATCTCTTTAGGACTTAGAGCCCTCTGTTTTCTTGCATGTGCTCATATTTCAAAAAACCACCCCCACCTATATTGTCCAGGTCTTCACGTTGCTGGGCTCTCTTCCAGAACCATAGTTTGGGACAGAGCCTCACAACTGGGCCACTTATTTGGGTGAAAACCCCCCTGCCACGTACCAAGGGCCATAGTCCAACGTATATCGGCAGGTGCTCAAGGATGTTGGAAAACTTGAACCTAGAACCGGAGAAATTGATTTTATGCCACGTACATTGAGCCTTGGCTTGAGTATATAGGCATAACTGGATTGGATACAGATGATCTGAGCCTTAGAGTTAGGATTAAGGTTCCACAGCCATTTCAAAATTTGTGCATCTAGAGTCAGCTTTTAGGGAATGTTGTTTGTGCATATTTGTTTATGCAGAATTTGATTGAATGTGTTATTTCCTTTTTATTTTCCATATTTTCCCCAATTTTCTAAAATACTGGACAATTTTCTCAAAATTCCTCAATCTATGTCCATGTACTGTCCATGTTTTAAACCTTGAATGATTTTCCAAATACTTCATTTTCCATTTATTTCTTCATATTTCATCAAACCCTAAACGATTTTCATAAAATTCCTCCATTTTCCTCAAAACTCCAGGTGATTTCTCATCTTTCCTGTCTTCTGGATCTCGAATCTCCTGCTTTATTTTTATCCTGCCTGCATTTCCCTCAAATTTCCTGTATTTTCCCAAGTCTTATTCCAATTTCCATGTCTTCCAGTCCGATGGCATCCAGTCAGTTTGATTCAGTCTTTCCTGAGAGTCACATCTCCTACGAGGTGCGACAAAGTCTTCCTGAACATCGAGTCCTCAGCACCGGATCCTTCTTTCCCCGGTGGTACTATTTATGGTTCAAGAATTTCTCTCGTATGTTTCCGGACCACTTGGACGATTGTGGGTTAGAACTGACATCCGCAGTGGGAAAGCAGACAGTCAACGGCAACTTGATCCATACACTAGCAGAACGGTGGAATCCGAGCACTTCTACCTTCTGGTTCCCGTGGGGCGAGATGACAGTACTGATGGATGAATTTTCAGAGATTATGGGATTGCCCGAGCCAGCCGGTCAGCCTGGAGATCCATTGGAGAAGCAGTTTCTGATTAATGTCAAGGGTCTGGACCCAAAAGATGCTTTAGCTCGCATGACGGGACGCAAGTCTTGGCCTCTGATTGAAGAAGATGGAAATGAATATGTGGACCTGCTCGAAATCTACAGACAGTATGGGATATTTGTGGAAGTCAGCTCGTTGTCCAGGACAGCTCGAGAGAGAATTCAGCACGCGATGGTTCTGTGCACGGTAGAATTAGCTTTTTTTCCAGATGGACGGAATTACATGGATATCAGAATAGTCCACCTTCTAAGGAGATGGGGAAGTCAACAGACCAGCCGCCTCTAGATAGCCATGGCCGCACTCGCTTTCCTATACCGAGGGTTGACCCGTTTCACACTCGGAGAATCCATTCTAGTCGAAGGGTGCACCTATGCATTACAATCTTGGTTCCTCCAGCATGTGCCAGCCCGAGCCAGTTCATTCAGATATAATGGTGAAAAGCTTCTTCCAGTTGCTCGATACCGATTCTTGATCGACAACCTTCAGGAGGAAGAGGTCGTATGGGACTACTTTGATCATCAGGAATCACCTCCCAGATACACTTACGCTTATGGCAAGCGATTCAGGCTACTTGGCCTTTTCTTCTGCGCCTACTACCATCCGGAGCGATGTGTCAGGCAGTTCTCTCAGAGACAGAAGCGCGTAGAAATTCATCCATTATCAAGGGTTCTGCCAAAATTCAACCTCGCATCAGATCAGTGGTCCGGAGCATACCATTCTGCCAGACATGGCTGGGATTCCTTTGTCAATCTTACTATTTTTCCTGGTCCTTGAGTGTCCTCTGATTATCCAGAGTGGTGGAAAATTGTTTGTCCCCCTCCCCTCTGTCAAGAGTATTATTGATAAAATCATGTTTTTCCCCTCAATAAAATTCCTTTAATTTACATCTCATCTTGGTTTGACAACCTCGCCTAGGTAACAAGGCATATTTCCAGTTGTTTATTTTGCAAAGAATAGCAGCGCAATTGTCATAATTCCAGCGACGACTCAATCCCTAGTAATGGGATACTCTTTCAATTGTCTACCAAAATTCTCAACAAATATTTTCCTCCAACCAAATTTCCTTCAGAAGCCTAACCATCAGTTCTGCCTTGCAGAGAGAGCATTAATAACATTCAAAAGAGTATTCGTGATACTCAGTGGTTCAGACAAGGTCCGAAAAGAAAACTGCATCAGTAGAAGGTGTGGCATACTCGATCGCTTCAGAAGAGGAAATGGACTCACTCCGATCAGTCAGAAGTCAGAGTCAGCAAGCGGATGATGGCATCGATCCCAGAATATATGTTATGTTCAAAGAAATGATGACCAAGATGCTGGCAGAACAAACTGAAACTAGTATAGAAGAGACTCGGGTTAAGCAGAAGGCAAAAGACCAGGCAGTCAAGAAAGTTCTGAAGCTATCCAAGAAACATATCCAACAGGAAGATACATCGGATGAATCAGGATCGGTAGGTAACACCGATGAAGAGTATGAAGTTCAACAAGCATTTCAAAGATCCCCTCATAGACAAGGGACAACCTATAAATTGAAAAATCAAGCAATGGATGATCCAATCCAAATACAACTGAAGGAAATGGCAAAGAAGATTAAAGATTTGGAAGCCCGCGACAAGGGCAAGAAGGTCTTCACGGGCAAAGATTTCTACAAGAGCATCACTCCCGTCAGGAATAATCAAGATTCAAAAAAGACAAATTCTGTCAAGGCCCACCGCGAGGGGTGCAAGGATAACAAAGGCAATCACACAAGTCAGAAAGAGAAATCTTTAAAGCATAGTGGAAAATTGAGTCAGCAGAAAGAAAAGATAAAGCGGGACGGTTGGGATTGCAATCGCCAGTTTACTCCTCTCGAGCAGCCTCTCGACGAAATCCTTGAATATATGTTGGCCAAGGAATTGGTAAAACTTCCAAGAGTCACAAATCCTCCCACAGTCATGGGAAAATTCAGGGATCAATTCTGTAAATTTCATAGGGCAGTAGGACATGATACCGACCATTGTTTCGTCTTCAAGAACATTGTCCAAGATCATATCGACAAGAATTTCTTCGTTGAGAATAAGAAAGAATACCAATCGACTGTCTTATCCAAGTCTCAGCAGAAATCAAACACTCGACAAGAGGTGCAGTGTGATGATTCGAACCAGGATCGCAAGATAGCCCCATTGGATCAAATATTTGATACTTTTCTGAAATACATGCTTACAAAAGATACAGTCGGATCTCTGAAGTCTCATTTCACTCTCTCTGTCAATGATAGCAAAAGCAACAAAAAAGATTGTGATCATCCTTCAGAGGGATCCAAGGGCCAAAAAGGAAAGTTCTCCAACAATGATAAGCCTCTCCAATCTAGTCCTCAGCATAAAGGGAAAGATCAAGAAAAGCTAAAGCACAAGGATTGGAATACGGATCGAAAGTTCACCCCTCTAGATCAGACACTAGAGAATGTTCTGAAATACATGCTCGCAAAAGATATGATCCGTTTACCTAAAGTAGTTGATCCCGCAACAGCCATGGGAAGGTTTAAAGATCAGTTCTGCGAATTTCATCGGGCAATGGGTCACGATACCGAGCATTGTTTTGTCCTTAAAAATATTGTTCAAGACGACATTGACAAGAATCTCCTCGTTGGAGATGAAAAGGAGGACCATTCATCTTGATCATGTTTCTCCCCAATCATTCAAAAGTTGATAACACTAGTGCTTTCCCAATTTCTCATCTTGCTTTTATTATTTCAAAGGGATGATGTAATCCCGTCTGTCTTTCCCTTATTTGTTACCTTTCCTTCAATACATCAATAAAGTTTCAATTTTTCTCGCAAGCTCGGTGCCATTTTTTTTATTCTCCTCGGCAAAATGTTCTTTTATGAGGAATAACCTCTTCTGAATCAATTAAAAGCCAGTTGTCGTGTCACCTTCGGAGAGCGCTCTTCGAACATCAATCATTTATCCTTTTGTTCAAATTCTTCTTTCCCAGTTACACTGGGGCATTTTTAAATTTTCATTTTATCTTCAAAACTTTCTGTATGCAGGCAGGATCAAACAAATCTCTCATTTTGCACGCATGTGCACCCATTTACATTCATTTGCATTTGCATGCATTCATTCGCATTCATCTGCATCAATTTGCATTTGCATCGATTACCCATTCAGGATAAGGGATAAATCCTGAGACCCCGACAGTTGTCCAAGTCGTCGTGAGGGTGAAGACTGAAAATTTTCCATCAAAATCAATTAGTAATTCTTCAGAATCTAGTGTTGTGCTGGTAATTTTTCAAAAATCCAGTGTTCGTGCTGGTAAATTTCCAAAACCCAGTGCTCGTACTGGTAACCATTTAAAATCCAGCGCTCGTACTGGTAACCTTTTAAAATCCAGTGCTCGTACTGGTAACCTTCCAAAATCCAGCGCTCGTACTGGTAATCTTCCAAAACCCGGTATTCGTACTGGTAATTTTTCAAAACATAATGCTTGTATTGACACATTTTCAAAATCCGGTGTTTGCACTGGTACACTTTAAAATTCAGTGTCCACTAATTTAGTTTTCCTTTGGGATTCGAGTTCCAACTCGAATTTCCTTTCCTTATAATTGATCTAGTTTTCCGTCAGGAATTCGAGTTCCGACTCGAATTTCTTTTCCATTCTAACCGGTTTAGTTTTCCTTTGAGATTCGAGTTCCGACTCGAATCCTCTTTCCTTTTGGTTAACCTAGTTTTCCTCTGGAATTCGAGTTCCGACTCGAATTTCCTTTCCTTCCAACCGGTCTAGTTTTCCTTCGGGATTCGAGTTCCGACTCGAATCTTCTTTCCTTCTAGTTAATCTAGTTTTCCTCCAGAATTTGAGTTCCGACTCGAATTTCCTTTCCTTCTAACCGGTTTAGTTTTCCTTCGAGATTCGAGTTCTGACTCGTATCTTCTTTCCTTCTAGTTGATCCAGTTTGCCTTTGGGATTCGGGTTCCGACTCGAATTTCTTCTCCTTCCAAATTGATCTACCTTTCCTTCAGGATTCGGGTTCCGACTCAAATTTCTTCTCCTTCCAAATTGATCTACCTTTCCTTCAGGATTCGAGTTCTGACTCGAATTTCTTCTCCTTCCATGATGGATCTAGTTTTCCTTCAAAGATTCGGGTTCCGATCCGAGTTTTCCTTTCCTTCAGAGTTGGTCTAGAAGATCCGAGTCCCGACTTGAATCTTCTTCTAAATCCAATTCAGAACTGGTCTAGAAGATTCGAGTTCCGACTCGAATTCTCTTTCAAAATCCAATTCATCTAGTTTTCCTTGAAGAGTTGAATTCCGATTCGAATCTTCCCTCAAAAACCCAGTTTAGCACCTGGTCCATTCAAAGCTCACAAGTTGGAATCATTCCTTCTTAAACTATGATCCTTAGGTTAAATCCCTATGGAATAGATAGTTCGTTGGTCGAATCCCTACAGAACCCATGTCGTTCCCAGTGAGCCAATGCCATTCTCAATTGAACCAATGTCGTTATTAGGCTAAATCCCTATAGAACCCATGTCATTCTCAGTAAACCAATTCACAATTTCGACTTTTTTAGCCAATCAATTCCCAAATTTCCAATTTCCAATTTCCAATTTCCAATTTCCGAATATCAAATTCCAAATTCCAAACTTCCAATTTCTAATTTCAAATATCAAAATTCCAATTTCAAAAATTCAAAATTCAAAATTCAAAATTCCAAATTTCGACCTTTTGGTCACTCAATACCAATTCCAAAAATTTCTCTTGCGAGAGACCCTTTGTATAGGGAGAGTTCGAGGGAGCTCGCTCTTTTCGCATGCTATCCAATTCGTTCACTTAGCCCCTTTTTAGGGAGAGTTTGAAGGGACTCGTGCCTTTGTGAACTGTTTGCAAAACAAAATTCCAATTTCATACAAGGAACCCTTTTTGTAGGGAGAGACTCGACGGAGACTTGCTTTCCTTGTGGCCCCCCAAATTTCAGACTAGGCCATTTCATCATGAAGGACCCTCTTTTCAGGGAGAGTGTGATGAACTCGTTCCTTCATGACCAATTTACCAACCTCACCAATTCCGGCCCCCTTTCCATAAGAGAAGCCTAATGTTAGGAAGTTTTGACGAAAGCTTACTTTCTCTTCAAAAGTTCGTTTTGCAAACACCTCCTCTTCAGGGAAGAGAGGAGTAATTCCCAATTCTAATTTCTGAATCTTCTCCTTTGGGGAAAGGAGAAGAGAATTTATGTCATGCATGTGTTGCGTTGTGCTTCGAATGCTCGCTTTCACAAAGGATTTCAAGAAAATTTTGCCAATTTGTCATTAAATATTTGTTGATTTTAAAAATCTTTATTGCACAAAATTATTACTTCAGAATACCTCCAGTATTACTTCCGAAAGGACAATGCTTTCACGAAAAAGGATTCAAAGTTCAAAATCTTTCTATTGGCCAACCAAAAGGATGAAGAATAAATCCGTGATATGGCCAGCAAAGAGAATTCAATGCTGTTGCAAAGCCATGAGTGATTGATATTGATCGCAGTCAATGGCACATTTTTAAAGACCATTCTTGAAAAGTAAAGCAGTCGAAATATCCGGGGTGATACAGAAAAAATCCACTCAATCTCCATATCTCCTCAAACACCCAAGCTGCAATTAAATATCTGCAAAAGGGATCTCTCAATTGTCGTCAAGATGAAGGCGAATTAAGCGAGTCGACCCCCGGAGCCAAAGAAGATTTGGATTATCTCCAAGATGACAGAATGTGTGACGGATCCTTCCAGGGAAAGTTCAGATCACCGTCGAGATGAAGGCGAGTGTGATGAGCCTACCGACAAACCCTAAAAGATATTTAATTTCAGCTATCATCTAGAGATTTCCTACCAAAGAGCCAATAATCATCATAATAATCCCTGAGAGAAAAGAAGGATCAGAACATCTCTGAGATGGAGTTTGTGACGTACCCTTCCAAAAAAAAAGAGAGAGAGACAAGTCAGGACATCTCCAAAATGAAGGATGATGTAATTCTCGAAAAATCCAAGAGAGCTCCGATCTGCTAAAAAAAGAGTGCAGAAAGATCATCATGAGAAAAGAATCCCAGGATATCAGACTACCAAATCTATCAAGAATCTTCTTTAATTTTGTGAAATTCTTTTATCAATATCCTTTCACCAATAGCTCTCGCAATATCAAGAATACTGTCTTTCCCGTCCATATCAAGGAAATTGATAGCTTCCTTGAAAGAAAGTCAATCGCAAGCAATTTGAATTCGAATCTTGATTCTACGGAGTTAAGCTCAGTCGGAGGTAATACTTCAGGTAGAAAAGAAGAAATACTTTCAAAACAATGTGCATCATTTTGAATCAACAACAATTTTCAACATTTTGACAATATTTTCTAGCTATCCTGGCATGAAGCGAGAGCTTGAGGTTCATCTTTGGCGCATCCTGACACCATCCCTTTTAGGACTTGATTACGGGAGTTTTCAAGATTCCTTCCCTTCTTTGGTATAATCTGAGCGCACGGGCTCTCAGATTCGCACACTTCCCTGTGACCCCACTGTCCCACCATAGACAGTCCAATTTCGGCTTCAGGTTAAGCCACCAATTTCAGCAAAAGGCAATTTCAAAAGTTACTTAGTCTCAGCAATGAGGCACCCAAAATCAAATCCCTTTTTAAACTTTAGGGACCCCAATTCCATCCTTTTGCGAAACCCCTATCAGATTCATTGTGCGGAAATCCGAAGGTTTCATCACAGTCTCTTCTTTCGAGGATTCCATCCATTTTCATTGCCCAATCAGGTCAAGGGTACAAACCTGAGCCTCACGTGATGAGGTTTTTCATTTCCCAATCAAGTTAAAAGGTTAAGCCTGAGCTTCATTCCATACGAGGTATTTCCCGTCCCATCCAGGTTAAGGGCAAAACCTGAATCTCACTTCTTTTGAAATAAAATTCTCCATTTTATAACTACCATCATCATTTGAATTAATTCTTTCATACCCAATCAGATTTATCTAACTGGGGCATTTTTATAATCCAAATTTGGTTTGTTTTCTTTGCCACCAAGCTCGGCTTTCAACCGGCTTAGCAGCAAAGAGGGGCATCTGTAAACACCCCAAATTTTCACCCTCATCCAGTACTTACATTTCATGTGTCATTGCATATCATTGCATGTATTCTGCATATCATTCCATCGCATTGCATAGCATTGCATGTCATTGCATCTCATTTTCGAGATCCAGCACTCCTATTTCAAAACATTCAATCCAGATTTGAATTTTAAAGCTTTTATTTCAAAATCAATTTTAAAACCTGGGTTTTTATTCAATACTCTGTCATTTTCCAACCCCGGGACTTTATATTTCGAAATATTTTCTCAAGGAAGCAATCTGGATTCATTTCAAATTCAAATTTTAATCGATTTCAATTCACAGATGAGACCCATTGAGGTGGTGTCGCTTCTCAATTCCTCTATTCATCAAATTCCTCAAAATTTTGAAAGTTTCAGTCCGATCAGGACTCTGTCTCAGAGTCCTGATCCGGTCAGGAGTCTGTTTTGAAGTATGTTTTACTTCCATTTTCAATCTTTTCCGTTTGTTTTCGAAATTTAGGTCATTTTACAGAGTCCAGTTAGTTCAAGACTCTATTTTAGAGTTCGGTCGAGTTAGGAGTCTAACCCTGACTGTGTTTTCTGACTTATTTTACCATTTCTTGATAAAATCTTTCGAAAATTCTTTCATTTGGCTTTTAAAATCTAAGATCTCAGATTCCTAAGAGTTCAAGACTCTAACCCAGAGTTCCAGTTCGCTTGAGACCCTATTTTCAAAGATCTTGAAGTTCAAATATCGATTTTAACCCCTTTTTAAAGCCATTTTCAGTGTTTATTTCAAAATTTCCAAAACTCGATGTGGGCCCACTCAGTTGGCACTATATCCAGAGGAATTCTAACTCAGTTAGAACCCTATGCCATTTCAAAAATTCTAATTTTAAGATTGTCTTTGAAAATCCTTTTGAAAACTCCTTCAATTTCAAGTTTTAAAATCGCTTTTTGAAAAACTCAAGTAGGGCCCACTCGGGGTGGCGCCATATTCGAGTCAGTCAGGGCTAGACTAGGGTTAGTTGATGTCTTGGTTAGTTTTAGAAATTTAGAAGAGTCAAAATCCATTTTGAAAACCCATTTTTAAAACTTGATTTCAAACTATTGTTTTTAAAGGTTTTAGTTAAGATTTTAAAAATCAAATGTGGAAAGTGCCAAGTGGCACCACATTTGGAGTCTCTAGGGTTAATTAGGGGTGTCATTAGGTGTTAATTAGGATTAGGAGTCTCTAAAAAACATCGCCCCCCTTAATGACTTTGGATAGGTTTTAAAAAGGGCAAAAAAGTAATTTGAAAATCCAAGACTAAACCTAATTTTTTTATTATAAAAGGGAGCATAGGGGGGGACGATTTTTACTATTCACTTACCTTCAATTCTTGGAGCTTCTCTCTCCTCTCCAGCCCTTCCTCCATTGCTGCAACTCCAAGGTATGAATTCCTTTGCTTTTTTCATATTTTATTTAATGTTTTTAATGATTTAAACCTAGATCTAGGCTTGGACACCCCTCCTTATGAAGATCCAACCATGGTTTAACCTCAAGAACCATCAAGAATCAGCAAGAACGACCCAAGAAGGTGATCTAACCCTGTTTTATGTGATTCACAGGGATTTTAATCCATTAGAATTGATTTTAATATGAGTCTTTACATTATTAACCAATAAAATATATGATTTACTCTTTTAATGGGTTAAATCTATGTTTTAAAGGTGATATCAAATTCCAGCCATTGATTCCCTGTTTTTATTTTATTTTCATGGTTTATTCATGTTTGTTTTACGTTCTATAACATAGAAATAATTTTTATTTACTGTTTTATGGTTTATTTTATTGATTTACATTAGTTAATGCATGGTTTTTCAAGTTTCTTAAATTTCTGTGTGTTTTAGGTTTAGAACAGTAAAGATAATGTTATTTAGGATTGAAGTACTCATTGTTTATTTTTTAGTTTTTTATATGTGATGCATGCATGAGTTATTGAGTTACTGTAGAAAAATCAGAGGTTTTGGATCTCGGGAACCCTGTCAAAAAAATCAGACATCAAACCGGGTTTTTAAAGCTTTAAAATTGTGGTTAAAATCAAGAAGGTAACTTGCTGTGATGATATTTCTCTCATCTTATATTCGATTTTAGATCTGTAAAGTTCTATGGATTCACATTGAGTAGATCTGTCTGCTGTGAAAGTTTCGGATTTTTTGATGACTGGTTAGTATTTTTCCCCTTTCAGAGAATCTGTTTTTAAATGTAAAACTCATTAGGGTTTACCAAAACCCTAATCAGACTTATGTTAGTCATAAATCCCAAACCACAGATTCGATTCATGATCTGTAAAAAGTGAATATTGTTATTTTTCTGTCTACTGATCACCACTAAAATTTCATAGATTTTTGTTTAGGATTTATATTTATGTCTATATTTTCAATCTGAAGTAGCCGTTTTAATCCCTGTTAAAAGTGATATATTTTAGCTCAGATTGCCGGAAGGGTTTCTCCCTAACCAGAGATGATTTTTCCAATCTGTAAATTGGGAAATCTCTGTTTTTATTCTTAGTTAGTCTCTGTAAAATTTCATGGATTTTCATGGAGATTTGACCCCTGGTTCAGGTCTTGGACTGAGACTGGTTGGTGAATTAGGTCAAAAATAACATATTTTTAGAGTTTAATGCAATTTTCGGGTTAATTCAATGTCAAAAAATTATTTTTATAATTCGAATTCGACATTAGGGTTATAACAAGTGCAGGTACCAATTTTTATGGATTTTGGAATCCATTTGATCTCTGAATTAAGCAAATTACAAAACCGGGTTCCTGAAAGATCCAAAAACACTGCTAAAATCACAGTTTTTGTGATATTCTTGAATTTTCGTGCATAAGCATATATTTTTAGGGTTTAATCATGTTCATAATCATATTAGGATTCTTCAGGTTTAATTTTGTACTCATTTGATTTCATTTAGTGCATAAAACTTAAGTTTTTATCAAAATCTATTTCTAAAAACCCTGATTTCAAGGCCATAGTCTTGCTATCGGGGGCAATTTGGTCATTTGACCTCAATTTCGAAATAACTAACCCTAGTTTTCATATTTTTAATCATGTCACATCATATTTAGTTTGATTTATTTTCATTTGAATTTCAAAACTTGCATTTTATCAAAATATCTTTCTAAAAACCCTAATTTCAAGGCCATAGTCTTGTTATTAGGGGTATTTTGGTCATTTTGACACCAATTTCGAAATT